>NC_143582.1:126773393-127384990 GCF_048544385.1 Mastigoproctus giganteus
ATATCAGTTCCATCAGCGTTTTAGACTACCAGTAGTAAGTACAGCTTGTTTGGCATATCTGAAAGAATGTCTATGACAACCTCAAGGACCAAAACTCATTCCAGCAGCTCTACATCCTTCCTAAAATGAGGCCTCCCGACCTCTATACAGTACTCAAAGTGTAGCCTGACCAATGCCTTATACAAGGAGATAATCACCTCCTCATCCCTGCTAGAAAAATTCCTACATATCATTGAGAGGACACCATGAGCTATCTAACTACACAATTACACCAGGTCTTTTTCATTCTCCACTACCCTGAGTATAGTTCCATCCAGTTGATATGTTTCTGTGGGGTTACTGCTACCCACATGCAGTACTTTACATTTGTCAATGTTAAACTTCAGTTGCCGCCTCTCAGCCCATCTGCTCAATTTCTCTCGATCCTGTTCCAGTAGTGTACTTTCATTAGTGTCTGCCAACTTGGACATTAAGCCTGATATATCAATATCATTAATAAATACAGAAAGCAACAATGGGCCCAATACTTGAACCCGGGGGACTCCACTAATAACATTTGCCCATGACTCTGTCTTTTCCTGCTCAACTACCCCATTATCCATAGCAGCAATTTGCCTTTAATGCCATACTGCTCCAATTTGCACAGTAGTCTTCCATGTGCAACAGTATTGAAAGCTTTCCTAAAATCCAAGTATATAATTTCAAAATTATGTTTTGCATCCAGTTCCTTTGTGACCACATCATAGTATTCAATCAAATTGGTCAGGCAAGACTGCCCCTTAACATACCCATGTTTGTCTGAACAATAACTGCAGTCTTGTCTAGATGATCCTGCTGTGCTTCTTTAACAAGCGACTACATTATTTTCTCCAGAACAGAAGTTAAACTAATAGGTCTGTAATTACTTGTGTCACCTTTCGATTCCTCCCCCTTTGTGAACTGGGGATACATTTGCACATCTCCAATCTATGGGGACCTCCCCTGAGGCCAGTATATGAAAGGAAGCTGCAAAAGAGATTGTTAAACCCTTTGGCCATAATAATAAGAGCATCCTTAGATTCAGGAGAAATCCCTACATATTGAAGATTCTTATTTACAAAGGGTGGAATGGATAAATATAGACTTGTAAGTTTGACATCTGTGCCAAAGAAAATAACAGTTAATAGTTTATGGATTATAACAATCATGGATTTGTTAAAGGTAGATCATGCCTGACCACTCTGATATACTATTGCACAAAGGAAATGGACAAATAATAATTTTGACATATCCTTAGATATCAGAAAAGCCTTTCATAATGTATCACATGTATGATTGTTGTGTAAATTGGAGCAATGTGGCATTAGATGCAAGTTACTATTATGGATAAATGGGTAGTTAACTAGTAGGACAGAACGAGTCGTTATAAATGACCACTGCTGTTCATGGACTAATGTGACGAATGGTGCTGTTTTGGGTACTTACTTTTTAATATTTATTAATAATACAGGTACCAGACCATTTATCAGGCTTCCAGAAAACCAGCTATTTTTGAAACTGGCAGGCTTTTTTTTTGACAGCATGCAGGTGCAGAATATAGCAAGCATGAATCATAGCAATCAATTGCACATCAGTTTCAGTATGACAGCTGTTGTGTATACTTGCCCTTCTACATTTATGTGATTATATGTCCAAATTTATTATAATTTTCATTTAATACCATGTCTAAAAGGAAACATTTTTCACTCAGTATATTGAAGAAAGTAGAGTTACTTATGAGACTCGATAAAGGTGCTTCAATGCAGCATTTGAGTGAGGAGTATGGTGTTGGTACATCTACTACCTATGATATCAAGAAACTGAAGGAACAGACACTTAAATTCTAAGGTAACAGTGATGTGCCTAAATTAATGGACACGCAAAAAAACTTTATACCAGTCGAAGAGTGTAGACGTGGACAGAGTGTTGCTTGAATGGATTATTTCCACTTGATCGTTCCATTATAATGGCCCAAGCTAAATGTTTTTGCAAGGAATTAAATTTGATAACTCCATGTGAATTCATCTGGGTGGTTCAACAGATTTAAACAAAGGCATGGCATTCGCAATCTGAAGGTTTGTGGAAGAAAGGCTTCTGCAGTTCACGATGCTGCAAAGGCGTATTTAGATGAATTTGCCAAATTAGTTTCTGATGAGAGACTGTCAGCTGAACAGGTGTACAATGCAGATGAAACTTCTTTATTCTGGCATTACATACCAAGGAAATCATATGTAACGCCAGATGAGTCAGCACCAGCAGGGTATAAGGATTCCAGGGAACAACTTACCTTCTTGCATGTTCCAATGCAGCCAGCACCCACAAGTGCAAATTACTCACTGTTGGGAAAAGTCAGAATCATAGGGCATTTAAGGGAGTCAGGGTGTTTCCTGTAGTTTTTAAGGCAAATAAACGAGCTTGGATTACAACACAGATTTTCACCGATTGGTTTCTAAATAACTTTGTGCCTGATGCCAGGGCTCATTGTAAATCTGTGGGACTACCTGATGACTGCAAAATTATTTTGGTGCTTAATAATTGTTCTGCACACCCTCCTGCTGAAGTTCTAGTCAAGGACAATGTATGTGCTATTTACTTGCATCCCAATTGTACTTCACTAATTCAGCCTTTAGACCAAGGCATTCTTCGTACGTTCAAGTGCAGGTACAGGGATGTATTTCTGCAGAAAATGCTAGACACTTGCGACAAAGGTACAGGGATAAAAGAATTTCAGAAAGCATTTAATGTTAAAGACGCATTTTGAAGTGCAGCAAAGTCCCGGGACAATGTTCCCAAGGATACTTTGATAAACGGCTGGCATAAACTATGGCCATCTAACTTATTTCTTTTGACCATGGTGATGATGAACCTGATTTTTTGTGGTTTTCATATGTCTGGTGAGGAAGAAATAGTGAAGAGTTTGTTGGAATATGCAAAAGGTTTGTTATGTGTTGTTGTTGTTATTTGGTTTTTAGGAGCATTAGCAACTAAGGCCATATTGCTCTGGGAATATGCGGTGGTCATTCCCTGACCTTTCCGCATCCTCCGTATTTGGTGGTGAAGGGCTTGAACCCCGGTCTAATCAAGAAGTGTGTGCTATGCACTGCTGCTCCTTCCCACCTGGCTATGGAGGCACCACTTTGTTATGTGTAGTAGCCAAGTCACTCAATGAAGGGGCTATACAAGAGTGTATAAACATTGATGGTGATGCTCCAGTTGTGCTCCAACTCACTGATAGTGAAATTGTAGGTATGGTAATGAATGCTGATAAGAACAAATCAGATGAGAGTGATGATGACGGTGGTGATGACAGTGCACTGAAAGAAAAAGAGAAAGTGTCTATAGATAGGTGCATCAGCCTGACTGAGGAACTGATTCGTGGATGGAGCAAAAGAGCTTCATCAGTGAGCAGCATATAATGTGGATGTATAAAATACAAGAGGTTTTCATTAAAGAAAAACCAAAGTATATGAAACAACAGAATCTACAGGACATATTTCCAAAAATCAACCAGAAACTTTCAAGTGTGAAGTTCAGTCTGAGCTTTAACCTCCAATGCCTGTGCTTCTTCTCTTCCTGTACCTGTCACCCCAGATGTTGAATATGTCTTCAGATGAAGATTAGTGGATTAATATTGATTAAACAGACCCTGCTTTAGAAGTGTATTAATTTGTATCTGTCAAATACAATTTCTTTCTCTACTTTTCATTGTTTATTTTATATTTTAAGTATATATTAAGCCTTGGTCCAGAAAACCAGTAATCCAGGTAACGTCTGGTCCCAAGCTTGCCAGATAAATGGTCCAGTACCTGTACTAATAAAGGTAGTTCAAGTATGATGTCTAATTTTGCTGATAATACAAAGGTGGGTACAATAGTTAATGACAGTAATCAGGGTATACTACTTCAAGATGATCTAGATAAATTGGATGTGCCGAAAGTGGCAGCCTAGGTTTGACATTCATAAAGGTAAGGTACTGCATTTGGGTAGCAATAATCACTGAGTAATATACCAGTTCAGTTACATCAAACTCAAGGTAGTTGATGAGGAAAAAGACCTAGGGGTAATTGTACAGTCTAACATGAAATTCTCTGAACTTATGGGCTTGTTTAGCAACCTGTTTACACAGGCTGCTAAAACAACCCATAGAGTTCTATCAGTGATATACAGGAACTTTTCCAGCAGAGACAAACAGATGATTATCCTATTCTATAAGCCAATTGTTAGACCACATCTGGAATACTGCATAAACTGAATAAGCCTTATTTTAGGAAGGACTATGATCTGTTGGAAAGGGTGCAAAGAAAAGTAGCAAGATTAGTTGGGAGGCAAAAAATGTGACGTGTACGAGGCTTTCAAAGGGTTAAGTAAATTTAACTCTTTTAAAGACTTAATCCTTTTAAATGCTGATGGCATATTTACTCTTTTTCAAATGCACATACAAGAGGACATAAATTTAAATTAAAAAAGATGGTTGCAGTATAGTCTTCACAAATTTGCATTCAGGCCAAAGAGTAACTGATTGTTGTTATAAGTTGCTACCTTGTTTTATGGTTTGGATGAATTTAAAGAAAGTTTGGATAAAGTATTGAAAGGAAGGTATATATATATATATATATATTTTTTTTTTTTGCTTGTTGTGCTGTATAAGTTTTGCTCCCTTGCATCATATTGCCAGTACTAATAACATTGGTATCAAAAAATTATCAGCAAATTGTGAAGTTATTGTGCAGTTCAAAACTAAGTTTAGAGTTATCTTTGCCAGTGATACCTATCCCTGGACCAAATCTACAACTCTTATGAATTAAAATTACAAAATGCTGCTCTCTAAAACAAAGAAGAATTAGCACATTTTTGATCTATAATGTTGAGTTTAATGATCATGGGGGGGATGCTTTAAAATTTCCATCCAAGAAAATTTTAAAATGCCAGTGTCTCTAGTTTATTTGTGTACTACAGATATCAAATATATATATATATATTTTTTAATGTGATTTATCAAAGAATTTGAGTTTAAGCCAGAAACATAAACAACAGTTTATTAAAAATACAGCAGACTCTCGATTTTCCGGGCTAGATGGTAAAAAACAAATCCCGGATAATTGATTTCCCTGTTAATCCAAAAATACAAGTCCTCGACATACGTAAGAGATACGTTCCAGGACTTCTTACTTCGTCGAGTTTTACATAACTCAGGAATGACTAATAATATATTTCTACTATATTATTATTGACAAATCTGAATTCTGCACAATACTTGTTAATGTTTGGCTATTTTGATACATCCTTATTATAATGATTCCTTAGAGATTTAACAGATGTGCCATTTTCAAACTTTTGAATAATTTCAAGTTTTTGTTTAACTGAAAACGCAACTCTTTTGTGTTTACCCATCATTTTTGCGATTTCTAAACAAAAAATAAAAAAATTTACTATAAAAAAATTCCGACATCCCTGACATAAATAACGAAACAAAATTTGTCCTTTTGCACTGCAACGGAACACAACAGTCGACGCGATGCACTAAAACAAACTAAACATTTGGTTTCTTTTTCTTGAGCGGTGAGCGTGAAGACAGTGGGGATTGCAAGATAATAGGTACACTAATCTCCCAGTAACGACTTATAATGCCGCTTGTTGCTTATTTATGACTTGCAAAATATCTGTTTATGCCTATTCTAGTTATTACTCTAATTTTTTTTTTTTTTTTTTATTTCTGGTTGATTTTTTTTTTTTTTTTTTTTATAATTTGGAGTCTTGAAGTGTCCCGGTTAATCGAGGGTCTGCTGTAATAATAAATAAATATATTGCTTTTGCTTGAAAAATTTCCACTGCACCCAAATGAAATCAGATTAAGAAGTAACAATTTAAGGGTGTTTGTTCTATTTGAAAATGTAGTCACCATTTTGCAAACTTGGCCATCAGGTCAAGATGTTCTGGAGGTTGTTGAAAATAAACTGAAAACAGCTTGGAGCTGTAGAGCATGTCACAAACGTTGTCAATTTCTTAAAGAAAATCAACATGAAAGATGTATCCTATTGAAAAACAGGAGCCTGAGAAGATTTAATGAAAACTTGCTGAAAATTCATTCTCAGAGAGAGAGAGAGGGGATGATAATGAATGATGAACCAAAAATCAAAGAACATGAAAATGATGATCATTTGAGTCTTTCTCAAAATTTTCCTTCATGTGCCAGCTTAAATCAAGTGAAAATTGGATTCTATGTAGCATGCAAATTTAGCACATGAACACATATTTCTAACTCAAACAATATCAGAGGAACTGATGTAATGTGGCATTATATGATCTAAGTAGTCAGTATGCCAAGAAAATCTCTTCACCTCAAAAAAAAGTAACAACTGTATCTAACAACTGAACATTATGAATTGGTATCAAATGCAAAGAAATCCCTTGCAGTGCATGCAACTATAGAAGGATTAACTTAATATGTCAAGCAACAGGGAGAAGGAACCTCAGCCAATTTGCTGTATCTTAAGTGATGGCATGACTTTACTTCAAAAAAATAAACTTCAACAGTCAAACAGAGGAAAGCAGATGTTGTTTGTTTGTTTGTTTGTTTGTTTTGTTGGTTTTTAGGAGCATTAGCAACTAAGGCCATATTGCTACGGGATATGCGGTGGTCATTCCTTGACCTTTCCGCATCCTCCGTATTTGGTGGTGACGGGCTCGAACCCCGGTCTAATCAAGAAGCGTGTGCTGCTCCTTCCCACCTGGCTACGGAGGCGCCTGCAGATGTCATATACAGTAATTATTATATACCATATGTCTTCATTCATTTTATCTGATTTTGTCGTTATCTTGAGTTGCCCTCATCTCACTTAATTGAGACTGCCATGTGTGGGGAATTAGCTTGTTAGAATCAGCTTAGAAAATAATATGAAAATAATATGATCAGTTATTTACCATTTGACAGGTTTAAAAAATGCTCTCAACCAAACTTGTAAAAAATATCAAAATATATATTCTTTCATCGTTGATTGAACACTGACATAATGTCCACTATTGAGGATGTTATGGCTTTGCCATTGTTACCCCTTTTTCAAAAGGTCTGGGTTTGATGAAAAATTTCTGAATTCCCTTTTCACTGGAGAACTATAGTCAGTACCAATTTAGTCTAATGAAAATTCAGCCTGACAGTTAGTAGCTCACATGTATTATTAGTATTATTATTAACATGATGGTTAATATTTAATTTTATTTTTCTAATTGCTCTCAGTTATTAATTTTTTATCCGTATTATTTTCTTAATGAAATTATGCTTAGTCAGAATCATTTTATAAAATGGTATATGTCAATTGCTTTCAGATTTAGATCAGCTAAATCATATCCTAAATATTTTGGGCTCACCAAATCAGGATGATATGAATTGCATTATTAATGAAAAGGTAATCTTTTTTTTTAAATTTAGAATGATTTTATAAGGAAAAGGGAAATATAATTTTGTGAATTATATTAATGTTTTTTTTTTTTCCTTGTTTCATTGTTGTTTATTTTTCATTGTTGTTTATTTAAAATGCTGTTGACATTAATATTTATTTCTGAAAATGTTTACCTTAAAGAGCAGCTGCTCTCTCTGAAAGGGAAGAAGGTAAAATTATGAGCTACTAAAATGAATGATACTGTCATTTTTTCCCCCCTCCTGAAATATATTACTGACATTTAAAATCACTCAGCATGCAAAATCACAAATATAAAAATGTTTGTTTTAAATATAAACAATTCATAAACAATTTAAATAATAATGTTAATTATTGAAATTCAAGTTCAAGTATGCTTAACCAAAAATAAATTAAGTGGTTAAGTAAAGAAGTCTGAAACCAATTAGATTCTTTCATATTATACGAAAATTTTCCTATGGCAGCCAATTATTGGATTTTTTTTTTAATCTCTTTTTGGAGATAATTTAATATGTTTTAAATAATTGGCTATTATTAGAATTCTCACAGTATATTGTACAACACATGTGACTTAAGCCTTTGCCTTTCCTTGATTATAATTTGTTTTTACTGAAGCCTGCCAACTGCTGTTATATTTTATAATGTGATCCTGGAGATAGGATGATATTATGAATGGAACAGATTGAAGAAGTAGTAGTAGTGGTAGTACTGTTGTAATCTGGC
Source organism: Mastigoproctus giganteus (assembly GCF_048544385.1). Taxonomy (NCBI): domain Eukaryota; kingdom Metazoa; phylum Arthropoda; class Arachnida; order Uropygi; family Thelyphonidae; genus Mastigoproctus; species Mastigoproctus giganteus. The sequence goes on from NC_143582.1 coordinate 126,781,550, forward strand.
ATGAATTATTGGTGGTTGGTAATTGTAAATCTGTCTGAGACTCTTTTTTTTTTTTTTTTTTTTTTTTTTTATATATATGTATTGCAGAAACTGACAACAAAAGTCTAATGTGAGGCAGAAACACATAATAAAAATGCCAAACCAAGAAAAGGAAAGAAAACTTATCTAATATGGTCATTGTATTAGGGTCAGGCGCCACCTGTGGTTTCCCACATCTGCGCATCTAATATGGTCATTGAAAGGCATAATAATTATGAAGGAAGTTCCTCCTCTGTGTGTATTCATTGGAAGGAAATTTAGTGAGGGCTAACTAAAACTTCATTTCAATTCTTGAATCTTCTTCATTGAATTAATACAAAAAATTTGTACTTTAAATTACATATTTGAGCAAAAAATCTCAGCACAAAAATATAGTAAATCTTTTGTTATTTACAGGTAGCCCTTGGTTTACAATGGTTCATTTTGCAGCAATTCACAATAACGATGGTTTTGAAACCAGATGGCCAAAAATGTCAAATAACCATAAAAAAATTTTTAAAAATGTGCACCTATAAATACTGGATATACTGTAAAGAAACAGCACAGCTAATCAGAGATGAGGTGGCCAGAGATGAGAGGAGATAAACACTCAGTTCTGTTGGGCCACTATTCCAAAGTATCGGTTTGTGAGTTTTAATTATAAATTGTTGATTAAATTAATAAAATAAGAGCCTGCCATGTCTAGTAAGTGAAGTGCAGTAAAGCCAAGTGAATGTGAAAATATTTCTAAAAAGTCACATAATCTATCACGTTGGAAAAAAAGATGGAGGTAATTTGTAGAATGGAAGATGGTCAGACACGTCCTAATGTGTATAGAAGTATGAAATTGCCTTCATCGACTTTGAGTACCATAATGAAAAATGCAGATAAAATAGAAAATGCAATATGCTATGACAGCAAGTTATAGCAGAGGTAAACTTTTTAGCATTAGCATTAGCAGAGGCATATGATGCAAGAAAGCAAGCTTATTCAGCATCAGCCAAAAAAAAAAAAAAAAAAAAAAACCCACTCCCATTTCACCCCTCTGTTCGTTCGAAATACCTGTCCAGTTGAGCTTTAAATTTGTTTAGGCTATCAACTTCAACAACAAGTGATGGAAGTCGGTTCCACCAACCAACCACCCGTTTTAAAAGAAATGGAGAAATTATTGTCATTGTGGATGATGACTTAAATCAAAAAAACATTCCATTGACTCAAGCTATTATTACTGATTAGGCAAAGTCAATTTTTTAAGATCTTAAGGAAAAAGAGTGTAGTGATGAGACATTTTTAGGTAGTAAGAGATGGTTCATGCAATTTAAATCTCCAAATAAGTGCCATTGTGTGAAATTAAGTGGCAAAGAGGTAAGTGCAGATGCTGAGGCAGCTCCAGCATTTCCATCAGAGTTTCAAGCCATTGTATTGGGGGGGGGGGGTGTAATTATCCTCCTGATCTCATTTTTAATATTGATGAGACTGGGCTTTATTGGAAAAAATTGCCATCATGAACCTTCATTGCCCATGAAGGGCAGTCTGCACCAGGTTTCAAGGCTGCAAAAGACAGACTAACGCTTCTGATGGGCACAAATGTCTCTGGCACTTTAAAATTAAAACCAATGTTGGTGTACTATTCACAGATACCACATGCTCTCAAGGGCCTAAACAAAGCCATATTGCCAGTCTACTGGAAATGGAACAGGATCACTTGAGTGACACAAGAAATGTTCTTTGATTGATATGCAAACTAGTTTTGCTCTACTGTTCTCTGTTTTTGTCAAGAGAATGAGTTACCAGCCAAAGCTCTTCTTCTCTTGCCCCTGGTCATCTTGCAAACTTTGCTAAAGTCAGAACATCTCTAGACAATGTTATTATTATTAATATTATTATTATTATTAATAATAGCCATATGGTGCAAGGAAGCCTGAGGCTTATGCTGCACCGGCCAAAAAAAAAAAAATTTCCCTATTACCCTGAGAGAGAGAGAAGTAGAAAGGAATCACCAAGAAAGAGAAGAATGATGATATCCAGCTCAAGACCCTGGGTGTGCCAAGCCCATACTCACCAGATGTGAGCCCCTGTTCTGCCGAACCAAAGTAGCACTCGGTGTTAGCATTAGCATTAGTAGAGGCATATGATGCAAGAAAGCAAGCTTATTCAGCATCAGCCAAAAAAAAAAAAAAACCCACTCCCATTTCACCCCTCCGTTCGTTCGAAATACCTGTCCAGTTGAGCTTTAAATTTGTTTAGGCTATCAACTTCAACAACAAGTGATGGAAGTCGGTTCCACCAACCAACCACCCGCTGGCCAAAGGCAAATTTCCGCACATCTATCCGACATCCGTCCTTCCTCAATTTGTATTTATGCCCTCTGAGGTGATTATTCTGAGCAAGATGAAGAATCCCATTGGCATTGAGCATGCTCAAACCATTCAAAGCCTTATACACCTCTATCAGATCACCTCGCCGGTGCCTAGTCTCCAGACTCTGCAATTTGCAAAACTTAAGCCTTTCTTCGTAAGAGCAACCCTTTGTTCCATTTACTAATCTTGTTGCCCTTCTCTGTACCCGTTCCAGCAGCTCTACATCCTTCTTGAAATGAGGCCTCCAGACCTGTATACAGTACTCAAGATGTGGCCTAACCATTGCCTTATACAAGGGAATAATCACCTCCTTATCCCTGCTAGAAAAATTCCTGTATATCATTGACAAGACACCATGAGCTACTCTTGCAGCTCGTCTGCACTGCTCAGAGAACTTCATATCTGCCTGCACAATAACCCCCAGGTCCTTTTCATTCTCCACCACTGTCAGTGTAGTACCGCAGAGTTGATACGTTGCTCTGGGGTTACTGCTTCCCATATGTAGTACTTTACATTTGTCAATGTTAAACTTCATTTGCCACCTCTCAGCCCATCTGTTCAACCTTTCCAGATCCTGTTGCAGCAGCATAGCGTCAGTAGTGTCCTTAACGACCCTGCCAACCTTTGTATCATCTGCAAACTTGGACATTAAACTTGATATCCCATCATCAATATCATTCATAAACACCGAAAACAACAACGGACCCAACACTGAACCTTGAGGAACTCCACTAATAACAGTAGTCCACGTTGAGCAGTGTCCATTGATTACCACTCTCTGTCTTCTGCCACTCAACCATCCCCTTATCCATAGCAGCAATTTGCCTCCAATGCCACACTGCTCCAATTTGTGCAGCAGTCTTCCATGTGCAACAGTATCGAAAGCCTTTCTAAGATCCAAATATATAATATCAAAGTTATTCCCTGCATCCAGTTCTTTTGTGACTACATCATAGTATCCAATCAAATTGGTCAGGCAAGACCTGCCCTTAACAAAACCATGCTGCGTCTGAGCTATAACGGAATTCTTGTCTAGATGATCCTGCAGTGCTTCTTTAACCAGTGCCTCCATTAATTTACCTGGAACAGAAGTTAAACTAACAGGTCTATAATTACTTGTGTCAGCCTTTGATCCTCCTTTGTGAATTGGGGTTACATTTGCACATCTCCAGTCTATGGGTACCTCCCCTGAGTCCAAAGAAGCTCTCATAATTATGGCTAGGGGTTTGCATACTTCCTTTGCTGCCTCCTTTAATATAACTGGATAGATCCCATCCACCCCAGGTGCCTTTTTTATGTTTATCCTCAACAATCTCTCCTCCACTTTCCTCTCAGTTATTACAAAATCATCCAGCTCACTGCCAATGTTTACTTTACCTACATCATTCTCCTTCCTGAATAACTCCTCATGCGTGAAAAAAACAACATGTTGTTTACATGCCATCAAATACCACTTCATTTTGCAACCAATTGACCAGGGAGTAATAGCAACCTTTAAAGTCTATTACATTTAAAGTCTCACATGGAAATGTGAGAGTTTTGGACAGGTCAGACAAAACTAGCAAGGATTATTGGCACCCATTTGACATTTTGAAGGGCATTAATAACATAAACCCAGCTTGGGAGAAAGTGTCAGTGAACTGTTTGAATGGAGTGTGGCACAAACTTCTCCCAGAATTTATGTAAAGCTTCACAGGATTACAGCCATTGGAGAACATTGTTGAAGATGTAACAGAGTTGTTGGATAGCCATGGCCAGCAGCTTTCCATTGAAGACTTAGAAGAATTGGCTAAAGAACTAAGCCAACAGAAGGAGGAGAAAGAAAGAGATGAAGAGCTTCCTCTAAAATCTATGAATATAAGTGATTATACAGTGCATCCTTTCAGCAATGGAGACCATCACTGATGAGCTCTGTGAAATTGACCACGACTGGGAGCGAAAGTGAAAAGGAGTGTAATTGTATCCATTGGACCTTATTCTGAGATTAGATTCTTAAAGAAAGAAAGAGGAAATCTTAACAGTCAACACTGCATGCTTTCTTCAAAAAAAGGGGAGATCCTCAACTAGGGAATTCATCAGAGAAGTAAAATCCTCTACATTATACCACTGTCAAAAAAGATCAATGCAGGAGCCCTTCAGTGGTGCTTACAAAAACTTTCGGTCTGGGCTTCAAACATATCAAAGTAAATGTACAAATTTTAATTTTTTTATTTAATTAAATTTAGTTTGGTTATCTTATACTGTATTACATTTAATTGATTTATATTCATAAAATGCTGTTTTTACATTCATAGCTTTAAATATAACATTGACATATAAGTTAATGCTATTGCATCATTTTAATATGCAGCAACCTACTAAAGTAGTACATAATTGGCATAATTTAAGTATATCTCATATTGTGAATACCTTCACAGCGAGTTGCCATGATATCGCACTACCTCTAATAAGTAACACTTCACCAATGGTTATTATATTATTATTATACTATTATTATATTTTCAATATAATAATATTATATTACTTCATATCAGTTTTGAGAGGGGCCTGGAACATAATTCATTTACTTCTCATTGACTTACATTATATGCTTAGGTTCATTTTACACAGATTTTTATTATTTTTTTTGCAACAATTCCTTCAGGAACGGAACCCCATTTGGGTAGCCCTTGGTTTAGCCATTGTAAACCAAGGGCTACCTGTACTTACAACAAAGAATGCCTTAAATTGTACTGCACCCTAGGTAGGTCACATGCTTGGAAAAAGGGTGGTCACATGCCTTGAGTGCTCCTTCCTGCTGGCTGGTTTTGTTGTACAGGATGCTGGAGCTTTGGTGATCTTTTCACTGTTGGGGCTAACTTCCTAATGACTGGTTGGTATTGTTGCATTGTATGAACAATAATAGAGGCAGTCAGAGCTGATGTGTGGGAGGAAGGAAGATCAGCAGCCAGTCCAGCAGTTTACATTGTTAGATTGAACGTTAATTTGATTAAATGTTGAAGCATCAACATATTCTCCCCTGTGGGTTTTTTTTTTTTTTTTTTTGAGATTTTTCACATTCTATCAGTCAACATAAATAAAACATTATCATTGTTGCCTCTTCCATATACTTAAAGAAAACTTACAACACATGAAATTCTTGTTAGATTGTTAGAAAAGGTGAAATATTGTGATCATAAGTGAAACAGTTTTAAAGTAATAATACTTCTTGAACAACTTTTGGGTTCGAAATTCCCTTGCTTTATAAGTGAATGAAAATGGCTAAAGCTGATCATTGGATTAGAAAAATGTGACAAACAGAGAATCTCACACCTGGAAATAAAAATGTCATTAATAAGTCACTCATCTCTCCTAGCAAAGTACTTCCATCACTGATATATCTAAAACTGGATGAGACGAATGACAGTTATTGATATCATAGAGGAAGAGGGAGGTTGTTTTTTGGTACATTTTTTTCGGAATTTCCTGAGATAAATTATGCTAAAACTGCATACCGATCTTTTCACAAAAAAAAAAAAAAAAAAATCCCTGAAAGTCAGAAAGCTACTGCAAGAAGATAATTTCACAACTTTATGGATGTGGTTTGCATTCAAGGTGTTGTGATAATTTTTTAGCCATTTTTATGGACTCCTATATTAAACATAACTAAATCTAAGTTAGTTACGTTTAATATAGGTTTAACACAGCTACTCTTAAAGTATTCTTTGTGAGCAATAGTGCGCTTTTGCCACTGTTAGTACAATTGCTGGTTGCAGTTCTGGAACTGTTGACTGACTGACTAGTGCAGAGAGCATCTTGAGTTGCATCAATAATCTCTTGTTCGCTACAGAAACAATGGCCTTATAAACGTTTCATTTCAAAAAAAAGAAAAATCACATAGTGAGAGGGCAGGCAAGTGAGGAGGATGTCTAACACAAAAGTGTTGTGTTTAGGGATCTCTTGTTGCACAAGATGAGTGGTGTGAAAGTTCATTCTCTCTCATAGTTAGTGCAACACCTTATATGTCTGAGGAATGAATTCATAGTGCACAATACAGCAGTAGTTAAAAAAAAAATCTTCTATTATTGCTTTCCTCTTTGACCTGTCCTGCCACAATTTTTTTGATAAGGCAATTTCTAAGTCTGTGATTCACACTTTGTTTGTGGGTCATAGTGCACCAACTGTGACCCACGGTATGATGTATTCTAGGAATAATATCGCTATCAGATGCCATTATGCGATCACTTGAAATTGTCATTCACTCATTACATTGATTGTCTGTAAGCACACGAGGTACCACTACTGAGCAACCCAATGCCTCTTAAAATCATTAATTAAAATTCCATGAAAGCTTCCACTTGAAATGTTTAAAGGTTCTGCAAGTTTAACAACAGTCACACAGCAGTTCTGATGCTTTTTTTTTTTATGTATAAGCAGCTTGTTATTTGGTTTTTAGGAGCATTAGCAACTAAAGCCATATTGCTCCGGGATATGCGGTGGTCATTCCCTGACCTTTCCACATCCTCCGTATTTGGTGGTGACGGGCTCGAACACCGGTCTAATCAAGAAGTGTGTGCTACACACTGCTGCTCCTTCCCACCTGGCTACGGAGGCGCCTATGAGCAGCAGTTAAAGATCTACTAGCACAGTCATCATCTGCTAAACTTTTTCTTCCCTCTTTGAATCTACAGTGTCATTCAGCATAGTAGCATGAGACAGGGAATGAATCCTCTCTGTAAACCTGATCCATCATTTCCAGTGTTTCCAAAATAGATTAGACTTCCCTAAGCATTGACAAAATTCAATGTTTCTGCAACGTCCGAAATTTGACAATTTTTAACACTCAGAAATCATAATCAAATAAAGGCACTTCAAATGCACATAACAACAAAGCATATATTGAATAATTAACCAATTTCTGCATACCTATAGATGCAGGTTGAAACTTTCAATTTCACAACAGCATATTTGAAGCACTGTTTAATGACAGCACTATGTGACCAGTCGGGGATTTTTAATTGTACCATGTTTATTTTGCTATAGGTGAATCTGTGAATTTTTTTGTTGGGGAAATCCATCAAAATTCATGGGACAAAATTACAAATTTGCACATATTTTGGATTCCCAAACAATAAAATTCTCATGTCACACTCACATCGGCAAAGTAGTAATAGTTGAATTCCATGTAAAAACAGAAGAAGGAGAGAGAGAGAGAGAGAGAGAGAGAGAGAGAAAGAGAAAGAGAAAGAAAAGCAAAATGATTTGCCTTATTTAGGTTCACTTCACACCTTATGTATGAGGGGTATTCTATTAGTTATCTACTTTAACTATTATATAAGCTTCATATATTAAAAAAAAAAAAAGTTTTATCTAACTCACATGAATGTCTGTATCTTATTTGCACAGATCCAGTTCAATACGATGAAGTACAGAAGAACAAAAGAGATTTAAAATAGCCAACCCAAAGCTCAATTTTTGAGCTACAAGAAATTGGCGCATTGGGCCATAATCAAATTTTTGACAAAAGAAGGGAATGAACCACAAATTACTTATGAGTGCATGAAAGCTGTATATGATGATGTTGCCCCTTCTGAATACCAATACTTGAGAAATATGCCAAAAAATTGAAGACCTGGCTATGATTAGGCTAGTTTTTTCAGAGAGATATATGTAGCACTTTTGAAGAGTTGGTACTGGCCAACCATCCTTCAAGAACACTTGGCCACATCAAACGGTCTGGCCTCACTGTGTACCAAGAATGGTTGGACCTCTTCTGAAACAGAGCAAGAATTTTCAGGCATCTCCGTAGGCAGGAGCAGCAGTGCGTAGCACGTGCTTCTTGATTAGACCGGGGTTCAAGCCCGTGATCACCAAATACGGAGGATGTGGAAAGGTCAGGGAATAGGGAATGACCACTGCATATCCCCGGAGCAATATGGCCTTAGTTGCTAATGATCCTAAAAACTAAATAACAACAAGAGCAAGAATTTTCCTCAAATTTGTGAGGAAAATTTATGCATTAATGATTAGATCTACAAGGATTGCATTCAAAAATTGTAACTGGTGATGAAACATGAATTAACACTGGAATTCAGAATCAAAACAAGAGTCACTCCTCCAGTGATTACTTTCTTTTCAGAGGCTTCTTTTTTTCAGGTATTTCCTCTTTGCCCTCAAATTGAAGGGCATGTATTTAACTCAAGTGGTAGGAGGAAATATACATAGAAAAAAAATTAGGCTATGTTGTTCTTTATTACTAGGGTAGATAGGTTTTGAGCTTATAGAATGTCACTGTATTTCAAAAAAGGTTGCTCCCATCAGCCCTATTCATAGGAGCTAACAAACATCAGAGTGATGCTATTTCTGTTATGCCAAAAAGTGATTCTTTTTTAGGAAAACCAGAAAAGCATTAAGTTTTCAGTGGTATTTAATTACTTCACAAGTTCATGCACTATATTCAGCTTTTAGTTGTTATCATCTTCAAACATGGGTGTATCGTTGAACACAATATTATGTGCATCACTTGCACAGATATCTAAACACCCAAGTTGATTAGAATTGAAAACTAAACATGATTTAAAAAAAAGTTATTCCCGGTTGCTGAAATCTGCAGATTTTTTCCTTGCGAATATTGTACACTTTTTTTTTTTTTAAATATGAGCAGAATTTGCTTTTTATAACTGTGTGATTACACCAGTAGCATGTTGTGATTTAGGGAGGGAGGATTCTGAGGGGCAGATCTGCTGCTTTAGACCTAATGAAAAATAATCTGTTTTATTCTGTCTCTTTGGAAAGAGCTGAAGCTGAGCAAGTTGCTCCCTCTGAATGTGCTCCTGGATCACTCTAGTTGTTTTATTTACTTATATGGTTCATTTTAAAATTAGAAACAGTAAAATGAAAAAGGCATGTATGGAATAAGCATAAAATGCAAACTGAATGACAGTAAAATCATTCCTGAAACCAGTATCATCCAGCTAGTAAGCATGATGTGCTTTAGCTTTTTACAGCTCCTGTAAACCTCCCACATCACAGAAAAGTTAATCAGTAATGGATTTAATGTACACATTTAATAAAATACATATTTAAAGTAATAATTTTACTCTTATGCAGCAGTATATACTGGGTTCTCTAATTCACTTGTAAACAGCTGAACAGTTTTAAACAAAAATTGGATATCAAAAAGTTTTAGACAAAAAAAAATATATATATAAAAATTTTGTAAAAACAGCTAAATTTGTTGAATTTTGAAGAAAACTTCATAATTTATGGAGGTCCCATGAAAAATTCACTGCCCTAGTTATAGGTAAGTACACCCATTTTTTTTTTTATTATTTTTCCCTAGTTGCCATCTCTTTTGAATTTTTTTTTAATCATATCCCTGATCATAATATAGTTTTTCTCAGTCTCTTTCACAGCCATAAAACTTGGTTTCATTATTAATGTTGGAATTAAAGAAATATGTGAATTTGTGCATGAAATATCATTGTTTCTTCTCTAGTTAATGAATTAACTATCAGGTGTGCTAGTCCATGTTACATAAAATATGTGGGACACATGAAAAGAAATGACAGATATACCACAATGTTAAACTGTATTTTCGTTGTGTGATGCAAAGCCAAATTTCATTTAATAGTATTTTTCAATAAGATGCCAAAGAAATACAATTTAGTGTTTTACCCATTTATAAATGAGTATACATCTTCTTAAAACATGTACAGTGAACTCTTGATATCCATTGTTAATTGGTTCCATAAAAGTGAGACATTAATTCTCTTTTTGTTCAACCCATTCTCCTGCTCACCATTCTAATACAGTTAGTGCATTCTAATACATATAGGTATTCTAATACATTCTAATACATATAGGTATTCTAATACATTCTAATACATATAGGTATTTTAATACATTCTAATACCTAGTTGTTTTCCATAAAGATTAATTCCTATAATTAATAACCACTCTTATACCACTTGAAATTAATAATATAGTTTATTAAGCTTATAGGCCAAACCACTATACTTTTAAGGTGATGATACCCATCATCTTACCGATACCCATCATCATGCTGTTAGGGGTACAAAAATAGAAAGGGTTACAATTTTAATTATATTCTAATAATTATTAATTGTGAATTTTAAGTCTAAAAGATTTTAGTTACACAATAAAACAGAGATTAAGAATAAGTAAATACACATGGATAAGCATAAAAAAAATTAAATTCTTATCTGATGTGCATACTGGAAAGAGGTGCTGCCAACAGTTAATTTATTCGTGAGGTATTAAATCTGTTGCCCAATAGATATTGTATGGGCTAATAGAAAATGTATAGTGGTTTGGGCTATAAGCTTAATAAACTTATAACATGGTATAAGAGTGATTATTAATTATAGTAATTAATCTTCATTCTAATTTTTCTCCATCTTTTTCACAAAAGCTCATAACACTATAGCTTTCTGTTAAATTCGGAATGCATTCAATTTTGTTATTTGTCTCCAATCAATGAATATCAGGTGTTGCTAGTCTGTATTGCATATAATAGGTGAAGACACATGGGAAAAGAATGGTAGATATATACTCATCTTGTAACCTTAAGCCACATTTTCTTTGTATATATATATATGTAATGCATAAAGCTAAATAATTTGATTTAACAATTCTCTTCAATAAGATGCACAGGAATATAATGTTGAGTTTAACCATTTCACAAGCATTGGCCAATGACAATGAATTTTTTGAATACAGGCGAGATACAGGTAGTGTTTCTATGACAATGTGTTCTGTGGAGTGAGTCTATTTGTGGAATTTTTAAGTTTTGCAAAACTGAACTCAAATCCAATTAAAAAAAAAAAAAAGTCTGTAGTTTAATAAGCCTCTTTTGGCTACTTCCAAGTGGGAGAGTGGCAGCCAGCACCTGCAGTGATGGTGTGTGTGTGCGTGTGTGTGCTCACAGTGCAACACGCTCTGGGTATAGTGAGAAGTATTGTTTCAAGTTTATTCCTGTTTTTGACTATGGCCATATGGGTGAACCACGCACCGGCTCTATAGGTGATGGCAGGCAAGATGGCAGGCTCGGTATATGACCGCTAGGGCCCTTCTTTCGAGACCCCAGTCAGCCTGACTGATTCTGGCAATCATCCCTGCATAGTTTCTCACTTATTTTTGCCAAGTATGCCAAATGAAGATAAAAATTTAATTTTGAGTCAAAAACAACCCCCCCTAAGTATTTTAGTTCTGATACTATTTTCCAGAGCCATTCTGAGGGCAAGGCAAACGACGCTCTTGCCTCAGATTAAAAGCTTAAAGGGGACACCAAAAGAAATATTAAATAATTGCCAATGTTGCCATGATTAACAGCAGGGTGCAATTTTTCATTCTTGCCTCAGGTACTAAAATGGCTTGGCACAGCCCTGCCATTTTTACAGTTTTTCCATTGATTTTAATTTGAGGGGTCTCCTTAAGTTTCCTTTCAAAAGGTATAGATTTAGTTTTTTCCGGTGATATCCGGAGCATGTATATTTGTTCCCACTTCTGCAGTTGCATGAGGGTGACATTTGATCTTTGCTTCACAACCATTCTTGTGTTTCGCTTTACAAGGAGAATCAAATTGTCCACGAAGGCTAGGCTTTCTATTGGGCCTAGATCCAAGGCCAGAAATTCATCTAGAACAGTTGTCCAGAAGAAAGGGCCAAGGATTGAGCCCTGCAGGCAACCTTTGTTTACAGGGCGTGTCAATTCCTGGAACTTTATTCAAACTGAGACACTTCTGTCTTTAAGATAGCTGTTTGATACCTTATAGAGGTTTTGTGGGACATTTGCCTGGTGGAGTCTCCTAAGGACACTATGCCACCAGAGTGAATCAACTGCACCATCAAAGTCTATAGAAATTGCCAACATGTACTTTTCCTCTATATTTTTTACTGTTATCAGTAGGTGGTGCATGGCATCCTCCATAGAGTTTCCCTGCTTAAAACCATACTAATTATTTGAGTGAAAGCCTGCTTCTGTATAATACACAGATATCCTATTGTAAATTAGTCTTTCATATATTTTCCTTAGTACCAGGAGCACAGCTATTGGTCTATATGATTTTGGATCTGGGCAGTTTCTCTGGGTTCTTCAGGATTAATCTTAGTACTGCCTTTTTCCAGATTTTAGGGAATGTCCATCTCTCATGCAGTGGTTGTATAAGGCTATTAGTTTATCTAATAGCCTTATAAACCTCAATCAGGTCACCTCTGAGGTAACTGGTTGCCAAGCCCTGTAGCCCACATAATCAGTCTTACCTGATATGGTCTTCCTTCTGTCGATCTCACCATTCGAGTTCCTGTCTTTGGACCTTTCCAAGAAGCTCAATGTCTTATTTCAGATGAGGTCTCCATACTTGAGCACAGTATTCCAAAAGTTTTACAATTGCCTTATATAATGGGATTATGCCCTCCCTATCTCTGCAGGATATCATTTGATAAATCATCGGTAGGACATCATGGGCTTTCCTGGCTGCCTGTTTACATTGTTCAGAAAACTTCATATCTGCCCAAAATGTAACACCGAGATCCCTTTCCTCCTCTGCTATTTTTAATTCAACCCCACAAAGTGTAAAATTTATTTGTAGATTGCTTTTCTCCAAGTGTATGACCTTGCATTTAGCTGCATTAAAACATAGCTGCCGCTTCTCTGACGATATTCAACTGAAGTCTGTTGAAGTCATTCCTGAAGGAGCACTGCTTGGCACAGATCATTGACAACTCTGCCAATCTTTACATCATCTGCAAATTTTTGACATGCCTTCTATCCCTTCATCTATGTCATTTATAAAAATGAGAAACAGAACTGATCCAAGAACTGATCCCCAAGGATCAGTTCTTGACCCCTCTCCTGACATTACACAAATCTGAAGAATATTCATTAATCACAACCATCTGCCCTGCAGTCAGTTATTAGTTAATATTTTATTAGTTAATAGTTAAATTATTAGTTAATATTATTACAGAAGAAAAACCCTTTACGTCAATGAGAAATTATGGGAGTGAAGTTGAAAAAACTATAATTAATGACGTTGAAATTTCATGTTTGTTTAATGAGAAAACTTTTGAGCCTACAGGCCAGTAAGGCTCCTGGGTTGGTGGCATATACCCTATAATCTTAAGGGAGGTGGGAAGTGAGTGCATAGAACCACTTATGCTAATTATGAGAGCATCACTGGACCCGGGAGTGATTCTGTTGGATTGGAAGAGTGCCAATGTATCTCCAATACAAGGGCAGTTCGAAGAGTGAAGTGGGAAATTACCAGCCGATTAATCTAACTTCAGTAGTAGGGAAAATCATGGTTATAATGATCAAGGGTGGAATTCAGGATCATTTAGATAGAAATGGAATTCTGAAGGATACTCAGCATGGTTTTGTAAAGGGAAAATCATGTTTAACTAATCTGATTAGCTATTTTGACAGGGTTACTAAAGAGCTGGACTTAAGGAATAATTTCGACATTGTTTATTTGGATTTCAGCAAAGCATTTGACTCAGTCCCACATGAGCAGTTGCTTTATAAGCTGGAACAGGTTGGAATCACAGGGAAAATCCTTAGATGGATGGCTTCAGGGCAGAAGGCAGAGGGTTATGATAAATGGTTATTCTTCAGATTGGGTTGATGTAAGAAGTGGGGTTCCCCAAGGAACAGTATTAGGACCACTGTTGTTTTTGATTTTCATAAATGACATCGGAAAAGGGATAGAGAACATGATGTCTAAATTTGTAGATGAAGTAAAGATTGGTAGAGTAGTTAATGATCACCGCCAAGCAGAGCTTCTTCAGAATGAACTAGATAAATTTCAGGAATGGTCAGAAAAATGGCAGCTATGCTTTAATCCAGCAAAGTGTAAAGTATTGCACCTGGGGAACAGTAGCCCCAAAATAAGTTATATACTTGGCAGAGTTGAACTATAGCCAGTACTGGAGGAAAGGGACTTGGGTATTATGATACGGTCAGACATGAAGTTCTCCGAGCAATGTAGACTGGTTGCAAGGAAGGCCCATGGTGTCCTATCGATGATTTATCAAACAATTGTGAGTAGAGATGAGGATGTCATACTTCCATTATATAAGGCTATTGTTAGACCACACTTAGAATACTGTGTTCGCACCTAAAGAAAGACATTGTTCTTCTTGAAAGGGTCCAAAGCCAAGTAGCTCTCCTGGTGAGATCGGCAAAAGAGTGTCCATATGAGGAAAGACTTCGAATATTTTGGTTGCAGAGCTTGGCGACTAGGCACCTTAGAGGGACTTGATTGAGGTGTTTAAAGCTCTGAGAAGCATAAGCAAAATGAACAAGGACGAAATTTTCATGGTTATAAATGATTCTAGAACAAGGGGCCATAATTTCAAGTTACGGGGGGGTGTGTTAAGACTGGATTACAGGAAGTTTTATTTTAGCCAGCCAGTTAAAGGCTGACAGTTTGTAGAAATTCAAAGGTTGGCTGGATAATTACCTATGGTAGGAGGAAACACACAGGTTGTCTATTTCCTTTTCTTTTGTTATTATTATTTTATTTTTATTCTTATTATTTCATTTTATTTATTTTTTGTTATTTTATTACTTTTTAGTATTTGAAGAACACTGTTGTTTTTACCAAAGTTTACACTGCCATTATTATCTGTAAGTATACCACATATGCATGCATCAATTTATGCTCCAAAATAAATTGGATAAGGACAAACCTTAGAATTAAACACACATGGAATGAGCCTGCCTTAGAAGAATCATCTGATAAATTGTCATAAATACTTGAATTTATTTATTTTGTATTAACTTGTAAGTCCAGACATTTGACATCCAAAGGAAGATGCTATTCTGGAAAGATGGACTGCATGGCTTAAAGCCAGATATGGGATACTCCTACCTTACACACTTCAATGTAGGCTGTGACTAGAAGCCATTTGTCAACTTCTTAAAAAATTGGAGACCTGTTTTATCTGATTATTTTAGACTTAACTTTTCTGTAAGTACTTGCATATTACTTCCAGATAAGTATAAAATAGATGACAGGTTTCTCAATCTTCTATTCGTAAGCGGTCTATTATGATAACTCCAGGAATATTTTGTAATATTTAGCCATGTTTTAATTGAAATCAAAGGTTATATTGTGTGTGTGTGTGTGTGTGTGTGTGTGTGTGTGTGTGTGTGTGTGTGTGTGTGTGTGTGTGTGTGTGTGTGTGTGTGTGTGTGTGTGTGTTAATAAAAGTGAAAGTTGGAGTGAAGATATGAGTGAAAGTTGGAGTGAAGATATGAGTGAAAGTTACACAAGATGCCAAAAGCATGGCCAGTTAGAGAGGGATGACCTGTAAAGTAAAATTGATAAATAAATTAAAGTAATGGTAACTAGCATCAGATTAGGGCGGATAGAATTTGGCTATATTTAAAAGAGGGATAGAGCAAATATGCAATAGAGTCTGATGCCAATAAAAGTAAATATTGATACCAGGTATTTAATCAGGGGACTACACTTGACCATGCACCAAGGACTGCGTTTCTGTACTTGTCCATAAATGTAAAAGAGAAGAAATTTAATAAAATATTTTTGATCAGGATCAAAAGTATTAAAACTCTCACAAAATGTGGACAGTGTAGTCCCAACACAGTGTATGTTGTATAAAATAATTAAAAATTAAAAATTAGAGCTTGCAAATGGTGTAAGGTTGGGGAGTGAATTGGAGATAGGGTCAAAAGTGTATCTGAATTAAATAAAGGCAAAAATAGCAAGAGATTAAGGAATGTTCGTATCACCTCATGTTGCACTAATAGCTTTACGAATGGGAAAAAATAAGAGGTATAAAGATAAAAGTTAAGAAAATAAATAATTATAAGTACTGAGTAAGCTGGGGGTCATAAATCCAATCCTTTTAGTGAGGACCCTGGCTATGTGAATATTAGTATGAAAAAAAGAAACTACTACCAAATGCATGCGTTTTGGAAAATTGAAAATAAGAACAGAAAAAGGCCCAAGTCTAAATTCAGAAACAGTATTTCTATTCGTAACAGATTTCTAAAAAATGTACACAAAAGTACCTGGAATATACTTCTAGTGTGTAGTAGCAAAACGAAGGGGGGAAATGACAGTGCAAACATATACGGTTGAGTCGATAGCTGTAACTAATGCAATAGTATATATGAACAATTCTTAGCGCTCAAATTAATTTATAGTGATAAAGCTGATGTGAGAGAGAGAGCTGCGAAAAATTGACAATTAGTGACCTCTATAATTGTTTTGAAAAGTAAGTATATAGAGAAATGCTAAAAGTGTTGACGAGGAGAAAACATATCTAAATCGATAAACATTAATAAATAGATACATGGAAGACAGGAATGTGATACTCCAAAAATGAAAGAGTAGGTAGCAATTTCAAAAGGTATTGAGAACAGTATTAGAAAAAAAGCAATAAAAAACTACTGAGTCCAAACTTGTAAAAGGAGTATATGAAATGAAATTGGGTCAAATTCATATATCTAAAACCAAATGGCATGTCATAATGCATCAAAACGAATAGAAAATGCATATGCAATGCCTTCGAAGTAACCGTCTCAGTAACCATCTGTAAACTGTACCGAGCAACTTGAAATATGAAATCACTTGAAATATCTAGCTGAAAAAATATATCCTAAAAGAAGAATACAGATTGTAAAAACTGTATGTAGTCCAATTGGAGAAGTTATATTGTATAAGAGAGGCTTTAATACAATCCAGCCTATACTTCTTATATATATATATATTTTTTTTTTTTTAATTAAATGAAAAATTTGTTACTAAGATATTATCAAGTTCTTAAATAAATTTTTAATAAAATCATATTCTATTATTTCATGTATTTTACCAGGCAAGAACATATTTACAGTCTTTGCCCAAGAAACCTAAAGTTCCATGGACTAAACTTTTCCCAAATGCAAAATCAGAAGGTAATTTAGTGACATGGTTTACATAATTTTATTATATGACTGGCATTAAATGAAAGACATATTTTGCCATGTTAGTTGTGGTATGCATTTAATGACAAATTTTGACTAATACAGCTGTGTAACTGTTGCCAGATGCTTGTAGTTCTCTGAGCTGAGAGCCTTTGTCCATGACTAAAGTTATAATGGAGCTGTTTGCATGTTGAATAAGCAAAGCATTGTTATCATACCTGGGGGGGAAAAAAAAAAAGTTTATACCTCTAGTGGCCTACTGCACTCCTGCATTTATCACTCGGTTACATCAGGTCTGATTTTAACTTAATGAAATTTTTTTAGTTTGCACTGGAGAAAACTTAACACTGAGAATATAACATCATCAATTGAGAGTTGGGCTAACAAAACGTTACTGTCTGGTGTGGCAGTCTATTTGTTAAGGCTATGCATGGTCCCATTGATCTTGTGGACTCTGTCTGAATGGCAGGAAGGAAGGAAGGAAGCTTATACAGCACAGCCAAAAAAAAGAAACCCACACACTTTGTTTGCCCATTCCTATAAGTTGCTTAATCATTCTTTAAATTTATTCAAACTGTCCACAACACCATATGGAAGTTTATTCCAACAATCAGTTACACTCCAGCTTGAGAGCAAATCAAATGAAGTCAAAATACATTAGTCTTTTATTCTCAATTTAAATATATGCCCCCTTGTGTTTGTTGTCTGAGAAAGAGTAAGCTACAATCGCCATCTAGTTTACTCAATCCATTTAAAGCTTTAAACACTTTGCCTTAGATCTCCTCACAGGTAGTGTCCAGACAGTGTAATTTACAGAATTCAACTCTTTCTTGTTAAGAGTACTCTTTTGTGCCCCTGATCAATCTTATTTTTCTTCTATGCACCCATTCCTACAGATCCATGTCCAACTTAAACTGAAGCTTCTAAGCCTATATGTAGTACTTAAGATGTGGCCTAACCTTATGTTATAAAAGGGCATAATCACCTCTTTGGCAAAATTCCTGTATGTTAGTGACAGAATCCCATGAGCTAACCTAGCAGTCTATCTGCATGCTCAGAGAACTTCATTTTGAACTGTACAGTTACCCTTTTTTTTTTTTTTATTCTCTAACACCTAACACATGGGACCACCTAGTTGAGGTTAATGCAAGGTACTATATTGCTATCCAAATGCAGTAGCTTGAATTATTTATCAATTCTAAATTTCAGTTATCACTTTTCAGCCTGATTCATCCAGGTCTTGTTGGAACAACGTATCCCGATTGCTCTCATTTACTACTCTGCCTACCTTTTTATCGTCAGCAGACTTGGACATTAAACTTATAGGCCTTCACCAATGTCTTAATAAATATTGAAAACAGTAAAGGACACTTTGAGGGACTCTACTGATAACACAGTCTCATGAAAAGAAGTGGCCATTAGTAACTACTCTCTATCTCCTGCCACTCAGTCATCCCTTTATGCAGTAACTTGCCTCTAATGTGACACTGCTCCAATTTGTACAGCAGTCTTTCATGTGGAGCCATATCAAAAGCTTTGCTCTCTTAGCCAGTGCTTTACCATACTCAGCCTTGGCCTTCCTGACCTTATGTGGCACTATTATAGATCAACTTGTAGCTGTTGTAGGCTTCAGTACTTTTCCATGCCATGTAGTAGTAGTAGTGGCATGTGATGCAAGAAAGCAAATGTATGAGCTTATGCAGCATCAGCCAACAAAAAAAAAAAAAAAAAAAATCACACCATTCCCTCCAAATGCCTGTCCAGTTCCTCCTTAAATTTATTCAACCTATCAACTTCCACAACGACAGATGGAAGTTTATTCCAGCAATTAACCACCCGCTGGCTAAAGGCAAATTTCCACACATCTATTCTACATCTGTCTTTTCTTAATTTGAATTTATGCCCCCTTAGGTTCGTAATCTGAACAAGTGGAAGGATCCCATCAGAATTCAGCGTGCTCAACCCATTCAAGGCCTTATATACCTCAGTCAGATCACCGCGCAGGTGCCTAGTCTCCAGCCACTGCAATTTGCAGAACTCAAGCCTCTCTTGGTAAGAGGATCCCTTCATTCCCCTCACCAATCTTGTTGCCCTTCTCTGTACATGCTCAAGTAAATCTACATCCTTCCAAAAATGAGGCCTCCAGATCTGTACGCAGTACTCAAGGCGTGGCCTGACCATTGCCTTATACAGAGGGATAATCACCTCCTTTTCCCTGCTAGCAAAATTCCTATATATCATTGACAAAACCCCATGACCTGCCCTGGCAGCCTGTCTGCATTGCTCAGAAAACTTCATATCTGCCTGCACAATTACTCCCAGGTCTTTTTCATTTTCTACCACCTTAAGTGTAGTACCACACAGTTGGTACGTTTCTCTGGGGTTACTTCTACCCATATGCAGTACATTGCATTTGTCAAAGTTAAACTTCAGTTGCCACTTCTTAGCCCATCTGCCCAAATTATCTCGATCCTGTTGCAGTAGCACACTGCCATTACTGTCATTAACAACCCTGCCAACCTTTGTATCATCTGCAAACTTCGACATTAAGCCTGATATACCTTCATCAATATCATTGATAAATATACAAAACAACAGTGGACCTAACACCGAACCCTGTGGGACTCCACTAATAACATTAGTCCAAGAAGAGCAGCACCCATTGATTACCACCCTCTGTCTTCTCGCACTTAACCATCCTTTTATCCATTGTAGCAACTTACCCTTAATACCATACTGCTTCAATTTGTACAATAGTCCTCCATGCGCAACAGTGTCAAAAGCTTTCCTGAAATCCAAATATATGATATCAAAATTATTTTTTGCATCCAATTCCTTTGTAACCACATCATAATATCCTATCAAATTTGTCAGAAAAGACTTTCCCTTAACAAACCCATTTTGTGTCTGAATTATTGCTGCAGTCTTGTCTAGATGATCCTGCAATGCATCTTTAACCAGCGACTCCATTATTTTACCCGGAACAGAAGTTAAACTAACTGGTCTGTAATTACTCATGTCACCCTTCGATCCCCCTTTGTGAATTGGGGATACATTTGCACATCTCCAGTCCGTGGGAACCTCCCCTGAGTCCAAGCATGCTCTCATTATGGCTAAGGGTTTGCTTAGTTGCTTTGCCGCCTCCTTTAATATAACTGGATAGATCCCATCCACCCCAGGTGCTTTTCTTACGTTTAACTTCAACAATTTCTCTTCCACTTTGCTCTCAGTTATTACAAAATCATTAAGTATCTTGCTACAATTTGATAACCTTCTGCCATTTTCAAACCTTAATAATTCCTCACGTGTGAATGTAGATGCAAAATACTCATTCAGTTTGTTTGCTATCTGAGCAGGATAATCAACAGTCGAACCATCGATGTCAAGTGGACCAATCAGATTCATCCCCTTCCTTTTAGAGTTTATAAGTAAAGAAATCCTTGCTGTTTTCTTAGCATCTTTTGCCAAGGATTTCTCGTAATCTGCCTTCACCTACCGAACCTCCTTTGTCACCTGATTACAGATTAACTTATATCTGCCATAGGCTTCTGAGTCGCTTGATAATTTATATGCATCCCATGCATTTTTCTTCTCTGTTACGAGTGTCATTAGTTCATTTGACAACCATTTAGGCCTAAACCTTGAACAATATTTCTTAATAGAAACTATGAAACTTTTAGTAGCTTCCACGATTAATTCCTTGGATGCTTCCCACTTAGAATTTACTGTTGGTAACATCGTCAGTTGATCCCACTGTACAGAATTTAAAAACTGTCGGAGACCACTGTACTCGCCTTTACGGAAGCAAAAACCCTTTCCTTTACCCCTGATGGTAATTAAATCTTTAAGTAAATCCCACGTCAGTACACTGTGATCACTGCCACCTAGTGGTTCTTTTATCTGCAAATTCCTAATACATGAATGATCACTGCTGATAACCAGATCAAGAGTATTACTTTCTCTGGTTGCCTCTTGAACATGCTGCTGCAGAAAACAATCATCCAATAAATCCACAAAAGTGTGACTAGTGTGTCAGTGCCCAACCCACAAGTTCCAGTCAATATCTGGGAAGTTAAAATTCCCCATTATAAGACATTCCGATATACTAGCCCACTCTATTTCTCTATACAATTGTTCATTGTACTCATTCAAGTCATTAGGCCTATAACACACTCTTACTCATATTTTTGCTTTCACAGTGCTTATGCCACACCAAACTGACTCAACAGTGCACTGTTCATCTATATCAACTGGATGCACTTCTTTTGATTTTATGTTTTTCTTTATTAACAGAATAACACCTCCTCCCTTTCTATCCTGTCTATCCTTTATGTGCACATTGTACTCCCCAAAATCCAGTTCAGCATTCCTTATATCTATGTGACACCACGTCTCTGATATCCCTACAATATCCGCCTTTGATGTCTTGACCAACACTTCAAATTCATCAAATTTATTTACTATTCTTCTAGCATTAGTATACATGCAAGTATACATGCACCTATTCTTATTCTTAGTTACTCTAACACATCCCATATACCCATCTGTTTCACGATGACTGCCATCCGTCCCTGAAACCCCCAACACCCCTCGCTCCAGGTCGCTACTTATTCTAATAGAAGTTGTGCAAGAATCACCTTCATCTCTGCCTATGGCTACTGTTAAACTATTAGTCCTTGTACCCCTCCCCCAAGCTATCAGTTTTCCGACCCACCTAACACTGCCTCGATAGCATCAGCAAATATTCTTGCACCCTTTCTATTTAAGTGTATCCCATCCCTGTAGAAGCAGTCTCTCCTGTTAACAAGTACAGTCCAGGCTGAATAAAATTCTATCCCTTGAGCCTTGCACAATCTTTCCAGAGCCGAACTGATCGACAAGGCTCTCATCATATGCTCCCTCCTATCATGTCTGGGCAGAATTGCAGACAATTTCAAATTCAGCCCTAATTCACGGCTTTTTTCAATCAGTGACCTGTACTTGTTAAGTAATTCTGCTGGTCTCCTACTCTTAATATCATTAGTGCCAACGTGTACAACTATATCACCTTTTGTGCCCCTAAAAGATGATATCTGCTCTACAACGTCATCAACCTTTGCCCCTGGCAGACATACCCTGGTCCTGTTCCACCTATCCTTTTTACACAATATATTTCCCGTCTCCCTGACAATAGAATCACCAACAACTACTAGTTCCTATGGGACCAGCGCATTCTGCCTTGGGGGTTGCCGCTGTGTTGCGTGATGACCAAGTGCAAGCTCTGGCGTTGATGTGGGCAGCTGAGAGCCTGATAGGCCCCTCAATTTAGATCTTTCGAGGGCATCCACCCTGTCCTTCAAACTCTCATATAGGCCCATAACAACGCTGAGTTGTCGCCTGATTTCCTTACACTCCTTACATCGCGCACACACAAAGACATCCCCCATGGCAATATCATGTACCGTTCCAGATAGTTCGGCAAACATTTCACAAGTTGCACATTTTTTTAGGCTGTGATGCATTGGAGAATCGCCCCCCTCAGTTCTCCCCCGAGTCACAGCACTCCTGCCACTTTGTGCCTGTTGCTTTGCTGCTCTAGTTTGGGGCATGATATTTTAAATTAATAAGATCAATAAATTAAATTAAATTAAATGTCAATACTACGCTATCTAATAGAAACAGTGAAGCTTTTTACTGTTTCTATAATTATGTTAGAACTTTTTCATGCTGCCTTTCTGCTCTGTTAAACTAGCCAACTCCACATTCTCCATCTAAGCATCCTCTTCGTGCTATATTTTCTTAATGGTATATATGTGTTTATAGCTTCTGTGATTATAACTTTGAAAATATTCCATAATTCTAATGTATTTGCCTTCTCTCTGCACAATTAATAGATGCCATGTAGTGCCTTAAACTGACATAGTCTCCTTTTCTGAAATTAAAACCTATTCCTTTACCTTTAACTACTTCAACATCTTTCTTCACCTTCCAGCTAACAACTGCACGATCACTACCTGCCAATGATTCCTGTACAGCAAGCTCTGTGATATCATGTGATCCTTGAATAATGATGAGATCTAGAATATTTTTGTCCATATTATTTACTCTAACATGCTCATACAAATAATAATCTAGTTTGTTTAAAAAATTTTGTTCCCCATGGTGAGTTTCCCTTCCACTTATTCCAATCAATTAGAGAAACATTGAAGTCACCTATGCTCGGACATTCACATTTGCATGCCCATTCCATCTGCACGTAAAATATGCTCATATTCTTCACAATATTTTGGTCTATGGATTACTCCCACTCTCATTATACCTTTGCTCCCAGCTAACTCTCACTGCACGAATTCTGTGTTTCAGTTGTACTAGTTGTCCTAGCCATGAGTTTGAATTCACTCGTTTTAATGACAACACTCCTGACACAGTTAAGTTTTCTTGTGTAGTTTACTATTTATATCTTTCAATTTGTGCTGCTATTATATAATGGAACATTTTGCATCCTACCATAAAATTTGAAACTAATTAATCTGTTAATTAATTAAAGTTGATAAATAAAAAAGAATAAAGCTTGGAAATTTTAAGTTTGTGCTTTATTGTTTTTCACTAACCACTTTATTTATTTTTTTTTTCCCACTATAACTGCAACATTACCACTCTCTCAGCTAGTTGAACTTGTGTAGGCAATTCAACTTTCTCAGAGAGAGAGAGAGAGAGAGGGAGGGAGGGAGGGAGGGAGGGAGAGAGAGGTAATGCTCCCTCCACTTGACCATTGTAATTATACTGATGAGAAATGGAACTTAGTTTGTGAAGGGGAGTTATATTCTTATTACATGTAATTCCTTAGTTATGAAAATTATATCCTTTCTCTTATTTTGTGTGGCGTTGTTCACTGAGCTTCCAGAAACTTCTCATTGGTTTAAAATATAGAAAACATAGGAGACTGACCTAATTTTTAAAGGGGATAAACTGGAACCTTTGTTACTTGTAGTTCACATAGAATATTATGGCACGGTCAACAAGATTGTTTGTTCACTTGTATTTTATAGGCTGTTTTGCTCAATTTTTCTGAAGGATTAAGGAATTAGAGAAAAAAGATTTTTCTATGTGATAATTTTTCAGTTTATTAAAATGGCCTTTTCCACAGCATATCAACAGTGCCGAAAATGCAAATGATTTGTATGTTACTGGTACTAAGTCTGCCATTACTATTCAGAATTACAACCCAGGCTCTTCATTCCATTATTTTTTGTGGAAAATCCTGAATACCCAGTTATATAAATTTTTTTTCTGAAGTAGACAGATTAAGAATTGTTGAGTTTTCAACGGAGGAGACTAGCATACTTATTACCTGTGTTTTCTCTTTACATCAGAAATCAGGAGAAGACACAGCTCAGTTTGTAAACAGGATAAATATGTTTTTTTTTTTTTTTTAAATGTGGTACCGTTGAGGGAAATTGAACAAGATTTCATCAAGAGGCTCAAATTCTACATAGTTTTACTAGGAACTTTAGAGGATACTAAATTGTCCATAATCAAAAATAATATTATGACAATTGATCCTGCTTTAGAAAAAACTAAGGAAATTAAAGAGATGGAATTCTGCTACTTTAATGAGTCTCTCAAGAGTGACCACAAGGAAGGTGTCGTAGATAGTCCTGACAGTAAATAACTAGCTGAAATCCCTTATCAATTGCGAAAGGTAACAGAGCAACAGAATTCTCAGAGATTATGGAATGACAGCAGTGATGCAAATGCAGTCTTTACAACAATAATTACTGGGCACCATGCATCTTAATTTGATCTCTCCCGTTGTTGTTAATCCTTCAAGTTTGCAGTTACCATGTACTGCTCAGAATATAGGTGCACAGTATTCTCATCGTAAGAACAAAGGAAACATAGGAAAGAACCCGTAGTTTGTTACAGATGTACTGTGTCAGGACAAACTTCTAAAACTGTCCTGCTTATGGTGGGTCTGAAAATTGGTTCTTTCAATCAGCACGAAACTCATTACCAAAATCTGTTCTACAGTTAGCATTACCACCTCTCCTTCTACAAGGGCCCAGTGAACTGCAAAATAGTGCTGAAGGGAAACTAGTAATGCTTGCTACATTCATTGGTGAATCACCCAGGTGTATCCAGTAACAATAATGTGGTAATTTCTAGTATGGTAGTCATCACATTGCTAGATATAGGCTCTGGTGTTTGTTTTATCTCTAAACAACTGTATGATAAGATAAAAGAATAGTTGTGATGATACACTCCTTGCAACTTCACTAAAGCTGTTAACACCATCAAATGTCATAGTTGTGGACAGGCTGATCAAGGTGTCCTTGTTTCCTCAAGAATGCTTCAACTTTTTCATCTATGTGATGGATAGATTTAAGCATTTGGGCTATGATATCATTATGAGTAAGCTATGTTTATTGGACTTCTGATGCAAGCAGACAAGACAAGACCAAGAGAGACGCCTCTGTAGCCATCTGGGAAGGAGCAGTAGTGCGTAGCACACACTTCTTGATTAGACTGGGGTTCGAGCCCGTCACCATCAAATACGGAAGATGCGGAAGGGTCAGGGAATGACCACTGCATATCCCCGAGCAATATGGCCTTAGTTGCTAATGCTCCTAAAAACCAAAACAACAAGACCAAGAGTTGGGTAGACTATCTTGATAGAAGGTTAAATTGATGGGAGGGAATGGGCACTCCCAACCATCATAGGATAACTTTTTATTATCCTGTGAAGGTGGGAGTGTATACTTCTAATACTGGGCGCCTCCGTAGCCAGGTGAGCAGGAACGGCAGTGCGTAGCATACGCTTCTTGATTAGGCCAGGGTTCGAGCCCGTGACCACCAAATACGGAGGATGCGGAAAGGTCAGGGAATGACCACCGCATATCCCCGGAGCAATATGGTCTTAGTTGCTAATGCTCCTAAAAACCAAATAACAAACAAACAAACTTCTAATACTGGCTGATGATAATGTGGTTAAGGTGATGCAGAAACCTTAACAACACAAATTTTGGAGATTGACCTCCCATCTCCAGTGAAGAATTTTTCTGTTTGTCATGTTGATGAGTGGAATCTTGTTAGATTGATTAAGGAACAAGATGAACCTAAACTCAATATTATACCAGACTGAAGCAAAATCACAACTACTCAGGCATATATTTAGACTAGAAGAAGGTTTTGAGATGCAAGCTTGATAAGGCCAGGACCACTGATCCATCATTGCACCTCATAAGATGCATCCTTGGATCCTATGGATATATGTAACAGTAATTTGGGTGGACATCTTGATACAGACAAAACATCTGCTAGAGTTGGTCAGAGATACATATGGAAAAATATGTACAGGTAGTCGTCGACTTACGACCATGTTAGGTTCCAACCGACTGGTCGTAAAGCGATCTGAACATAAGTTGGACCAGTTTAGGTAAATCAGACACTGTGTACAACACAATTGGTTTACTATTTACAAAAATAAAAAAATATTATGAAAAAGATATCAAGTACTGTATAAAACCTAAAAAAATATTTTATCTTAACAAAACATATGTAGAAAATAGATAAGAAATATTTTACTGACCACTCGTGCTTGGCTGCGGGTCATCAATGCCGCCACTTGATGTAGTGGGAGTTGTTTTTCTCATAAACATGGTGATTTTTGTCTGAATTGTTCATTTCCTTTTCTGCTCGTAAATTTCACGGTATGGCCAAAAAGCATCTTGTACCATTCGTTCAATCCCTGCAAATCATTCGATGTTTGGGTCCATTTCCTCAAAATGTGTAAGAAGTTTATTTAGTAGAGAAAAAACTTCAGATAACCCTCTAGTGGTGAATTTTCTTTCTGGTTCTTCCTAATCTTCATTTTTCTCTTCTTCCATCCTTTCTTCTTCAGCCATTCTTTCTTCTTCCAAAGCAATAAGTTCTTCATTTGTAAGTTCTCCAGATTCTTGCTCTAGCAGCTCCTCAACATCTTCCACTTCAATCTCTAAAGAAAGTCCATTTGCCAGTGTTACAATATTTTCCGTAACCATTTCAAGTTCATGTTCACTATCAAATTCATCAATAGTATTAACAAAACGCTGGACACAGTTTTTCCAGATTCCATTCATGCATTTCTTTGTCACAGCCTCCCACGTGGCCGCAATATTTTTGATGCATTTATAAATATCGTACTGTTTCCAAAACTTTCGCAAAGACAGTTCTGGGTTGGCATCTGTTGCGGCTGTAGCTTGGGCGAAAGTGGTTCGAAGATAGTGCGCCTTAAATGTGGCAATCGCCCCTTGGTCCATAGGCTGAATGAGTAGAGTTGTATTTGGCGGCAA
Source organism: Mastigoproctus giganteus (assembly GCF_048544385.1). Classification (NCBI taxonomy): domain Eukaryota; kingdom Metazoa; phylum Arthropoda; class Arachnida; order Uropygi; family Thelyphonidae; genus Mastigoproctus; species Mastigoproctus giganteus. The sequence goes on from NC_143582.1 coordinate 126,809,172, forward strand.
ATAAACAACTTTTACATCTGGATGGAGGTGGTCTAGGTGAGGTGGATGGCCAGGTGAATTATCTAAGATTAATATAATTTTGAAAGGAATTTCTTTCTTCACGAACTTGAGGTACAAAACAATTTAGAAACCAGTCTTCAAACAATGTTTGAGTCATCCAGGCTTTTCGGTTTGAACGGAAGTATACAGGCAGAGTGTGCTTGTTTACATTCTTAAACGCACGGGGATTTTCAGAATGATAAATTAAAAAAAGACTTCAGTTTAAAATTTGCGATGTTCCCGCCAAGGAGCAAAGTCAGCCTATCTTTAAGTGCCTTAAAACCAGGCATGCTTTTGGCTTCTTGGTGAATGTAAGTGCATTCTGGCATCCTTTTCCACAACAATCCAGTCTCATCCACATTGAAAAGCTGCTCTGGTTGATACCCTCCTTCCGTAATTATTTCATCCAGACTTTTAACAAACTCTTGAGCTTCTTTTGAATCTTTTGAACCATCCTGTACTTGCTATAAATGTCTGAGTGTAATCTTTTCTGGTACGTTTCTTCAGCATCTGAAAGAGATTTCTAGCCTTCGACTGCACTGTAAGAAGGCTTAAGGGTGTTCGCTTCTGTATCTGATCTTCCATCCAAAGAAACAATTTTTCCATTTCATGGATGGGGCCCTGTACGTTGTTTCGTTATCACTGTTGCTCGCATGGGTGCCGAACCTTTAACAACTTCACGAATCCTTTCTTTGTCTTTCAAAATCGTTGACACTGTAGAATGAGATAACTTAAAATAATGTGCGATCGCATTCACCTTCTTTCCTTCTTCATTCTGCTTGATCACTTTCAATTTTGTGTCTAAATCAATGGCCTTTCTTTCTTTCTTTCTTTCTTGACAGGTCTAGGAGTAGACAAAGGCACTTTCCTCTTGGTTGACATGTTTAGAGGTTTTTAAAAAATGCTAATTGTAACACAAATATAACTTAAACAAAAATAGTGAATGTAATATGTATGCAAACAGAGATTGAGAAGCGTGAATCACGACATACATACATCGGTAAGATGTTTTGTTCGACTGTGATGGCAAAGCTGACTAAACGGATTAAGACTAGCTTATCCGCGCCAAACACATGTTACTGGGCAGTGGGCTGACGCTACACACACAACTGTTCCCATTAGGCTTCGGGGCTACGGGGACCACACGGATAGGGCGTGTGAGTGTAGTAGAAAAATCTGAGAGTACTGCATTAAGAGAGGGGGGTTGACTTGCATATAGCATTCTTCCTAGCAACAATCTTGTATGTATGCTCAGTTCAGACTGAAACGCAGTGTGAGATGCAGTAGCAGTCATAAGTCAATCAGTCGTAAAGTGCATAGGTCGTAAGTCGATGACTTCCTGTATCAGGATGTAGTCAGTTATGTAAAGGCTTGTCACCAACATCAGCCAAGAGGTGTATTCAGGCGAAGAGCTCTTCTATAGCCTGTAATGTTGCTGAACAGAAGCTTCCAACCTGTAGCCGTGGAGATTGTGGGCCATTGTCTCAAACATCAAAAGGAAATTGTTTCATTCTGATTTTTCTAGACTGAGACATTTCCAATTCCTGATCAGAGATGTGAAATAATAGCTCGAATCTTGGTAGATGATATTATTTGTACACGTGGACCCCTCATACTCTGTTACCTGATAGAGGACCTAACTCTTCTTATGCAAGGTTCTGAAAATTAAGGTCTTTACCACCCCATTCCATCCACAGAGAAAAGGGATGGTGGAGCATGTAAACAAAACATTAAAGGAAATTCTGGTTAAGGTCAGTTTCTATATGTCTTAAATCAAATCTGTTCCACAGATTTGATTTAAGACATATAGAAACCAATAGGTGCATTCTAGTATGAAGAAGAAGAACTCTTTATTGCATACAAAACGCACATGCCGTACACAATCCCTTCACGGCTACAAACCAGAGGTTTACAGTAAAGGTTAATACAAGGTTACAAAGGCTAATACAATATTACAGTAAAGGCTAATACAATGTAATAAACAAGGATGAGATAGGAGAAAAAAATAATAATATTACTAATTATACAAGTGTAGGAAAGCAAATGAAAAATTTACATATGAACATATATACACAACAGCATGTTATTTTTTTTTTTTTTTTTTTGGTAGTTGTTGGCGCATAGGCTTCTGTGGCCATAATGCACCTCCCAAGGTTTTTGCAGTACTTTGATCCAAGCCCGAGGCGGGAATCGAACCCGCGACCTTTGGGTTGCCAGGCAGGCACTTTACCCACCTGGCTAGCCCGATCGGCTACAGCATGTTATCATGTTAAATTATTCTCCAGGGAGCAGTCCTTTTACAGTGCTGGAGTCATCTAAGCAGGAGCAGAAAGTTGGAACAATGTAGAGAGGGATGGACAGGTCCTTGGGAGCAGGTTCTAATGTCCTGTGACATGGTCCTGAGAAGGAAGTGGATGGAGTAAGTTCTGCCTGTATTTTTTTATCCAATGCGAACTTGTAGAGGTCGCCATCCAAGGAGTATATGTACTGCAGCATTTGCACGGGTAAGAACCGATCAGATAACTTTAACCAGTTTGGGGTGGCTTGAAGGACTGGATTGGCCGAAGGCTTGGGACTGGGATTCTCCAACCGCAGTTAGCCCAGAAGTCTGGGTCCAAAATAATGCCAACCATCATTTTTACAGCAAAGACGAGTCTTCTCTCATGGATAATAGCAGGAAGACGTCTGATGTTTACAGCTTCTGCCATCTAGGTGGTCCTTGGTGCAGGGGAGAAGCCAAAATTTCCATATGGCCCACTGCAATAGCCAAAATTCGCCTACAAAAATCTGTCTCAGATGCATTGCGGCAGTTGAGGTCCAGACTTCTGCTCCATAAAGAATGACCGGATAGACACATGTCTTAATATACCTGCACTCAACAGTCTGGTCATGGACATGCATAAGTTATTGCTTAAGCATCCACCAGAGTCAACAGAATTTTTTTTGCAGGTGGTCTATGTGTGGTAGAAAGGAGAGCTTCTGGTCAAAAATAACACCCAGATCGGTGTGTTGCTGAACAGCAGAAATCGTGGATCATCTTATATTGGGTTGCACCATTGTTGGGTTCCGTTTGAGCGAGAAAGTCAACTGTTTCGACTTCTCAGGATTGATGTGAAGGCCGAAACCGGAGAGGAAGGCCTCGAGGTTCTGGATTTTCTGTACGATTAAGACATTTGTGTAGTCAGCAGTGTCTCCAGGGTTGATAGCAGTGAACAGCTTTATATCATCATCGAAGGTGATAATATCAGTTCGGCCCGTCACAAAAGGTTAACCATTTTTCAACTTTCATGGCTCGACCATCTCCTTCCATCGGACATAATGAACATGAATTATGACTTGGAATTTCAAGACGCAGATCAGTATTTAGAGCACATATCTAACAGATACACACTTATAAATAACAACATTAGCAAGTATAGTGAAAAGGCTGGCAAAAAGGAGAGGAGCTTTATTTGGCTGATGCTGCATATGCATCAGCCAAATAAAACAAAAAACTTCCCATATTACTTGTCCATTCCTTCTAATAGCTATTTAATTCTTCCCTGAATTTATTCAAACTATCCACTTCTACAACTACTAGATGGAAGTTTGTTCCAACAATCAGCAACCTGTTGGCTTAAGGCGAACTTTCACACATATATCCGGAACCCATCCTTCCTCAATTTGAATTTTTCTCCTCGTGTGTGTAGTCTGAGTGAGAGAAACGATTTCATCTGCATTGAGCTTACTCAATCCATTCAAAGCCTTAAACACCTCAGTCAGATCTTGCAGGTGCCTATCTCCAGACACTGCAATTTTCAGAACTGAAACCTTTCTCAGTTCACTCTAGTCACAGGAATGGTTATGCAAATTTTCTGTTTTCAACAATGTCTTCATTTCATGCAAAAAAGCAAGCAATTTTCCATACAGGTGAAAATGGGGAACTGTATCCATGCTTCCAGTCCCTGGAGAAACCTGTTTGGGTGTGATTCCCAAAGGGGGATCCTGCGTGTCATCTCAAAATACTATTGAACCATTGAAAACCTTGCCAGAAGGTTTATTAGTAATGGCAAATAATGCAAGAAGGCAAGCTTATAAAGTACCAGCCAAAAAAAAAGAATAAAGTACCAGCCAAACTACCAGATGGAAGTTTATTCCATCAATCAACTACCCACTGGATGAAGGCAAACCTCCTCATATCTATCCTACAACCATCCTTCCTCAATGACCAATTATGTATATAGTCTGAACAAGATGAAGCATGCCATCAGCATTGAGCTTGCTCAATCCATTCAAAATTCATTGGAAATCCCAAAGATGACAAAGAAGCTAACTTAAAAATTCTGTCCTCATTTGGTTATTTTTTAAGTTCATCACAGCAAAAAGATGTTGCATAGATCAGAGTAATTAAAAAAAAAAAAAAAAGTTTGTAATTCAGTTAAATTTTATTATAGTTTTATTTTAGGCACTTTAATGTGATGCATGTATATATAATATGAATTTTTTTTATTTGTTTGCATATATGGAGCTTTAAGCTGCCATAAATGAGAAATTTTTTTATTAAAAACATTTTTTCATCTTTTCAGAGGGGAATAATGTAGGTTTATTAATAAGAGATTATAAGAAACCTTATAGCAATGTATTAATTTAAAAGTTGTTGATTCATTCCTAGTATCTCAGGTTTCTTGAGTGTCATTTTTGATACCCACTTAACCATTTAGATAGCATTTTCATCATGGTGGGGTTACTGTCTTAAGGGACTTAAGGCCTTCAATAGGATGTGGTCATCATTGCAATAAGACTTATTATTAAGTACTTGAAGGTTTTGTCATTGCTTTGTTTTTGTTTCTTCCATCTGGGTTTCTGCATTATGCAGTTCAAGTTGTCCGTCTTATACTCATTTGTAGTTATCAGTACTTATTTGTTATTGGTGCCAAAGTGAAGTTGCCCATTTCACATTCATGCCACCATTTTTGTGCAGTTTTTGGGTAAGTTGCTGACCCAGGATGACAAGATTTGGATCTACCTATAGAAAATTCTTAGACTTTGCCTCAGATCCATCTTAAGCAGCAATTTAGTATTATCTGACTTAGTTCTTTTAATGTTGGCCCAAACCTGTAGACTATTGATAAAGATTATTGTAGAAGGGTTCCTTGAGAATATACATGTTTTTAGCTTAAAAAGTTTATTCTTCTATTAGCTTACAATTTTTATTCTTATATGTACATATATGTATAACATAAATATGAGAGTAAAGCATTTGATTTTAAGATAGTCCACTAACAAGCATTAATGCTTTTTTTCAATTCAATTAAACATTACATGATCAATATAAATAATATTATTAGAATGAAAAAATAGATTTTAAAGCCAATATTTATCATATACAGATCAAAACAGTACCGACTAATGTACAGTATAATGACAGTAGTCAATATAAAGTAACAACATATAATATAACAACTGTAATATGCAGACAAGTACATTCTAAATATTACAATATTTAAACTAAAACTAATTACCCGAATGATGATGATGTCATTTACTCTGTATATTTCTATTATCAATTCAGATGCTCAGCAGTACTGTATTGGTAAGTGTAGTTCTAAGTAATCAAGATGTATGTCAGGGATTTTTTCCTCCTTTGTTTGTATTTGTGTATGTTATTTGAGAACTCAAAGACTTTGACTTACCAAATGAATTCATGCACAAAATACGTAAGTTACCATATCACCTTACTTCTTCTTCTGGCATTATAATCCAGGGTGGGTCTTGGCCTTCTCGATGATGTTCTACCAGTAAGCCCTCCCAGCAGTCAAACTTCTCCAGCTTCTTATTCTCATGATCTTTATGTCCACTTCTACATCATCCATCCATCTTTTCTGCACCCTTCCTCTCGCCCTCTTACTGGTAGGTTTCCATTTCATTATACTCTTAGTTGTTCTGCTGTCATCCATTCTCATAACATGTTCCAACCAGGCAAGTCTCTGGCTTTTCACAAACCTGACGATGTCTGCACCCCGAATAAAGATGGTCAAGTTCATGGTTCATTCTGTTCCTCCAGGATCCATCAACGTCTTGTACGGGCCCAAAAACTTTTTGTAAAATTCTACACTCTAACACTCTCAACAACTGCTCATCTTTACTCGTTAATGTCCGAGCTTCACAACTAGTCTAATGAGGCTTTTGTATATTCTTAATTTTAAATGCCTGTTCAATACTCTGGACTTCATTAGTTTTTCATGTGCATAGAAACATCTGTTTCCACTCAGGATATGGGACTTAATTTCATTAGTAATAGAGTTGGACTGGTTTATCTGCAAACCTAGATAGGAGAAATTTTGAACATTCTCAAACGAGAGGCCGCTGGTTCTTAAATTTTCCATGTTATTTGCTGTTCTCTGGACTTCCATATATTTTGCCTTTGACGTAGCCCAGTGGTCAGGAGCGAGAGTGCATAGCACGCGTTCCTTGAGTGGACCAGGGATTCAAGCCCGTGACTACTAAATACAATAAATATTTGTATTGGCGATTTATTGTAAACTCTACTGACTTGGTTGTCGTGCCGGAGTATAAAAAGAAAATTTATTTATTTATTTATCCTATGTCCTCTTCACTATCCAGCCTGGCCACTGTTTCCTCCAGTGCTCCTTTAGTCCTTTAGTCTTACTGATAATAGCAATATCATCAGCATATGCACAGACCTGCACTGTCTTTGTCCCTATGTGTCCAGTCACTTCTAATTTTCTGACAGCCGCCTCTAAAACCAAGTTAAATAACACAGTAGAGAGTGCATCACCTATGTCTTGTCTAACACCAGCATTAATGTCAAAGGGAGTTGTCAACTTGTTGTCAGTTCTCATTACTGCCTTAGAGCCAGGGTTGCTTTTATGAGCCTAACAATCTTTGCAGGTATGTCCAAGAGAAAGAGATCATTTATCATTTCCTCTCTGTTGAGGGAATCAAAAGCTTGTTTGAAATCTACATATAGGTTAAATCAGTGTATATTGTACTCAAATGCTTTTTCCTGTATCAGCCTCAAGATGAAAATCTGGTCAGTTGTTGAGCGATTGGGTCACCAAAAAGAATGGACATTTTCAATTGCAGTATTCTCCAATGATTTTCTCTGAATACGCTGCCAGTTATAAATAACTGCCAACAAAACATTGTAAGTAATGCTCAGCAATGTAATTCCTCTGTAGTTAGAGCAAAACAGTTTATCACCCTTCTTGTGAATCTCCTCCAAATACGATTCCAAGTGACTATTCATCTCAGATTTTTTTCATCAGACCATATTAATAGTATCAGATTATGTATTCTTCTCCATAGTGTCACTCCACCGTTCTTGAGCAATTCTGCACTTATTCCATCAGCTCCCAGTGTTTTAAAGTTCTTTAAGGACTTAATAACTTTTCGAATTTCTTCGAAGTTAGGGCATTCAATGCATGGTTCTACTGTATAGTACAACAGCTGTTTTGTTTCGGTCTTACTTCCTGTCAAGATGCTCTCAAAATACTCTTTCCACCGTTTCAGAATCTCCTTTCTCTCAGTCAGCAAGTTTCCTTTACTATCTGTACATGCAGTAACGGCGCCTCCATAGCCAGGTGGGCAGGAGCAGCAGTGTGTAGCACACGCTTCTTGATTAGACCGGGGTTCGAGCCCGTGCCCACCAAATATGGAGGATGTGGAAAGGTCAAGGAGTGACCACTGCATATCCCTGGAGCAATATGGCCTTAGTTGCTAATGCTCCTAAAAACCAAATAACAAATAACATGCAGTAGCTTTTGATCGGAATTCCTGTGTACTTTCTTTAATCTTATAAAACTTTCTACTTTCCTTCTTTTTGTAATGTTCCACCATTTTGTCTACCTTCCTCCCCAAAGCTTTTCTCTTTTCTTTCTACATATCTTAGCTGTGGCAATCCGTTTTTCCTTGTAGTGTCTGCTATTCTGCTGCAAACATTTCACCCTGGCTTGTCTCTTCAATTCTACTGCTACTCGGCACTCATCATCATACCATTCCTCATTTCTCGGCCTTGAGGTCTCACCCAAGGTTATGCGTGCTGCACCCAGAATTGCTTCCTTTATGCAAGTCCATTCATCTTCAGTCTTGTCACTGTTCCTGCAGTCTTCTACAAGTCTGTCTTTCAATTCCTCTAATTCCATCGCTTCGTTTTCTCAGCCTTTCCTCTTGGTACTAGGGCTATTTTATACTTGGTGGCTCCCACTAGAAAATGATCAGAATCAGAGTTGGTGCCCCAAAAAGAACGGGCATTTTCAATTGCAGTAGCCCACCTCTTAGAGACCAGTACACGATCAATCTGATTAGCCTGATTTGTATCGGGGATTTTCCATGTACCTTTATGAATATTCTTCCTTGGGAACCATGGCCTTAAAAGTTGTTGGCAGCCGCAAATTGTGCTATTCTAAGACCATTACTGTTTGTTTCTTCATGGAGGCTCTCTCTCCAAAATACACCCGTGAAAACTTCTTCCCTGCCTAGTTTAGCATTGAAGTCATTGAGAATTATAATAGCATTGTGTCTTGAAATTCTTTCACACGCACACACAGCCTGGAGTTCATCGTAAAATCCATCTGCAATATCATCATCCACACTTTCAATTGGATACACATTAATAAAGATCACATTATGGAATTTCCCTTTAATTCTAAGGCTGCAAATTCTCCCAGATGCTGGTGTGAAGGCGAGTACTGAACTGCGCATTCTCTTAGAAATCCTACACCGGTATTCTCCCTGTGTGTCATCAATTCGGCCCTGGAGGGATTGTGCAAGGCTCGTGGGGTGGAATTTTTCTCAGAGTAGTCTGTGCTTCTTAACAAGAGAGACTGCTTTTACAGGGATGGGATACACTTAAATAGAAGGGGTGCAAGAGTGTTTGCTGATGCTATCAAGGCAGCGTTAGGTTGGTTTGAAAACTGCTAGCTTGGGGAGATTCACAGACTGAAAGGTTAATGGTAACCGTAGGCAGAGGTGAAAGTGATTCTTGCACTGCTTCTATTAGAGTGAGCAGTGGCCTGGAGGGTGGGGTGCCTGGGGTTTAGGGAGTGGTGGGAGTCATCATAAAACAAATAAATACATTGGCTGTGTTAGGGTAACTAGTGCATGTATACTTGCATTTACACCAGTGCTAGATGTATAGTAAATAAATTTGATGACTTTGAGGTGGTGGTCAAGACATCAAAGGTAGATATTGTTGGGACATCAGAGACGTGGTGTCACACAGATATAAGCAGTGCAGAATTGGAATTTGCGGAGTATGTGTACAGAAAGGATAGGAAGGGAGGAGGGGTTATGCTGTTAATTAAGAAAAACAAAATCTAAGGAAGTGCATCCAGTTGACATAGATGGACAGTGCAATGTTGAGTCAGTTTGGTGTGACATAAGCATTGGGAAAGCAAAAATATTATAGTTCTAATGAGTACAACGAACAGTTGTATGGAGAAATAGATTGGGCCAGTAAATCAGATTCTGTTATAATGGGGAATTTTAACTTCACAGATATTAACTGGAACTTGTGGATTGGTCACTCGACACACTAGCAAGACTTTTGGGGATTTATTGAGTGATTTTTTTCCTGCAGCAGCATGTTCAACAGGCAACAAGAGAGTGTAATAATCTTGATCTGGTTATCAGCAGTGATTATTTGAGCATTAAGAATTTGCAGATAAGGAACCACTAGGTGACAGTGATCACAGTGTACTGATGTTGGATTTACTTAAAGATATAATTACCATCAGGGGTAAAGGGAAGGGTTTTTGTTTCCGTAAAGGTGACTACAGTGGTCTCAAACAGTTTTTAAATTCTGTACAGTGGGACCAACTGATAATGTGACCAACAGCAAATTCTAAGTGGGAAGCATTCCAGGAACTAATCGTGGAAGCTACTAGGCTTTACATACGGATTAAGAAATATTGTTCAAGGTTTAGGCCTAAATGGATGTCAGATGGACTAATGAGACTTGTGGCAGAGAAGAAAAATGCATGGGATACACAGACGTTTATGGCAGATATAAGCTAGTCGGTAATCAAGTCACAAAGAGATTAGGCAGGCGAAGGCAGATTATGAGAAATATTTGGCAAAAGATGCTAAGAAAAACAGCAAGGACCTCTTTACTTGTATAAACTCTAGAAGGAAGGGGATGAATCAGATTGCCCCACTTGATATCGATGGGTTGACTGTTGATGATCCTGCTCAGCTAGCAATAATCTGAATGAGTATTTTGCATCTACATTCACACATGAGGAATTAAGGAAGGAAAATTCCGGAAGTTTATCAAACTGTAACAGGGTGCTTCATCATTTTGTAAAAACTGAGAGCAAAGTGGAGGAGAAATTATTGAAGTTAAACATAAGAAAGGCACCTGGGGTGAGTGGGATCTATCCAGTAATATTAAACGAGGCTGCAAGGGAAGTAAGCAAATCCTTGGCCATAATTATGAGAGCATCCTTGGACTCAGGGGAAGTCCCCATGGACTGGAGATGTGCAAATGTATCCAAAATTCACAAAGGGGAATCTGAGTAATTATAGACCTGTTAGTTTAACTTCTGTTCTGGGGAAAATAATGGAGTCACTGGTTAAAAAAACATCGCAGGGCCATCTAGAGAAGACTTCAGTAATAATTCAGACACAGCATGGGTTTGTTAAGGGAAAGTCTTGTCTAACAAATTTGACTGGATATTATGATATAGTTACAAAGGAACTGGATGCAAAAAATAATTTTGATATCATATACTTGGATTTCAGAAAAGCTTTTGAAAATGTTTCATATGCAAGACTAGTGTACAAATTGAAGCAGTATGGTATTAAGGGTAAGTTGCTACAATGGATAAAAGGATGATTGAGTGGGAGAAGACAGAGTGGTAATCAATGGACGTTGCTCTTCGTGGACTACTGTTATTAGTGGAGTCCCCCAGGGTTTGGCCCACTGTTGTTTTGTATATTTATTAATGATATTGATGAAGGTATATCAGACTTATTGTCAAAGTTTGCAGATGATACAAAGGTTGGTAGGGTTGTTAATGGCAGTGTGCTACTGCAACAGGATCTAGCAAATTTGGGCAGATGGGCTGAGAAGTGGCAACTGAAGTGTAACATTGACAAAGGCAAAGTACTGCATATGGGTAGAAGTAACCCCAGAGAAACATACCAGCTGTGTGGTACTACACTTAGGGTGGTAGAAAATGAAAAAGATCTGGGAGTAATTGTACAATCAGATATGGCGCCTCCGTAGCCAGGTGGGCAGGAGCAGCAGTGCGTAGCACACGCTTCTTGATTAGACCGGGGTTCGAGCCCGTGACCACCAAATACAGAGGATGCGGAAAGGTCAGGGAATGACCACCGCATATCCCCGGAGCAATATGGCCTTAGTTGCTAATGCTCCTAAAATCCAAATAACAAACAAACAATCAGATATGAAGCTTTCTGAGCAATGCAGACAGGTTGCCAGAGCAAGTCATGGAGTATTGTCAATGATATACAGGAATTTTGTTAGTAGGGAAAAGGTGATTATCCCTTTGTAACAAGGCATTGGTCAGGCCATACCTTGAGTACTGTATACAGGTCTGGAGGGCTCATTTTAGGAAAGATGTAGAGTTGCTTGAGCATGTACAGAGAAGGGCAACAAGATTGGTGAGGGGAATGAATGGGTCCTCTTACCAAGAAAGCTTAAGTTCTGCAAATTGCAATGGTTGGCGACTAGGCACCCACAAGATGATCTGATCGAGGTGCATAAGGCTTTGAATGGGTTGAGCATGCTGAATTCTGATGGGATACTTCCGCTTGCTAAGATTAAGAACCTGAGGGGACATAAATTCAAATTGACGAAAGACAGTTGTAGAATCGATGTGCAGAAATTTGCCTTTGGCCAGTGGTTGGTTAATTGCTGGAACAACCTTCCATCTGTCGTGGAAGTTGAAAGCTTAAATAAATTCAAGGAGGAACTGGACAAACTTTTAGAGGGAATGGATTTGTGAAATTGTTTTTTTTTTTTTATTATTATTATTATTTTATTATTATTTTTTTATGGCTCACTCTACACTTGCTTTCTTGCATCACATGCCTCCATTACTACTAATACTACTAGAGTAATAAATTGTAAATTGATTTATTAATCACACCTTTACCTTTCCATGTAACTTTTTGGAGAGCAACAATATCCATCTTAAACTTTTCAACTTCCTCTGCTGTGCTGTTCATAGCTCCAGCCTGCAACAGGGTACTCACATTCCAAGTTTCAAATCTCAATACCAAACTTGTGTCCTTATTTTGAGGGCTGGTCTGTTTCCATATGGGCTGTCCGTAATTTAACCATTACGTATAACTTGATGAATTTCATTCATCAAGTTATACGTAATGGTTAAATTTTTTTACAGGGCAGAGTTGTCAGCTCTGTGCCCAACCCGGAGGACCAGAGTATCTCTTTGTGTCTGTCTAACCTTCGTCCTGTCCAGCTTGGGAGGCCCTACCAGTAGCTAAGCTACCACTGACATAGCTCTCAGGATCACTAGCGTGCACAAGCCCCACTACCACGTCAAGATAGAGATACCACTAGACCAAAGTTAGTTAAACAAGTGAGGCAGTATGTCTGCATGTGAACAGTTTAGTATTCGCTAGGTTCAGTGCAACCAATGGAACTACTTATCTAAATTTATGGGTTAAATTTAATAAGAAAAATTACTAAACCAAAATGTGGATATCTAAATCCAGTTTCCAGTCTGAGATTCCCTAGCATCACAAGCCTGAAAACTCTTCATTTTGTGCATAATGTCATGTCTGTCACACAAATCAATAATCCACAATCACCTAGGAAAACATTTTCCAAAAAATAACAAAAAAAAAACCAATAATAATAATAATTCTGAGTATATTTTAGAAATGAAATAAATCAACAGAATTACTCCAGTTGAAAAATTGCTGTTTCTAGATAACAAACTGTAAAATCGCTAAACCAAAATCTTATTGGTGGCCTTTTTAATAAACTCCTTTAAATTTTTTACTTAAAGGCTTATTGCTAGTAAAAAACTGATTGACATCCATTTCAAATATTCTGTAATGTTAACTACTTTCTTTAAAAAAAAAACCAACTTAAGAGATAATTTGTCCCCTTCTTACTGTAAACTTTAGTATCCCATTGTCACTATCCCTCTAGGACTATCCAAACAACAGCAATATCCAGGTGCAACTTTTAAAACTCCCAGATAACAAACTTCATATTGGTTTAACCTGGGATTAAAGCCTGTTGTTGTTTGTTTGTTATTTGGTTTTTAGGAGCATTAGCAACTAAGGCCATATTGCTCCGGGGATATGCAGTGGTCATTCCCTGACCTTTCCACATCCTCCATATTTGGTGGGCACGGGCTTGAACCCCGGTCAGAGGCACCGGGGATTAAAGCTGCAGGGTAACAAATACAAATAATGTAACAGATACTTGAAGCAATGTGCATATATAAAAATTTCTCTTCCCCCTTACATTTTGAGAACTGTTATTTACCAAAGTTAAACTATTTCATTCTTGTGATAAAAACAAAATTGAAGTAATTATATTACAAATAAATATAACAGCAATCTTCTTTATATAACAAAACTACTAAACATGTACTGAAGCACGTTTCCACTAATATGGTGATAACAATTCTAATGATGTTTACAAAGGAGGAATATTACATGAAAAAAAAATCTCTTTGAGCTTTGTAAATGAAAACAAAACTGCACAAGCTGCAATATCAGTTATTCTGTCTATTGATCGATACAGCTATTACATTAGGTTAGTAGTCTGGTACAAACACCCATCAAACTGAGATGTGGCATCATTCTGAAATTGGTGATGAGGAATTTCACTGTGGTGATTATGGACACCAAGCATGCATACTACTTTTCTAATCACAGGACATGGTAGTCTCAACTCCAAACTCCACAAATTAGGCCTAACTCTCTCCCCCCTTTGTCAATGCGGCGAAGAAGAAACAGTGAAACACCTCATACTTGACTGTTACCTCTACACAGATCTGAGACATCCCCTGCTATTGGGGACTAACGTAACTAACGCTGGAGAATTCCCACAACTGATAGCTGGGGCAGAATCGCTCAAACTTCTTTCAGCTTTTGCAGGAAAATTATTCAGGCGAAGGGCGGCCCTCCAGCAGGAAGCACAGAGAGACAGTAGGTAAATGGGAAAATGAAAAGAAGGAATGAAGTGGAAGGGACTCAACAGAACAAGAAAATAGGAAGTAACGCAGAACGGAAACACAATTATACTGAACTGAATAAGAAGCAAAAGTAAGGACTCAAGAACAAGACACCCCACAGCTTAGGAGCAGCGGAGCACACATAACTGTGATGTAGCTTCCTTGAAATTAGTGACTAACACTGAACATGCCCTAAAGAACTGGGTCGATGTCATAGGCCACATAGTGTCTTCAGTATGTGCGTTTTTTTTTTTTTTTTTATTAGTGAGGACCCTACCTTCATAGGACAGGACCGAGATCTACGAGAAGCTGAGCAATCGAGAATTCCACTTGGTTATAGCCCTACAGGACTGGGTCGAAGCCACTGGCAATAATCATGTTTCCCGTTAACTACCCTGCCACACTGGCTTGTCCGTCCTTCTACTCGCAAAACACACAATGAACTCATCTCCATACACTCTAGGACAGGATTGAGCCCTGCAAGAATGTGTGTCTTGAATGCGGTGCTTCCCCTCAAGATGAAATTAAACCCTGTAGGACGAGCAAAGATAACTGTGAACTGTATAGCTATGATAATTATAAGATATTCTTAACTACCTTAGAACTGTTAAGTTGCTGTTGCGGTAGCGCTGTGGTTAAGGACACTGGTTGTGTCTTCGGCCGTAGTGTTGTTGCGACAGTGGCTGTTTTGCCAAGTATTTATATTGTCAACTGTAAAATTGTAGTAATTACTAACTTAGAAGTGTTCACTTTTGTTCAGGTTTGCTGTGGCTCCGGGGGTGCCACGGTTGTGGTGCACTGGTTTGTGTCTGTCGCCGCGGCTCCGTCGTGGCTGCCGCAGGTGCATGGAATTGATTGTTACGCCGTGCCCTCTTCTGGCAGGATGGGCCCCTACAAGGGCCAATATTTGGTATAGATCATTGGACAACCTAAACATTGAACATGCTAAACTCACTAGAAACACCCACTACTTTACTGCTCCCCTTAACTAAATCTAAATTCATCCACACGCTATGTTTTAATCTCCTGACGAAACTTAACTTATTTTAAATTATTACCATATTGTATGTAAAACACACTAGAAACATTCACTCCATTAATTGATCCCCACTCAACTAAACCAACTCTATCCACACTTGATGATTTACTCTTTTATTGCTATATTTATCTCTATTTTAATATTATTGTATAAACATATAGAGGTTCAAGAACCTCCTTTTGTGATAACCAGACTCCCTGGAGCGCCTCCACGTGGCTAGGGACGGGAGTCAGGACGCAAGATATATCTGTTCTTGCCTCCTGGCTGCAAAGTCTCCAGGTGCCGGCATACAACACTCAACAAAACAAACAAACACTCAAACAAAAACCTCCCCATACACACACTTGCCGGCTTAAAAAAAAAAACCTACAAGAATCATTGCGGCAAAAGGGGAAACCCTGGAGGCTGCAGTAAACAAAAATACTTTGAATACTTTGTGGTGATTATATCCCCCAGCTAATATTGGTAACTACACTGATGTTCAAAGAAAGTGCATCACCTAGGAATTTCACATTTCTAACCCTTTTTTGCAATGGCATGTTATAATAATTTGCATCACAAGTAGAAATATAAACATTCCAAAATGTGCATTTGCAACAACAGTTTTGGTAAACATGACTACTTTATACAACAGTTTTGGTAAACATAACAATTAGCGCTGAAATGTTATCAGAAGCCCTCAGTTTGCTGCAATTTATCATTTTAAATGGAAAACAAAATGAAAAGTTCACCAGGTGCAAACTAATATTTAGTTGAACCGCCTCTGGTCCTGATGACAGCAGTGCACTATCGACGCACTGACAAGATCAATTTCTGAAGATAATCAACTGATAGTTCGTGGTTCCAAACATGAATTATGGCTTCCTGAAGTTCACAAAGATTCTTTGGTTTCTTTCTGGCAACTGCAGATTCCACACAATGCCAACAGTTCTCTATAAGATTCAGGTCTGGGCTGTTTCCTGGCCAGCTAAGAGTTGTAATGGACTGTTCTTCCAACCATTTTTTCACCTGTAACAAATGTAAACATATTACTGTCGAATCTCTAATGCAGAAATGAAGCTAAAGTAACTACAGAAGTGCCTACTTATACTGTTCACCAATGACAAGGAGCAGAGTTGTCCTGAAAGATGCAATTACTTGGTAGGTTGAAATGGTGAGAAAGAGAGAGACAGAGATGGTCTGTAATGGTTGGCAGCAATTTGCCTTCCAATATAGCCAGGTATCCATTGGCATTTACGGAACCTTTTATAAACTGCAAGTGACCTACTCCGCAATACGAAAAGCACCCCCATATCGTTTGGCTGGTAGGGAATTTCACTGTAGACACCATACAGTCTGGATGTTATTCTTCACCACATCTATGGCAAATCGTTTGTCTCCCATTCAGAGCCATGCAGGTTGAATTTCTTCTCATCCAAGAAAATAACTGACTTCCACTGCTTGGGGGTCCATTTGACATGCTTCTCACACCAAATTAATCGAGCCTTTTTCATTTTTTGTGTGAGGAGGGGCTTCTTCTTAGGACAGGCTGCATTGTTGAAGAGGTGCCTTCTGACTGTTACTGCACTTGCTACCACTCTTGTATGTTCTTCCCATTCTCTTTTAAGCTCAGATGAAGAAGCTTTACGGTTTTTACAGTTTTTAAGGCATAAGCTAGCCCCTCAAAACGCGGTCTTGTTTTGGCGTAGAGACTTGTTTGCATCCGGTTCCTTTTTTCCTATCAGCAGAACCAGTATTTTGAGTTTGTAAAGAAATCTACTCACTGTCAACTGATTACAACACACTCTATAAACAATATGACAGGAAGAACATCCTTCCTCGTGTAAAGCAACAATAGCACTCTTTCTTCATAGCGTCAACTGCACGTAACTTGCCATCCTGACACAAGCAGGGAATGACTGCAACTCTTGCAGACCGTGCTTATATAGTTGAAAGTAACAGCTGATGCAATATTACTTCATCACCTATGTGTGTCAATCTTATCTAATGCAATCTGTAAGAAATATTGCCATATAGTTATATTATTCGGACAGCAATTGCAATTTTAAGGGGTGATGCACTTTCTTAGAACACCAGTGTATACTTTGAATATGGATTTATCTGAAAAGGAGGCTGTTGCTAGATTAATATTTGAGTTTATGAGAAACTGGCAATTGGAATGGAATGCTGCTCTTTTGGGCAGGGCTACATATAGTTTTATTCCTAATGTTTTTGAATACACTAAGCAGTTAAAATGGTTTGGTCCTGGTTTGAATGTCATATTTATGATTACAGGTCATGAGAGCATAAACTCCTAAATGCACTTGGATTGTCTGCATCACCTCTCTGCCCTTGTGGAGCTGTTGAGACGATTGATAATTTAATCGTAGAATGTAACCATTATTTAGATGTTAGAAATCAGCTGCAGATTTTGACAAATGTATATAGTCCCACTGATTTTCCACGTTTGGTGGAAACAAGGGAGAATTTCTTGTATTTCTCTGATTTTGCTGATAGTGTGTTTAGGAGACAAAAATGCATTGTAAAGTGTTACACTTTACAATGCATTGTAAAGAGTTTATAAGGTTTTCTTCGCTCTGAGTTTCACTGTCTTATGTTGTAAGTTGTTCATAAGAACTGTTGTTGAAAATTAAATCTTGTGTTTATGAAAGGTTAATGGTTATGTCTTTGCAGGAAAATAAGTTCTGTTAATGATATACATTATAGGTATCAAATTTTAATGACTATGTACAAGACCAAAGGTATTAACTTGCAGGAAACTACGTTTTTTTTTTGCTGTTGACATTTATTATGAATATTTTTCTCTTGGAGACATATGGCAGTTAATGTTACTTGCTGTCTATAGGTTGTAGACTTGTATATAATTTTCATTGATACTGTTTGGTTGCTAGATTTGCAGCTCTATTCAGATATTTAAAAGAATCTTTAGATTAGAGTTTAAATGTAATAGAATATACATTATTTCTATAAACTTTAAGTTTTCTCCTCTATTTTAGGGGATATCTATTTCTTCTTCCCCTTATCTTCTATCCAACTTTCCCTTCCATTCCCCATACGTCTCATTCTTATCTCCACTTCCATCCCCTGAACGCCTTGGGGCTCACAGGCTTGCCTGATAGCCCCAGTAAGAGTCTCTGGTAAAAAGTAGCCCCTGGTTTGCCTCTTCGTGGCCAAGGTTGGGAGTCAGGGGACCTGATGTCTCTTGCCCCTGCCTGCAAAGTCGGCAGGTGCTGCCTCAACTCTCAACATAACAACACACATACTTACACACCTACATGCACATACTTGCCGGCCTTGGCTTTATGCCTTTTCAGATGCTACAGCGGTGGTGGTGGTGGTAGTAATAATAATAGTAGTAATGGAGGCATGTGATGCAAGAAAGCAAGTGTATGAGCTTATGTAACATCAGCCAAAAAAAAAAATTTCGCACATCCATTCGCTCTAAAAGTTTGTCTAGTTCCTCCTTGAATTTATTTAAGCTATCAACTTCCACAGATGGAAGTTTGTTCCAGCAATCAACCACCCTCTGGCTAAAGGCAAATTTCCGCACATCTATTCTACAATGGTCTTTCCTCAATTTGAATTTATGTTCCCTTAGTATCGAGCTTGATCAAACCATTCAAGCCTTTATACACCTCAATCAGATCACCTTGCAGGTGCCTAGTCTCCAGACCCTGCAATTTGCAGAACTTAAGCCTTTCTTCATAATAGCAACCCTTTTGTTCCTCTTGCCAATCTCATTGCCCTTCTCTGTGCTCGTTCCAGCAGCTCTACATCCTTCCTAAAATGAGGCATCCAGACTTGATTACAGTACTCAAGGTGTGGCCTAACAATTGCCTTATACAAGGGGATAATCACCTCGTTATCCCTGCTAGAAAAATTCCTGTATATCATTGACAAGACACTATGAACTACTCTTGCAGACCGTCTGCACTGCTCAGAAAACTTCATACCTGACTGCACAATCACACCCAGGTCTTCTTCATTCTCTACTATATTGAGTGTAGTTCCACACAGTTGATATGTTACTGCTACCTACATGCAGTACTTTTCATTTGTTATTTTGTCAAGATATAATTAAAACCATGCCAATTCATCTACCTTGGTAGTTTACTGCATATAAAAATGATGCAATTGCACTAACCCATATGCCATTATATAGTACTGTATATTATTTATATGTATTATTATATTACTTTATATTATTTTTATATGTGTATTCTTTTTATATTATATTATATTAATTTATTATATAAAATAATATTACTTACATTATTTTATATATACTGTATATACATATACTTTTTTATTTATATTATATGTAATTGAAACTTCATATATAAATGAAGTTTAGTTTAACAGTCGATTCTGGTTATTTGGTACACGTCAGGACTAGTGCATTTTGGCTCGATTAAGCGGCTGCCCCAGTTATCCGAAGTTTCACGTAAAAAAAGGTTAAAAATACAATGGGAACCCCCCCCCGCTTTACAATTGGTTCACTGTACAATGAAATCCTGTACGATGGAGTCACCATAGTAAAGTACCGTTTACTATACAATGTGTAGTAAGTGCCGGTCATTGTGATCACATTAAGCACAAATTTACCTGTTATTACCTTACCAATTAAAAAATTAAATGATACGTGAAAATTGGAAGAATATACGTGATAATTAGAATAATTAATATGTATTGTAATATGTACATACTAACTAGTTGACATTTCTGTTCACTGACATTTGTGAGTGGGGGTTAAAATTTAAAACAGTAAAAAAAATAAGCAATCAATATTGCAAGTAACACGATACGCGCAAGTGAGAAGGGGGTAATGAGTTACGAAGCTTTAAAAATAGGAATGAAGAGAACATTCTGAAAATTAATTTTTTTATATCATTGAAGATTCCATGGAAGTGTAAACACATTTCACCATAATCCACAGAATTCCAGCTGTCGGTATTATCGCAGATTCAATAAGATCGAGTTTACTATCCATTTATGATAGATTGCACTAACAGAAAAGCCTAATAAACAGGTGACTGCTAATTGTTTTATGGTTGTGACCTCCAGCAATCCGACTGAATTATGTGGTACGGTCGCAGACAATCATAGGGTAATCTCCAGTGCTGTGGTCTCCTGCCCTGATTAAACGGCATGTTGTCCCAATTAAGTGAAGTAAACCCTGGCTATTTTCTCGATTGGTTGTTTTTTAAGATTTGCCCCAAATAAATGGCTGCCCCGATTAACCGGTGGTCCAAATAACAAGAATCCACTGTTTCTTAATTTTCGCTAATGTAGCTGTTATTTTTTTATTTATAGCTTTAGATCTTTTGGACAGAATGCTAACATTTAATCCACACAAACGGATTACAGTTGAAGAGGCTCTTGCACATCCATATTTGGCTGAATATTATGATCCTGAAGATGAAGTAAGTAACAGTTATTTTTTTTTACTTAAAATGCCAACATTTTAAGTAAAAAAACTGCTGTTAATTTTAAGTAAAAAAAAATTGATTGTAATTGTTGTGCTACCTCATAGATAGCACAGCAGTTACAGTCACTATTCTTTCACACCATGTGGCCCTGGATTAAAATCTCATCAAGAAAAGATGAACTGTTGGGACTCTAATTTTTCATATAGTAAAACAGGCAAACCAAGCATAGAATATAGTTTACAGGCACAGTACACTAATGCCACATAGCTTTAGTACAAAAACAAACAAAAAAAAAAAACAATTGTGTACAGCAGTTACTATCAACAAATATTAACTTGTTTTTCCCCATAATTTAAGGGGAGACAGAATTTAATAGTGTAACTTACAGTGCATATGGGAAAAAAAGGCAAGTTTTATGGTTTTTTGACAATATATTTTTTTATTATTATGTCTGTATTTAACTATCCTCTTTTAACATTCACTCCCCTTCCTAACTGCTTAAATTCAGCTGATGGTCACTTTAGAGATTTGTGACTTGTTATGAATGGTAAAATGAGGAATATAATCTGAATCTGGAATAAAAAAAAATATCGTTAGCTATTTATGAGGTAGCAAATAAGTTAAAAGTTAAAAGATTTATTCTTCATATATTCTTGTCATCCTTATCTTTGCCTTTTGTGTTGTTACTGCTGGATTAGTGAACTTATCTGTATTTAATTTTAGTAGCTCTTGCATCTGTAGAATTTTCTCCAGAAACACATTATTCAGATTACACTCTGTGACATTGAAATTGCAGCACCCTGAAGGAACAGGAATACAGTGAGGATACTTAGCGTAAACAACAGCCAAAGAGTTATGGAACACGTGATAAAAGTTGCAATGCTAATGTGTATGTGAACACATTTGATAACACAAAATGATGCTTACAATGGACAGATCGATATGATATAAATCACGTTGATCTGGTTCTGGATACATTGAGCTAAGTGTATCTCTTACAGGTGTCAAATAGCCTTCTACAGTACTTCCCACCAAGCCCCTTGCACCTGGTTCCACAGAACATCTGTGGTCTGTGCTGGCTGCAGGTGACGCTGTAGATGCCATCCAGTCATGGCCTGCACATGCTCAATGGGGGAATATTAAGGGACCCGACTGGCCAGACAGTACATCCACGTCCTGAAGAAACACGGAGGAAATCCCTATGGTATACTCGTATATTCAGCCATGCATGGCATCTTAGATCATTTTTTAGCATTTCCTGCTGAAAAATGGCGTAAGGCACCTCAGTAAAAAAAAGGGGGAGAGCAACAGGTTCCAAAATCTTAGTGACACATGCTCAATGAGGGAAAATTCCAGGGACCCAACTGGCCAGACAGTACATCCACGTCCTGAAGAAACACGGAGGAAATCCCTATGGTATACTCATATATTCAGGTATGCATGGTGTCTTACACCAAAATCTTAGTGACATAGCAGTGAGAAGTCGGACTGCTGTTGCCAAACACCAGCAACAACCTGCTATCAAAACTGATCACTTCCCATGTCATAACACCAGCAGGGTGTGCAGCATGGCATTCAGTAAGCTCTTTAGGATTGTTATGTTCACAAAATGTCTTCACACGTGTATGCAATAATCCTCAGGCCCCAAGCAGAAGTGGGATTCATTGCTGAAGACCACTTGATGCCATTCTGTATCACTATTGACAATGGGCAGTGGTCATCTTCACCACACACACACACTAATGTTTTAGGCACTCCAAGAGCCAATGCTTATTCCCTCTTATAATTTTGATATTATCTCTCTCACTTGATCCCTTAATGTGCTCCCCCGATATAAGGGAGCACATTTCCGCCCCTGCCCCGAGGAGGCAGATCTCCACTATCTAGCAACTTTGCATTCTCATTCTCTCACCTTTAGTTGGTTAGTTCTTGAACAACTTAATACAACAATATAAGTATAAAACTCACTTTTTATATATATATAAATTCCAACCCTAAATCTCTAAACTCTTAATCAATTATAAACTCATAAATAATAAATTCTTTCTAAGAACTTTCTAAACTCACAATGAATACAATAAAATAACATATATACGTATTTACATCACAGCAGCCCTACCTTCCTTTGCTTTTTTGACGCAAAGTCCAGGTAGGCCCAGTATTTAATTTCATCTTGAAAGAGCTCCCTGCAGTCATACAAGTCAATGCCAATCTTAATTTACATTTCATTCCTTATATCCTGATATATGACACATTGCCTCAGGACATTCTCAGTGTCCTCTACTGCACCACATAGGCAAAGGTTACTCTCTTCAACTCCCAATTCCACCAGTCTCCTCCCCAGACCATGCCCCGTCACCAGCATGGTTGCAAATATCCCTAATTTTGGCCACTTTTTGTTTTGTATTATTATTGCATCCTCAGACATGAATTAATGGGTGACTCAGCCCAAGTCAGAATCATCCTATCTATCTATTAGTATTAGTAATGGCCGCATGGTGCAAGAAAGCCTGTGGCTTATAATGCACCAGCCAAAAAAAAAAAAAAAAAAACCACGAATAAAACAATGATAAAAAAATAAATAATTAATAAAAGAAAAGGAAATTAAACCTATCATCCTATGTGCTTCCCTGACCCAAAGGTACTATCCAGATGACCTTTGAATTTCCCCAAACTGTCAGCCTCTACCACCCATGTAGGCAACTTATTCCAGTAATTTATAACTCGCTGGCTAAAATAAAACTTCCTGCAGTCCAATCTAAACATTTCCCCCGTAACTTGAATTTATGTCCCCTAGTTGTAGCATCATTTATAATCTTGAAAATTTCGTCCTCGTTCATTTTACTGATGCCTCTCAGAGCCTTAAACACCTCAATCAAATCTCCTCTAAGGTGTCTAGTTTCCAAACTCTGAAACTTACATATTCGAAGTCTTTCTTCATAAGGACGCCCTTTTGCCGATCTCACCAGGCGAGTTACCCGTATTTGCACCCTTTCAAGAGGCTCAATGTCTTTCTTTAGGTGCAGTCTCCATACTTGAACACAGTATTCCAGTGTGGTTTAACAAAAGCCTTATGTAATGGGATTATCACGTCTCTATCTTGCCATATTCTTAATATTTCATCTTGGAACCTTTGTTTTTCTAACTTCAAGTCCACTTTTCCATTTTGCCTTCTCATATCTGGGCAAGATCTAATTCCAAAAATTTCTTTACATATATTATTTTTTGTTGCATACTCCAAGGTTCTTTTTGCAAGTACCAGATGAACTGGTTGTTTGCTAACAACAACCTGAAGGGCTTCATTCAAGACAGTTCTGCAGGACCTTGTCACCACAAGAAGAGCAAATCTCAGAGCTGATATAAGACTTCTTCATACATGACTATTTTCAATGCTATAACTACATGCTCCACATGCATATGTAACAATTGGTAAAAATATACACTTATAAAGGAGGTCAAGAGATCTCCCCTTGATACCCCGCTGCAGTCTAACCAATCTTTTTATTTTAACATATATTAACCTCACTTTATCTTTTAGATATCAGGCATGGAGTAGGAAAGTCAATTTCTCATCAATGATCACTCCCAGGTATCCAACCGAGGATCATACGCTATGGGGCTCGAGAAAACCTTAACTGTAGATCTTCTGCCTTCGCTAAGCTTTCCTTTAAGTAAAACCATATTTGTTTTTTGGAGCAATATTTGAAGTTTATATCTCTCAACCCAAGACTACTGAGTCTACAATGCTGTCTGAGCTCTTTCGTCCAGCTATTTAACTGCCCATAAACCAACAGCACTAAATCATCAGCATAGACAATTGGTTCAGAGCCGGTCCATTGTCTTCCAGAATCTCGTCCATTACATAATTCCAACAGTAAGGACCAACAATAGAGCCCTAAGGAGCACCTCTCATCAGTTCCTTCCTTCCTTACATTTTCATAACTAGTTGTAATTGTAATACTTATCTTTTCATGAAATTGCCCTTCATAACTCCAGAAATTTGCTTAGTACAACTCAATTTCCTTAATTGGACACATGCACTCGGCCACCACAGCCTATCAAATTCCCCCTTGAAGTCAATGAGGATACATAGTATGTAACAATCTAACATTGACACCTAACTGCTGAATAGCATCAGTAGATTTACCCCTCCTGAACCCATATTGTCTGGAGCTGCACATTTTCTTTTCCCTCATACATTTTATCAAGCCTATTCATAAACAGCCTCTCTAAAACCTTTCCCAATACTGGCAACAAGGCAATAGGCCTGTAGGATCCTTATCTGGGCTTTTAAGAAGAATCCTAACATTTGCTTCTTTCCATTATTTAGGACAGAGTTTCCCAATCTTTCTCAGTTCATGGCACCCTTAGTGTCTCAGTAATTTTTTCATGGCACCCCCCTAGGCCAAAAGAAATACTTAACAGTTCCATTTATTAAGTAGTCAGATCCAAACAACTTAATAAGTAAATGTTGAAACTGTGAACTACTTCGAGCTAGTAGTTCGCGTAGTGTCCAACATGTCGAGTATCACAGTGTTTCCCTCAAAATTTTAAAATATTCTGCGGCACGCAGTTTGGGACTGCTGGTTTAGGAAATATCATTTCCCTTAAACAAACATTATATAATACTAACAACTCATTTCTATATTTACTCCCAAAATGCTTTACTACAGGATTGTTAAAATTAAAGTATCCCTATGTAGAGGGCTGTGGAGTGAGTTCTAAGACTTGTACTGAAGATAAATTTGGACAATAGGTACAATAAAGAATGCGCTTGCCATTTATTGGGAAAAAAAATTAGTTACAAAATTTGTCACTGTATGGTGCGTAACTATCTTAGTTACGATTATGCAAATAACCTATGTTATTTGCATAATCATAAGTTATTGTCACAGAACCAGTACTCAGCTCTACTGTACTGTACTGTATAAAAGCAAAGCAGTCTCTTCAAAATCATACAGTAGATGTTTGCCTGCACTACAGCAGCAATGCCAACAACACTGCAGGGAAAGGTGCTATTAGTGAATCTGTACTGTCAGAACAGCAACAATGCAGCTGTGACTATCAGAAAATTCCGGCATCAGAAGTGCATAAGGCATGGACCTCTGACTGTTCGTGCTGTCCACAAAATGATTGTGAAATTTGAAGCAACAGGACATCTTGGTGTTCAACCAGGTAGAGGTCGAAAACGAGTGGATCCTCTCGTGTTGAAGATGTGGCTATGGCTGTCCTGGATTTATCAAATCAATCTCCATGTGGGAGTGAAAGTGTGCCAGCAGTTTCTCTTGAAGTGGACATGCTGTATTCCACTGTAAGGCTAGTAATGCATCAGGTGTTGTGGTACTATCTTTACAAGATGCACGTGCTACAGCATGGTGATGCAGATATTCGTTTCAAATATGCACTTCAGTTTCTGGCACGAATGACAGTGGATATCACTTGGCCATGGAACATCCTTTGGAGTGATGAAGCCCACTTCTGCTTAAGTGGACAAGTGATTACGCACAACTGTTGCATTTGGGCAACAGAAAACCCTCGAGTTATTCAAGAGGTCCTGTTGCATTCTCCAAAAGTGACAGTGTGGTGTGGATTTATGGCCACATTCATGATTGGGCCATATTTTTTTGGAGTAACACCGACTGGACCCCGCACCTGTTCCGTCACTGGATAGTGATATTATGAAATATTGGCAAATTTCGCAATACCAGAGCTGCAACAACGTGGGTACTTTCAGGATACCATGTTCATTCAAGATCGTGCGCCACACCACATCCACTGTTGTGTCCAAAGATTTACGGATGAACGGGTCATCAGCTGTTGTTTCCAGACATCTTGGCCACCCCGATCACTGGACCTCACCCCATGCAACTTCTGGTTGCGGTGGTTTTTTGAAGAACCAGGTGTATCAGGAAGGATGTCAAACTCTGACAGATCTGAAGGACAGCATGAGACATCATGTGCTGGCTATTCCAGTTGACATGTTTACGTTCTGTTCTTCAAATGGAAACTGTTGTTGACCAAAATGGAGGACACATTGAACAATTGTAGCGCTGTTCAAGTGATTTGTATCGCCACAGCGCCATATAGTGACAAATTTTGTAACTAATATTTTTTTCCAATAAATTATTGTACCTGTTGTCCAAATTTCTCTTTAGTACAAGCCTTAGAACTCGTTCCAAAGCCCAACTACATAGAGATACTTTAATTTTAACGACCCTTTACATCCAGCAGGATTCCATTAATACCAGGTTCCTTATTTATTTTGGTTCTATCCAAAGCCTGCTCAGGTTCCTCTGCCCTAAAATCTTCATCCTCTATACTCCCCTCATATTCTTCATTCAGTCTTCTAATTTATTTCTGAATTTCAGTCTCATCAGTCTCTTGATTTTCAAGAAACAAGGAGAGCATGCCCTCCATGAAGGATGCCCAATTATATGTTCTGAAATCCCCACTCTTAATCATATGTAAACTTTCTCTGTCTTTAACTTGTCAAATGCCATTTTACAAGGTATACTCCAAACATTTTGATTCATCTTTTTTCATACAAATTCTTGCCATGCTAGTCTCTTTTCTTTCTGAATCTTGAAAGTATATTCTTTTCTTAACCTTATATAAACAGACTTTAATTAATCAATTTCTTCAGCAATTCTTGCTCTTTGAAGAATTGTTGTTTGCCTCCTGGCCTGCATTACTCCCCTCCTCCTCAGACAACTGAGCAATTCCACCAAGGCCTTCTATAATTCCTTCTGTGTCCAATTGGTGCCTCCGTAGCCAGGAGCAGCAGTGCATAGCACACGCTTCTTGATTAGACCGTGGTTCGAGCCCGTGACCACCAAATATGGAGGATGCAGAAGGTCAAGAAATTACCACCGCATATCCCCAGAGCAATATGGCCTTAGTTGCTAATGCTCCTGAAAACCAAATAACAACTATGTCCAATTTCGGCAACTCTTCATAGAACTGCCAAGAAGCCTGTTCTGATATATAGCCCACAATTTCAGACCTTTCTTGTGCCAGGCTGCTGTCCAATTTTTTTCTATTTAATAACAATAATTCCTCTACCTTATTTTCAAACTGCTGCCAGTTCATGATCCAAATCGATCCTATCCTTAACAAATGTGCTACTTACAACATTCCTACTAATTTCATAATATGCACTAGTGGTCACTCGTTGACCAACCCTCCTTAACACTCCACTTTCTAATTTTATTCCATCCTGACTCGGTTGCTATGGTTATATCTATATTTGATTCTCCGAGTGTTGATGGAAATGTGGAGGGTTGGCCTAACTTGTTGACCACATTAAGCTTATTGCTAACCAGTACTTCCATCAGTTCACCCCTTGTGTTAGTACTGTCACTTTCCCAAGTTCTAGAGTTTGCATTTATGTCCATTGCAATAATTATCCTTTTACCTCTTAATATCTCACAAACTCTTTCTAAAGCTGGATATCATCATTCTTCTCTTTCTTGGTGATTCCTTTCTACTTCTGACTCTTGTTCTCTCTCTCTTTTTTGGCTGGTGCAGCATAAGCCTCAGGCTTCCTTGCACTATATGGCTATTAATAATAATAAACTAGATAGGGTGCCAATTCATCCCTAAACTGGCAGTAGATACTCACAAAATAAATGCTTCCTATATCAGAGACTATTTCTACACATATCCCATGTGTAAAACACATTTGTGTCAATACTAAGATGGCGCCTCCGTAGCCAGGTGGGAAGGAGCAGCAGTGCATAGCACATGCTTCTTGATTAGACCGGGGTTCGAGCCTGTCACCACCAAATACAGAGGATGTGGAAAGGTCAGGGAATGACCACCGCATATCCCGGAGCAATATGGCCTTAGTTGCTAATGCTCCTAAAAAAAAAAAAAAAAAAAAAAACCAAATAACCAAATCAATACTAAGTCTTGATTACATGCTACGACAGCAGTCTGACAACCATTACCATATTGGGCAGTTCTATCTGTTACATTATAACCTCTTACAACATCAGCCATGTATGGCTCCTGCAGGGGGAGAACACCCACAGCCATTTCTTCCATCTTTTTATTTAATTGTACAGCCACATTATACAAGATTTGGCCATTCACTTGCACAACCTTAAGCTTTCTCATCATATTATTATTTGTACTATCCATAATTGGATCTATTCTTGTATTGTTCGTACACTCTTTTATACTCTTTACAGTTCCTACTTCTTATTGAATGGCCAAAGTCAAACCCTTTCTTTTGCAATTAATGCATATAGGATCACCTTGCTTTTTGATATAATCCTTATATACGTGGCCCTCTCCTCCATAGTGATCAAACATGGTCTTACCTCTACATTGGTATGGCACGTGGCCGTATGCTAAACACTTAAAACATTTAGGGACAGGGATAATATCCTTCACCCTCTATGACGTCCATTGACAGTATATTCTCTCTCTCTTCTTATTATTATTGTGCATTATAGCCTTATTTGCTAATGCGCCAATAAAACCCAACCAACCAACCTCTCTTCTTATTTCCGTAGCCAGGCGGGAAGGAGCAGCAGTCTGTAGCACATGCTTCTTGATTAGACCGGGGTTCGAGCCTGTCACCACCAAATACGGAGGATGCGGAAAAGTCAGGGAATGACCACCACATATCCCGGAGCAATATGGCCTTAGTTGCTAATGCTCCTAAAAACCAAATAACAACAACAAATATCTTCTTATTAATATTCCTCTAACTCTTTTAGTCACTTCCAGAATCCAATTATTTGCATTCTTAGCACTCACTTCTGAGACTGACCTAATTATTTCTTAGGTTATTCCATGCTTTTGTAGATTTCTCTTCCATAGTTCTGACATGAATTCCTCTTTTTCAATATCTTTATCAACTTCATATGCTATAACTTTAAGTCCTGGCTTCCTGGGAACCTCCACTTGCAGAGAAGGTCCCCAAGAAGCCAGGGAACTGCAAAGTAATAAGAGACTGATATATATCAGTCTCTTATTACTTTGCAGTTCTTTAATATCTTCTAAAGAGCCTAATTCCAACAGTACTCCTCTATCCCTAATTTTTCTTGATCTTTTTTTAACTTTGACTTTTTTCATACTAGGTCTTACTTCTTTCTGTATTTTCTTTTCCACCTCATTACTAGTTCTAATTTCATCACAATCAGCTTTAATAAATACCATATGCGTGTCCTTCTCCTGAACTGATTCTTTTGGGACATCTTTCTTTAATATTGAAGCATACATTTCAAATTCCACCTGTTGTTGTTTTGCCAATCCTTGGCAATCTCTTTTTCTTGCTTCCATAACATGCTTTTCAACAAACATTCTAATCACTCTATCCTCTAAGATATCCCACATTCCTAAAATACCGTTCATTGCAGCTCTTGTTACTTTATTTGCATCAGTAAATAGAAGAAACTTTCAGAGGTTGGTCTTCATCTTTCTTATTTCTAAGAATTCATTCCAAGTCTCTTTATCAACACCTGTCTTCTCACTTTCATCCACAACTATCTCACTTACCACTACCACTTCCTCTTCTTTCCTAGCTGTCTTCTTTGCACAAGCTCCACCAGTCTTTTCCACTACCGCATTTTTTCACCCTTTCCCACCACTACATTTTTCTCACCTTTTTCACTTATCACTTTTCTCACCTTGAGTAGGAATCCATCCTTTACTATCTTCAAATTTTCTCTAAATACTTCTCAGCCTCTTTTAATTCTTGTCTCACATGTCCCTCCAGCAATGATTCTGTTGCTGGAGGGGCAATACAAACTTTAAGAACAATAATTCAATTAATAAAATTTTAGTGGAAATTAAGTCCACTTCAACAAAACTCAGAGTCTGAATTCAAACAAACAGAGTTTAGACTTGTTCAGAGCCTTAATTCAAACAGCAAAAGATCAGGCTCTTTGGCACCACACTCTATCAAAGTTGGTAAAAGTTTTTTCTCTTTGTCCTATCTTACTTCTAGACTGCTTCGTCGACCAGAGCACTCTGGCTGCATGGAGTCCTAGCAGACCCTTCTTCGGTAACTTTCTCTAAAAGTTCTTAGGGATCACTCACACACAAAAAATAAAGTCAAAAATGTCTATGCTTTGCACTGATAAAAAGATTGCTCGTATGCTCAAGAACTTACCAAAATAAGCACTTGCCCTGGGGCTCGGCAGTGGTCAGGAGTAATCAACACAATGGTCAGTATGCATGGTAGCCCCTTTCTGTCAGTCAGTGTGCAATAGTTTTATGGGGTGACAGAGCTGATGTCACAGCTCATTGTATGATAGTTAACATATGATAGTGAAAAAGAAATGAATGAGTGTGAGTGAAAAAAAAAAAAAAAATATATATATATATATATATATATATATATATATATATATATGTACACAGGCATGCCTCAATTAACGAATAGGATGCGTTCCACGAAATTACTTCGTTTAGCGAAACTTTGTTTTCAGAGGTAAAAATACTATGGCCAGAATAGGGATACGTTCCTACGTAAAGAAAATGAAAAGCTTTTTTTCGAACAAAGAAAAGTTTTATTAAATAAACAGTCAACTTACATACAAAGTGAAATCACATTTTAAAATATGAGTCTAAAGTTAATTGTTTATACTTTTTTCCTCTTTCATTTAACAATTGCCTATACGGAGTTATTGCATTTAACACTGATCGCTTAACAATAACACTTCTTCCTAAATCAGGATCATTTTCACTAAAAAAATTTAAAACAATGTCATTTAAGCGCCTTTTTAAATCTTTGGTTGTTAACACTTTTTCGGCAGGAACTTCTTTAACTTCGTCTTCATTATCTTTGTCTTCGTTGCTAACAAGGTTTTCTAAATATTCCACTGAAAAACCATCATCTTCTGCATTCAATAAATTTCTAACATCCTCTTCATCGACATTTTCGAAACATATTGATTGAGCCATCTGGATAACTTCATTTTTAATTTCTTGGATGTTATTTTCTTCTTCTAGTACAACTTCTGGCCATATTTTGTGCCAAACTCCATTTAAGCATTTCTTAGTGACTTCTTTCCAAGAACTATCAATGTTTTCAATTGCGTTTTTAATGGTGTAGTTTTTCCAAAACGTTTTAACTGTCATTTCCTCTTTATCCTCTAGTTCAGTTAAATTGCATAATGTTCTACGCAGATAATATGCTTTAAATGATGCTATTACTCCCTGATCCAATGGTTGAATCAGGGAAGTTGTGTTTGCTGGAAGAAACACAACTTTGACAGGAATGCATGTGTCCAACGTGTTAAGATCAGTAGGATGTCCGGAGCATTGTCTAACAACAAAAGAGCTTTTTCTTCAAAGTTGTTTTTTTGACAATACCGTTTTACTTCAGGACAAAAGTGGTTAACAAACCAATCAGTAAATAACTCCTTGGTAACCCACGCTTTTCTATTTGTTTTCCATATTACAGGTAAATTCATTTTTATGTTACCTTTTAATGCCCTCGGATTTTCTGAATGGTAAACTAATAACAATTTTAATTTATAATCGCCAAAGGCATTTGATCCAAAGAGTAACATTAAACGGTCTTTGGCTGCTTTGAACTCAGCAGCTGATTTTTCTTCAATAGAAATGAAGCTTTTTGTTGGTAGCCGTTTCCAGAACAAACCGCTTTCATCAACATTGAACACCAAATTTGGTGGATGGAAAATTTTCATGTTCAATTATTTCCTTTAGTTTTTCTGGAAACTTATTTGCAGCTTCTCCTGTTAATTTTACACTATGAATCCTGGCCCGTTTTTTTAAATTTCTCGAACCAACCACGAGAAGCCCCAAAGGTTTCCGTAATTTCTTCGGTTTGTTTAGATTTCAGGTGATTAAACAAAAATAATGCTTTTTCTTGAATCACCATTTGACTTAAAGGCATATGACATGACATATCATCTATCCACAAACTTAACATTTTCTCCATTTTTTCTAAAATTGGGTTCCTTGAGCGAGTTAATCTTGCCGCCGTAACATCTGTACAATTCTGGGCAGACTGTTTTATTTTT
The DNA here is from genome assembly GCF_048544385.1 of Mastigoproctus giganteus. Taxonomy (NCBI): domain Eukaryota; kingdom Metazoa; phylum Arthropoda; class Arachnida; order Uropygi; family Thelyphonidae; genus Mastigoproctus; species Mastigoproctus giganteus. Next base: position 126,841,864 of record NC_143582.1, read on the forward strand.
TCTGATTGACTTAGTATGATTGCACTAATCCTAAAGAATGTACCACATCAGATTTTCTTTCGCCGCTTTCAACACGTCAGACAATATTTAGTTTAGTTTCCAAAGAAATATCTTCGGAAACTAAACTTTTCTTTGATTCTGACATTTTAACTAAAACAAAAATATTTCTATTAAAATTTACAAAATCTACGTTATGTAATTCTATCAAAGAACCTATGTCGATTATTGCAATGCGCCACACTGAAACAACATCAATCATGTAAAGGAAATGGAGGAGAGTTAAAAATCACGATCTGGCATACCAAGAAAACTGACAGATACGGATCGTTGCAATGCACCACACTGAAACACACCCTATGAAGTATAAACAACAACTAAATTAGGCAAATGACGCACAAAACTGTTATAACAGACACACCCGCAGGTCAGGAGCACTCGGGAGTACGTAACAAGTCACCGTCAGTCACCAATCGGATGATTGTCGGGCGTTGACCTTAAACTGGAATATTTTTTTATGTTAAATGGGGCTTGAAATTGCAGACTTAGTTATATCGAAGCTTCGTTATCAGAGGTAACATTAACAGAGGTATGACTGTATATATAAAAAAAAAAACTTGGAAAAAAAATTTATAAAATATAAGAAAAAAGTATGTAAAAAAAAAATGAGAATGAGATTGTGAATGGAGTAAATGTGTCTCTTCCCCACCCCTTCACCTGGTGGGTTCCCCACTGCTGGCTAACATGTCCTACCCCCAGAGCGGGATGTGCAGTTTGACCTTCCTACCTGATTCGATGCTACGTGGAACTGACAACCATCACCAACGAAGACATACTTTGAAGACATGACTTTGCTGCCGACATGCAATTTGATGATCTGAGCTGGGTACTCTAACCCGGTTCCCTTTAAAACCCCATCCCCAGGCAGGGGAGGTAGGAGACAGGTGTTTGTCTCCTCCCTACCCTGCCTCCCCCCCATACTTTGCCTGGTGGGACTCGTCTCTACTGACCTCTTTGGGAGGATGCCTACTCTATTGTCCCTATTCTTCTGTCTGTTTTCCCCCCATCTATCACTAAACCAACCGAATACACCCCTTAACAATGCCGCCAAATTCTAGTGTACCCCCCCCCCCCCTTTTTTTTTTTTTTTAGGCTTGCCACTGAAATCCTTGAAAATTAGGTGATGGAGCCTGCCAGAGTACTCAAATAATCTACTGGGTGCTATAGGTTCCTAGGGACCACCTACCTCCTCGTGGCAAAGTTTGGGCAATGGTAGGTCCCAACGGCTAAATGGTCAGAGAAACAAAATAACAACAACAGCTACACAACAGACCACTCCCCACACACTTTTTAAATCTCTGGCCTCCACAGAGTTCTGTGTCACTCACAAAGAATACAACGCAGAGATGGGGGGGAACCTCTGGTGCCGTCAGACAACTAACACACTTTACACTGTATGATAGTCAACATGGCTGTAGATATAGTGTAAACCTTATGGGAAGATAAGCTGATCCTCCCATTCTGTAGTTCTCTGCCATACTCCACTACACATTTGATGAGCAATCTATCTTCCTGCAGCCACTGTTACCAACATCTGTGCACTGTGGTATTGTCACAGCCCACACTTTCTGCTACATGATGAAGCGACCATCCAGCCTCTCAAAGGCCGATAATTTGCCCTCTGTCAAAGTCACTGAGCTGCTGATATTGGTGGTGAATGTGGTATCTCAGCATTCTCTACAATCCCATTGCACTCTGAAATTGGTTCCTGTAAGATATAAGCCTTTTGGCTGCATCACATGCTTTACTTTGAATTCCATGATCTCTATATTCATTTTTATATCAGCCAAAGCTTCCATCCAGTTGGTCCCATATTAATGACTTGTATATCTCAATGCAACTCATCTGCCTACTGATTTGAATGCAATTTTGATCATTCCTTCTGGCTGCTGAAATTTCAGTGTTGTAGAGTGTATATAATATACATTTTTTAATTTATAGGAAGTGGGGAATTAAATCCTCATGTCTATTTAGTCACATTGTGTGTTATTTGAAAAATGCAGGTGTACATAGCACAGCAAGTGTATTGTAACATTCTGATTACCATAATGTTAATAAAAAATAGATTCCTAGGGACCACCATGCTTTTGTTTTTCAAAAATATAATTATTGATCGATACACTATGCCAAATTTATCCTGACCTATTCACAAAAAATGTAAATCAAAATCATATTTGGTGTGCCGAGCCATCTAGTTTAATTTTACATTAAAAAATATGCTGTTTGTGATATATAGTTCAAACAGTAAAGTGAACTGTGACATAAATGTCACATCACATGGTGTAATTTAAAATAAAAAGAGAGAGAGGAAAAAAGAAAAGACAAAAACACTGTCTCATAGTGATTTAATGTTAATAAATTAGTAACAAGTTCATGAGATAAACTGAATTTGATTACTCATTATTTTTCCCTTGTTCAAATGCAGGGTGTCTATAAATTATTCACCTGATTATGAAGTTTGATTAAAATTTTATTGTAATAGGTATTGTAAAACGGTTTGCTGCACTTAAAAAAGCAACTCAAAGAATTTCTTATCACACAACTGCACTTCAGTAAACCTCCACATGGATACCTGTGGTAGCATGTAGAATGTCAAGATGGTGGCCGATTTCATTCCAATGTTTTGAAGCATCTCTTGAGAAATGGAAGTCACTGCCTGTTTAGTCCAGTCTTTTAACTTTCTCTGATATCGTTAACTTTTTTGCATACACCTTGTCCTTTACGTAGCCCCGTACAAAGAAATCCATAGGTATGATATCTGGAGAATGAAGAGGTCACGGAATGGGACCATCCTGACCGATCCATCAGTTAAGAAATTTTTTGTTGAGGAAATTGCACACATACAAGCAGCAGTGTGATGGTGCCCCATTTTGATGGTAGAATATGCGGCTGCCTATCTTCCAGCTGAGTTGCAGTGTACAATTTAAGTATATATCTGAGTAATTTTAGTGTTCACAGTGTTTTTGTGGGTTAAAAAATGGTCCCATCAACTGGCTGAAGGACAGTGTGCACCACACGTTTACCTTGGGACTATCATGCTCATGTTCACAAACAGAGTGGGATTTTCAGATCCCCAATTGTGTCTCTTAACGTTATCAGACAGGTAGAATGTCACTTTGTCACTAAAAACATTTTCAGTGTTGAATCAGCTACTTGATGTTTTACTTGCTACTGAAGACTGTTGTGTGATAAGAAATTCTTTGAATTGCTGTATTAAGTGCAGAAAACTGTTTTATGATACCTATTACAATAAACTTTTAATTGAGCTTCATAATCAGGTGAATAATTTATAGATACAAAACTTTTAGTACATACTTATAAACATCCGTGATTAGTTATTCAGAGATGTGGATATCTAATTGATATGCATATATGAAAATAAAATATGAAGCGAAAAAAGTCAATTGTTTTCTTTTGAATGTTCCTTTGGGGTTGATAATCATAACTGGAAAATAACCTGCATGTGGTTCCAAGTATTGGATGGAACCATGTCCAAGCTATTCTCTGTCATGTCACTCATTCCTCCTACAGTGTTAAATACTGATCTCATATCACAGAAGCATCAAACTGTCCATTATGGGATGGATGATTAATAATCTTTAAGTTTCAAAAAACAGGCCTTACTCCTTACATTCACCTGGTGTGCATAAACATGACCAAACTTTTAAGGAGGCCATGTCTGAGATTTATGATGCATAGCTAAACTTACATCCCCAAAGAGATTAACTCTAGGAGGCCCTAGATGCTTAAGAGAAAAATTATAGGATATTAATAATATTGTCTATACTGTATATCGGTACAGACAATAAAATTTGCACCTGTTGACAGATGAAATAGACACAAGACGTAACCATACCCACCAAAAGTGCACAGAGAAAACTTGAGAAAAAAAAAAACGGTTTTGTTAAATCCTTATCATTGAATTTATTTCTGCTGATAGATTAATTATGTAATGAAACACTCATACCATATGAGTAATCCAAATTAGTTTAAGTACTAAATGACCTAATTATATTAAATTTGATACCACAGCAATGTTTTAGGATCTTTGCAGGACCTATCATTACATCAGTTTACTAGGCTAAAATTTATATAGAGTAAAAGGAGGCATAAAAATATATAGATGTGTGATGATAGTATTATGTTAAACAAATAATGACATGTTCGCTGCCATCTATGTTTGAGCGGTCTTATTGAATGTGATGTAATTTTCAGAATGTTGAGCAGCAACTTTATTGCTTCTCAACGTTGAGAAAATTCATAAATAATGGTTGACAAGTAAAAGTCTGGAATTCATAGCTAAAAGCAAACACTTATATTTTGGGCTGAGCTGTAAATCATAACAACCCTAAAATTTTATCAAAGGTTTATTCCATGTACATAAACTAACTTCAATGCAAACAAGGAACACATAAAACTGTATACCAGGTCTATAAACAAAAATCAAAGTTTGCTGTAAATAGCTCAGAATCAGTGTGCTGATATTCAGCAGTTGCTAATTTCGTGTGCCTTTACTTTTACAGCACTTGCTTAATTGACCATTTAAGAATGACTGCCTGTATACATTAAGGCACATCACTCTGGTGCTGTTTAATGCTTATGTGCATCAGAGGAAGCAGATGTGTTAAGCAGCAGTCCTAGATTGATAGCCAAGGAGTGAGATTATTATCAGGTATGTTTTAATAGATTCTAAGGTGTGTGCAAAATTAATCGATTGTTATTTAACTATATTTCATTATTTGTGTAACATTAACATTAGCTTTTATTATTTTTAATAGGCTTCAACACATATATTCATATATTAATATTAGGGTCCTGAAACATCACCTCTCTATCAGTTTGGTGTAATTAGGTCATAAGTACTTAGTAAACTACTTTGAATTACTGATATGGTATAAGAATGTTTCATTACATAATTAATCTATGGATAATCAGCATGTATTGTCATTCTCAAATTATCATTTCTGTTGGTTGAGAATCAAATGTTCACCAGTGGAACCATAACAAGAATCCCATTTTTTGATCTGCTTTTATCACATCTCTTAATAGGGATAATGTTTATATAACATTAAAAATGAATAAAAGAAGTTATTTCATTATACTTTACTTCATATCTCTTATTGATAATTGCTTTTAAAGATGACAGTTCATTTGTCTGTGATGAAAGATATATTTAACAAGTTTTTTTTTTTTAATTCTACTTCTGTTAGCCGCTGTTTCTCATTTTGACTAGAACTGCTACAGGATTGGGATAATTGAGCTGTTGGATACTAATTATAATCTGTGGCAATAAGCTGTAATCAGGGCACATGCTAATAGTTCCATATATTCAGACATAATTTTTAACATTTTGGTTAGAGAATCTGTATCGAGAATTTCAATAGTAATATACAAGTATGAATCTCTTTGGAATTGCTCAGAAAAATTTAATATTTGTAACCCATAACAGCCAAGAATCATATAGCATTATAAACTGTGTAATAAATTGCAATGGTGAAAATGCATTGCGATTTATTTTACAGTTTAATAATTGAATGATTTCTAAGTTACACTGAAATGAAAAACTTCTTGGTAAAATACATTTATTACTTTTAACATTTTTTGATAATGAAAATTTTATTAAGAGAACTATATAGCACTACTGCTAATGTTAAGTATAAGGTTGTTTGATACGTTTCTAGCCTTTCTTAGAAGGGAGATGGTTCATAACTTGCAATACTTTTTTTTTTTTTTTTTTAGGTTATTGAAGTTTGAGCTTGCATAAATGGAAAAACTTGAGCATGGAACTGTAATAAAATATCTTTTCAGAAAGGAGTTATCAGGCAAGAATATTCATGAAAATATGACGAAAACATCAGGAGAATTTGTCCCATCATGTGCAACAATGCAGTAGACATCCATCAACAGCAACCATTCCAAAAAAACTGCACTGAAGTTTGTGATATGGTGTTTGGTGATTGGTGACTGTTAGAGAAATAATAGAGGCCACAGATATCTAATTTGAATAGGTTAAAAACAATCTGTCAAATGAATTAGGTATGGTAAAGGTTTCTGCATGATGGCACTCCTGAGTTTCAATACCTGATCAGAAACATCTTCAATTCAAAACTTTAATGCAACTTCTTGTTCTTTATTAATTAAATCCTGGAAACTTTGTAACCAGATATGTAATTATGGATGAAACATGACTTCATCACTAACAGCCAAAGTCAAAACTGCAATCAAAACAGTGGAAAACATGCTAATTCACCACCTCCAAAGAAAGCCAAGTCAGTCCCATTGGCATCTGTCTTTTGGGATTCAAAAGGGTTAATAATGGTAGATTATATTCCATCAGATAATAACACCTTCTGTGCTAGGCTAGAAACTTATCAAACAACTCTTTGTAATTCTAATAGATATTTAAATATTGTAGTGTTTCTGTTTTTGATGAACAGAATACACTAGACTAATAGCCAATGGGCTCAAATGCTTAGTGCAATGCCAAGACAAACACATGTAAAGTGCTTCCACAATATCAGATGAGATGTTTGTAGCGAGCCTATTGTTTCCTCGCAGTTACGTTTAAATTTGAGGCTATTGCTCAAACCTGTACAGTTATCTTAATGGCACCTTACCTTACACTGAAGAAGTTTTTAAAAGAAAGCATACTAAAACTTCTTGGGAGACGTGAAATTAAAAATATATTTATTCTATTATTTTTATATCTCAGTTGCATGAAATATTTGTTAAATTTCAATAGCAACTGCATTTCAAAATTACATTAAATAATTTTCATCTGTTTTTAAATAATGCCCCTACAACACTAAACATTCTTTCTATATGGTCAAATGATGGTAATCCTGAATTGTGGTCTAAAAATAGATTTCGTAATTGAAGAGATGTTTTGTGTGACAAGTAATGCTGGATTTTGGTGGTGTGGGACCCTGGCACATAGTTTTAGCATTAGCATTAGTAGAGGCATATGATGCAAGAAAGCAAGCTTATTCAGCATCAGCCAAAAAAAAAAAAAAAAAAAAACTACTCCCATTTCACCCCTCCGTTCGTTCGAAATACCTGTCCAGTTGAGCTTTAAATTTGTTTAGGCTATCAACTTCAACAACAAGTGATGGAAGTCGGTTCCACCAAAGGATCCTGCTCAGGTGGCTAACAATCTAAACGAGTATTTTGCATCTACATTCACGCATGAGGAGTTATTCAGGAAGGAGAATGATGTAGGTAAAGTAAACATTGGCAGTGAGCTGGATGATTTTGTAATAACTGAGAGGAAAGTGGAGGAGAGATTGTTGAGGATAAACATAAAAAAGGCACCTGGGGTGGATGGGATCTATCCAGTTATATTAAAGGAGGCAGCAAAGGAAGTAAGCAAACCCCTAGCCATAATTATGAGAGCTTCTTTGGACTCAGGGGAGGTACCCATAGACTGGAGATGTGCAAATGTGATCCCAATTCACAAAGGAGGATCAAAGGCTGACACAAGTAATTATAGACCTGTTAGTTTAACTTCTGTTCCAGGTAAATTAATGGAGGCACTGGTTAAAGAAGCACTGCAGGATCATCTAGACAAGAATTCAGTTATAGCTCAGACGCAGCACGGTTTTGTTAAGGGCAGGTCTTGCCTGACCAATTTGATTGGATACTATGATGTAGTCACAAAAGAACTGGATGCAGGGAATAACTTTGATATTATATATTTGGATCTTAGAAAGGCTTTTGATACTGTTGCACATGGAAGACTGCTGCACAAATTGGAACAGTGTGGCATTGGAGGCAAATTGCTGCTATGGATAAGGGGATGGTTGAGTGGCAGAAGACAGAGAGTGGTAATCAATGGACACTGCTCAACGTGGACTAATGTTATTAGTGGAGTTCCTCAGGGTTCAGTGTTGGGTCCGTTGTTGTTTTCGGTGTTTATGAATGATATTGATGATGGGATATCAAGTTTAATGTCCAAGTTTGCAGATGATACAAAGGTTGGCAGGGTTGTTAAGGACACTACTGACGCTATGCTGCTGCAGCAGGATCTGGAAAGGTTGAACAGATGGGCTGAGAGGTGTCAAATGAAGTTTAACATTGACAAATGTAAAGTACTACATATGGGAAACAGTAACCCCAGAGCAACGTATCAACTCTGCGGTACTACACTGACAGGGGTGGAGAATGAAAAGGACCTGGGGGTAATTGTGCAGGCAGATATGAAGTTCTCTGAGCAGTGCAGACGAGCTGCAAGAGTAGCTCATGGTGTCTTGTCAATGATATACAGGAATTTTTCTAGCAGGGATAAGGAGGTGATTATTCCCTTGTATAAGGCAATGGTTAGGCCACATCTTGAGTACTGTATACAGGTCTGGAGGCCTCATTTCAAGAAGGATGTAGAGCTGCTGGAACGGGTACAGAGAAGGGGAACAAGATTAGTGAATGGAACAAAGGGTTGCTCTTACGAAGAAAGGCTTAAGTTTTGCAAATTACAGAGTCTGGAGACTAGGCACCGGCGAGGTGATCTGATAGAGGTGTATAAGGCTTTGAATGGTTTGAGCATGCTCAATACCAATGGGATTCTTCATCTTGCTCAGAATAATCACCTCAGAGGGCATAAATTCAAATTGAGGAAGGACGGATGTCGGATAGATGTGCGGAAATTTGCCTTTGGCCAGCGGGTGGTTGGTTGGTGGAACCAACCAACCACCCGCTTTTAGAGGACATTTTCTAATGTTTGCCATATATATAAGCTTGTAGGTTATTTTAATGGGCTATGAACAAATTGGAAATATAAATAGATTTAAAGGCAAAAAAATGAAGACTTAATTACAGAATGAGATGCAATTAAGCTAAAAAAGACCACACTGTTATACTAGCCACCACCAAAAGTGCATTACATATACATCCTGTAAGTTCATTGTAGACCTTGTAATCATCCTGTCCTGGGTACAGGAGATTACATTACTTTTTTTAATCTGAATTTGGGCACCTCTGTAGCCAGGTGGGAAGGAGCAGCAGTGCGTAGCACACGTTTCTTGATTAGACTGGGGTTCGAGCCTGTCACCACCAAATACGGAGGATGTGGAAAGGTCAGGGAATGACCACCGCATATCCTGGAGCAATATGGCCTTAGTTGCTAATGCCCCTAAAAAAAAAAAAAACCAAACCTAATCTGAATTTGATATTCATTTCTGCTGGATCTGTAGCCAAATCAGCAGTGACCCTGAATAATGCTTGTCTGCTAGTGCCCTATAAAGACTACCTACAAGTAATACAAAAGAAACTGGTTTCTAAATAGCAATATACATGGAAAGAAAAGACTGCAAAAAATTATATGACATTAAGCAGTGGCAATGAGATTGAACAGTGGCAATTCTAGTCTGAACAGGAATCATAAAGGAATTGTTTTCTAGCTTAACTTTGCATAGGACATAGTCATCATACGTTCATTTCTGATGAGGGTTGATGACCTTCCTGTGTGAATAATGTGACCACTGTGACACATTTTTACCAAGTGTCCCAATTTTAATTTTGCATGCCATTTATGTTTCAGCAGTTTAACCATTGACTGAGCCTTATACGTTTAGTCAGACTTTAAGTGACAGAGAAAATGTCGCAAATTTTAAAATTTTTACAATCTAGACGAACAGGTTAATGCAAAGCATCATTTTAGTTCGTAGTAGGTCACCAAATTAGCAAACTAAAATGATGCTTTGCACTAACTTATCTAATAAATTTCCTGTAGTCTGAGGCTTTAAGCTCTGAACACTTTACAATATGTAAACTTATACAAACATACAAAAACCATTATGACCATTCCGTGTTTTAGCAATCGGCCATTCCTTCCACCCGGTAGCACATGTGTTGTGGTGAGAACTGGTAAATCTGATAATGCAGGTTCCTGGAATGCAATCCATACAAAGTACTTGATTGGCAGGAGCAAGGAATGTGGTCTGATGGGTACTGGTTGGAATCTTGTGGGCTGTTAACAAAGTGCTGTAGTTATAGTGTTCCAAGACTGGATGAATAGTGAACAGAGCAGCAGTTGCCAAGCCACTGGCAGGCACCCATGCCTCATGAATGGTTGGGATGAACATAGGCTGTCTTGTGCGAGGTGTTAGAAGAAAAATGGCCGACCATGGACTTTAACCAGAAATTGACCAGAAACGTCTCCAAGATTAAGGCACTTAATCAAGGTATCCATGGTTATGGCTACCCATCACAATGACGCTTAAAGTTTGAATATAAATGCATCATTGGACCATTGACGACTGGAATTGCCCTTTCCAATGAATCATGTTTCCTGCTATGCCACATGAATGGTAGATAAAGGATACAATGAAAACTGCAGAAAGGAATCACTCTGATGTCCTGTTCCAACAAACAGACAGATGGCAGCAGTGTTTTGGTGTTGTACATGTTTTACTGGGAATCTCTTGGAGCCTTCATACCACACTTTGAATGCTGAAAACTACTTAACTTATCCATTGTGGTTGATCAGGTACACGTCTTCATGGCAATTCTTACCAAATGGCACTGGTGGGTTCCAGCAGGATAGTGCACGTTGCCAATGCTGTTCGAGAGGGGTTCGCTGAACACAAAAGCCACTTCCAGGTGCCACTTATGGCTGCTGAATTCACCACATGTGAATCCCATAGAACATCCTTAGAATTATGTGGATCAACAGATCTGGTGTTTGGATCCTCCACCATGAACTATCACAGATCTACAGGATACAATCCGTGTAGTGTGCTATAACATACCTCCTGCAACTTTCAGAAGCCTTACAGAGTCCATACCTCGCTGTTTGGTGGCGGTATTGGTTGGTAGCAAGAGGAGGACATACTCATTTATTAGGTAGGTGGTCATAATGTTTCGACTGGATAGTGTACATAAATGTTTCCCCCCCCCCTCTTTTAATACTTATAATATACACTTATTATTTACCTGTTTCTGATTTTATTTACTGCCCATTTATTTCATATACCTTAACATGGTAACTTTTATGTTTTTATTTTCGACTTGGCACATCACTGCCACTATTCCATAAAAAATCAAACCAACCAACTTTTATACTAATTGCATTGATTAGGCTCCCTGTAGTAATTGCACCACTGTACACTGATAGGTCTGGCCAACTATTATAATTAGAATTTTCTATTTTCAATTTCATGGCCAGTTTCATCTTTTGTTTTTTGGAATTCTTGCTGAATAACATGTTTTATTTCAACATAGTTCTGATTGTTATCGAGAGAATCTTCATCTACGCAATGCAAAGATGGCTGTCAAAATTATAGATTTTGCCAGTACTATCAGGCCCCGGGTGCCAAGCGTTATAGTGATCAAGCGATTCTCAGTGATTTCTAGAGCGTGTTTCTCGCAGCTGCAATTTTTGTTCATTTATAAAAGTTTTTTTACTATTTCATTAAATAATAGTAAACTTAGTCTTACGATCTGTAACTAAGTTTCAGAAAGGCAGATCACCTTTCTTTTTTCCATTTAACTAACATACTAACTTTTATACCGCTTGGTCACTCTAGCAGCACTGCTCCTGCCTCCCCGTGGCGGGGCCGGTAACCTGGGAGAAGAAATCCACTCTCCCAGGGCTGAAAGGAGCAAAGATGGATAACAATACGTTCCCACCTTTAGAGCCTTCGAGCTCAAAACTAGCGACAAAACACACTGATGATGACTTTTCCCAACCCAAGAGATGAAAACAAGTCCTCAAGAGGAGATACCAGCATTCCTCATACTGCACTCTACATCAGACCAGCCTTTGAATAAATTGTCCCCATTCCTTGTGCAAAAATGCTTAGAGGCTGTTGCAGGTTCACCAAAATCAGTAAGGCGACTCCAGTCTGGGGATCTTCTGGTAGAGACCACGAAATCCCAGCATTCTGCAAAGTTATTAAATCTGACAACTTTCGGCGGACATCCAATAAAAGTCACTCCCCATGCCACCCTAAATTCCTCTAAGGGAATAATTGCAGAATGGGACCTATTAACCGTATCGGAGGAGGAAATAGTCAAAGAGCTATGAGAACAAAGAGTCATCCAAGCCAGGAGAATCATGACTCGTAAAGATGGTACGCTCGTTCCAACAAGGAGCATAATCCTCACTTTTAGCTCTCCCATCTTACCAACATCTGTCAAAGCAGACTATCTCCATTGCCATGTCCGACCCTACACCCCAAACCCAATCAGGTGCTATAAGTGCCAAAAATATGGACACTCTCAGACTGCATGTAGAGGTGAGGCAATATGTCCTAACTGCGGTTCAAAGGAGCACAACTAATCCGATTGCAATGCTACCACTCCTCATTGCCCAAATTGTAAAGGGAATCACCCAGCTTTCTCCAAAATATGCGAACTATGGAAGCAAGGGAAAAAAATACAGAAATATAAAGTGGAGAACAAAGTCACTTATTCAAAGGCGAGAAGAGAAATAATCAAAATGGAGCCAAAGCATACGTATGCCACAGCTGCTAAATCAGTAAGTATCCAAACAGATGTTACAGTTCCTCCTAATACATCTATCGCGAATTGGGCACGATCCATACTCACTTCTCCCAAACAGTGTCCTTCACAACAAACAACTGAACAAGCCAGCAATACTCCAATCTCCATTCCAGTCGATGCGTCTACAACAATGAAACCAAAAGCTACAGAAACCCTAATGGTGCATCCACGGATTTCAAAGGAAATAGATATTGATCAGCAGAATAATTCAGATGATGGAATTTTAGAACTTCACACAACTGATGAGATGGACATGACACGTCCTTTCTTTCCTAAGAAAGACAAAGTAAAAACAGAGAGGTATAAAAAAAAAAAAAAACAGTCTGAAACAAAAACAACTAACAAGAATGCATAATGGAAAGAATTCTTCAGTGGAATTGTAGAGGCTTTCGTAATGCAAAAGACGACTTGCATGATCTCGTCAACCGCTATGAACCAGCATGTATATCCCTACAAGAAACCTATTTAAATCCACAAGTTTGTCCTACCATTAAAAATTATACCATATTCAGAAGAGATAGGAGTATCGACTCGCCGGCCCGTGGAGGCGTGGCGATTCTTGTTAGAAATAATATTCCATCTAAGCTTGTTGCTCTTCAGACTCCTTTTGAGGTAGTGGCAATGCGTGCAGAAATTGGCATGACTATTACAATAGCATCTATATATATATTCTTCCAAATTCCTCATTCTCCTCAGAAAATCTAGAATATCTAATAGACCAGCTGCCACCTCCTTTCTACTTGCTCAGAGACTTCAATGCTCATCATTCGCTGTGGGGTTCTCCAACAATCGACAGAAGAGGTAAACTAATAGAAACTCTTCTCGATGTGTGTCAACTTACCCTTTTGAACACTGGTGAGCCTACCTATATTCATTTTTATACAGGATCCATGAGTGCAATAGACCTTTCAATCTGCTCTCCCTCCATATGTACTAATACGGAGTGGTCTGTTCTTGAAAATCCACTAAATAGTGATCATCTACCAATTCTCTGCAAGCTGCAAACACGGGTAAACTCCCCTTTGCTGGGTCGCTCCAAATGGAAATTTCGTAGGGCACACTGGAATGAATATGCTTCAAATGTTCAGTTAGATGATGAACTAATTCAACTCCAGCCCATAGATTATGTCACACAACATATAACTAATCAAATATTACAAGCTGCCAACTCTACAATACCAAAGTCCTTGCCTGTGGGAAACGCAAACACAATAATTACTGGTGGAATCCGGATTGTACATATGCTAAACAGGAAAAAAATAGGGCTTGGAATTTGTTCTGCAAATTCCCCACAACTAATAACCTAATTAGTTTTAAAAGAATGAAAGCTAAGTTCTGCCAAATAAGAAGGAAAGCAAAAAAAGAAGCATGGATTAGTTTTTCCTCTAGTATAAACAAGGACACGGATATCAGACTCATCTGGAAGAAAATATATAAACACTTGATGGCAAATATGTCCAGTCCCCGGCTTCAATGTTAAACTGGAAAGGGGTTGTCCTCTCCGGTAGAAATTGCAAATGCCTTAGCCGAATCATTTGCCAGTATATCAGGGGTATCCACCCACAACCCAGTCTTTCAGCAAATTAAAAAATCATCAGAGCAGCATAAGATCAATTTCTCCACTAGAGTTTCACACCCGTACAACCAGCCATTTACATTAACAGAACTTTTAGGGGGTGCTCAATGAAACTTCCAGTAGTGCTGCTGGTCCAGATGGGATCTACTACGTCATGATAAGCCAACTAAACAACAGAACAAAAAGGGCATTGTTAAAATATTACAATCAAATATTTCTAGAAAATACTTACCCAAACTCCTGGTGTCACTCAATTATACTAGCCTTTCCAAAGCCAGGAAAGGATCGCAGCTTTCCACATAATTACAGGCCAATTTCACTGACCAGCTGTGTAGGCAAAGTCCTGGAAAAAATGGTTCACAGGCAGCTAACGTGGTTCCTGGAAACTAACAACTTGCAAAATAACAATCAGTACGGGTTTCGAAAGAACCGGTCCACGTTAGATTTAATGATAAAAGCAGAAGCAAACATCCGAAATGCCTTCATAAGGGGACAACATCTGGCCATGATCAATCTCGATATTGAGAAAGCCTTTGATAACACCTGGCGATACGGTGTACTTCAAGATCTTCATTCTTTTGGCTTGAGAGGTCATTTACCCCACTTTATACAAAATTTCTTATGCCACAGAACTTTTCAGGTTAGATACATGAACAATTTATCCAAATCATTTGAACAAGAGGAGGGTGTTCCTCAGGGATCCATTCTTAGTCCAACGTTATTTTCAATAAGAATTACAAACATGACGCAGGATGTACCGAATACGGTAGAATCGTATATGTTTGCTGATGACCTCATTGTTTCTTGTCAATCCCAAACCATGAACACCATTGAAAGACAACTTCAAATTTCCATTGCTAAAATTGAATCATAGGCATTGCGGAATGGCTATTCCCTATCAGAAAAGAAATCTAGTGCAATTCATTTTTGTAAAAAACACAAACTTCACCCAGATCCAGAAATATTTTTAAAAAGCAACCTGATTCCTGTCACTAACAATTTTTGTCTGTTGGGGTTATATTTAGATAATAAACTTAATTTCGCTTCCCATATTGCTTTCCTTCGAACTACATGTCTTAAAAAACTGAACATCCTAAGACCAGTCTCTGCTAAGTCCTGGGGTGCTGACAGAAGCTCTCTCCTTCATCTCTATAGAGCTTTAATAAGATCACGCTTAGATTATGGATCACCTGTCTGACTCCGCTAGGAAACGTTCACTATTACGTCTGAACACCATACAGCATAGTGCTCTTAGGATAGCTGTGGGAGCCTTCAGAACATCTCCGGTCCACAGCCTGTATATTGAGGCAAATGAATTCCCTTTGCATCCCAGGAGGAAATCCTTATTGTGTAATTATGCAGCAAAAATTAAAAGCATACCATCCCACACCAGCTGGCAGTTTGAACCTGTTTGCTTAATTATATCACAATAAGCCTAATGAAAACCGCCCCGCAGGGATTCAACTGCAAGAACTCATGATCAGTTGGGATATTAAATTTCACAACATATTCCAAGACCTTGCTACTCCTGAAACTCCCTGGACTGAATTCTCACCTCTCTGCGATAATTTCTTTTTAAGATGGGGAAAATCCTCTCTGGCAAATATCAACTATCAACAGCTCCATAAAACTCATTCATTGGAAAACTCAGATAAAGTACCTATCTATACTGATGGCTCCAAACCAGATGCAGCCATTGGTGCTGCAGCAGTTTCTTACACCTTCTCAGTTGCTGCGTCTCTTTCTACAGAATGCAGTATCTATACTGCAGAATTATTTGCAATTAAACTAGCTCTAGGTAGAATACACAACAGCTGTGTAAAGCAATCTCTGATATACACAGACTCCCTAAGCGCAATCACTGCCATTCAAACTACCATGTCGCCCTCTCATCCGATTCTTAAAGAGATACAGCCCAAGTTATTTTACTGTCAAAAAGCCAACCAGAAGGTTACCATCTGCTGGATACCTGATCATGTAGGCATTCAAGGTAATGAACAAGCGGAAGCCGCCACTAAACACCCTGACTCAGGTACTTCCAGGCAACAAACAGTGCCTTACACAGACTACAAATCCATCATTGAAACATCATGTAGGAAGCAATGGTCTGACCTCTGGAAAGCTCAAATAAATAATAAACTGCTGCAGATAAAAAAAAGAGCCAAAACTGTGGACATCTAGTATCAGGAAAAGCAGGCAACAAGAAGTAATTCTAGCAAGGCTCCGCATCGGACATTCACATCCAACTCTTCTGTATTTGCTTATGGGAGAGAACCCTCCTCAGTGTTTGTTGTGCCAGTCGCAATTGACAATAAATCATATATATTCTCATTGAATGTCCCCAACTTTCAACTACCAGAAAATCAAGCTTTACCTCCCTATCCCATTTGAAGGAACCGGTAACCTTATTGCACATTCTTGGCAATGACGCAAATTTGGAGGAACTGTTTACTTATTTGAAACAGATAAATCTTTATAATAGCCTATGATCACAATAACATGAGAAATTTGTGATAAGCAAATATCAAACAGGCACAATATGGCCCAAGAGGCCCTTGTGCCAGAAAACCCAAATACAACAACAGCCAGTACTATCATGGATGGGCAGCTGCTTGAAAATATTCTTCATATATGGCTATTGACTACCTATTTTCAGAAGATAAAATAAAGGAGAATATTTGATAAAAATATAGGATTCAGTGGTTTGAAAGAGAAATGCCACGTAACTACACTACTAATTTGAAAACTCAATTAGCTGAATCTCTATTTTGAAAACACTTTAATCTCTGATTACTGCTTTTAAAATTTTTGGGAATTATTACCCACCCACATGATATACAGTGAAACTTCCCTTTAACGGACAGCCATGGGGAACGAAAATGTGGCCGTTAGAGAGAAGTGTCCGCTAACTAGAAGTCTGAGGGAGAAAAAAAAAAAGAAAGAAAGAAAAATCATTTAACGTTTAATGTAAAATTAAATTAAAATATATACAGATTTTGCACAATATTTTTGTAAATAATATACATACAATTGTGCTATGCATATTATGACTTTATCTTAAGAAAAATACATACAGTAATCACTTATTTTCTTCTGCACCTTCTTCCGGCTGATAATTTTGTTTTCAACATTTGTTTGGAGTGAAGAAACCATCGAAAGTCCTTCAGTATCTTCTTCAGCGGCGAAAAACATTTTTAAACGCTTGATTTGTATGAGCGCTTCTATTTTCATCGGTGGTTCGTCGTTAATATGTTCTTCGACAGAATGACCTCCTTCCATTTCTTCATCCTCATGAGGAACTTCTTGAAAAATATTGATGATAATGTCGTTGATATCTATAGTACCATCTTCTGTAGTGAGGTTCGAGTCTATATCTTTGTAGCCAGGGTCACTTGTAGCTGAAGTATCGTATATTATCAATAGATGTTGAAGTTCTTGTTCTTCTTGGTGCTCCACATTGCTGTTCACAACTTCAATTTTTGCGTTTGAGAAGCCAGACTTTACAAAACAGTTCACGACAGTGATCTGTTTTGTAAAGTCTGGGGTCATAGTCGAAAGCCCCGATAGGCTGGGGCTTTCGACTATGATCCTGGAGGGGTTTGATCATTCATGGACTAAGAGAATTCAACACATTTAATTGAATTTTAATGAAGTTTTATGTATTTTAAATCAATTTCAAATTGTGTTTAAACAAATCGCTTTAGGAGAGTTGTGTAAAGAAGTCACCCTATGAAGAGATATTGAGGTAACTCTTTCGTAATTTTTAAATTTGATTAAAACAATGGATATATTGGGCCTTTGTTGCCCTTAGTGATATTTAAAAAAAAAAAAAAAAACACTATTAGAATATTAGCTTGAATTTCTGAATTGTAAATACAGTGAAACTTCTCCTAACGGACACCTCTCGTTAATGGACATCTCTCTACAACGGACATTTTCAAATTCCCCAACTCACCTCTATTGGTTTTAACGTGTTTGCAGCTTCTGTCTAGCGGACATTCTCTGTAACGGACGCGGACAGGCAATCTGCACTGTTTCGTTTAGATTAGCACTTAATTTGATCCCCCCATAACGGACACCGGGTGAGCTTACGGCCCTTTTTCTAGGAACTTTTCTTCCACGTATTGCCTCAATCGTGTGTTTATTTTCTATTTCCGATTCTCTGAATTCCAGCAAGAATTCAGAGAATCTTTTATCAAGGTTTACGTCGCGGTTCTAAACCCTTTTTCACGAATTTTAAGGCATGTGTAAAACTTCTGATGAATTCGGTGTGTGCAGGGGGGGGGGGGGGAATATGGTCGACCTTTCGTCTTTTCAGTTTTGTTCAGTGTCGTGTGAAATGCACAATGTCTTCTCGTAAACATTTAACTTTAAAAGATAAAGTCGAACTCATTAATGCGTATGATCGGCAAAAAAAATAGTGTTCGCAATCTCACTGCAAAATTCAAAATCGGGAAGACGCAGGTAAGCGACATCCTAAAGAAAAAAAATTAACTGCTCAAATAATTTTGGCACAGAAATGGTCAGGTTCAAAAATCATTCCCGAAAACTGTTGGACTTCAAATTGACAATGTATGAGTGGTTTTGTCGCGAACGTGCTAAAAAAATTCCCATTAATGGGCCTATTATTAGGGAAAAGGCTTTGGAGGTTGCGAAATCTATGGGAGTAAATGAGTTCAAAGCTTCTGTGGGATGGCTAGACAAGTTCAAAACTCGGCATAAAATTTCTTGGAAAACTGTAAGTGGTGAAGGTGGATCTGTTGATACTGGGGTTGTAACAGAGTGGACCGTCAAATTGGAAAATTTATGTCGTGATTTTGAAGTTAAGGATATTTACAACTGTGACGAAACAGGGTTGTTTTTTAAAGCTCTTCCTGAAAAAACAATGAGTCTAAAAAACGAAAAGTGCCAGGGCGGAAAAATTTCTAAGGAACGCTTGACTGTACTATTGTGTACAAATATGCTGTGAGACTTTGAACAACATCTTGTTATAGGAAACCCACAAAATCCTCGTTGTTTCAAGGGCATAAAGTTGAATCTTTTGAATGTTGACTGGAAGTCTAATAAAAAAAGCGTGGATGACACAAGATATCATGAGCGAATGGATAAGTCACTTTAACCAAAACATGATTCATCAAAACAAAAAAATTATTCTTTTCATGGATAATGCTGCATCTCACCCACACATTGAATTGTCCAACATTCAAATCGTTTTTCTGCCACCAAACTCATCTGCATAGTGTCAGCCCTTGGATCAAGGGATAATAAAAAATTTTAAACTTCACTACAGAAAACGTGTTTTAAGACATCTCATTGCAAACATGAACGATGTAACATATGCGAGTGACCTTGCAAAGAAAATCAGCATCCTAGATGCGATTCAATGGATTTCCTCTTCAGTAAACACAATTAGAAAACAAAACCTTGAGTGACTGAAGGCATTATGTCAGATATTAAAAATAAACACCACCAAAAATATCATGGAATATACTAAAACTTTGATGACGAAAATAAATAAATAAATTACAATGAAAACAATTTTCTAAAAAACTTCCTTCCTTATGGGGACCAAACTTTTTGACTTTTTTCATGTTCACAGGATGGAATACAAATGCACGCAGTGTTCTCCCCAGAAAAAAGTTTTCCAACCGGGTAGCATTATGAAGTAGCCAGGTGGGAAAGTGTAATACTTTGCATAATACGTTTGAATTAATATTGATTGAGATCAGTGTGCAGTACTATACAGTACCTCACGAATCACTTAAATTTTAGCTGGGCGGTCTGTTAAATTCACTGGGCGGTGCCCATTCGACAGGTCCTGGGGAGAATACTGGTACGATATGTGTGCATTCCCCACACTATTTATTAATGGGAGAGTACTCGTTAATATGCATGCATGTGAAAGTTTACACCGAGATGAAAACTAATTGCTTTAAAAAAAATCAAAGTTCATCAAAGTTTTAGTATATTCCATGATATTTTTAGCGGCATTTATTTTTAATTTATGACATAATGTCTTTAGTCACTCAGGGTTTCGTGGTGAATTGGATATGTCTGTGGTTGGGGTGGGGCTTTCAACTGTGATCCCGGGGGTGTCTGATCATTAATGGGCTAAGAGGATTGAACACATTTAATCGAATTTTAATGAAGTTTTATGTATTTTAAATCATTTTCAAATCGTGTTTAAATAAGTTGCTTTAGTAGAGTTGTGTATGGGGATG
This sequence comes from Mastigoproctus giganteus, assembly GCF_048544385.1. NCBI lineage: Eukaryota > Metazoa > Arthropoda > Arachnida > Uropygi > Thelyphonidae > Mastigoproctus > Mastigoproctus giganteus. The sequence continues at coordinate 126,862,216 of NC_143582.1, forward strand.
AAGAGATATTGAGGTAACTCTTTTGTAATTTAAAAAAAAAATTTTAATTAATTTTTCATTTAGATTCCCTTTTTTATGTAATTTTTTCCCTCAAGTAAAAATATATATATAAAAAAAAACAACAGGTGTTAGTTCTGAACTAACTCAACATGAAATCTATTACTTTTAGCAGATCTTTTCAACTTATCACTATAATTAGTTACCTGGGGAAAAAATAACAAGTTATTTGCAACTTCATAACTTTTACTGCCCACGTCTATGTATCTTAATTTAAAATGATGTGCATAATCAGTAACAGCTGTACAGCAGTAAGCTTTCATTTTGTCAAGGTTATTAAATGCTTTCCTGTGAACAAGCTCCTAAAATGACTTAAAAATTACAAGACATTTTAAAAATAATTTAAAGCAATTATTCAAAAATAATTCTAAAATTATTTAATAGAAATCTATTTTGATCACACAGAACTCAGAGGTTCGAGATAATTTGGAATCGCTACCTGAGTTACCGTATTTCCCCATGTATAAGACGCACCCTTTTTTGAAAAATTTGGGGTCTAAAAACTGGGTGTGTCTTATACAGTGGTTGTAGATTTTTTTACTTCCATTTCCCGCTTTTTCACGCTTGTTGTCTTTGCGCACATTGTTTCGCACTTGTTACCGGTATATTAGGTTATGTTTTGCCACATTCTGCCCAGAAATGGCTCAGAAAAGATTTTCGTACAGTGCTGAATTCAAGTTAAAAGTGATCCAGTTTGCAAAAGTGAATGAAAATCGTGCTGCTGAATGTAAGTTTGGTCCTCCTCCAACTGAGAAAACAATCCAAGACTGGCTACGGGAAGAAGAAACCCTACTGAAAATGCCACGGCAGAAGAAGAAGAAGAAGGCCATGAGAGGCAAGTCAGCAAAATGGCCTGATTTAGAGAGGGAATTGAAGATATGGATTGAAGAGCAAAGAGCAATTGGAATTCCTGTGTCCACAAAGATGGTTCAGCATGAGGCAAAAAGAACTGCTGATGAAAAAGAAGTTACTGATTTCAAAGGAGGACACAATTGGTGCTTCAAGTTCATGAAACGGAATGGACTAAGCATGCATACGTGCACCAGGCTTGTCCAAAAGATACCTGAAAGCTATGAGCAGAAGGTCCTTGAATTTCATCGTTTTGTCATTCAATGTCGGAAGACACATTGGTTTGAGTTGGGACAGATTGCAAATATGGACAAAGTCCCCCTTCAATTTGATGTCCCAAGTAACAGAACTATTGATAAGAAGGGAGTAAAAACTGTAACTGTGAAGACAAGTGGACATGGAAAGAGCCATTATACAGTTATTCTAGCTTGTTCTGCCGACGGAACCAAGCTGCTTCCTATGCTGATTTTCAAACACAAAACAATGCCAAAAGAAGACATTCACTCGAGGAGTGATTGTCCACGTTCATGACAAGGGTTGGATGGATCAGGATGGGATGAAGATCTGGTTTGAGAAAGTTTGGAGCAGGAGACCAGGTGGGCTCTTACGCAAACCTGCCCTGTTGGTGCTTGATCAGTTCAGGGCACACATAACAAAAAACACAAAGAAGATTGCTGCAGAGCAAAAAACAAAACTTGCTGTCATACGTGGAGGCTTGACATCCCAGCTCCAACCACTTGATGTCAGCATTAACAAACCCTTCAAAGCTGCCATGAGAGACGAATGGAACCAATGGATGAAGTCTTCTGGGGACAATTTGACACCAGCAGGAAGAGTGAAGAAACCAACTATAGGAGAAGTTTGTACCTGGGTGAAAAGATCCTGGGATAATATCAAGATTTAGATCATTGTCAAGTCATTTAAGAAGTGTGGCATTTCAAATGCCATAGATGCAACTGAGGACGAGGCAATATATGAAGACAGTGATTCGTCATCAGACACAGATGAGGGCAAGCTAATGGATGGGAGTTTTGACAGTGACAAGGAGTTGTATGAATTTTATGATGAATAAAACTTGAGTTCAATAACTTTATGTAATACTTTTTTTTTTTTTTTTACAAATTTCGGGCCCCAAAATTAAGGTGCGTCTTATACATGGGGAAATACGGTATTTTAATTATATTGCCCTAGTTAGCACATTCTAGTCTTGCCGTAGTGTACTTATATTTTTAGTTTCAAGCATTTGGATTATACCTTTAATATTATCTGTAAATTGGACATTATAAACATGTGAAATTTGGAAGCAAGGGTGACTAAGTGGTGTCTTCTTTGAAATACTTTCATTTTTTCTTGGAGGGAAGGCAAGCTTTGTAATCAGTAACTGCATTAATATTTGTAACCTATAATTATTTCAGTATCATAAAGTGAAATGAAGCATTTAGGGTGAACTGATTCACTTTTATTAATGTAGAATACGGTGACAGCACGAAAAGGGTGTTTTAGCAACCTGATTTATTTTGTTTTTAGGGAAAAGTGATATGCAGTTGGTGCTGACTATCGTTTCACTTCTTTTGATTGTGGTAAAAAACTCCACTCTCTTTCTCTTCTGCTACCATGCAGGATTGTATAGGAAAGCAGCACCTTCTCCACCATCCTGTTTTATTCTCATAGCTGTTCATACTGGTAAGTAATCCCTTTTGGCAACTATTTTTCCACAATCTTATTGGATCCTAGCAATAGCAAATGCTATCTGTTTCAACTTATCCAATGCTTAGTCCATTCCATTTAGATAATAAACTACTTGTTTAGATAGCCAGCTGTTGCATGGCTTTTCATACTCTTCACATTAAACAAGTTGTGCAGAAACAGTGGATTTTCAATGGCAATTCAGATATGAAATGTTTTGGGGATAATTGTGCTTAAAACATTCCATTATAGTTCTGTCATCTATCTTCATATGTTAACTTTATGCAAATTTCTTCTATGGCCACCTATATACTGTCCTTTCACTTTAAGTTGTACAAAACTCCACTCTTTCTTTAGCTCTTTCGCACTCAAATTCCACATAATGTACAGTCATAGCTAACAATCCTGTTGGAAATTGGTGCTTCTATTTAAACGTTAACATTTCTGTTTTAACAAATATTTCACACAATCAGTATTTAAAATAATGGTTCATCTAAAACAATTTCAAGTAATTACTAGGCACTTATCTAGACACATGATTAAGCTAAGACATGGATCCTGCACAAAGATATTCAGAAATAGTGCAATCTGTATAATAATTTGCTTATGTCCCTCTGTCAAGCATGCTCTTTGAACTTGACTAACTCAGACTAAATAAGCTTAAGCCTGATTCCTTTTGCAGTTTAGCAATAATATTGAGAGAAACAAAAAAAAAAAAAAAAAAGTTTCTGACCAATTTTCAAATCCCATGAATTCGTTTAGCTCCCAGTGAAACTAACTTGCCATTTACTTTGAAGAGAAAACAGTTCCTTAGCTTTTGTCATCACAATCAACAAATCTCAGGGTTAGACTTTCAACAAAGTTGGCATTTTTGCTCATGGACAACTTTACATAGTAATTTCCATATCCACGTAATTTTTGTGCAATAATTATAATTTATTTAAAGGATGATATAGTCTTACATGTAAAAAATTATCAAATTGCATTTTTACCCAAGTCCATCCTACTAACTAGCAGTGAAGGGATCTGTGGGAAAGGTTTTTGTAATTGCGTTGATGTTAATCTTTACTTCTTCTCTGAAATAGTTTTGGTGAAATATGCATCATGGGTATTCTAGTATAAAGTATATAGGAAAGTTAGTGAAATAACAGATAATTCATAAATTTCATTAAAGATGGCATATTTTTAGTTATTTTTTTAGGTAATGAGGTTTAATTAAAAAATTATTGTCACACCACAAATCACAGTGATTCAGTGAATCAAAGGTCAAGTAGACAAAGTGACATCAGTTTTATTCTTCAGGTTCAGAAGTGGTAGGAAAACAGTCCACAGGCTGTCTACAACCTGATTTATGAGGCCTCTAGATATAAAAATATAGAAATATGCTTTCTTCTTTTCATTCTTATACAGAATGAGAAGAGAAACATTCTGCTACCAGAGAATCTGATCTAGTGCCAGTTGTGTTTATGTTGTCCTAGTACTGGTTATTGCTCGTGATTCCTCACTTTCTTTACTCATTCACTCACTCACTTTTCTACTTAACTACTGAGTGAGATATTTTTCACAGTAGAACCTGTATATTGTGCTTTTATTAGTCTCCAGTTTGTTAAAAGAGAATATAAAAACTTTACTTGGATTTTGCCACTGTAAAAGATGATCACCAAGAACTTACTTTATTTTAATTACATAAAGAGTGGTTTTAAATAATCTTATTTGGACTCTGTTGTGTTTATCACCCTACCTATGTTTTATTACATCAAATTCTAGAAAAGAAATTGAAGTTTCAGCTGTATGTTGTGATTTTATGAGACTGAACAGACTTTTTTTTTTTTTTTTTTTTTTTTTAACTGAATCAAACAGTCAGCTTTGTGTATCTCATTTCAGTTTTGGTTTTGAAAAGGTTCAGCCTCGGGTATCATTACAGTACCAAGCATAGACAGTAATATGATGAACTGCATAAGACAACTATGGTTAAATAGTGCTGAAATCTTAAAACTGTTTTCATGTACACACCAATCAAAATATAAAGGGAAGGGGAACTATCAGAGCTCAGTTCAATTCTGAAAGGAAGTACCAAATGAAGAAACTTATCACTTGTAAATTGAATATTTTATTTAAAATGAATAAATCTTGAAGGAATTTATCTAGACTTCTTTATTTAATCAAGGAACACCACTCCATGCTAAAGCTGGCAAAATGCTTTATTATCCACATAAAACTGTTATGGTTACAAGAACATAAAATTTTACATTACTGAACAATAAAATTCACAGACAGGACATACCCACAGTTTATACATTGTTTATTTGCATTGAGCAAAGGTTGCTACTAAGTACAGCAGTCTTATATTGTGGATGCACTTCATGAGTTGCATTGGTGTTATGCTATACACTTTAAATAATAAACACGGTTCCAACAGAGAAATGTATTGTTTTTTTTTTTTATATATGTCATTTCACATACTACATTTTTGGCACTAGTTGGTACCTCATTAATGAAGACAGTGGTATAATGGGTAGGGGGCATTCACCAGGCATTCTGGGGATGCCAGATGGCACTATTTATTTGTAGTAAGAGGGCACAAATATATTGTATTATCCCTGGATGCCACCATACCCTCGTTACACCCCTGGGTGGCAAAGTATGCATCAGGAGTTAATGAACTAACAGCCCAGTGATAAGAAATATCCACATTGTGAGATGCTTGGTGGTGCAGAAATTTTAAAAGCTTAATGAATTTAGGGCAAAGGCTTCATGCCATGAGAGCTATAAAATGTAATTGTATGGGAAGGAAAAAGCCTCAGTTGTATTTTGGTATTGAGCAAACAAAGTTGGTTACTAAATTCATCACTCTCATATTGATCTATGTGTGATCTCATATTAAGGTCTTTACCCTAAATGTGTTGAGGTAAGATTGGTCAAACATCTCTGGTTTAATTTCTTCATTCTTCATATATGAGAATTTCAAAAAAATTAATTCAAATACGTACATAGGCTAATAGCAGTTGTAAGAGAAGAAAATATGAATATGGGGGTCAGGATGCAGATGCTATGGGTCGACCACCCACCATGTATATCATAAGGAAATAGCTTTTGTTGACATTGTCTCCTCCTCCCTTAATCTAACTCTTCTTTGGACTTCTTTTGGCACAGTCAAGATTACTTATCCTGTTGAATATTGGTTTTTGTGTATATAAATTGTATGTAATACAGGTAGTTTCTGCTGTACGAGTTTTCGCTTTATGAGTTCTTTTTTTTTCAAGTATCAACAAAATCAAAAATATGAACATTAATTGCACTAAATAAATGCTAAACATTGATAAATACATAATTTCAAATCACATGCATAGCTATACAATACAATACTACTGTGCATTCATGCAGACAAGAGCATCTCACTGACTCACATAACATAAAGCAGTTACCACACTGACGTTACAAAGAGTGGTTATGTTGCTCTTCATTTTCAGTCTTGTCTCATTTCATTGGAAACAAAATATGAGATCATACGCAAACAGCAGAGATCATACAAAATGAAACAGAAGCTCTGGTTAATACTGTTGCTAACCAATTGCAACTTCAGGTTTCTACAACTGATGTCATTGATCTACTTCAAGCACACAATGGAGAGATCACAAATGAAGACCTCCTTGAAATGGCAAAATGTGAAGCTAAAGAATAAGAAGATTTAACAGCTGAAACTCCTGTTCATTCCTTCACTCTCAAGAGGCTTGGCAAAGCTTTTTAACACATAGAAAAAGCAATTGAGATTTTCGAGTCACAAGATTCAAATTTAGAGTGCGCTAAAAAATTTGCTACAGATTTAAAAAATCCTTATGCATGCTATCGTGAAATTTATAAAGAAAAGAGAAGACTGTCTTGGAAACAAACTAATCTTGAAGCATTTCTGATGGAGATGACTCCTGTTTCCAGAAAACCAACAATGATGATGATGAAGAATGAGCATTCTTTAACATTTGTATGACATAAATAATTTCTTTATTATTATAATTTGCTTAAAGGCTATGTTTTCATTTATTTTGATAAATAAATCATTGTTTAAGCATAAACTGTTGTTTTGTTGACCTTTATTTTACATTACTATGGTCAAATTTCATTGTTGTAACCCCTGTTATTAACGTAACGTCTATGGGAAAAAAATTCCTGCTTTACAAGTTTTCACTTTACGAGCACGTGGTAGGAACGAATTTAACTTGTAAAGTCAGGAACTACCTGTATATAACTTGTGGATCAGACAACAAGAGTGTGAGTTAGTCATGATAAGACTAGAAGTTGTGGAACTGTAAAGGTTAGTTAAGTTGCTGTTTGTGTGGAATTTTTCTGAATCATCCATATCAATAAAATCTCTTGAACACTATGAAGGGAAGTTCAAAAAAGATTTGAATTCACCCAGAGGTAGTTGTAATAGAAAGATGAAATTTTTTTTTGTTTGACCTTGAACTCTATAGAAACCGCACACATTTTGGTTTCGATCTGATAGTTTTTTTTTTTTTTTTTCTTTGCATTGCTGAATGAAGTGGTGTCACAATGGATAAAGTGAAATGCAGATCAGTGAATCATTGATCTGTATTCCACTTTTCTCCAAGGGAAAACACCCAAAACAATCCATAAAGAAATGGTCACTGTTTATGGAGAAGACTGCCCAGGTTATAGTGTTGTTGCACACTGGTATGAATGCAAACATGGAAGAACCTCAGTGCATTATGAAGAAATCCCAGGATGCCTAGCAACTGCTGTAACAGAAGTGTTGCAAAAATTAAGGCACTAATCCTGGACGATCTCCATATTAACACCAAAGAACTAATTGAAGAACTCCAAATTAGTGTAGGGTCCATGGAAAACATCATCCATCAACAGTTGCATATGAGTAAATTCTGCTGGAGCGCCTCCGTAGCCAGGTGGGAAGGAGCAGCAGTGCGTAGCACACGCTTCTTGATTAGACCGGGGTTCGAGCCCGTCACCACCAAATACGGAGGATGCGGATAGGTCAGGGAATGACCACTGCATATCCCAGAGCAATATGGTCTTAGTTGCTAATGCTCCTAAAAACCAAAAACAACAACAACAATCTCTGCTGGATGGGTTCCAAGACTTCTAGCACCTTACTAGAAGAAGGAAAGGGCACAATGTGCATGTTAAATGTCAGTGTTCCAGGATAAGAAATAGGAGTTTTTTTATGGCTAATGACCATGGATGAAACTTGGATCCATCGCTGTGGTGCTGAAACTGAACAAATGTCAAAACAATGGAAGAATGCAGAATCACCATTTCCCAAAAAGGAAATGTGCAACCAAGTTCTGGTAAGGTGAAGCTGTCAGTTTTTTTTGATTATCATGGTGATCTCAACAGATTACTTTCAAAAGGGCTGTATTGTGATGACCAAGTATTATTTCAATTTCCTTATAAAGTTACATGCTGCTATAAAAGAAGGCGCCTCCGTAGCCAAGTGGGAAGGAGCAGAAGTCCTTAGCACACGCTTCTTGATTAAACCGGGGTTCGAGTCCGTCACCACCAAATACGGAGGATGCAGAAAGGACAGGGAATGACCACAGCATATTCCCTGAGCAATATGGCCTTAGTTGCTAATGCTCCTAAAAAACCAAAATAACTAACTAGCTATAAAAGAAAAAAAAGATGGAAAGCTGTCAAAAGGTATGCACCTTCTCCACGATAATGCCCCTGCACATTCCTTGCCTGCTGCCACGAGGAGTGCCCATGAATGTGGGTTTGAAATATTGTCGCATCCTGCTTATTCCCAACCTTGCACCATCAGATTTGTTCCTCTTTCCTGCCCTGAAGTCCTTTCTTCGTGGAAAATACTTTGCTGCTAATGATGAGGTGATTTCTGCTTCCGAGTTATGGTTTAAAGGACAGTCAGGATTTCTACAAAACTGACCTGCAGAAGTGTATTGAGAGGTGGGAAAAATGTGTGGGGAAATCTTGACATTTTGGAATTAGTTGCACAGTAATGTTGACGGCTTTATGGATGCTGGAGAGAGAGAGATTGGTTGCTGTTGTTGTATTATATGGAGAAATGGATCATCTTGGGTAGAACTCAGCAAATTTTATGAAATAGAGATGTCACTCTAGATTTAGAATATAAAGTAAAAAATTAAGCCTTTTTAATACAACTATTTTGCACATTTTCATTGTAATTGAGATAACAGATGCAAAATATGGTGTTAAACTCTGCTGAAGTCATGTAATAAAATGTCTGAGTTATCTGTCATACCATCCATGTGACAGATAACTTCACATTATAAAAAGGCTTCCATATACATAATGCATTTAGAGTTAATGCAAATCTCTAATTGACCCACAATCTTGAACACTTTTAGGAAATTTTTTATTATAATAAGCTGTCTGAAACATTCATTAAACAAATTTAAAAAATTTTCAAACTATGCTGTTTGAATTCAAATAAATATTTCGGATACGTAAATAAACTGTTGGTTAAACTTGCTATTTCATAAATTAAAAGAGGGGGGAAAAATACTGCCACATGATCATTTGCCATTATCATTTAATCAGTGGAGCATCCATAGGACAGTTCTTGAATACCTGCATTGATTTTTATCCTGTTTTTATTGCCTTTATATGAATCACAAATTTTAATTCTTGTTGACAGTATAACTATAAATTTTATGCAATTGGTTGTCACTGTATTTAGTGCATACTTAACACAATGAAATGAGACTGTATATAGTTATAATCATATAATGATTATGAAAAAGTAATATAAAGAAATACATCAGTAAAAACAGCTGACAGCCTGATTAAAAATGTACTCCAGCCTTGTTACTAAATTATTTCATCAAATTGTATATCTCTCCTATAGTATGTATTCAGTATATTAAAATCTCAGAACTGTTAATTTATGGATGTACTCTTTTTTTTTTCTTTTTTTTTACCTAATAATGTACCAGACATTTACTGGGCTTGGAGAGAAACTTGAATTACCAAACTATGCAAGCTTATCACCTTATTATTTAGTTAGTACTTAGTACTTATTACTTAGTATTTAGTTTAGAAATTTCCTCCTTGAAAATGTAAATAAAAATAATTTTTAATAAGAGCACATCGCGTAGTTCTCTCCTCTTTTCAGAATTCCATAACTTGATTCAGTTGCTATTATTAACATATAAAGGTTATTGAAGTACTGTGCAATTATTATTGACTGCTTCAGTATTAATTTTTAAGGGATTAACTGTTTTGTTTGCCAATTTGGATGTGAATGTTATGTTCTAAGTTCTTTAAAATATCTTCTAATCCATCTTTGAATCATCCTCAGACACTTTCAACAAGGAAAATGAGGTTTACTAATGTGATCTCATTAAACAGTCTTATTGGAGATCTCTCCAAAGATTAAAACAAATTAAACAAGGCTAATATCAAAGCAGAGATTTATATATGCACCAATCTCAATTACTGTTATTTTACAGACATCATTCAAATGAAAAACTGTAAACTATCATAAAAATGCATATCATGCATAAACTGATAATGTTGTGTTACAACATTGGCAACACTGAATAGCCACATGGCTATTCAGTGTTGGCTATTTGCTGGCATTATTTGGAAATAGTCAGTATTAAAGATGGGGCATGCTTGCAGTCTTGCACCAAGTTAAAGATGCACTCTATAATCTGAATTTTGAATGCAGAAGGAATGAACCTGCTGAAATTTATTGCAGAATGTTGTCTCAGTATGAAGTGTGCATGAGTAAATAGCAAGTCTATGAATGGCTGAATAAGTTTAAAATTGAAAGTTTGAGTATTCTCCTTGACAAGGATAAGCATGTCGTGTCATAATACCTGAAGTCATAGCAATAGTGGAAGAATTTATACAAGGATGCCATTTCATTATTATTGAAGAAATTACCATGCTGTGCAAGGTAATTTCTTCAATTGGTTCAGCAAATATTATCATTATCAAGGAGTTACATTTTTGAAAAGTGTGTGTGCTTGGTGGATTTATTGGCATTTCTAATGCTACAACTGAAGAAACAACTTAATGTGTGTCGTTCTTCTTGGATGGTACAAGCATGAAGGCAGTGCCTTTTTAGATGTAATGACTGGAGATGAATCCTGGGTGTACTATTACACACCAGAAAGCAAATGCATAAATTCAGAGTGGCACTATACAGGCTCACATTCACTAAAGAAAGTCCATACCCAAGCATTAGCCAGAAAAGTATTACTCACTATATTACAGAATCATGAAGGAGTGATTCTGGAATATTATTTGGAGAGAAAAGAAACAGTGACAAATGTTGTGATATGTAACTGAACCATTTAAAGCCAGCAATTCAAAAGAAACATCATCTTTTGATATCGTTGGATGTGTGTGTGTATGCAGCATGATAATGCTTGTACTGCCTAATTCAACGTTGAATCAGACAGAGGAGATTAAGTTTGAGGTATTACTCCCTCCATATTCACTAGACTTAGTTCCATGTGATTATTGCTTTTTTTTTTTTTGACTCGGGGATTAAAATCAATGTATATAATTACAAGAGGAAGTGATCTTTAGAGAGTAGGTTGGATTTTTCTGATTGACCAATCAGAGATGAGTTTGCCTGGCAAAGGTAAAGAAAGCCAACACAAGAACTACGGCACACTTCGGGAAACTTACCTGACAAACTGATTTCCCACTACCACAGTTTCTCCCTGCATTCTTGGTACGCAGACTGTGCGTGTTATAGGTATTGGCAGCAGAAGTTGATAATGATGTATTGATTAGTCTTTTCTCATTATTAAAATCAGATTATTGGAGTTCATAAGTGTTTTTGCGGCTGAAATTTACTTACAGGTACACCCTCCAAATTGCCTCAGTTTTAGGGTGTTTATCCCAACCCCTTCCCGCTGTTTTAAAATAGGAAAACAACTTCTACTGCCATTACCAATAACATGCACCATCTGTAGAAGTCGTTTTCCTATTTTAAAACAGCAGGAAGGTGGGGGATAGACACCCTAAGACTGAGGCAGTCTGGGGGGGGGGATGTACCTGTAAGTATGAACTCCAATAATCTGCTTTTAATAATAAGAAAAAACTAATCAATACATTGTTATGAACTACTACTGCTACTACCGATAACACACACCATCTGTAGAAGTTGTTTTCCTATTTTAAAAAAGCAGAAGGGGGGGGATAAACATCCTAAGACTGAGACATGAACTATTAAGGATTATGACACATTTCCACAGACAACCTCTCTCATCTGTTTTTTTTTGGGGGGGGGGCCATATCTAAGGCATGTTACCCTCCATTATGCTTTCCAGAAAAGAGCATTCAGGTTAGTCAGTTATTCCTCTATCAGTAAATCACTGTTTCCTGCTGCATAGACATTTTGTTTGGGTTGCATGCCCCTTTCTACAAATAATTCCATGGGTACTATTCATCTGAATTATCATTTGTAATTTCACTTCTTTCTTCCAAACCACTCTGAACTCTGAACACATGCAACCATCCACAGTCCAACTTTGAACTCATTAATTTCTTCTCCTTTTATTCTGAGCAGCTCTGAGACCCATGGGTCTTTCTTGAACACTGCATAGGATTTCTGATTTCAAACTTGCTGCAATGAGTTAAAGAAATTCAATCAGTTTCAGAAACTTAAGTTTTTTTGTATTTCTTTTTTAATGTTTACCACAGAATTCAAGAAGCAGGTTTGCATGGTAGGTAGTAAAGACACTGCCATGTGAAGTATTTAATATTGTATAGTCTATTGTAATAATTATCCTCTCATTCCAATAAACTAATTAAGTACTTCATATAGTAAATTGTCTTTACTAAACCTACTTAACAGTGTAATTCCACATAATGTTCTAACTAATTTAAAACAGCTTAAACTTTTGAGTTGATGAGAGGCCTCATAAAATTAGGTGACAAATTTCCATAGGCAACTCAACTCCATTGCTAATGAGTACAATAAAAAAAAAATTTTTTTTTAAACCACTTATAAGATGCATCCTTATATTAAAATAAACAATTTTGAAAAAAAATTGAAACAGTTGCAGTATATGGTTTATTACATATACAAAACCATTTTTTTATGCTTTTAATTAATATTTCAGTAGAGCTAAGAATGATTATATTAGCTTTCTTCAAAAGAATAGTGTAGTTGTAATTCTGTATAATTTAGTAAATTTTGTTTAAATATAAAAACCTCTATAAAAAAGCATTTATTAAGATTGATTTGCTTGTAATAACTTAACGTATTTCAGCCTGTTGCTCAAGAACCTTTTAAATTTGAAATGGAGCTTGATGATTTACCCAAAGAAAGGCTGAAGGAATTAGTATTTGAAGAAACTGTGTTATTCAAAAAAAGATTAGGAATGGAATTTCATCAGCAATAACAGCAAACAAGCTGTAAAAGGTGAGCAATTACAATGAAAATTTTTACAGAGAAATTTAAATTATTTTTTAATTCCAAAGAATATAGTACAGAATATTTAAACTACAGTAGTAACATTCTCTCTCTCTCTCACTCGCACGCACGCACACACACACACGCACACAGTACCAGGACATTCTCAATACTAGACTGTGAAGTGCACTCATAACACTATAGTGGTTCTTTGTCAGGTTGGACAGTCATACTTCCAGGACCAATATTAATTGTAACAGGACTCTGACAGAGTTACTACCACAAAATAAAATAGGTATACCTAACTAATACTATGCGGAATAATCATCCCTTTGTCTATCGTGGCAAGGACTCTGTATGTTATTTTATTAGACTAACTACAATTGCTGAGAAGACTTGATTTTAAATATCTACAATTGATATCAAATTATATCTTTACCACCTAAGTCTGCCATTTTTCAGATCATGCAAATAATTTATCGTGGTCTTATTGAAGTATTATGCTCTAGTTATTGTTAATAACTATTTTGTCTGTCTTTGTATTGTTGGCAAACTCTTAACTAACATCAAGTCTGTAATACTACTCATTATCATTGTCATTTCGAGGGTTTAGTATCAAACAACATTAACTACAAAATATTTTCTACATTTTCTTTTTGCGATAACTTTAGTTTTACAAATAACAATGTATATCATGTCATAGAACTGTATCTCTCTAATACTTTACAAGTTAGCTCAGGCTGTAAGTACATTTCCGGTAAATCAAGAAAATGTCAAATCACTTGTTTTCGGTTAATTACAAAAACATCAACTACAAAATGATTTTGTAATTAACGTTGTTTGACCCTCAATTTATGAACCTCAGAAACAGTAAAAGGCACTGAACCAAATTTAGTGCTGGGTCCTTTTTATTTATAATATTATGCAGAATAATAGTTATTTTTAACCATCCTTTTATCCAGGGTAACCCCTCAATATAGGCACCTATACATATGGTGGGGGGGTACTCTCAGTGATGCTGCTGATCTTCCAAATTAGCATTGCAGGAACACCCACAGATTTGGTTGTAGGCTAATAATTGTCATGCGGTGTGACCAGTGATAATTCATATGGGGATCCTGGTGATTGAGGAAGCCCAGCTCCCACAGACTATTTTGTTTCCTGCTTCAGCAATAGGATACAGGTAAGGGATAAGGCTTGCCCAGGATTAATTGGCTAGTGAGCTAACCTGCAAGGGTCAACCAGGCTAATACCATGTTTCTACTCTCATGATCTGAGGGAAAGGGAAGGATTCAGGCTAGTCAGGTGTGAATATAGACTATTATAACTGGAGGAATTTCCAAAGCCCTCTTCAGTTGAGGCGGTAGTTAGCTAATCTCAGGCTAATGAAATAGCCCCCCCCCCCCGCCCGAGTTATTCCAGGTGTTTTAGCCCACGCTTCTGTAGAAGTGTGTATTTGTGGGAATTTGTAGATAAGTGTACCATACAGATATGAGTAACAGGCTTTAGTGCCATTAAATAATAATTTAATATGCGAATATATGTCCTCCATGTCAACATAATTGGCATGATACATCTGCCATTCATTTGGAGATGTCTTATTCAATTCACATCAATGATTGGAGGAATTTCTAGTCTTCTTCAGGGGTGAGGCAACAGTTGGTCAATCTTGGGCAAATGGAGTGCCCATGAGTTTTTCTGGGATTTTCAGTCCACATGGTATGCATACAGGCCTACACACACACACACTGACAAATACACAATATGTGAAATATGTGATATAAGTGACAAGTTCCAGTGCTATTAGAAATGATTATTTTTATTTATTATTTTTTTTTAAATTTTTTGTGAGTATTTAGTGCTTATGAATATGTAGGCCCTGACTCCTGCTCAAGTTGTACATTGTTCTCCATGCACTAGACAGGTGGTAAGACTGTCCCCGAGAATTTATTGATGATTATTTATAAAACACTTGCTTCTGGAGATAAGGAGGTCATAATCTCATTGTACAAAGCAGTTATAAGACTGGACTTGGAATACCATGTCCAGGGATGGATACTGCACTGGAAAAAACACATCAAGCTTCTTGAAAAGGGTCTAAGGTAGGCAACCTGCACCTGATAAGAACTGCGAAAGGGCACCTTAGAGGGGACGCTATTGAGGTCTAATAAGGCTCCAAGAGAGGATGGTAAAATTAATGAAGGCAGAATTTTCACTATTATAAATGATTCCAAAAATAGCCATAAATTCAAATTATGGGAGAAGAGGTTTGGATTGCAGGAAGTAAGTTTCCTTTCAGCCATTAAGTTGTTAATTACTGGAATAATTTGCCTCCTGAGGCTTACAGCTTGAGGAAATTCAACGTCAGCTGGGAATAATTTGCCTCCCGAGGCTTACAGCTTCAGGAAATTCAAAGGTCATCTGGGTAATTATTTACACGAGGAAGGAAATGCATAGGTAGTTTACTGTTTTGTTTTATTTATTTATTTATTTTTTTTTTTATTTACTTATTTAGTTTTTGGTGGTGCAGCCAAAGCTTTGAAGCTTCCTTTCACTATATGGATGATAATAATACAATGGGCTCTTGATATATGTTATTAATTGATTCTATAAAAATACAATTTTTAAAGAAACAGTGGATAAGGAGCAATATATTCATTTGTTATCAATCCGGTGAAACAATAAACTTTCATCCTCAATTTATTATTAAAGTAAATAAAGCTAGATTAAAAATACTTCTATTGATTTCAGCACACATCAATTTATTTTACAAGACTCCTTGAAAATTGAACCACTCTCCATCTTAACAGGAACTTAAAAGACTAAAATTGAGGCTTTGTAGATCCTTGGTACTATCATCTTTCTTCTTACAAAATTAATCTAGATTCACTATAATTTCTAGTAACAGCCGGTAGACTGGTTTAAGTTAAACTTTATTAAAATAAATAAATAGATATACAGGTGACCCCCGCTTAACACTGATAATTCGTTCCCGAAAAACAGAGCACTAAGCAAGCACCGTATTCCCGTAATGTAACATGTGTATTTGTGAGTCGCGATCTATGCTATAGGATATTTCCTAATCAATAATAAACAGTAGCGAAAAGATGCACAAATATCGGTCAAAATATTTAATATTAAAAATTTGTACATATAAAATATTCTCCATTACATATGTGTATAATTATGTGGAAAGTAACTTCATTACGTATCAAAATTAAACTTAAAATCGTGAATTTATTAATCCGATAGCCCTGGGCTGTCAAGTTTTTGTAACTTTGGTCGATTTTGGGTTGTACTTTGGCTGTCTTCCTAGTAAACTAAAAGGGGTTTTACTTTAAAATACCTGCAGCGTTACCACCCAACAACAAAGTCAACCAATCCTTCGCTGCTTTGAAGCCTGAGATGCTTTTTTTTTCCTTCTTTCGATATGAAACTCCTTTTAGACATTCGTTTCCAAAAAAGTCCTGTTTCACCTATGTTAAAAACTTGTTGAGAAGTTTAACACCACTCTTCAATAATTTTTAGAAGTTCTTTTTTGAAAGTTTCGGCTCCTTCTTGATCTGCACTTGTGGCTTCTGCCTGGATTTTAAATTTATCTTACCAGCCCTGACTAGCTTTAAATGGTTCCACATTTTATTTTATTATTTTTTTTAAAGGTGAGCTTTCTTCAGATCATCATATAGGCTAATCAATTTTTCTTTAATAATATTTAACTTAACAGAATTGTGCATTGGATATTACCTTCAATAAAATTATTTAGAAGTCTCTCCATTTCAATTATAATAGCCGGCCTAGTTGCTTGCAGTGGGACAGCTGTCTTTCCCGCTGCTAAAATTAATTCTTTATAATTGTCCTTACAGTGGAATCTGCCAGTCCTAAATTATTGCACACATCCACTTGTCGTTGAATGGAATCGATTCGCCTAAAAACGTATAATTTAATTTAATTTTCAAATTCGGTATTTTTCTTACCTTAGTAGGCTTCGTACCGTATCCAGACATTGTTCCTTTTTAATTCTTATCTGCTATTATTAATCTTCGAAAATGTAAGAGCATTGCATTATGATACAATGTTCGAGTAAACTAACGATGTCTAACAATGTACCGAGTGATGACTAGACTTCAGATAAATGCATATAACACAAATATTACAAGCAATATATACTTGATCATTTTTTTAAAATATTGATCTCGGAACTAGGTAACAAGTCACCATAGTGCAATTAAATTAGTGTGGGAGAAAATTTCACTGAGCGTGGGAAAATTTAGCAAGTCAGCTTGGGAAACTTTGCTATTTGTTTTCAAGCTATCGACTACATCAGATGAAACGTTTTCGTTAAACATGCCAAAAATTCCATCTGTACGCTGGTAAAACAGCGCTATAGTGAGTTGTGACAGCGTTAGAGTGAGATATAGGTTATAATATAAAAATAGCATTATAACAAGGGCCTGCTGTGTATATAAAAAAAAGCACTAAAACAGACATAAAATAAAAGCATTAAAATATATATAAATAAAAGGCAATAAAATAAATGCTTTCAGGTTGAGGTGCCTGTTCATCAGCTAGTTGGTGTCAGGTGTACTGAGTACACATATGCATTAGATAAAATAAGAAGACGAGTGGGCATGATCATAAAATGACAACTCCAGTGGTGGTAATGCAGTATTATGCATGCATAAGGAACGCCAGCATGCAGTAATACTGCACTACATAATATTCATTGCACTGTAGAATGGCAGACTCCATAATGGAGTGTATGTGAACTCCCCTATTACGATTACAGCTGACTATGTGGAGTGCCTCAAACCATGAGTCTTGGTGGTAGTCACTTGAATAGTCGACAGTTTCAATGTCGCATTGGGGATAAAGGTTATGTTGCTTGACTCAATAATATTAAGCAATAGCAGAGTATTCAAAGACAGCCACCTCATGCTCTGAGACACGATCTTTTAACCTCCTGGCAGTCTCACCAAAATAACACCACAATCCAAACACATAATACAGTAAATGGAACTGCTCCGTAAAAAAGGAGGAATTGGGTGTGTTTTCACTCTGTAAATAATGGAATGCAATTTCCTACCAGGGAATTGTACACACTGAATATGGTAAGAGCATAAAATTCTAGCAAGATGTTCCGTAAGGGATGTAGGCAATAGAGACAAAATTGCGAGCCATCTGAAAATAACTCGCACCTCTAAAACACCAGGGGGGTAACCGAAATTAGAAAGCTTCACTCTTACTCTAGAAAACTCCAATTGCCTATCACTAATAGAACTGGAATGTGCCCAGTGCTACATAGAAGTCCAAGATCTTGTACAGACCCATAATTAGTAAATTGGCCTGCACAACTGTTGTTAGTTATTTTTAATGCTTTCTAATTCTTTTAAAATAACTTCAACTTGTTTAAAATTAATTGGGCCTTTGTTGTTTTATTTAAATTATAAATCACAATATTCATGATTACCTGTTTATATAGCAATCACAAAAACACTATAACTTCTAATTTATTCCGTATGTACACAACACGTAAATTGCGAACTGCTGTACATTCGAGCATGAGCTGATGAAGCTTTGAAGGGACCGCCTGATTGGTCCCTTCAGAGTTACGTTCTGAACTGCATATAGATCTATGCTGCTATGCAGTACTCAGATTTAAGGATGCATGCAGGCTTGAATTGCCATCTAAAAACACACCATTTAGCGAAAATTAATTTTCACCCCGCCGTGTGCTCTCATCCTGATTTGACATCATCTAGAGGCAGCAGTTTGTCGGCTAGCCTCCGGTGTTGAAATAGCTTCGCACGGAACTAATGTGGCCTATCAGTCATGCCCTTCTGCTGTCTACACCCTTGGCACCTAATGCCAAAGTGTTCCTGCACTACTGTTTTGAAGTGATGTCTTTTTACAGTTTTTTATACAAAAATGGGCCTCACCATCTTCTTTGCTACTATTTGGCTTTTTGATTGAAGAGTGGCATGGTGCTGACAAGCATGGACACTGTGTTTGTATTAAATTTTCAGGTTATTACTTGGTTTCCTTTTCTCACTAGTTCAATAAACATCTGCAGTCCCTGCCATCCCTGGTTGTTTTTGAAAGATTTATTAATCTTTCAGAAACAAAATAAAATTAATTAAAGTAACAATGGAGGAAGTCGTATTAGAGTTACCTGGAACACCTTCATCTGTCCATGTGTATTACATCCATAATTGTGTGAATTCTCTGGTTGGTTTGCTGGATATAAAAACCTGAGGTTCTGGGATAAAAAAAATATTGTACTATCCTTGCCTGAGACTGACTGAGCCACAGAGTGAAAAAACCTATAAAAATTCCTTGTATCATTCACAGGATTCAAATTCAGGCCTTTTAAACCAGTGTGGAGAGGATAATGATTATAACCACTGTGCTAACAGCAAGGACAGCATAGATGGGAAAATGAAACCCGATATTCTAGGATTGATTCCATTTCATTTTCAAAACCTGATGGAGTCATCCAAGGCGGCCCTCATCTTGGTGACTCCATCATGAGTTGAGAAGTTGAAAAACAAAGAACCATATACCATCACACTCAGCAAGCAGTCAGAGAAAAACTGGCTACCCAATTGCAAAAATCAGATGGCAATTCATAAGCTGGGATTGTTTAGAAGGCCTTTATGTCAAAATGTGATCAGAAGCCTTAGAAATGTCAAGGTCAGCTGCTTAAATTTCACCAATTTTTTCCAAACATGAGTAACATAAGCCAGTATATCACCAATGGATCAACACTAATGGAATCTGCATTGGCGGTCATTTGCCAGTGAAATTTAATTTTATGTGTAGTGTGGACTTCACCAAAAAAAACCACTTCTGTTCATTTTTTGCAAAAAATCTCCTGTTTTTCGTGTATTTCCCTACCTGCTTACAAATGCCCAAAATCTCCAGCTTTTTGAAAGTCAAAATTTCACACAGTAAATTATATACTGTATATAATATAATAAATGATGATGCTATTATACCAAGTGAAGTTATTAACAAAATAAGTTTTCTTAAACTCAAAAATCCTGAAATGTCACCTGCTAACAATTCAGTGTAGAAATTGAGCTTGTATTCCATATGAGTTTGATAAAACCTATTTTGTTAATTTCATGTGGTGTAATAGTGTCATTTATTATCATTATATTTTATGTATTATTATATATAATTTACCATATGGATAGGAACTACATAACGTCCTTCCCCAATTAGATCAAAAATTCACAACTATGCTAAATAACTAAATGACCACAATAGTTAGTGTTACTTGTATAATTTGAATTATAGCTAGGTTCTTAGCAAAGAATAAGCACCAGATTATTTATTCAAACCTACGAGACCAGTCTCTCAGAATGACAGCATGCCAATTTTGGTTCCTCTACACCTGGGGTTCTTAACCTTTTGCTTTAAGTGAGCAAGATTTTGCAGCTTACAATACGTGAGAGCACCATATATTAAATATAAATTTTCTTGCTTAAAGATTAAAAATGCATACAATAATTGTATTTCTCAATTAAAATTTTTGGGTGCTAATATTTATTGCCTTATCAGCGTGAACCTTGACTTTGAAGAGATGATGATGCCAAACCTTTGAAATTAATTTCTCCATTATGAAGAGATAATCGAAGATTTTCTTCCAAATGTGATGTCAACTATCTTGTGTTTTTTTTTTTTTTTTTTTTTCTCTTGATAATGTTCATTAATGAAAAAAAACACTCACATGAGTATGTTGATCCAAACATAGAAAGTACTTTGAATGCTTCTCTTTCTAATAAAGGAAATTTTTGTAGTTGGAAGAACCCCAGAATTTTAAAATAGTTTTGTGTTGGAAAAGACATTTTCCAACACAAAAGCTAAAGATGACTGCATATCAACAAGTTCTAACTCTGCGGTGGCTACTTCATTTTGACTGAAAATTTGTTCCAAGTTAATGATTTCAAAATTTTTCTAATTTATCGTTAATTCAAATTTTAGGAGGAGCTCTTTCAAGTATTCAAATCTTTCTTGAAATTGGTCACTAAGATCTTTGACTACATTTATTACAAACAATGGGCACTCTCCAGTAGTTTCCTCCAGACATTTTTTAAGAGTAGGAAAATGAAGTAAATTTCCTTTTAAAACTTGATTTTGAAACACCTGAAGTTTTTCTCAAATGCAATAATCTCCTCGTATAAAACTACCACAAATTTATCTTTTCCCTTTAGCCTCAAATTTAACTCATTTCATTCATGGCTGACATCTTTTACAAGATGTAAGCCATGAATGAAAGTGTAATCTTGAAATCTTCAGTAAAAATTTCATTAAAAAGGTTTTATTTTTTATATTTCATTCATGAACACAAGGCCTCAATATGAATCAAACAGTAATAATGCACAAAATTAGGTATCCTTTCATTTCTATTAAGATAAGCAATAAGGCCTTTGTTTTTACCTATCATGGAAGGCGTACCATCGGTAACAAGTGATACAAGTTTACTCAGATTAATTTTGTGCACTGTGAGGAATTTCATAAGGCATCATATACATCTTTTCCAGTTGTATGGCCAGTAAGCACAAAAATAGTCAAACAATCTTCTTCACAGCTGCCATCATGTTGAATCAAACGAACAAAGCACATGAGTTGTGATATGCCCAAAACATCAGTCGACTAAAGTGCCAGTGGAAAAAAAAAAAAAATACACAGCTTTCAAATCTACCTAATAATTCATTGAATATTACATCTGCCATTTACGAACTCGATTTGAAACTGTATCATTACTCAAAGGAATATTTTTGGCTGAGCTAATCAAGGTAGTTCTCTGTTTTTCTGGTAAGACACTAACAAGCACTTCTAATGATGACACTACACAATTTTTTATTATTTCACCACTAGTGTAATGTAATGAATTCTTTGCAATTATATTTGATAAAATAAATGAAACTTCATTCACTAACACTTCACTACTATTGCTTGACCTAAATTTAAAATATTTTTGTCTTTCAAGTTTCTTTTTTTCTTCTTGAAGAAAATATAAAGCTTTTCTAATATCACTGAATTTGGGGAAAGTGTCATGAAAATTCCTATGCATGTTTGGGTAATGTCTTTCACAATTTGACTTCCGATAGCCAGCCAAACATGCCTGACATAACAAGCAAATTACACCAGTTCCATTACTATTATCTATTACCAAATAATCATATTCCCAAGAGCACTGAAATACATACTTTTTAATTCTTTGTTTCTTTGCATTTGAAACTTGTAGGTCTAAATCAGATGACTATGAAGGTAGTGTCAATGCATCATTATTTTCCTCATCATGTTCATTTCAGTTTCTTTTTAAAAACATCCATTTTGAAAGGATTTAGTAAGTTTAGTTAAATCTATTAAAAGAAAATACATTTAAGCATTTCCACACAAAATCAAAAGATTTTTTACTATAACACTTTCATCACCTTTAAATTCAGCACTATACATATACAATAGCTATTGCAGCAGCGCAACTGAGTGTAACCCGGCAGAAACCTGTTCAAATCTATTCTAACCTGTTAAAACGAGAAATTAAGAATCACGAGGCAGTATCCTCGGTCTGTAGCGACATTTGAGAGTACGATCATTGTTGCTGTAGGGCAACAATGATTGTACTCTCAACAAAGTATTTTGTAAAAATTTTTCTTACTGAATTGAATATTTCCAAGAGGAACAATGTGTTTTAACTAAATTTGCATCATACATCATGAATGCAATGGAGGCAAAAAAACTTATAAAGACGTTTTCTTTCCAAAAAAGTTGGAGAGTATCTCTTACATAAAATTACATTTTCTATTATTATGAACCTATTATGTAGGCTTAATTAATAAGTGCATTTACAGAAGTTCTTGATAGGAAGAAGGTAACTGGTGGTCATTTGCATGTTTTCTGTTGAAATCGAGTTCTGTGTTGACCGTAGACTACTGAATTCTACGACATTATTATATGATCCTATGCTATTTTGTAGAATGAGTCGGTGAAAAAAATACATGTTGAAGAAAGTTGAGAAACAGAAAGCACCTTTTTTAAGTACAAAAATCTATATATAAATTTTTAGCTTAAGGAAAGGTGCTCACGAGCACCCATTTTAGGATCGGTCACAAGCAAAGTTTATTTTTTAAAGAGCACAAGGGTGCTCGCGAGCACCAGTTTAAGATCCCCTGCTCTACACCATTGGCTATATTCTTTAGACAATGAAATGGAATGCAATGAAGGTGCAATTGGCAGGGACCTGAAAACTATAGTTGATCCCTAGTACACACCTGGCAAACAGATGTCAGAGCATTTTACCTGAGAAGAGTTGAATGATGTCATTAGAGATCTAGCCCTCTCCAAAGAGCTGAACTTCTCTTCTTGAAACTAAAGCAGAAACATTTGTTTAGGAACTTCAAAGTGTCTCACTCTGAAAGAGAAACCAAGTTTTGGTGACATTCTTTGCAGTAAACAGTTTGTTCTGTACTGCCATGCTATTAATGGAGTTTTTAGGGAATTATCACTATCCGAATGGCACACCTTTATGGACTCCTCACAGTGAAATTTGAAAGCTGTTTTCTTGCATAAACAGGAGCTTAAAGCCACTATTCTTTTGTCCACTCTGTTCATCTAAAGGAGACATACAATAACACAAACCCACTACTAAGATGCATTCAGGGCTAAAGCCTCAAGCTGCGAGCAAATTTAGACTATGTATATATTAAGTGCAATAGCATCATTAATACACAGCCATTTCGAAATGGCTGTGTATTAATGATGCTATTGCACTTAATATATACATAGCACAAACCCACTACTTAAAGCAATTTTAAATTGCTTTAAATAGTGGGCACTCATCAATGGAATATCTGCAATGTGAAGTCATTGATATGTTGTTGGTGGGCCTGCAAGGAGGGTTCACAAACTATTGTTGTTTCCTGTGCCTATGGGACAGCTTTTCTACTGTAGACCATAGCAGACGACTGGCCTCAAAGAAGCACATATGAGCTAGGAATGAGTATTGCACAGTATGTTCCATTAGTGGATACAATGATTTTCCTTCCTCCGCTCCACATTAAATTTGGTTTAATGAAAATGAAAGCAATGGGTAAGGTAATTCAATAGGATTTCATTACTTAAGAAATTTCTAAACATTCGTGCCACAAAAGTGAAAGAGTGCATCGTTGCAGGACCTGAAATTGGTGAGCTTTTGTGGATGAAAGCATTGCAGGCTTTCAAATGGCTTTGTGAAAACTTTTTTTTAACTGCTGAAACTTAATTTCTTGCATTGGCATTAGACTTCTTTCCCATAACCTTCACACAGTTAGTAATGAATGGGGAACGATTCCATCGAGACATTAAGTAAATGGAAAATTGCTACCAAAGTTTCTGTAACTAACATACGTTAGCATATTACAGTTGGATGTTGTACTGCAACATTCCAGACAGTGTATCAGAAATCTTCCTCACAGCATTTTTAAATTGTATGTCATTTTTACTATATATACTATATTATTTTAACTATGCATGATGCATTTATTGTCTTTTTAGGCCTCTGACTCCAGAAATTTACTAATACTGTTGAGTAATAAAGTGCAGCCATTATCAGCCCACTGCAGGATGGAAGCCTCCTCAACAATTCATGCTGAGGGAAATGGACCATAATCTGCCACGCTAGTCCAGTGCGGGTTGGCAGATCAACTGTATTCAGCAGTCAGGGGCTTGAACCCCGGTCTACTCAAAGAGCTACTGCACTCCTGCTCCTGCCCACTCGGCTACGGAGGCCACCCTATTGAGTAATACACAACAGTATTAGTAAATTACCATATTACAAAACTTTGCCAGTCATGATCATGTTATCACAATTGCTATAAGAAATTGACAATTTCCAAAATTTATTTTATAAGTATATGGCAGTATTTAGGTTGAACATTTTCATGTAAGCACGGAATTATTTCTTAAGAATTATGTACAGAAAAAAACAAAAATGCCATTAGTTAGTTATCTGATAAAATAAAATATATAAATAAATATGATTATTCCATAAAGAACACATGAAACATAAGTACATTGCAGTAAAGTGTATAGAGCCAATAAAATTTAAGGCGATTATAACACTTTTAATAGTTCATATATATGCCGACCGGGCTAGCCGGGTGGGTAAAGTGCCTGCCTGGCAACCCAAAGGTCGCGGGTTCGATTCCTGCCTCAGGCTTGGATCAAAGTACTGCAAAAAAAAAAAACCTTGCGAGGTGCATTATGGCCACAGAAGCCTATGCGCCAACAACTACCAAAAAAAAAAAAAAATAATAGTTCATATCTTTCAATTATTGTGTACTTGTATAAAAAAAATTAAATTTCAGTTTTGCTTATAACACGATTAGCTAATGCAGGTGCCATTTCACTGGAATAAGGTATATATGCTCAGTGATCACTGAATTGTGACTATCCCATCTGTAGTGGACCATACTGCATGGCTCGCAGGATATAAAGCCAAACAGCTTCATATGTTACAGCAGTCATAATTTGCATCTTATTATGCAAATCAAAGTGATAAAGTAGCAGTTATGGGACATAGTAAAGATTGTGGAGTTTTGAAAGGGCATGATTGTGGGAGCTCATGCACCAGGTGCTTCAGTATTGAAAATAGCACGTCTTGTTGGTTGCACACAGCCTACTGTGGTTAAGGTGTATGAAGAATGGTGTCAAAAGGATCAAACCGCATCTCTCTGACAAAACTGTAAAGATTACATAAGGTTGATGTTCATGGTGAGTAAAGGGTACAGCACATTGTATGGGCTTAATGGCAGGTCATTGTGCAACAGTTGATATCACAATACAATATCCCAAATGATGATGCGCCACACACTCAGACTTATAGGTTCCAACAACCCAAAAGACACCATCTCCTCACTGCTGATCATCACCAATTGCAAATGCTGTGGTGTCAACAATTCACTGGTTGGACACTGGAGGGCTGAAAACAAAACAAGTGTGCTGGTGGACTGGGCCAAATACCAGGTGCAACATGCCGATAGATGCTTCGTGTGTGGCACAAGCAACATGAGTTCATTGAACCATTGTGCATGGTGTGTCCACTATTCAGGCAGGTGGTTGCTTAATGTGGTCGTGTTTTCTGGCAAGAACTAGGACCAATGATGGTGTGGTTCTACTGGCAGTCCACAAGAGACCATGTGCACCCTACTATGTTGCATTTTTCCCCAGGCAAAAACAGAATCTTCCAAGATGATAAATCCCATTTCCATCAACCTCATAAATTTTAAGAAAGCTAGAGCAGAGCTAGATATATCCAGCGTAAAAGTAGAAAGGATTCATGGATACGATTCGCCTCCACAATTAATAAAAATACAGATACCCGTGTCATATGGAACAAAATCAGAAGACTTAATGGGAAATTTCTTTCAGTTCCAACTCCACTAATAATCTGGAATGGACAGGAAATAACTAACTCCAAGGAAATCGCAAACTTACTTGCAACTACTTTTGCAAATATATCAGCAGTATCGGCATATACCCCATCCTTTCAGAAAACGAAAACTGTAGCTGAAAAATACAGACTAAACTTTAATACCAGACAACAACTCCCATATAACCAACCTTTCAACATAGAAGAATTGCAAAAAGCTCTGGCTAAGTCTAGGAAGAGTGCAGCAGGACCTGATGGAGTTCACTATGAAATGATCCAACAACTTAATCAAAAATCCCTAAAGGCTTTGCTTATGCTATACAACAGAATTTACATGGAAAACTACTATCCAAATTCCTGGCTTCACTCCACTGTAATTGCCTTTCCTAAACCTGGCAAAGATCATACGATTCCCACAAGTTATCGTCCAATAGCACTAACAAGTTGCCTTGGGAAAATCCTCGAGAGAATGGTGAACAACAGATTAACCTGGTTTTTAGAAACATATAATGTACTTAACATAAATCAATACGGTTTTCGTAAAAATAGATCTTCTCTAGATCCCATGATAAAAGCAGAAGCAAATATCCGAAATGCTTTTCTAAGGAATGAGCATCTAATAATGATCAGTCTCGACATAGAAAAGGCCTTTGATACTACCTGGCGATACGGCGTTCTTAAAGATCTCCACAGCATTGGTTTGCGAGGCAACTTACCGCTCTTAGTAAAAAATTTCCTGAAAGTCAGAACCTTCCAAGTAAAATATCAAAACAATCTGTCACAAATATATTCTCAGGAAGAAGGAGTTCCTCAGGGCTCAGTACTGAGTGCAACCTTGTTTTCAATCAAAATAAATTCTATTACAAAAGACTTGCCAAAAACAGTGGAAACATTCCTATATGCAGATGATGTTACTATTTCGTGCCATTCACAAAACATGAAAATGATTGAAAGGCAGTTACAAAGCGCAGTAAAAAAAATAGAATTATGGACTAAAAACAATGGCTATAGAATATCACAACAAAAAACAATGGCTATACATTTCTGTAGAAAGCGAAAAATGCACCCAGATCCAGAAATAAGACTAGAAAACCAGCTGATACCGCTAGCAAATAGTATACGTTTCCTTGGCCTCATTCTAGATAAAAAACTTAACTTTTTGGATCACATCAAATGCCTCCGAATAACCTGTCAAAAAAAACTAAATATCCTCAAAGTTCTTTCTGCAATGAAGTGGGGAGCTGATCGGTTCACACTACTTCACCTATACCATGCTATAATCAGATCAAGACTAGACTATGGAGCCCCTGTGTATAGTTCTTGTAGACCAAGTGTCATCAAATGGCTCGATTCCATACATCATAGTGCCTTACGAATCTCCTTAGGGGCATACAGAACATCACCAGTCCAAAGTTTATATGCAGAGGCCCACGAACCCTCACTATATCTCCGGAGGCAAATGCTGCTATTAAACTATGCAATTAAAATCCGAAGTCTTCCTCATCATCCTACTTGGCAGTATCTTTTTAACCCACAGTGGGAAATTCTCTACAACAATAAACCTACAGTAAATAAACCAGCTGGAATACGACTAAAAGAAATAGTTTCAAAATGGGGCCTAAGTTTTGACAACATACATGAGGATAATAGGATAAGTATTCCACCATGGTTCACTTTCACGCCTAACTGTGACACTTATTTCCAACAATGGGGAAAAAGCACTCTTGCAAATGTCAACATAAAACAGATGCATGCAGCCCACTCATCACAGTTCCCTGAATACCTTCATATATATACAGATGGCTCTAAAACAGACACCAAAGTTGGTGCTGCAGTGGTATTTCCACAGACTGTTATCTCACAGCAACTCCCAAACCAATGCAGCAGCTATTCTGCCGAGCTATTCGCCATACTAATGGCCTTAAAATACATAGCAACTTCCCCGCATCTGAAACATCTCATATACACAGATTCATTGAGTGCAATACACGCTCTGCAACAAAGGCAGACTCCATCGCATCCCATTCTTCATCAGATACAAACTCATCTTGTGAAACTCAAAAGTAAAATGAGGCAAGTAAAATTCTGTTGGATTCCAGGACATACAGGCATTGAAGGTAATGAAAGAGCCGATAGAGCAGCAAAGAATCCTACAAACACAGACCTAAAGCTTTACAAAGTTCCACATTTCGATTACAGGCCTATTATAAAAAAAATTCTCCATACTCAGTGGTCACAAATGTGGCAAAATGAATCAAATAATAAACTGTTTCAAATAAAACATGAACTTCAGCCATGGAAATCGAGTCTTCGTAAAAATCGGCACGAAGAAGTCATTTTAACGAGACTGCGCATTGGACATACTCATCTCACGCACTTTCACTTACTCACTAAAGCAAACCCCCCAGAATGTTTTCACTGTTCTTGTCAACTCACTGTAAAACATTTCCTCATAGAATGTCCACAATACCACATGGCGCGACAGTCAGCCTTCCATCTCCCTATAAATTTCCAAGATCCTCTGACCTTATCACAAATCCTAGGCGATAACTCCAACATTGAAAATATATTCACTTATTTAAAATTAATAGGATATTTTGACCAGATATAAATCACATTTAAGAAATATAAACTTCCTTGTCACATAAACATTAATAGATAGGCGCAATATGGCCAAAGTTGCTTTTGCGCCAAAAAACCCTACAACAACAACAACCAAGATGATAATGCACATGTCATTGGACCCACTCTAGGCACAAGTGGTTCAGGGAACACAGTGAAAATATCCCCCATCTTTATTGGCCTCCATATTTTCCTGACCTCAATCTAATCAAATACCTGTGAGATGTTTTGGAAGTGGAAGTGAGGTGTATGGACGTGCAACCATCACCTATTCCAATACTCTGAAAAGCCTTGAAGGTAGCATGGCTTCAGACATTTATTAGAGTCACTGCCTAAGCAAATAGTAGCTGTTATCCATGTGAACGGTGGCCCACCTGGGGCTTATGCTCACATTAGAAATAACATCATTCCATGATCAGTCTAAATTGCTGATATCATTTTATTATAAATTAGTTTCACCAAAAAAAATGTGAATATGCTATCTATTTGTTTAAAACTAAGGAACTGTCATGATAGTTATTTCAAGACATATTGATCACTTATCAGATAACAGGGAGCTCTATATAAACAAAGTTATTCGATAAGTTTACTAAGTACCGAGTTTAATTGAACAACCAGATGGTGTGTGGAAAGAAAAACGTCCCAAGATAAAAACTAAATGCAGCAATACATATAAATATCAACAGAAGTAAACATCTACCTCTGAGAGGGGGAAACCAGCTGCTGTGTCAGCTTAATACATTATTCACTATTCAGCATAAATTTGCTCATACAGAATTTGGAAAAGAAGATGTGTATATATATCACAAGAACATAGATTGTTCCATTTATATATAAGTTACTTCCAGAAGAAAATTTATAATCACTTCATAGTTACTCTATCATAACTTGCATTACATTATTCAAATTGTTCTTTGCAATACTATTCACCTATTAAGATTTCTGTTATTTAAGACTAATATATTTTCCTTTAATATTAAAAACAGGTAGATGATCTTTATGATTCCGAAGCCTAGGCCATTAACTACACAGATGTACAGATTAAAACTTCATTTTGCTGATACTGCCATGAACAAGTGGTGCATCTAATTGTCTTTCATCATTAGTAAAAATATTGGTGTATTGTCATTTCCTTATTTATGCCAAGGTTTGCTGAGCTTTGGTATGTTCTGTTCTTCATAAAAGTTTTGATGTATAAATGCATGATGATATACTTTATCATACAACTTAGATTATACTAGTAATTGGACTTAAGTTTTAGAAAGTTAAACAATTTCTTTGAATTTGCCATTCATAGTTATGCTGTACTATGAAAAGGCCAAATTAGTTATTGTACGTTATTCTTTCTTCTTCCTTCCTCCCTTCTTTAAACCCTTATGCAAACCCAAATTTTCCAGGAAGCCTCATTATTTTTATACAAATTTAAAAAAAAAAAAAATCAATTATAAAAGTATTTATGGGACAATTGTGAACCCTGAGACGCTTCTACAGAATTAGGTAGTTTAAAATCAGTGCTTGGATAGATTTGTCTTAGATTTCAAAAAACATTAACTATTTGTTAAATAAGGAAAATTTTAATATGTAAAACACAATGCAACTCAAATCACTTGGATTATATTAAAAAGCTTTAAAGTAGCTGGGTGACATGAAAGGTTCAGAAATGACTGGCTGACTTTCTTTAGTCATAGCATAGCACATATATAAACATTAGATATAAAATACACTTAACTTTATTATAATAAATCATGGTTTTCATTAAATGGGAGTTGTACAAAATTACATCAAGAAATTGTCCATTTTTTTCATCAACCTTGCTGTATATAATTATGGTTGTTAAACAGTTTCTTTTCATAAATAAACAAATTTTTTTATTATTATTAGATGGTTTCACTCAATATATTTATTTTTTTAGAATTTCACTGATTGATAGGCTTAAATAAAGCATTACTTCAAAGCACTCCATCAAAACTTTTACTTCATCATATGGAGAAGATTTTACTTTCTTTCCCATATTTGCTCTTCCTCTGCTTTTCGGCTCTGAAATTAGAAAATACTTAAATTATAAAATTTCTTATAAAATACAGGTGAAATCGTTTATCGCAAGTTTTACTGGACCGCAAGATGTGCTCGCTGTATCCAAGTACTCATTATACTCTGGTTAGGTGTTTCGGAACAATATAAGTGTAGGAACCAGAGGTAAACATGAATTGCAAACTGTAAAAAGATTTTAACCTACGTATGGAAATTATTTTTGGCCCTAAAAAGGGACGATTGTTTCAAAAAGTGATTATCCAATTTTCAGGAATGAATGTAGGGTCATTTGACTGGTCTTCTGATCAGACTTGATTGATTCAAATACTCTGGACTCCTTTTTTGCAACCACTCAGATAACGGAATGTGATCTTCCTCGCCAGTAACGTTATCTTGCTTTGACTGAAATCCAGCCTTCTTGAAACAGTTTTGAATGCATTCCCACACATCGCTCATAAAGTGTATAGCATTGAGAACTGAGATTTTTATTTCAATTCCCTTGTCTATTCTGTTAATGAGCAAAATGACCAAGTTGTGACGAACATGAGCTTTGAAACTTCTGACCACACCTTGATCCATTGGATGTAGCACTGCTGTAGTGTTTGGAAGCAAAAAAAACAAGCATTATGTGACTTAGATTGTTGACTTTCTGTGGGTGTGCAGGACAGTTATCTACAACAAGTATAATTTTGCGTTTTTCTGTACAAAGATCTTTGTGCTACTTTTTGAGGTAATCCGTGAAAATATCTGAAGTCATCCAAGCTTTTCTGTTCGACATATAAGCCACTGTAAGTTGTTTCACATTCTTGAAGCATCTTGGTTTGGCAGACTTTCCAGTCACTAAAAGCCTTCTTTTATCTGTCCAAGACATATTCGTGCAGATAGCCACTGTAAGTCTATTCTTCAACAACTTTCCTCCAATGCAGTTTTTGCCCTGGAATTTCAAAGTTTGGTCAGGAATGACATTATAGAAAATTCCAGCTTCATACATATTGTAGATGTCATCGGCATTGTAGCCCTGAGAATGAAGTGGCCACACGTCGGTCATCCACATAGATGTTATCTCCATGTCCACTGCAGATGCTTCTCCACTGATTTTGCCATAACAAATTTTATGCTGATTCTTAAAACGATCAAGCCACCCATTTGAGCAACAAAATCCTGCAAAGCTGTGCATATTCTTCTGCTTTAGCCTTTAATATTGGTCCATTTATGGGTAAACCTGCATTTCTTTTGCAGTGAACCATTTCGGCAGAGCTTGATCAACGTCATTTTTGTGGCATTTCTTGAGCCTCTTCACATTTGTTACGTCATCATAGCAGGCCTTCAACACTGTATCCCTATTTTTCCACACTGTTGAAATAGTAGATGAAGAAAGCCCATACTTCTTGCATATCTCTATGTTCTTCTGACCAGTCTGCAGTTCTTCAGTAATTTTGGCTTTTTCCTTCATCGATAAAGCTTTCCTCTTTGACATTTTTGGGCTCTGAGATTGAAACCAAGTTTCTTTTACTGTCCTTTAGAAGTGAGAATAGAGTTCATCCTTAAAAGGACAGTTTATAAAATTTTCTACGAAATCCACTATCTGAAACGACCAGCGTCAAAGCAGCGAATGCATCTAAGCTCTTTAGAGATCTGCTTATCTATTCAGCAGTGGTCAACGTAAAAGGAGTGGGGTGTGTTTTTACAGCTTGTTGATTGGTTTGCTGATGACCAATAGCTAGCTGCTGCAGATTAGGTAAAACCAGATCTCTCAAGAGCTTAGAAGCGTTCATTGCTTTGACATTGATCGTTCTAGACAGCAGATTTCGCAGGCAATTTTATAAACTTTCTTTTGAAGGACAAATAGGAACTTCTCGTTTGTAAAGGATGACAAGAAGCACTTGGTTTGCTGCACATTGCGGTATGTTCCCTCGTTATATCCGGAGTGTGCTCGTTATATCTGAATTGTGAATGCTGTGTGTTTTTAAATGAGACCAAACAAAATATCTCAGTTTACTCATTGTATCCAGGAACTTGTTGTAAGCAGGCTCGTTATAAACAAGTTCAACTGTATGCTATTTTGCTTTTGGCCCTTTCCGAATGATAAAAAGTAGAACTCTCTTGTCTTCCCTTGGGCTTTTACAACCAGTGGGATTTAACTTGCATAAATAATGCAATAATCTTAATAGTGATCACAGCTGAACAAACTTCCACGAGAGTATAGTGGTTTCACCTCTTGTCATTCGTTTGGAGAGGTCTAGGTTCAGTTCCCATCAGTGACTGGAGGATTTTCTAAAATTCTCTTATATTTAAGTTGTAGGTCAGGTGTAATCTCAGGCAGAGGGAGTAGGTCTTCCCCCCATAAGTTATTCTGGGTTAAACCCAAACAACATGCAAATCAGCCCATGAACACACTTTTACAGACATAATACCCAGTTATGCAAATTGCTGAAGTGCCTAAATTCCGACAACAGAGCAGAACAGCCTTAGTATTGCATTAATTCAAACAACTGACATTGCCAAAAGGTTTTAAAGGTTAGTCATTTATTTGAAAGCTGAAACATTACTGTGATAGTTGTCTTGGCTCTTAAATTTTAGCAATGTCATTTGTTTGAAAGTAGTGTAATACCTAGACAGCTTGTGATTACAGAAAAGTTTGTTTTGCTATGAACATTAAAACATTGTATTAACTAAGTAGGTTATAACTAAGTTAAATCTTACTGGTCACAAAAGTACAAGGCAGGTAAAGGACTCTGTTTTCATTATTCAGCTTAAAGATTTTGAAGATAACATTTTCATGCTATCTCTAAATAACTGGGTTTTTTTACGTTTAATGGATAATTGAAACTTTTTTCTTGATTGTCAGCTTCTTCCTTTTTTGTAGAAATAATAAACAAGAGATTAAAAAACACAATGAAGAAACATTTACAATGAAATTTACTACTACATTCTATTGTAACCATAAGTGGCACTTGCAGATTGTATGTCTATATTAACCATTTCTGGAGGAGAGAAAATGTGAATATTAATTATTTCAATCACAGTTACTCTAAATTTAGTGTATGAAGACTGAAAATTTCTTACACTAAATTATAGGTTTACTAAATTACTGCTTTTTTTTTTTTTTTTTATATATTTGATGGATAATTTGAACTTTTTTCTTGATTGTCAGTAAATATGGAAAAATAATACAGGCATACCTCGAATAACGAATAGGATGCGTTCCACGAAATTACTTCGTTAAGCGAAACTTCGTTTTCAGAGGTAAAAATACTATGGCCAGAATAGGGATACGTTCCTAAGTAAAGAAAATGAAAAGCTTTTTTTTCGAACAAAGAAAAGTTTTATTAAATAAACAGTCAACTTACATACAAAGTGAAATCACATTTTAAAATTGATTGCTTATGCTTTTTTTCTCTTTCATTTAACAATTGCCTATACGGAGTTATTGCATTTAACACTGATCGCTTAACAATAACACTTCTTCCTAAATCAGGATCATTTTCACTAAAAAAAATTAAAACGTTTTCAATGTCATTTAAGCACCTTTTTAAATCTTTGGTTGTTAAACACTTTTTCGGCAGGAACTTCTTTAACTTCGTCTTCGTTGCTAACAAGGTTTTCTAAATCGTCCACTGAAAAACCATCATCTTCTGCATTCAATAAATTTCTAACATCCTCTTCATCGACATTTTCGAAACATATTGATTGAGCCATCTGGATAACTTCATTTTTAATTTCTTGGATGTTATTTTCTTCTTCTAGTACAACTTCTGGCCATATTTTGCGCCAAACTCCATTTAAGCATTTCTTAGTGACTTCTTTCCAAGAACTATCAATGTTTTCAATTGTGTTTTTAATGGTGTAGTTTTTCCAAAAAGTTTTAACTGTCATTTCCTCTTTATCCTCTAGTTCAGTTAAACTGCTTAATGTTCGATGCAGATAATACCGGAGCATTGTCTAACAACAAAAGAGCTTTTTCTTCAAAGTTGTTTTTTTGACAATACCGTTTTACTTCAGGACAAAAGTGGTTAACAAACCAATCAGTAAATAACTCCTTGGTAACCCACGCTTTTCTATTTGTTTTCCATATTACAGGTAAATTCATTTTTATGTTATCTTTTAACGCCCTCGGATTTTCTGAATGGTAAACTAATAACAATTTTAATTTATAATCGCCAGAGGCATTTTATCCAAAGAGTAACGTTAAACGGTCTTTGGCTGCTTTGAACCCAGCAGCTGATTTTTCTTCAATAGAAATGAAGCTTTTTGTTGGTAGCCGTTTCCAGAACAAACCGCTTTCGTCAACATTGAACACCAAATTTGGAAAATTTTCACGTTCAATTATTTCCTTTAGTTTTTCTGGAAACTTATTTGCAGCTTCTCCTGTTAATTTTAGACTATGAATCCTGGCCCGGTTTTTAAATTTCTCGAACCAACCACGAGAAGCCCCAAAGGTTTCCGTAATTTCTTCAGTTTGTTTAGATTTCAGGTGATTAAACTGGAATATTTTTTTATGTTAAATGAGGTTTGAAATTGCCGACTTCATTATCAGAGGTAACGTTAACCGAGGTATGCCTGTACACTGTTTATGCTGGACATCAAGTGGGACCAGAAAATTTTTTAAATAAATACATAATTTCACTAAATGTAAGAACACTAAATTGGCATTTGGCAGTAATTGTTTCTGATTAATAAATATATTTTTTTATGTAAGATGAGTTTTTAAACTTCGTCACTGAATGTGTGCATTATTTTTTCTGCTTAAGTATAACTCAAAGAATTCTTGTAATCAGTTTGCTAATACAGTCGATTCCGGTTATTTGGGACACATTGGGACTAGTGCATTTCGGCTCGATTAAGTGGCTGCCCCAGTTATCCAGAGTTTCACGTAGATAGTTAAAAATACAATGAACCCTCGCTTTACAATTGGTTCACTGTACAATCAAATCACGTCATGATGGACTCGCCATAGTAAAGTATCGTTCACTATATGATGTGTAGTAAGCACCAGTCATTGTGATCACGTTTGTGAATTGAATTTTAATTCGATTAAACAGCGATTCTAATTAGAGAAAATAGAAGGAATATTATCCACAGGCTATAAAAGTAAAGATATATTAAGCACAAATTTACCCTTTATTACCTTACCAATTAAAAAATTAAATGATACGTGATAATCGGAATAATTAATATGTACTGTAATATGTACAAACTAACTAGTTGACATTTCTGTTCACTGACATTTGTGGGTGGGGGTTAAAATATAAAACAATAAAAAGATAAGCAATCGATAAAAAAGAACACAGCACACACAAATTGCAAGTAACACGATACGCGCAAGTGAGAACAGAGTAACAAGTTATGAAGTAACAAGTTATTTCCTTTAAAAATAGGAAATGATTTTTTATATGATTGAAGATGCCATGGAAGTGTAAACACATTTCACCATAATAACCCACAGAATTCCAGCTGTCGGTATTATTGCAAATTCAATAAGATCAAGTTTACTATCCGTTTATGATAGATTGCACTAACAGAAAAGCCCAATAAACCAGGTAACTGCTAATTGTTTTTTGTTACAGATTTGACCTCCTAAAATCCAACCAAATGACATGGTTCGGTCGGAGACAATCGTAAGGTAATCTCCAGTGCTACGGTCTCCTGCCCCAATTAAACGGCATGTTGTCCCAATTAAGCGAAGTAAACCCTGGCTATTTTCTCGATTGGGTTCTATTTTTTAAGATTTGCCCCAAATAAATGGCTGCCCCGATTAACCGGAATCCACTGTACTTACATGGTGTTGTCACTTTTAGCATTAAGGGAAAAAGATCATTTTTCCACATTTCTGTACAAAAATTTTTGGTACAGTTTCTGCATCTGGTATGGAATCCAGTTGTTGTCCTTTATCCTTATAATGATTTGAATAAAATCTTCCACCTGTGTTAGTATTTGTCGTTGTGCCATCCTCAAGCTTCAAAGCAAACATTTGACTCTTGTGTAACCATTTTTCATTTTGCTTTCTTTAGCCCCTTTCTTATAGTGTTCTTCTGACAAGATCAACATTAAATTTGTGTATTTCTGGTTGGTTTTTCTTGTTTTACAATAGGTGCAAGGGCACTGACAGTGTTTACAATAATCTCAATGTGTATACAATAATATTAGAGCAGCTCAGATAATTTTACAAGTAAAGTAAATTGATCTGTATATTAATACTGGCAAAATGATTCAAAGAAGTAATGCTTATACTCAAAGATTATTGTAATCAGTTTGCTAATACTTACATGGTGTTGTCACTTTTAGCATTAAGGGAAAAGATAATAATTTTTCCACATTTCTGTAATTTCTGTACCAAAATTTCTGGTACAGCTTCTGCATCTGGTATGGGATCCAGTTGTTGTCCTTTATCCTTATAATGATTTGAATAAAATTCTTCCAATTGTGTTAGTATTTGTTGTTGTGACATCCTCAAGCTTCAAAGCAAACATTTGACTCTTTTGTGTAACCATTTTTTGTTTTGCTTTCTTTAGCCCTTTTCTTCTAGTGTCCTTCTGACAAGATCAACATTAAACTTGTGCATTTCTTCTTTTATGCACATTTTCTGGTTGGTTTTTCTTGTTTTACAATAGGTGTGCAAGGCACTAACAGTGTTTACAATAATCTCAATTTGTTTACAGTAATATTAGAGCAAATCAGACAATTACAAGTAAAGTAAATTGATCTGTATATTAATACTGGCAAAATGAGTCAAAGAAGTAATGCTTATATAGTGTCAGACGTTAAAGATTCCATTAATTGTAATGAACTTATTTTATCCGTTTCTTCTAAGTATTAATCCAGTCCCTCTTTATATATACATAAGCTTTTGGGTAATCTCCATTTATTTTGAGTCCTTTATTATCTGAATTTAGTTTGCAAAGAAATTTCTTCTAAACAAGCAGAAAATAGTTTCGGGGAGATTGACCCATATTGATGCAGTTGCCTTTTCATATATTGATTGGAGCATATTGATGTAAGCTCTACCTACACCTTGGTTGATTAGGGTGTTGTTATTGCTTGTTTTTTGACTGAGTTGAATGCTTTTTCATAGTTGATGAAGGCTATATACATAAGGGAAGGTTGTATTCATTGTGCAGTTCTATAACTTGCTGCACTGTTTGGATGTAATCCATTGTACTAAAGCTTCTGAAACCTGCTTGTTCCCTGGGTTGTGCTTTTCATATATTGATTGGAGAATATTGATGTAAGCTCTACCTACACCTTGGTTGATTAGGGTGTTGTTATTGCTTGTTTTTTGACTGAGTTGAATGCTTTTTCATAGTCAATGAAGGCTATATACATAATGGAAGGTTGTATTTGTGCAGTTCTATAACTTGCTGCACTGTTTGGATGTAATCCATTGTACTAAAGCTTCTTCTGAAACCTGCTTGTTCCCTGGGTTGTGCTGCATCAAGTATTGAGACTATTCTTCTTGAAAGGACCTTAGTGAAAACCTTGTAGACAACTGGAAATAGGCTTATTCATCAGTAGTTTTTTAAATAAACCTTGTCACCTTTTTTTTTGTGCAGTAGAAGCCATTTTGAAAATAGTTTAGCTAGAGCTTCATATACTGGCTGGCCTTCAGGTTTCAATATTTCAAGAGTGACTTTATTGGGTCCTGCTGCTTTATCATTTTTCATTGATTTTATAACATCTACTTTTTTTTACCAAAAAAAGGTACAGCTTTTGCATCTGGTATGGGATCCAGTTGTACTTTAACCTTATTATGATTTGAATAAAATTCTTCCATTTGCATTAGTATTTGTTGTTGTGCCATCCTCAAAGCTTCAAAGCAAACATTTGATTCTTTTGTGTAACCATTTTTCGTTTTGCTTTCTTTATCCCTTTTCTTCTAGTGTTCTTCTGTCATTATCAGTTGGAATATCTGTGTCAGGAAGGTCTTGCAGTACACAAAAATGATTGGACAGTTCTAGTTCAAAGTCTTGATTTTTTAAATAGTTGGTTAGTGTCAATCTTCTTCACTTTAGTTGATCTGACCAATTTCTTTCATTCTTTCATGCAATCAATTTTTGAATAACCGATTGTCGCTTCCAACGTTAAAATAGTTCAAGGCTGAGCAGTCAATGAATATCATTTAATGGTTTGTCAGTATGAAGTAAATTTCACTAGTATTTCCAAGAGGGCTTTTCCATGTCCATTTTCTTTGGGCCTTTTTCTTGAAGAATGAGTTCATGATAAACAAATATTTATTTCTCTACAAATTCAGTTAGTAGACTGCCTCAATCATCTCTTTTTCCAGTTCCATATGAGCCAACAGAGCTTCCCCATTTTGGATCTTAGCAACTCTCGCATTAAAATTGGCCATTACAATTTTATAATGGTAGTCGTCCTGCTTGTAAAGGCACAATACATCTTCATAAAATTCTTCAACTCCATCACCACTATGGCTACTTTAAATCATTTTTGTGCAGTGTAGGAGCATAAGCTTGAATAATTTGAAGCTTATGCCCCTACAAATTAAAAATTAATTTGTAGGGGGATAAGTTTGAATAATTTGAAAAGAATAGCGACTATTTAGCTTAATAGCACAGCAAGCAATTCTTTCGGTAATACTTTCTACTTTTATGGTTGAATCTGTTAGTCTTTTGTTAATCAGGGACCCAGTTCCACCACACCGCCCATTACTTGTTTCTTCGTAGGACAGCCAATGTTCATTTTTTTCTTTAAATCTCACATAAAAACCAATGATGTGCTAAGTGATGTTTTTCAGCTCTTGTAATAGTTCTACTAAGCATGACTCTGTACTCGTAGACCAAATGTTATGCGCTCCAATGTCTCAAGTCCAATGCAATAGCAATTCCTAAATGGCAGCCTGATCGAGCCAGTGATTCTTAGCACCCTCTGCCATTGAGCTGATCTTCCTGCTGACATAGGTAGTAGCTCCCAGGCCTCTAGGGAATGAGGGCCATTTATTTTGTTGTGAAGCCATGTTAAGGGAATGGACTGCCACTCTGATACAGTGTGGGTTGGCAGATGTTTTGCTTATTAACATAACCATTTTAAGTCCTAAATGCCTTGAACTGTCTCCCTCTAAGAATCTCTTTGCATCCACAGCTAATATCATTAGGGTTTTTGTTTGTTTGTTTGTTTGTTTGTTTGTTTGTTTGTTTGTTTGTTTGTTTGTTTGTTTGTTTGTTTAAACACAAACTACTATTTGACAAGATGGTATTTGTAGAATTGAAAACTAGAAGATGGTGTAACCATAATGCAACAGGTTAGATTTTGTAGTTTAAATTATTGTGATTTGATTTGATTATCACTGATTTTTCAAAGTACATATTTCCTTTAAGCACATAGGCAGGTAGGTATCACCTATTAATTGCTTATGGGTAATTGCCTGTGTGTTTAAAATAAATCTACCTCACTGCAACTTGTAATCCCTTTCATGAACAGCCTAACCTTTAATTTTTCTGTTAAAACTTTAACAAGTAGTAATGATTACACATCAAACTGTCAGTGACAGTGAAAAATGTTTATGGACTTCATTGCTAAAAAGTTGATTTTTTATTTAAGTTTTGTAACTGATTTTTTATCTTTATTATTATTAATATTT
This sequence comes from Mastigoproctus giganteus, assembly GCF_048544385.1. Classification (NCBI taxonomy): domain Eukaryota; kingdom Metazoa; phylum Arthropoda; class Arachnida; order Uropygi; family Thelyphonidae; genus Mastigoproctus; species Mastigoproctus giganteus. The sequence continues at coordinate 126,902,863 of NC_143582.1, forward strand.
TGTCATTATTAAATATGATATAGTGAATACTCTTAAAATATTACAGTGAAAACTCGTAAAATATTAACTGATAACTACTGTGACACAAGAGCTGTATCTCACTCTCTACAGTTCAAGAGGCCTCGAGACCTGCCATGTTATGCTGTTCATTCGTATGATCTCTGAGATGGCAGACAGTGGGAAGTATAAAGTACACTTCCCACTAGGGATGTGAAATTATCTAATAAGATTATTAAGCTTTATTGGACACTCCATTTTATGTTTCCTTTGTTATAAAGGGAGAACTATATAACCGCCCTAAAAAAATACAATAATGCAAATACAATAAAACAATATTGTAAACAGTGTTTATATTATAAATATTAACATAACATAAATACAAACATAATTTTCGTTAGAAAAAACCTCATATACCACAGAGTACTTTTTAAATTTTATAAAAATCTTTATACTACAATTAAATGCTCAAATTATTGTTGCTTTTACATTGGAAAATTTTAATAATAATAATGTTGTTATAGTGCACAAAGTCCTTGTAAAAACCATTCTTCACATATTACTAATACTTTGGTTAATATTTAACACAGAAGCACATCAAACAAAACATCACTTGTTTGTTAGTTTTCACTCCGAGATGAGCCTTGTGGCTCTCACTGTCCACTGTGTCAGGTGGAGGTTTCATGTCTGTACTTATGAAGAAAAACAATGAAATTGCATTGTTTTTCATAAGTAAACATAATTATTATTTATATGATGCTGTGCAACTTCACAAACTCATTTCAAAGAAATAAATGGCATAATATAAACAGGTGTATGTTTATACAAGACAAGCAGTGTTGAGACTCATTACATATCTCATAAATTTTCTGTTTATACTCCGGCACGACAACCAAGTCAGTAGAGTTTACAATAAATCGTTAATACTAATATTTATCAAGGAATGCGTGCTATGCACTCTGGGCTACATCAGGCCTAAATGACCAGAAGTGACAATTTTTACATTTGGGTATTGTCACAAGTGGAGCATGTCCTGCCATACAAAAAAAAATTATTTTTTTCAATTTTCATCATGAGTGGTTAAGCATACAAGTTAGATATGTTAATAAAAAAATTAAAAAAGTTGGTGCTCTACATTTTTTTTTTTTTTTTTTTTTACATTGTGGCAGTTATATTAATGAAGAAAATTTAACTATACCAAAAATATTTCCAGGGCCCAGACAACTCTATAGGGAAGTAGAGAACAGAAGCTTATTAAACTCTAACAGGGAGCTAAATGATTTTGTAATAACTGAGAGCAAAGTGGAGGAGAAATTGTTGAAATTAAACATAAGAAAGGCACCTGGGGTGGATGGGATCTATCCGGTTATATTAAAGGAGGTGGCAAAGGAAGTAAACACCCTTAGCCATAATTATGCGAGCATCGTTGGACTTAGGGGAGGTCCCCACGAACTGGAGATGTGCAAATGTATCTCCAATTTACAGAGGGACTTAGGGGAGGTCCCCACGAACTGGAGATGTGCAAATGTATCTCCAATTTACAGAGGGAGATTAAAGGGTGACATGAGTAATTACAGACCTGTTAGTTTAACTTCTGTTCCGGGGACAAAACTGCAGCTTTGTCCAGGATCATCTGGACAAAACTGCAGTAATAATTCAAACACAGCATGGGTTTGTCAAGATGAAGAAGTCTTGTCTGGCCATGGATACTAAGATGTGATCGCAAAGGAACTGGATGGAAAAAATAATTTTGATTTCCTATACTTGGATTTCAGGAAAACTTTTGATACTGTTGCACATGGAAGACTACTGTACAAATTGGAGCAGTATGGCATTAAGGGTAAGTTGCTACAATGGATAAAAGGATGATTGAGTGGGAGGAGAGAGAGAGAGAGAGAGAGAGAGATAATCAATGGACATTGCTCTGCATGGACTAAAATTATTAGTGGAGCCCTCCCCAGGGTTTGGCGTTGGGCCCATTGTTGTTTTCTGTATTTATCACGCTTAATGTCGAAGTTTGCAGATGATAAAGGTTGGCAGGGTTGTTAACGACAGTATGCTACTGCAACAGGATCTAGAAAAGTTGCAGATGCATATGGGTAGAAGTAACCCCAGAGAAATGTACCAACTGTGTGGTATTACACTTGGGGAAGTGGAGAAAGAAAGAGACCTGGAGGTAATTGTGCAATCAGATATGAAGTTTTCTGAGCAGGTCATGTGATCTTGTCAACGATATACAGGAATTTTGCTAGTAGGGATAAGGAGGTGATTATCTCCTTGTATAAGGCAATGGTCAGGCCACACCGTGAGTACTGCGTACAGGTCTGGAAGTCTCATTTTAGAAAGGATGTAGAGTTGCTAGAATGAGTACAGAGAAGGGCAACAAGACTGGTGAGGGGAACAAGGGACACTCTCACAAAGTAAGGCTTAAGTCCTGCAAATTGCAGCATCTGGAGACTAGGTACCTGCGAGGTGATCTGATTGAAGTGTATAAGGCCTTGAATGGATTGAGCAGGCTCAATGCTGATGGGATTTTCCTCTTGTTCAGATTACAAACCTGAGGAGGCATAAACTGAAAATGAGGAAAGATGGTTGTCGAATAGATGTGCAGAAATTTGACTTTAGCCAGCAGGTAGTTGATTGCTGGAACAAACTTCCATCTGTTATGGAAGTTGATAGTTTAAATAAATTCAAGGAAGGAATGGATGGATGAAATGGGAAGGGGTTTTTTTTTTTTTTTTTTTTTTTGGCTGATGCTGTATAAGCTTGCTTTCTTGCATATATGACTCTGCTAATGCTAAACTCTTATTATCATTAGTGCTTTGTAGATCTTGTGCCCCATGATCACAGTGAGTGCAGAGTTTGTGCTTATCAGAACAGCTTGCTGCTGCTAACCTACACTTTGTTTGTTCTTTCATTACTGATGAGACACTGTGGGTGCACGGCTATGACCTTGGAAACAAAGGTTTGGGCCTTCCATTGGGAGGAGTGGACCTTTTCCCACCTTCCTCCTCCAAGGCTCAGAAACAAGACAATCTTGGTCAAATGTGAAGGGCATGCTTATCATATTTCTTGACTCATAGGATCTTGTTCGTTATAAATTTGGCCTGTATGGTCAAACAGTAAACCATGAACACTATAAAACAGTTCTACCACATTTACCTGATGCTCTTCTGAGAAACCCATTCAGAAAGGCATTGGAGACAAATTGCTGCTATGGATAAAGGGGTGGTTGAGGGGGAGAAGACAGAAAGTGGTAATCAATAGACACTGCTCATCGTGGACAAATGTTATTAGTGGAGTCCCTCAGGGTTCAGTGTTGGGTCCATTATTGTTTTCTGTTTTTATAATGATATTGATGATGGTATATCAAGCTTAATGTCCAAGTTTGCAGACGATACGAAGGTTGGCAGGGTTGTCAAGGACACTACTGACACTATGCTGCTGCAACAGGATCTGGAAAGGTTGAGCAGATGGGCTGAGAGGTGGCAAATGAAGTTTAACATTGACAAATGTAAAGTACTACATATGGGAAACAGCAACCAGAGCAACGTATCAACTCTGTGGTACTACACTGATAGTGGTAGAGAATGAAAATGACCTGGGGGTAATTGTGCAGCCAGATATGAAGTTTTCTGAGCAGTGCAGATGAGCTGCAAGAGTAGCTCATGATGTCTTGTCAATGATATACAGGAATTTTTCTAGCAGGGATAAGGAGGTGATTATTCCCTTGTATAAGGCAATGGTCAGGCCACACCTTGAGTACTGTATACAGGTCTGGAGGCCACATTTCAAGAAGGATGTAGAGCTGCTGGAACGAGTACAGAGAAGGGCAACAAGATTTGTGAATGGAACAAAGGGTTGCTCTTACAAAGAAAGGTTGAAGTTTTGCAAATTACAGTGTCTGGAGACTAGGCACCGGCAAGGTGATCTGATAGAGGTATATAAAGTGTTGAATGGTTTGAGCATGCTCAATGCTGATGGGATTCTTCCTCTTGCTCAGAATAATAACCTGAGAGGGCATAAATTCAAACTGAGGAAAGACAGATGTAGGATAGATGTGCAGAAATTTGCCTTTAGCCAGCGGGTTGTTGGTTGGTGGAACAGACTTCCATCCCCTGTTGTAGAAGTTGATAGCCTAAATAAATTTAAGGCTCAGCTGGACAGGTATTTCGAACGAACAGAGGGGTGAAGTGGAAGTGGTTTTTTTTTTTTTTTTTTTGGCTGATGCTGCATAAGCTTGCTTTCTTGCATCATATGCCTCTACTAATGCTAAAGCCAGGAACATGGGCTTCAGAGAATTGCAGCTTGCATTATGAATGCTCTTGCACACTGCACTTTTCATCCTCCATTTATCCATCGACCCATTTGCCATACTCATTGGATTTAGCTCCCTGCAATCACTTCCGCCTAAGATTAGGCTCCCCTAAGGTCACAAATTTGCAGCTACTAGGAAATTATTCAGAACAATGTGACACAGGATCTAATAGCAATTCCAAAAGAAGCCTATCACAAATGCGTTCAGAAGTTGCAGAAGCATTTGGATCTGTGTATACAGCATCAGGGAAATGCTGTATACTGCTGTGATGAACATGTGCCTCTCCCTTATTACTAGGCTCTGGTGTCTCAATATGGATTATTTATTTAACTTACAAATGTGAGAGATAAAAACTTACCCAATTTTAAATACTGCTACATTATATTGGTTCTTGAATGAAAACAGTCTCACAGCAGTATACAGCATTTCCCTGATGCTGTATACACAGATCCAAATGCTTCTGCAACTTCTGAAAATACATCAGCATGTGTTTTTATATTATATCATTGCATTATATCAAATCTCAATTTTTTGATAAAAACACAAAAAATAGTTTAATAATTCTATTCTTACTTTGACACAATATTGGATAATAAAAACAAATATCTTTAGTTATACAATAGTCTTTATTATCCTAAAAGTTATGTCCAATACAGAGCAAGAGAAATCAAAGCAGAAACCAAAACTCTAGAGGAAAATTATACATGAGCAGGCACACTGAACTGTACTAAAGGCACATTAAAATTCACACAGACATAATTTGAATAGATATTTTAATATTAAATTTGAAGTGATGAACGAGATTCAAGTGTTCCCACTGCTGGTTGAAGTACCATATAAATTAGTAGTATTAAACTTTAAGCTCTGAAATAATTGAGATTAGTTGATAGACAGGTTGCAAATTTAAAAAAAAAAAAAAATGCAATAACTGCAAATATGACATTTATTTTATTCCATTATTGAGCTTTTTCCTAATAAAAAAAAATTGTTTTGGTAGACTTATGGTATGATTTTAGACTTTACTAAGTTTTTATCAAAGGTTTTTATTAATTAATTCAATTTGTCAAATGAAGGAATGAAATTAATTTTATGAATTATGTACAATTAAGTAATGCTTTCTGGGTTTTTTTCTAATTTTGTTTCACTAGAGATCTGCCTTTTCAGTGACTAGAAATAATCAACAGTTCACATTCTGCAGCCCTTGATACTTCTCCATTGACTTTAGTGAAATCTTTCTCTCTAGTGTCCTAGTGAAATCTTTCTCTTTGTTCTACACTAACACTACAAGGATTTCCAAGTGGGAATGCATGAAGGGAACCTTTAAGCTGGTATTGCAACTGAACTTTTGAAACTTAATGAACATGCTTTCACCAGTCATTTTTAAATTCAGATCTTCCTTCTTCCAAGAAGCTGTGAATAACATTTTGGAATAATAAGCAATGCTTTTCTCTCACCTTGGTTCATTATTCCCTCTTTAATCTCTCATGAGTGAGAGATTAAAGTGAATTTACTGCTAATGTACTTATATCCAATATCAAAAAACTGCATAATCAAAACAGATCTTTATAGTTATTTAGAAATATTAAATAAAATTACATTGCTATCTGCAAAACTGTACCTAATTGGGTAAAACAGAATATCATTCTTGGTTTCAACATACAATACTTGTTATAAACCATTTAAAATCTTTGCAGATTAGTGTTATTAATAAATTGTTGGTAGTATATTTGCATTGCACTGATATAATAATTAGTCACTTAAAATATGTGATGAACTACAAACTTGAGATGATATTCCTTAGTATTTTCAAAATTGTTGCATAAGGAAAATTGTGACTATCTACCTTTTCTATGATGAAATGGAATACCTCCTGCTCCCTAGAATAAATTCATAAATAATTCAGTGTGTGTGTGTTGTTTTTTTTTTTTTTTTTTCTTTGTATATTAATAGCATGGCTGCAATTGCACAGGGCTCTTCAAAAAGAGAGAAAGGAACTGTTCCTTTTTTTTTTTTTTTTTTTTTTTTTAAATCCTGTGCCTATATTTACTGCACAGTCTTTATCAGTTTTTTTTATGCTAACTGTAGTGGCCTCTGATAATTTCAAGTCCCTTGGTATATTTCTTTTGCACAGAGACGTCCCAAAGTAGGTTAACATTTCTATTTGTTTTCCCCTTTGTAAATGTGCATATGGGCTTCGGCCATGGAGACACGCATAGGATGAAGCTGTTCCCTTTGTAAATTTTACATGTTAATTTATTACTCAAGTTTATGTATTATAAATTTTGTTTTATAATATCTTATGAAGTAGTTATTTAATATTTATCAGAAAAATATCCCAATATGTACACAAGTTTATAACTGTCTTTCTTTTTATTTATTTAGTAATGGGAAATGCCAACTGGAATGTTTTCTAGTAACTACAAGATGCAAGGCAAAAGTTTCCAGACTGGGGCAAATAAAATTAATTTAGATTTGCATTAGTTACATATTGGCATTGTCCCCTCTAGAGTTTATACATCGATCCCAGTGCTTCTTCCACTATTTGAAGCATCTCTGGAACTTCTGTTTTGTTATGCTGTCCACCATTTTCTACGATTCAGCTTGAATCTCTGCAGTGTCTTTGAATTTTTGTCCTTTTAATTTGATTTTCATTTCAGGTACAGGGAAAAAAAATCACAAGGGGGCTTGGAGAATAGGGAGGGGTTCGGGACCATCACCATTTTGATCTTGGCTAAAAACTGTTGAACCGACAAAGTTGTGTAGACCGGAGCATTGTAGTGATGCAGAAGCCAATCCTAAGTGCACCTATCTGGATATTTTCTCCTGACATCCTCCCTCAATTGCCTTTTGGCCCCCATTGTAGAGCTGGTGATTTACAGTTTAGCCTGACAAAAGAAACTCCTGATGAACTATTTCCTCACTGTCAAAGAAAACAAACAGCATTCTCTTAACACTGGATCTGAACTGCCTTCCACAATAAACCCAGGTTTCATCTCCTGTTATGATCTTAGAAAAGAGGTTTCTGTCCTTTCTAGCCTGTGTGCTTGCAGGTCCCTGTGCATGAAAAGCTGGTTCTGTTTATCACTCAGAAAATGGTACACAAATTTTGCAGCAATCTGCCTCATTTAAATTTTCACTTAAAATGTGTCAGTATGTACCATATTACAGGCCTAGAAAAATCATTAATCGTATGCCACCTGTCCTCATGAATGATTTGATACACATTTTCAACAGTGCGACTTGCCAATGGGGGATCTAAGTGCAAAAAATCCTCAGTCAAAGTTTGGCTGCTTTGGAAATGTAAATACCTTTAAAAAGTTTGTGTTCTACCCATAGCATCATCACCAAATGCTTCTTTAAGCATTTTGTATGTCAGCAAAGCTGTTGTCATGAGTTTAAGAAATTTGATGTAAATTCACCGTTCCTTAATGCCCACCATCCTACTTGGTTACAAAAATTGCAAGGCGTGCTCAACAGAAACACACTTAAACACTAATTGCATAACATCCTATTGGTGCAAAACTCACATACCAACTCACAATAAATTACTTCAGGGGTATGTAATGGTCAGGCCTGGAACTTGGGGGTGCACAAGTGAGGCACTTTTCACAAGCACTGCCTAAAATGGGTGTTGCTAGATGCACTACTGCATATATATATATATGCTTGTTAAGATACGATATGAATTAGGCACTGTGACAAGGTTTTGCCTTGGGCACCACAAACGCTAGTGCTACTTCTGGTAATGGTGCACTGCTATCCTACATATGGTTAGTGCTCCAAGTGGCCAGTCTGGAAATTTTGGCTTTTATTTCATATGTCATTGAAACTTTAGTATATCTAATAAAATTTGCTAATTTGTTAACATATTCCAAATAATTTTTATTTATTTATTTTTTTAATCTTTACTTCCAGTATAACCAGCTATACCTACAACAGAATACTTAATATATGTGCTCCAATACCCTGAATTACAGAAAAACCAAAACCTCAGTTTATTCCTTTATGTAAATAATATAGATTCTCAGTGATTATTTTTCTGCCAAATCAATGCCATTTATTATCTGAAAATGCTTAGCCTACCTAGTGATAAAGATTGATAAATAAAAATTATTTTTTTACTTTCATTATCCACCTCAAACAGTTTAAAATAAATTTCATTCAAACTTCTTGCATGAGTTAACTTTTCAAATAGATAAATTGTGAATTTACATTATTTATTTGGATTAATATCTTTTTTATAAAAAGAAATATTTTTGCATAGTTTAGGAAATATAAAACTTTTAAAACCTCATAAGTAAATTAGAACGTAAACTGAAAAATTAATCAACTTTGGAATAATGAAAATGAATGCAGATACTCATTTTCAGGTAAAATATTTGTGTTATTGGTGATGTGCATGTGCTAGTATAATTGCATTGCATTCATTTATATTACATATAATAATATATGTACATTCCATGAAATATGACTGGCAATTCAAGCAGTAATATTTGTTTTATTTATTTATTTGTGTCTGACTTTAGGTAAGAATACACAGAAGTTTAATTTTATTTGGAATCTGAATTGTGTTTGGTATGTAAAACCTGTACAGAAATATAAAATCTTTTGATTTATAAATATTGCTTTGAAAAGTCACTTATATACAAGTTTGGATATTCTATGTTTTCATATTCTGTAATTATATGTAAATATTGTGATTTTATTTGTATTTGAGAGCACATTATGCTACAGTGAATGCATATGCATACACATTTCCATGTATACAGTTGTTGGTTATATATATATATATATTAGGTGTCTGGGAAACACAGTTTGTAGGCCTGTACTGCATGATTGTTAGGTGTGCATTTTGAATTTGCCTGGTGCTCTTTACTGTATATTTTTTTTTTTTTTTTAAATAAGAGGCAGAGTTGAATAATGGTTTCCATCCAAAATAATATTATCCATATAGTTTCTCAGTTACATATTTCATATCCTATGCAGTTTTCCCTGGCACCTATACTTTATTCTTAAAAATCAAGGATTGTGAAGATAATTATTATTTAAGTACCCAGTGTTCCACACAAAAGTTAAACTTTGTTTTTGAAAAAAAAATTATATTACTTATATAGAAGTGCCTTTGTGTCCTCTGCTTTTCTAAGTTGTAGATGAAATAAAGTTGATATGTTGATAATCTTGTTACTCTATTAAGCAACCATTTTCATACAATAAAAAAAGAGCTGTTTTTGTTTACTTGGTAGACTTTGAACTTGGGAGTAAAATTTTTCTAAAATTTGTTGTTTTTTGACCAAACATTCCTTAAATTGTGATTATCAGTAATGTAACTATATTGTACCTATATTATTAAAGTTGGTTATCTGATTTCAGCAGTGATAGTGTTATATGTGTTTGCATGGAATATAAATAGCAAAGCAATTTTTATATATGTAAAAAGATGAGAATACACTTTGAAATTGCTAACTGTAAACATATCATTACAACGTATAAACATGTTATTTAGTAGTAAATGGTGCTTCTTTGGATTTTTATTTTTTATAAGTGAAGCTTGTAAAATGTTTAAAGAAGCTTTCATTCTTTCTGTCTGTAACTTTTAAGATTGTTCATATACTTTGCTCATAGAAATTCAGCAGGGATTTTATTTCAAGTATAAAAATTCCATTTCACGAACTGTGCAGTTTCTTTTTAATGAAAATAAACAGTTATAAGTGCATTTGTACTAACATACACATTATTATTAGCTATATGGTGCACCAGCCAAATTGTACTAACATACACATTATTATTAGGCTTATGCTGCACCAGCCAAAAAAAAAAAAAAAAAAAAAAAAAAAAATTCCTGAGTTACCCTGAGAGAGAGAGAGAGAGAGAGAGAGAGAGAGAGAGAAGAATGATGATATCCAGCTTGTTGAATGTATTCAGGCGTACAACAGACTAAAATCAAGTTCAGTGTCAAGTGAGAGAAATCAGAATCATTTTACTTAAGTAGCAGTTTTGCACGCTGTAAAACTACTGCTTTACAGTAAAAAAAAAATAATTTTTATGCAAATAGAAAAGGCATTACACAAATGGTGGATCGGCACCTGGCAGGTACTCGCATTTATTTACTCCTTGGAAACCATAATAAAAAAAATCAGGACCTATTGCAGTAAAAATTTGATTACATTTAAGAAGCTAGAAAGAATTTCAGATTTTTAATCATTAATTAAAGAGTAATGCAAAGCATTTTTGAAAAGACCTGTCAGGTCTGCACCACTACTGCCAGGTTAAAAACAGCAATTAGCAATCTAAATCAGTTATTATAAAAACTTTTTTTGTATGAAAGTACTATCTCATGTATAATAATTGTAACCCCAGGGGCTCACATCTGGTGAGTATGGGCTTGGCACACCCAGGGTCCTGAGCTGGATATCATCATCATTCTCTTTCTTGGTGATTTCCTTCTACTTTTTTCTCTCTCTCTCTCTCTCTCACTCAGGGTTACTCAGGAATATCTTTTTTGGCTAGTGCAGCATAAGCCTCAGGCTTCCTTGCACCATATAGCTAGTAATAATAATATATTATAATACAACATAACTATAATTTTAATTTAATTATTTTCATAAAAACAGGTGCATTTCTAATATTTATTTGGTCATGGATGTCAAAATGTAACATTACTCTTCTGGTGGCAAGGTTTCAGATGCATAAATTATCTTGAACCAATTCAGTTCAAGAGTTAAAATGTTTTAAACTCAGGTTCGTGAGTAAATTAAACAAAAGATTTTTTTTTACTAAACAAGAAATCCACTGAGGACAGAATTCATGGAGTTCCTGAGAATGTTGGACGAACCCACCGCTTGGCAGGTATATAGGTACAATGCATTCACACAGATAACACTTTGGTGTTAGTATGGCTAAACATTGTGAGTTAACCGACTTTGAAAGAGGGATGATGATGGTGGATGCCCGATGCATGAGTCACTTGATCGCGGAGGTGGTATAGAAATTGCACTTTTCCTGTTCAACAGTATCAAGAGTGTAGCGGGAATATGCCATTTCTGGAATAACATTCTAGACAGCACTGTGTGGAGAAAGGTGGTGGATGAACATGGCCGTCAACATCTGTCTTGCACTGTTTCAGCCAACTGGAGAGCAACAGTGGCACAAATCACCGCCAACTTCAACAAGAGAGGTGCCAAAAATGTCTCCACCAAGACCATCAGGCGATCATTAGTAGCAATAGGTTATGAGAACTGCTGACCCACCAGAGTCCCATTGTTAACACCACAGCACAGGACTCTATGCCTCAATTGGGCAAAAGAACATTGGCACTGAACTTTGAATGATTTGAGGCAGGTCCAATGAGTCCCGTTTCCAATTATTTCGAGGGGATGGGAGGGTGTGTATCTAGCGGAAACTGCACAACAGTATGTGCCCATTGTGTCAACAAGGACCCGTTCAGGCAGGTGGACAGTCGGTAATGGTCTGGGGCATGTTCAACTGGCACACGGGTCCCTGGTATGTCTAGATGCATCTCTGAATGGTCCAAGTTACATATCCATCCTTGTAGACCATCTGCATCCCTTCATGGTCATTGTGCACCCACAGGGTGTATGCCACTAAGGACTTAATTAGCTATAATTGCTCAAAGATAGTTGTACGGGTACTCTAATGTTTTCATGGCATAAGTGTCTTGAATCATGTAATAATATCAGCCAATTCTGAATTTTCACAGCTAGAGTTCTCACACTTGCAATCAAATCATATTACTAGTTCTCAAAGAACTAGGGTGGTCAGTGGTGTTCCCCAACTTGGGCAGTCACTTTCACAGCCCAACTCATAATTGAGACTTCATTGGTTTAATCCTCCCATGCTGAATATATACCTGGAACTGAATTCTGCAGGTTGTTGGAAGGTGGGGATGGCAAGAAATAAAATATATCGCAATCAATATATATGCAGCAAGCGTCCTTGACTGACCCACAAGGACACTTGATTGCTTTAGTGGGTGTGCATTTAACTGGCACGAAGGTGTTATGTTTGACATGTATGTCTGATTATTATTATTAGCCATATGGTGCAAGGAAGCTTGAGTTTTATGGTGCACCAGCCAAAAAAAATTCTAAATTAACCTGAGAGAGAGAGTACAAGAATCAGAATTAGAAGGGAATCATCAAAAAAGAGAAGAATGATGATATCCAGCTCAGGACCCTGGATGTGCCAAGCTCATACTCACCAGATGTGAGCCCATGGGGTTCTAATGCAGTCAGAGAGCATTTCAGAGATTTTTTAGATAATCATGTTGATCCATATTTCATCTGTTTTTATATGACCAGACTGCCCTTTACTAAAATATATATATTGTGCATACTAATGTTCAGGGAAAGATACATCAGTGCGGTCACATTTTTACTAGGTCACTAACGGTGTTGAAAGTTTGCCTATTGTGAGGACGCAATGCACCCTTCATACAGTGTTAATCTCCATTCTATAGGAGAGGTACAGCAGGTGAAACCTTTAATAACTTTTTCGAGAATTCTGTTAATAAATGACTATTCGCATGGTCGGACTGCTCAAGCTAAGTCGTCAAGGTCGCGAGCCTCGTATGGAGAAGGGATGGAAGTGACGCCCTGCAGGTTAATCTTTGCCTGAACCTTCTCCACTGCCTTCACCTAAATAAGCAACTTGAAACAGTATGGGAAAGACAATTGCAGTATATTCCTACTGTAAAACGAGCCATATTCGGATTAACATACCAAGCAAATTCATGTGGGTCAAGTAGCCCTACACGAACTTTTTTTTTTTTTTTTTTTTTTTTTTTTATGTAAACCCCAAACACGAGAGGTATTAGAACCTATAGTACTTAGTACCGTGCTTGGGTTGGAGATTGAGAAGACGAAAGAAGATATTTGTTGACATTCGACTTAAACTTCTGTAGACTGTAATTTTCAGGAAATATGTATGAAGGAAGGTTGTTCGTAGACAGCAGTTGAATGAATAAACGAGGAAGATGAAAAGTTGGACAGTAAATGGATGTTGGCTGATTGTGGCACATGTTCGGACTGTTTTGAAAGAGAGCGGGAATTATAGAAGCCAATTCAGAAGAACAGTGCCCATGGAAGTATATGTAGAAGAGGCATACAGCAGAAACAGTATGTCTATGAGACAGCGAGTGGAGAGACTGTTAGAGCTGGCTCATTAATTAACCTAACTGCCCTGTTCTGAATGGAATCAAGAAGCCCGAGAGAGAAGTTTTGGGGGCACCACTCCAGTTGTGGGAACTATTCCATGGCTGGGCAGATTTATACAGAGTGAGCAGCTGTTCGGAAGAAAAGTAACACTGAGAGCGAAAGACAAAACCAAGTTTTTTAGATGCAGAGGAAGCAATATTTGTAATGCGCTTGTGCCAAACAAGATTAGAAGTCAGGGTAATCCCCAAAAGAGATATATCATTTTACCTAGAAATCGGAGTGTCACCAAAGATAGGCATAGGAGCAGAAGAATCCTTTTTTTTATTATTATTATTATTATTATTATTAGCCATATTGTACAAGGAAGCCTGAGGCTTATGCTGCACCAGCCAAAAAAAAAAAAAAAATTCACGAGTTACCCCCCCTGTGTGTGTGTGTGTGAGAGAGAGAGAGAGAGAGAGAAGTAGAAAGGCATCACCAAGAAAGAGATTTTGCGAGATATAAGACAAGACTGAGTTTTAGAAGGGTTGAAATCAACTAAGTTGTCTTTGCCCCACTGGAGAATTACCTGAAGATTGGCATTTAAGGAATTGGTAGCAGATTTTCAAGAAATTGAAGCTGATTGAGCAGAACAAGGTTTCTCAAAATGGAAAGTGGAATGCAATGTGCTATCATCAGCAAAACTATGGATAGGATTTCCAGTCAATGGAAGAAGGTCATTAATATACAAGAGGAAAAGAGTGGGAGAAAGAACAACCTTGGGGGACACCGGCATTAGAGAAGTTAGAAGACAGAGAGCCATCTACCATCACCCTCAGTGAGCGATCAGAAAGAAAACTGGATAACCAATTACTAAAAACAGTTGGCAAACCATAAGATGGAAGCTTGTTCAGAATACCTTTACGCCAAACATGATTGAAAGCCTTTGAGATATCAAGAGCAACTACTTGTGTTTCACAGAACCTTTCCATTGAATTAGTCCATAAATTGGTAACAAGCCAGAATATCACCAGTGGATCGACACTGACGGAATCCATACTGGCGATTGTTGATCAGACGGCAGGTTTCTAGGTAGTTTAAGAGTTGGCGGTTAATTGATTTCTCCATTACTTTTGAAAGAGTAGAAGTAATTGAAATGGGACGATAATTGGATGGGAGGGATTTGTCAACCTTTTTAGGCACTAGCTGGATATGAGCAAATTTCCAAGCAGAAGGAAAAACACCTTTGGAATAAGAAAGTGAAAAAAGGCGGCAAAGAATAGGAGTAAGTTCAGGAGCACAGGTTTTCAGAACAAGTGGAGAAATACCATCAGGACCTGGAGCTTTCTTAGCATCAAGATTCGTCAAAATCCTGACATCCTTTTGACGGAAGACCACACGAGGCATTGAATGGAGTGTGTTGGGAATGGTGGGAGGCATTTTACCAAGATCATTAATACATGAGTTGGAAGAAAAATGGGATGCTAGCAGGTCAGCTTTATCCTTGGCTGAAGTGACAACAGAACCATCTGGTTTGGACAGAGGTGGGAGCAGAGATGGGCAAAAGTTTCGGCCAATAGCTTTGGCAAGAGACCAGAATGCTCGGCTACCATTAGGACAAGAAGGAAGTTTTCTACTCAGCCTGTTCAAACTCTTGTTTGGACTGATTAATAACTGCTTTACAATTGTTGCAAGCTTTGGTGTAGGCAGAAAATCGGTGAGGACAGGATATTAGAGCTGGAAAAGGAATTAGAAAATGTGAATTGGAATATCATCGATTTGGCTGAAACAAGAAGAAGAAATGAATCACTTATAAGTTTATCAAGTGGAAATCTGCTGTACACCAATGGAAACAGTGAAAGGAGTGAAGGTGGAGTTGAGTTTCTAGTCCATAAAGATTTTAAAAACATTTTGGAGTTCAAAAGTACATCACCAAGAGTGTCAAGATTAGTACTCACGATTTGTAAGAGGTACAAGCTAAAGATTATAATGATTTGTGCACCAACATCGAGCCATGATGATGAAGAGGTTGAAGAAATGTACACCGAAATTGAGTCTTCTAGATGAGCAGAAAACCCACTACACTATTATTATGGGAGACTTCAATGCTAAGGTTGAAAAAAGACAAAACAGCACAGAAAGGGGAACTATAGGAGATTTTGGAATTGGTGAAAGACTTGTGGAATTTCCAGAATCTCAAGGACTGTCAGTAATGAACACTTTTTTTCAAGAAAAGGGTGAACAGAAAGTGGACATGGAAGAGTCCAAATGGATTAACTACTAATGAAATCGACTTCATCCTCACTAACAGAAGATATATCGTGAATGATGTTACCGTCCTGAATAAGTTAAATGTTGGAAGTGTTCACAGAATGGTAAGATGTACACTTGATATAGATGTTGTTGTTATTTGGTTTTTAGGAGCATTAGCAACTAAGGCCATATTGCTCGGGGATATGCGGTGGTCATTCCCTGAATGACCTTTCCGCATCCTCCGTATTTGGTGGTGACGGGCTCGACTTGATATAGATGTAGGAAAGGAAAGGAAAAAACTGACTCGATTAAATAATACAAAGGTCTGAGATAACAGGAGGAGAAAAAGCAGTATGTAGTGGAACTTAAGAACAAGTTTGAGCTTCTCAGACTGCTCAGGACCAAGATATCGATGAGGAATATTACAACTTTCTGAAAGTGATAACGCCCAAGAAACCTATAGGAAAAAAGAAATAGAAAGAAGAAAAAATTAGTCAAGAAACACTTGTCATGATGAACCGAAGACGACAAATGAAAAGCAAGAAAAACACTGAGAGGGAGAAAATTGAGTTATGCAAAGCCATTAGAAAGAGACTCAGGAAGGACATAAGAAGATTTAACACAAGAAAAGTAGAACAAGCATTAAGGGAAAACAAAGAATTTAAATCAGCAGCCATGAGCAGTAATACAGAAAGACAAATGATGCTGAAACTGAAGAATAGCGATGGTTTACTTATAAACGGCAGAGAAGGCATAATTCAAAAAGCAGAAGACTACTATAAAGAATTATACAAGGAGCAGGGGAATGATGCCAGCAGTGGGGGAAGATGGATTGCAAAGTACCAACACATACGACATACCCGATATTCTTCCTGATGAGGTAGAACATGCATTGAAGAAAATGAAAAATCAGAAAGCCCCAGGGGAAGATGAAGTTACTGTAGAGTTGTTAAAATTGGGAGGAAGAGATATAACACAAAAACTCGCAAGGCTATTCACAAAGTGCATTAGAAAAGGTGTGATGCCTAAGCAGTGGAATAATACAATCATAGTTTTGCTGCATAAGAAAGGAGATAAATCAGAAATTGGAAATTCTAGACCAATTAGCTTGTTATCCCACATCTACAAGTTGTTCACAGGGGTCTTTACTAACAGATTAGAAAGAATACTTGATGAGAATCAACCGAAAGAGAAAGCTGGCTTTAGGACAGGATTCTCAACTATGGATCACGTTCACGTAATATCACAGCTAATGGAGAAAGCAAATGAATATAAAACACCATTATGCCTGGCATTTGTGCATTATGAAAAGGCATTTGACTCCATAAGCATAAGGCAATGTTTCAGACACTGCAAAGACAAGGCATAGATACCCTGTATATTATGATTTTGAAGAAAATATATGGGAGTGCTACCTCCTTTATTAGACTAGACAGAGACAGTAGGAAATTTTAAATTGAGAAAGGAGTTCAACAAGGAGACAATATCTCCTTTACTGCTGCCCTTGAGGAAGCTTTCGGAAGATCAGACTGGTCATAGAAAGGAGTCAATGTGAACGGAGAGTACCTAAACCATTTACGATTTGCAGATGACATTGTGGTCATAAGCCACGATCCCAAAGAATTAGAGGAAAATCTTAATCAGTTAGTAAGGATTTTGGACTAAAGATGAATATGGCTAAAACAAAAGTAATGATGAACAAGTATGCTACAGAAAGGGAAATAATGATTGAAGGAGCAGTAATTGAAAAGGTGGAGTCATTATCTGGGACAAGTTATTAGCTTTAGTAATGATAAATGGCTGGAAGTCAAGCGAAGAATAAATTTTTGATGGATAGCATTCAGAAAATATAGTCACATACTGAAGAGCAATATCCCAGTTTGTCTGAAACCAAATGATGAACCACTGTATACTCCCCACCATGACTTATGGAAGTGAAACTTGGGCACTCACCAAAAGAATGGAAGAGAAGCTGAGAACTACACAGCGAAGAATGGAACGAATTATATTGGGAATCAGACTGTTAGATAAGAAGAGAAACACATGGATTAGGCAGCAAACTCAAGTAAAGGACATTCTTATCAAAACTAAAAAGGTCTTGGGCAGGACACAGCTCAAAGACATGATGACAGATGGACTAAGAAAATAACAGAATGGTATCCAAGAGGAGCTAGAAGAAAACCTGGAAGGCAAAGGCGGAGATGGATAGATGAAATTCATGAGTTTTTGAGTAGTAAATGGATGGCCTGCGCCCAAAACAGAAGGAACTGAAAGTTGCTGGAGAGGCCTTCATCCTGCAGTGGATTGAAAATGGCTGATGATGGATGATGATGATTTATCCAAGAGAAAAATCCAAGTAGTGACTCCGTACAAGAAACTGACCAGGCCTGTTTACAGGGGCTGCCCCCAGGGATCAGTACTGGAACCACTCCTCTGGAGTATGGTATTGGATGAGTTTCTGTCCTTCGACTTGGGAGAAGTCCACTCACAGGCATTTGCAGATGACCTGATACTGACTGTTGCCGCAGACAATCGACTTCGATTGGAAACCCAGGCAAATCGAGCAATCCAAATTCTACAAGACTGAATGAAGGTCCATTTTCTTAAGATCTCACTGGGGAAAACCTACTCAATGCTACCGAAAGGAACATTTAAATCTCTGTAGACCACCGCAAATTAAAGTAGAAAATACAACTATCAAACTACTCAGTGAGATGAAATATCTAGGAATCATACTGGACAAGAACCAATCATTCAACCCACACTTGAAACATATCCGAGAGAAAATCAGGAGATATTCTGCCCTCGTCTCAAGAATAGCTAAAAGGGATTGGGGACTCAAGAGGCACACCTTGGGACTGTATTACAAAACGACATTTATACCAGCCATAACTTACGTGTCACCCATCTGGTTCCAGAAAGCAACTACTGCAGTTAACAGAAGGACACTCGATTCCATCCAACGGACAATACTCCTCTCTATTACACGGGCCTGCTGCACTGTGAGTACACATGCTCTGCAGGTTCTGGCGGGAGCACTCCCCCTTGACCTCGAGGTGGTGCGTTGTGCCATGGTGCAGCATCTCGCAAAAGGGCTTCCCTGCACCTTCCTGGGCCACTCCATTGACCCTACAGGAAACCTGAAAAGAGAAAAAACAAAACTCGCCACCCACCTGTAGCAGGTCTGGCAGGATAGGTGGTCAGAATCCACAAAAGGGGAAATAACGAGGAAATTTCTGCCGGATGTCGGAAGATTATACCCAAAAGCACCATCATGGTTTCACCCTGGACTGTACACTACGTATCTTTTAACAGGTCATGGGGCCCTGAACGAAACAGTTTTAAATTAGTTAACGATCCCCGCTGTGTCTGTGGGGAATTGGAGACATGGTCTCACATAATGTACAGCTGTGAAAATTATGAGGATCTCCGCTGCCTCCTGATGACAAAGCTGACTTACTTCCCTCGCGACAGGGAATCAAACCTGTTGGACTCGCAAGAGGAGTATAAGGAGTTGACAAAATTCGCCCAGGGACTGTTCACCCGAAGGAGGACACTTATTGCTGTCTACAGGGATCAAGAACAGTCACCACGACTAAACTAACCATCCTTGGACTCAACGAAACTGGCTCTCATCCAGATACAAGACCTTCCTTTGGGACTCTATATTTTTTTTTTTTTTAAGCCATGCTCCCTTGTGTGGCCCTTTGCCTCCACTTCCCGGGCGGGAGGGGGAGGTGACCTGGTCTCTTCCCCTCGCCGTCCCTCTCTTCCCTCTGGTGGGGCATGGGCCTGCTCCACTGATTTGGGGGTCATCTTATCTATGGACCCCTTATTTCTGTCTTTTCCCCCCAGCCTTCAGTCTCCCCACCCCTCTCTCTCTCTCTCTCTCTCTTAATTATAATTACTAGTGTCTGAACCATTGTTAAATTTCTTGAGCCCTACACCCAAAAACTTAACATTTATTTGCATAAATAGTACTTTTTGGCTGACCCATAACTATAATGTGTTTTTTTATTTATTTATTTTTTATTATTTTTTTAAAGGTCCTTGCCACTGAAATCTCAGGAAATTAGGTGGCAGGACCTGCCAGAGTAAATAACTATAATACTGGTGTACCTGGTCTGCCTCCACGAGGCAGAGTGTGGACAACGTTGGGTCCCATTAGGGGCCCAGCGGCTAAATGACCAGAGGAACAACGGTACACGACACTACACATGTACAAAATCCATACACTTTTAAACCTCTGGCATTGACAGTGTTCTGTTTCACACCCACAATGTATAGCCCGCGGAGATGGGGGAAACCCCTGGTGCCGTTTGACACTAAACACACTCTACACAACATTAAACACGCCTAACGCTGGCTCTGAGTATAGGAAGAATAAGTTGCTTGTATAACATCAAAATATCGGAATCATCTCTAATCATCAGAATATCGGAATCATCTCCATAAGCGTTTAATTAAATCCAGCGAATAACGACATTAATATAGGAAGGATAAAAATTTAACACATAGATCTTTGACATGGTCGACAGATTCATAGTGGCATAGTATTTAGGTTCAGGCGCCACCGGTGGTTTCCCACATCTGCACCATATGTACTCTGTGATGAAATGCAGAACTACTGCACAGCCAGAAAAAAAGTGTAATGTCTGGTAATGTAGTATTGTGCTTTGTTCTGTTGTTGTGTCTGGCTGCTTGGCCGCGGGGCCCCTACTGGGACTCCACGTTGCCCGCCACAACCACTGGGAGGTGAGCCAGGTTGCTCATTATACTCTGGCTGCCTCTGCCAGGGTTGCCTAAGCTACCTGACAGAAGCCATAAAAAAATAAATAAATAAAATAAAAAATAAAAAAAATTATAATAAAATAAAAAAAAAATGAAAATAAATAAAATAAAAAAATAAATAAAAAAATGAAGAGTGAAAATAAAAAAAAAGTTGAGGCTGTAAAAAAATAAAAAAATAATAAATAAAATAAAAAGATAAGAGAGCATATGGGGGGGGGGAGAGTAAGAGAAGAAGAAGAGGTCAAAAGTGGGGAACAGTAGTTGGAGTGGACCAAAGAGGGAAGGCAGTCCACTATAAGGAAGAGGATGGAGAAGGGAGTTGAAAATTACAGGAGCAGGTGCTCCTGTGAGTATCCTGCACCCAGGGTAAATTGCATTATTCTATCCCAGTAGGGGATCGCAGGGGTGGCATGTTATTCTGTTCTGCTCTGAGTTCTGAAACAGATTCAGTGGGCTCTAAAATTAAACAAGCAAATAATATTGATAGCACTTAAGATGATTTTCCTGAATGTGTTTTTGGGTTGTTTTTGTAGCGCTCAGAAATTATATTTGATAAATAGGCAGAAAAGTTTTAACCGCCTACCAGAAGAATACGATGGTCGCTTCCTTTCAGCACTTCCTGCATGCAACAGACTAGCCATTGAATCAACTGAAATTACGTGAGACCAGGTAATTCAGGTAATAAAAAAGTAAAATAAACTACACTGGGTTCAGGTGGGTTTCCAATGTTTATCTTGAAAGTTTATAGTGTCTATATTATTGGTCTTGTAAAACAAACAAATACTAAATGAGGTTAAGATCCCTGCAATCAGGAGCCAGTATTACATAAAACTTGTTCCAAGTCAAGCATCTTAAAGGTACAAAAGACCTAAGACAAATTTCAGTTGGATAGACAGTCTATAAGTTCTCTGAGAAGGCCATCCTACCAAAACTGCTTCAACTAATGGAACTAGTGTAAATTGCGTGTATTCTGTGGTCGATTTTCGGTTTGCTGGACGAAAAACCTAAGTTTCTTGGAGGAAACCATGCTGCCCTCGCCTGAGACCGAGCCACGTGAAAAGAGCCGTAAAATTTCCTCTAGTCACTGACAGGACTTGAACTCAGATGTCTTCCACCCGGTGTGACGAAGACGCCGATTCTACTAACTGTGCTAACTACAAGAGCGAAAAGTGTCGCCGAAGAATATTTCATATAATAGGCATTCTGGCATGTAAAGTCTGAGTATCCAATAGAAATCGATCTACCACCTTACAGAGCCACACATTAAGCAAAATATTCATGCCAAAAAAAAAAAAAAAAAAACACGGGTTGCAACCACATTACTTCATTCCCAGTTTTTGGCTTGCTCAGTGAACTAGCCATATCTCCAGTACTCAGGATGGCAAGTCATCATCGTTTAGGTGACTTTTTGAGATGGCAGGCCGTTAGATGACTTGAAGCCGAGCAGTCGCAGGGAAGTGCCATGTTGGCGTAATATGTCACACAGTGTCGTCTCGGCACTACGGACGCAGTTTCAGAAGACAGGAACCATTACAAGAAGAGTTGACCAAGATGGCCAACCAGAACAGACCACTATCTGGCCCCTAAAAGCAAGGCAGAACCGTATTATGTGCTCTCATCAACTGTTCCTTGAGGTTGCTGCAGCCACAGATGAAAACATTTCCAACTGGACTGTATGAAGAAGGCTCAATTCAAGTAGACTAAGCAAGGAAGCCAGTGATTTTTGTACATTAACCAGTCTGTGTGGGTAGTACAGTGGTATCGTCACCGTCCTCCCCACACCAGGTGGAAAAGGCCCGGGTTCGAATCCCGCTTGATGACGCAAGGAACTTTAATGGGCTTTTTTCACTCTGAGTTAGTTGGTCTCAGGCGTAGATAGCAAGAGTACCCCCCTCCCAGAAATGGTTTTTTTTTCGTCCAGCAAAACAGACAAATCGACCAGAAAACACACGTAATTTACAGACACAAATGCAGGAATTACGGGTGACCTTAATATAATAAATGTGTCCCATTAACCTCAAGCCATCGCAGAGCTCTTCGAAACTGGTGCCATGAACATGTGACTTGGAGCCAAATGGGGTACACTTCTGTTCTCTGATGAGTGCTGTTTTAGCTTAAAAACAGCACTTCATGAAATGAAGGATGTGTTATCATCCCTCGAACCTTAGAGAAAGGGAAGCTTACGGTGAAGGTTGGGGTCTCGTGTGAGGGGGAACAATGATCAACGGCCGCACCCCTCTTTACGCTTTTGATAGGCGGGTACCGTAGCTATGCAGAGGTGCCAAGAACAGATCCTAAAACCGACTTTTTAGTGGGGCGTAGGTCCAGATTTTATTTTCATGCACAACAACATCACTACACATAGTAGTGGAGGAGTATCTTGAAACTGAAGCTATCCAATGACTGCCCTGGCCAGCATGGTCAGCAGACTTAAATTCAATCTAACACCCTTTCCTCAACATCAGGTGTTATGTTTCTGGGCCTACCTGCTCGTACATGTGCGAAGCTCCCATGTTCTCTAAGGCCCTGATGTACCCTGTACCCTGATGAATATGCACCTGTTGGGCTGCCTTCGGTGGGGAAATGTTTCTTGGTACAAACGTGCAGCCTCGAGTGCACTGCCGTTGGATTTTTCATACGAAAGTGCATATCCACATACTCTTCGTTGCTGTAACCTCTTTCCATATTGACTATCCTTTGTCTTATTCTTAGAGCATTGAGAGAGGGGAAAGGGAGAAAATCAGGGGCTCACATCTGGTGAGTATGGGCTTGGCACACCCATGGTCCTGAGCTGGATATCGTCATTCTTCTCTTTCTTGGTGATTTCCTTCTACTTTTGTCTCTCTCTCTCTCTCTCTCTCTCTCTCTCAGGGTTACTTGGGGTTACTAGCGTTGGACGGTATGGCATATTTGATCTTTCTACAGCAAGTCCTGCCCGAACTTATTGAAGAAGCACATGTTCCTCAGTCGTTGCGCCGCTCAATGTGGTTCCAGCATGATGGGGCTCCCCCACATTACACCAATGCCGTCCGCCAACACCTAAACGTTACATTTTGACAGCATTGGATAGGTCGTGGTGGTCCGGTTCATTGGCCTGCTAGATCGCCGGACCTATCATGCCTGGACTTCTTCTGCTGGGGTCAAATGAAGATATACAAACGGAGTATACGAGACCCCTGTTGATTCAGTTGAAGACCTAGTCGCTCGCATCTCTGTAGCTACCGGGGAGATTCGAGACATGTCAGGAATCTTCCAGAACGTTAGGGATTCCATGCGGCGGCACTGTGAAGCCTGTGTGACTTCTGGTCGAACTTTCGAACACCTTCTGTAGCACGACTTTTTGCCAATTTAAAACTTGTCATTAAAATGATTTCTGTTACACTAACGAGTTGCTGTTTCTGTTCTTTTTTCTTTGCTTCTTTGTTCACGCAACCTCCCGCATGACAAAGGCATTTCGGACCCTGCAATGCTATGTGATTCCGATTCGTCTTTGTGCCCCCTACACCTGCAAGTTTGTCGCACTGGTAGTGAATCACCCTGTATATACCTAGGACTTTGCTTGGGTGCTGCACCATAAAGTTTCAGGTGTGTTATTTTATTTATTTTTATTATTTTTTTATTTATTTATTTTTATTATTTTTATTTATTTAATTAATTAATTTATTTATCATTATTTGTTTTTTTTTTTTTTTTTTTTTTTTGCTAGTACTATTCTTTGGACGTCAATGGTATGAGATAAAAATCCTGCACCCACAGGACTTACAACTGCCTGTGGGTGCAGAATTTTTATTTTATTATTAATTTTTTTATTTATTTAATTCTTATTATTTTTTTTTCTTTCTTTTTTCCTCACCTTTTCAACTCTTGTGAAGGGACAGAATGCCGACCGGGCTAGCCGGGTGGGTAAAGTGCCTACCTGGCAACCCAAAGGTCGTGGGTTCGATTCTCACCTCGGGGCTTGGATCAAAGTACTACAAAAACCTTTGGGAGGTGCATTATGGCCACAGAAGCCTAGGCATCAATGGCACGGGAATGTTGGCACCCATAGGACGTACACTACTGCCTGTGGATGCAATATTTAGTCCACGAAGGACAGTATGTGAACATAATTGTGGTTCGTCTCCTTGTGGCGTGCACAGATACTGGGAAGCAACCTTCCTGGTGATCGCTGCTTCCCAGTAGCAAAGTGGCTAGAACAACTCACGTACACTGCAAAAACATAGCACTACATCATTTCTGGCTTTTTTTTTTTTACAGAGTTTTGTATATCATCACAGAGTAACAAAGCATAGTTGAACTAACGTTTAGGGAGCCGCCATACATAAGGCACGACACATGTCCACAACACACACACACTTGATAAACCGAAAATAACAGCACAAAATATACTTTATTTGTTACTTTACTGTATTTTTTAAGGTCGTTGGACTACTTTGATAACTCTCAGTTAATCTCCACCCGTAGCAGCCGACCGGGCTAGCCAGATGGGTAAAGTGCCTACCTGGCAACCCAAAGGTCGCGGGTTCGATTCCCGCATCAGGCTTGGATCAAAGTACTGCAAAAACCTTGGGAGGTGCATTATGGCCACAGAAGCCTATGCGCCAACAACTACCAAAAAAAAAAAAAAAAAATCCACCCGTCGCAATCAGTGAATGAACTAACTGAATATTCGTTTTTGTTATCACTGTACTGTAGGAATGACAAAATAAAAAAGTAATTGTTCTAAATGTGCGGATAATAAATTAAAGTGGTATACTAAATTGAGAACAGAAGGCCCCTATTTATATTGGATTTATTTTTAATCAGATCGCCGGTCCACATAATTTGTAAGATAGACAGCAGTTAAAGTCACTGAGGATGATTTTCCTGAAATCCCGATTATACTCTGGCCATCATACCACCATTATACCATCAAGTCAGAGAAGTTTACAGTAAATCACGAATGCAACTGTTAATTCATATTTAGTAGTCACGGGCTTGAACCACAGTTCATTCAAAGAGCATGTACTATTGCTCTCGCTCGTAACCACTCGGATACGAAAGGGCAGCCGACCGACCGACGTACGTACGCGCGCGCGCGCGCGTGTGTGTGTGTGTGTGTGTTTAACGACAGCATTTTTTTTATGAATTTTATTTTTATAATAAAGTTCATATTCGTTCCAGCAAATCACAATAACCTTCACAATTTCAGAATTGTGAACGTTAGAAACGCGTTTTCTCATAGATGTAGTCAACCTCTAAGGGAAACATTAACAGAATACGTTCGTAAATTGAGGACTTCCTGTATGCATTCATTTTATTTCTGACGATATAAACAGAGTTTAACAATGAATTTTCACACTTATGTAGTTGATAAATTAGAGAGCAAACTCGCATAGTGCGTTTCGCAATATAATTCGTAAATCTACACGGTAAATCTACATTGGTGCAAGGCCGAGATTTTTAAACATCCATAGACAGACATACAAGAAAATGTCGACTCCTCCTCCTCATCACAAATGAAAAGACTAGTACAGTAATACTCAATTCATTTTCAACACCGCATTTTATGAAAAGGCCATACTGATATTGTTCACTTTGCCTGCTATTAGAGCTTGCGGTCTTCAATCTTAATATTGCCCTGATTAGATATGTGCACCATCCACGTTGATTTCAAAATACTGCATTAATAAAGTTGGGGTGCATTCACAATCTTAAACCCTTCTGGTTTGGAAATTTCATTTTAAGGACGTAGGTCTGCTGGAATGGATGTCCAGAACGGCATCAAGATTAGCGGTAAGCACAAAATACAAGTACTCTTACAAGTTGGGTTCTGTAAATTTCAGTGTGCTCTACATGCTAATCGTATCTTTACTCTTTCTCAAGCAACATACACACACACAAGGGGCCATAAATTGATAAAACGGACTTCAAAGAGTGATTGTTATGGAGGAAGTAAGTACTTTAAATTTATTCGACTGCACACATTAATAAAAGAAATGGGCAAGTGAAATGAGTTTTGTTATTTTATTTTTTTTTCGGAAGGGGGAAAATTAAAAAAAGAAGGGAAAAAAAACCAGCCTACTGCTTTCACTACATCCGTCCACATGTGGGCATGTGTGTGTCTTATGTACGAGGGCAGCTAAACGTTAGTTCAATTCCGCCACAGTATACTATGATGAATACAGAGCTCTGTGAAATGTCCAGATACGAGTGTGGTGTTATGTCTGCGAAGTGTGTCTTGTTCTGTTGTTTTGTTGTATCTGGCCACTTAGCTACTAGGGATCAGCGATCACCAGGATGGCTGCTCCCTAGTACCCGTCCACGCCACGAGGAGGCGGGCCACAACAATACGTGTACTGTCAAACGAAAGTGACAAGGTAAGAATCCCACATCCACTGGAGGAAAAATTAATTCCCGTGGATGCCAGCTAATTCTCTACCACTGGAACCCAAACCGGTGGTACCAGCAAATAAAAAAAAAAATTAAATTAAATTAAATAAAAATAAATGAATTAAAAATAAAATGATAACAATAAAATAAATAAATAATATAAAAAAATAATAAAAGAAAAATTTAAATAATTAAATAAAAGCAATAAATACATAAAAAAGCCACCAGGAATAATAAATTCAGTAGTCGACACGTAGCTTAGTGATCCAATGGCAATCAGCAGTAGTCGAGTCGTCAGAGAAAACAGTAGGTAAAGTTTGGTAGCCCTTGTTGCATAATAAAATTTCAGGTAGACTTGGCCAGGGCAACACATGGCAGAACAGAAGACTCAGTAGAATTGATGCCAGAATCGCATGAAGAGAGGAAAAACATATACAGTCAACAATATAGGTGGAATTACAATTCAGTTATAAGGTAGATATCCTGATAGAAGGGAAGCCGGTTAACTGGTGCCGTCTGTTAAAAATTTCTATGCAAATTCTTGGAAAATTTCAAAAATTTCCTTATTTGCAATTAAATCGTGTTCATTTCCAGGAGCAAAGTGATGAGATGTAGTTTAGATCTGTTGCCGAGGGTCTTGGTAAATTGGGCAGGAATAAATTACGTGTTGACAGTCCTAAGCAACAATAGAGGTGAAATTAAACTGTAAGAGCATCACATTCAATGATCTGTTATTAAGTATTCTGGGGAAGAACCATTTCTGTACAATATTATAAAAGGTAAATGAAATATCAGATACTCATATAAACGACTTGGTTACAATACCTTTAGTAGACAAAGACTACCTGGATTGCCAACAGTTGGTGAGAAGATTCCAACATTTCTCTTTTTCTTTCTTTGGGTCAGAAGTTGGATCGAGAGTAATATTTAGGCAGGTAATAGGTATTCCTTTCCTAATATAATAGCAGAGACCTTTATAAATAACACGAAGCACAGCGGGTAAAGTGCCTGAGATAGCTTGTAGCGCAGATGTGGAGGCTGTACGGCATGTTCGAAGCAGTGCCAAGAGAAAAGACTTTTGTATAGTTTCCAGTTGGGATTTTACAGTAAAACGGCTGACCGTTTGAAGCCAAATACAGGAGGCATATGATAGAACTGGGATAAAGACAGTACGATACAAGATACGGAGACTTGATTTTTAGTCCCCATTCTTTCCTAGAAATTGTGAAGAGCATTGATGTAAAGTTCTTGATCTTTTTTAGAGAGATGCTGTAAGTGTGAAGTGAAGGATAGACGGTCATCTAGAAGAACACTAAGATCCATCCGCATGTAATAACTCGACTCCTAATATACCAAAGAACTATACTCCTTGTTATCACCCGAGCCTGCCGTACGGTTAGTACGCATGCTCTGCAGGTCCTCCCGGGAGCCCTCCAACTGGACTAACCAGACCGGTCCGCAGGGGCTGACCTCAAGGTTCGGTCCTGAGGATGCTCCTGTGGAATATGGTTCTCAACGAGTTCCTCGTCCTGGACTTGGGTGATGCCTGCTCCCAGGCCTTTGCAGACGATCTCGTCCTTATGATATCGGCAGACTCAAGTGCCCAATTGGAGATAACTGCAAGCCAGGCAAAGACAAAACTACGGAAGTGTGTTTAGTGTAAAACGGCACCAGGGGTTCCCCCCAATCTCCACGACAAAACTACAGAAATGGGCCTCGACCTAATTGTTACAAATCTCCTCCACAAAGACTTTCACCATCCTCCTGAAAGGAAGACTGGATCCTCGACGGCCGCCACAAATAAAGATTGGATTTAAAACCCTCAGGCTCATCACGGAACTTAAATATCTAGGCGTCGTTCTGGACACCAACTTGACGTTCCAACCTCACTTGAAACATATAAGGAGTAAAATAAGAAACTATGCAGCCTTAGTTGCAAGGGCTCCACAAAGACTTTCACCATCCTCCTGAAAGGAAGACTGGATCCTCGACGGCCGCCACAAATAAAGATTGGATTTAAAACCCTCAGGCTCATCACGGAACTTAAATATCTAGGCGTCGTTCTGGACACCAACTTGACGTTCCAACCTCACTTGAAACATATAAGGAGTAAAATAAGAAACTATGCAGCCTTAGTTGCAAGGGTTACCAGGAGGAACTGGGGACTTAAAAAACGCGTCACTATATTACAAAACCATATTCATCCCTGTAATCACATATGCCTCACATATATGATACCAAAAATCCATAACTGCTGTAAACAGAAAAACCCTCGATACCATCCAAAGGACTATACTCCTTGTTATCACCCGAGCCTGCCGTACGGTTAGTACGCATGCTCTGCAGGTCCTCCCGGGAGCCCTCCAACTGGACCTAGACGTAATCAAGACAATCATGCTATACCACCTTGCAAAGGGAGTCCCCATCACCTTTGCTGGATACACCATAGATCCCACAAACAATTAGAAGATGGAGAAAGCCAACCTAATCCAACACTTGCAGCCGGCATGGCAGAACAGATGGGCGATTTCGACGAAAGGAGAAGTGACAAGGAAATTCCTACCAGATATTGACAGGGTGTACCCCGGCCTCCTGCCTAGTTTCATCCAGTACTGAACATGACCTTTCTAATTACAGGACAGGCCCATACAACGTCAAATTGGCAGCCTTTGGCTTGGTTGATAGTGTATATGCGGGCAGGCGGAAATATGGGACCATCTCATGCACCGATATGAACAAAATAAGGACCTGCGATGCCTCCTAATAACAAGGATAAGGTACACGCCGCTGAATCAAGAGTAGCACTTACTCGAAACGGAGGACGACTGCAGAGCGCTCTCACGCTTTTCCAAGGACTTATTCTCCAGGAGAAGAACATTGATTGCTATTCACCGTACCCACTAAACGCAACTAGATGAAGAAGAGACAACACACAAAGGAAATTTGCAAATGTGACATTTCATTCCCTGGTTGGACATAAGTATAACCCGGCGAGTCATGCAAATTGAACCTCGAGTAGCCCAAACACCACCAACATCAAGACTACCTCACCGGATGGGGCTTTCCCCATGAATGACGCACAGCATACCCCCAGGGCTCTGTACTGTGACCAACATTGTGGAACATAGTCATGGACGAGTTCCTTAATATGGACATTTGGTGAAGCTTCCTCACAAGCCTTTGCAGACGACCTTATCGTTACGATCGCTGCAAACAGTAGATCACAACTTGAAGTGAAGGCAAATCACGCCATTCAAATCCTGCGAACGTGGGCCAAGACACACACACTTCCTCACGATTTAGGAGACCAAAACAGACTCCATTCTCCTTCAGGGAACACTTGATTACAGAAGACCCCTTCAAACCAAGATCGGCACAACCATACTGTGGCTATCTAAAGAATTCAGGTACCTGTGAGTGATGCTCGACACCACGTTCTTCTTAAGGGCGCACCTCCAGTACACACAGGAAAAAATCAGATGCTACACGGCCCTAGTCACCAGGAAGGACTGGACTGCAAAGCACTCAAGCTCTTCTATAAAGCTGCCTTCATTCCAATAGCAACATATTATGCTTCAGGAGCATGGTACTCCAAAGTGACAATGGCAGTCAACCATAGAATATTAGAATCCACCCACAGAGGCATGCTACTAGCTATTACTTGTGCCTGCAGAACAGTAAGCACTCATGCTTTGCAGGTGCTGGCAGGAACCCTCCCACTCGATCTCGAAGTGGCAAGATGTGGAGTCCTCTATGAGCTATCACAGGGTAAGGCATGCTTCTTCATGGGCTTCAATGCGGACCCTGCCACCAATCGCTCGATGGAAAAGAAGAGACTTACTGCCAATCTCACAAAAAATTAGCAATCTAGATGGGACAACACCTCCAAAGGAGAAATCACTAAAAAGGTCCTTCCAAATGTGGACAAATTATTCCCAAAAGCACCGCCATGGTTCTCACCTGGACTACATTCAACCTTCCTATTCACTGGACATGGAGCTTTCAGAGCCAAACTCACAGCCTGTGCATCCCCGACGATCCTGCTTGCTGCTGTGGAGAGTTTGAGAGCTGGCACCATCTTATGCATGAATGTCAGCTCTGCGATGACCTCCGCCGCCAACTTATCACTAGGATTACCTTCCTGCCTAGAGACCAGGAAAACCATCTTCTTGACAGCAAACAGGATTATATAGCTTTCTCCAAATTTGCAGATCTCTACAAGCGAAGACGGAATCTGATTGCACAACAACTCAACAAACTATGGCAGTCATAAAAATGAGAAGGAAGCCCCCCAGAAGACAGACTGAGTCTGCACGTAAATGGTCTCTCTCATAGGTGCAGACTCAGCTGCACCTATGAGAAAGAGCTACTGGGGTGCAGCTTCCAATGAGGCATCTGAGCCGACCCACATCCTTTCCTCTCCCTTGGTGAGGGAACGATTTTTTGGCCCCCTGCCGAACAACCATGAAGATGGACAAAATAACTGAATGACGACGAACAGTGGCCGACTTTCGCGGCCAGAGCCAAGCACTCTAGCCGGCTCTCTCTCTTTTACTCCCGTTCCCGGCAGGGGGAGGGGAATAAAACGAGACTACTCGTCGCCTCGCTCTCCTGCAACCCCATTCTCCCTTTGGTGGTTCATACCACTGCTAAACTTGGGGGTGCCTTTCCCGTAGCCCCATATTTCTACCTGTTACCTCCCGAGCCTTCAATCTCTTCCCCCACTCTAACTTTTGTAACCATGTACGTCAGCCCTCGGGCTAAATTAACTCCAAAATTCAATTAACCTTTAATTCTTTTGGAATAGCATTACTAAAGCGATAAGCCCCACGCACAACTTTTTTTTTTTAGGCCCTAGCCACTGAAATCTCCGGAAACTAGGTAGCAAGACCTGCCAGAGTGAGTGTTGAATATAAAGCTACTGGGTACCCTGACCTGCCTTCACAGGGCAAGTGTGGGCTACGGGAGGTCCCATATTGCCCAACGGCTAAATGGTCAGAGGTACAACATACGATGACATCATACAACAGGACACTGCCCATATTATTATTATTAAATCAGTTTATTGAGCCTATAAATATGGTCTGTACCCCTTACGCGGCCATTCAGCCAGGAAGACGATCCGTAATACATTTAATTATTTACATTATATAAACAAACAAGTTTACATTAAATATGAAAAATATAAATCAGTTTTTGCAATTAGTGGATGTCAACTTACAACAGCCATAAATATGAAATATTTACAAATTTCAGTAGCCGATTTAACAGTAAACAAATTTAGGTACAGCTTTTCCAGTGGGGGCAGAAGTTAGAGCTCCATCGACGTGAAAATTTCCTGTAGTTTCTCTGTTCTGTATCCTACTGAGTCACAGAACTTGTCTAGATCAACCGCTAGTCTGTTGATAAGCTAGATAGTGTTTCCGGGGAAAATAGGCGACCTAGATTGTCTAGCCCTGTTTGAAGAAGAAGCCGAGGGTCCGTCTGGTAGCGTCCTGCTCTCTTTGGAGTACTAACGATGTCGTCCATTCTGGGGGCATCTATGCATCCGGTTATGAGTTTAGTAAGCGTTAGAACATTTTGGACAGCATCACGTCTAAATTCGAGTAGAGCACCGATCGGTGGTCATTCCCTGACCTTTCCGTTCCTCCATATTTGGTGGTCACGGGATCGAACCCCGGTCTAATCAAGAAGCGTGTGCTACGCACTGCTGCTACGGAGGCGCCTATTGTATACTAGAGATGGTATACTGTCTCCCTGTTATTCTGTTAAGCCATTTAAGGATCCAGTACCCTAACCCGAGAAATTTGTTAAAGTGGGTTTTGGGCGGTGAGGACCAGATGATGGAGGAATATAATGGAATGGGATAAGGGCAGCGTTGGACATATCGGATGACCTGTCTTGATGCCGTGAAGGGTATTGTAGGATCGTTGTACCTGCGTGTACCGATGAACTTTACAATAAAGATCTTATTTATTAGCTGTGGATCATGTATTCCTGTGAGCCCTTGGCGTAGCAGCCATATTGCTGCATAGGTCTTCGTTTTGGTGACGCTTAGGTGCTGCTGAAATGTGAGGCCCTCATCCCACGTTAAGCCTAAGTCGTTATGTGAGATGACTTATGCTACAGGTTCCTCTGCGATACAGAATTGTATATTGTTCCTTAACCTTTTGTTTGTAAAGGTCATTTGGGCCGATTAAGCGTGATTAAATTCTAGACTGATTGAATCTAGATACATTTCTTGTTGTTGTATTTTTTGATTGGCCAGTTTATTGATGGTAGCTGCTTGATTAGGATTAGATGATGTTATCTAGAATTTAATGTCATCTGCATAAGACAGAAAGTCCTGCTGTGATGCAAGGAAGGGTTCAAGGGCTACAGCAAACAGTAAGAGGGAAAGGACCCCTCCCTGTGGTACTCCTCTAGTGACAAGGCACCTATATTGATAGTTTTGATGGATGATTAGAAGCTATCTATGTTTTAGAAGTACTTGTAAAATTCGTAGAGCATTACCAGTCACGTTGAAATAGTTCTCCAAGATATATATCAATGCATCAATACTGACACGGTCATATGCTGGTTTTACATCGAAGAAGATTTAATCTCCTCGAAGCTATTTTTTTGTAAATTTCTGGCTTTCACAGATTTCTGTGTTACACCCACAATGCATACAACGCAGAGATGGGGAAAACCCCTGGTGCCGTTAGAGCAAATACTTTCACAGCGGACCTCCGACAACTGATATGGACTCTAACACTGTGAAAACTTCTAGTTAGGCTGGCGCCATTGGCGATCTGTACCTCACTCTCTTGTGAGATGCCCCTATCTTTCCCCTTCTTTCTGGGCGGGGAGAGACGGTGTCTCCCCTCCCCACCACCCCACTCTTCGCCTGGTGAGGCATGGGCCTGCCTTACTGATATTCTGGGGCCGTCTTCCGTATTGTCCCCATTGTTGTTGTTGTTATTTGGTTTTAGGAGCATTAGCAACTAAGGCCATATTGCTCTGAGGATATGCGGTGGTCATTCCCTGACCTTTCCGTTCCTCCATATTTGGTGATCACGGGCTCGAACCCCGGTCTAATCAAGAAGCGTGTGCTACGCACTGCTGCTACTGCTCACCTGGGCGCCTCCGTAGCCAGGTGGGAAGGAGCAGCAGTGCGTAGCACACGCTTCTTGATTTGACCGGGGTTCGAGCCCGTCACCACCAAATACGGAGGATGCGGAAAGGTCAGGGAATGACCATCGCATATCCCGGAGCAATATGGCCTTAGTTGCTAATGCTCCTAAAAACCAAACCACACACACACACTGCTCACCTGGCTACGGAGGCGCTTATTGTCCCCATACTTCTGTCTCTCACCCCCCCCCCAGTCTTCAGTCTCCCTTCCCCCTCTAGCTATCGCACGACTAGCGTTTGGCCCTTGTCAAAACTACACAAGCCCCACGCTCAAAATTTTTAACTCTACCCCGCATATCTCTTTCGGCCTGACCCAATTTCTAGCGTTTCTCCCCATCCCTCTTTTTTTTTTTTAAGGTCCTAGCCACTGAAATCTCAGGAAATTAGCTGGCAGAACCTGCCAGAGTAAATATCAAAAATACTGGTATACCTGGTCTGCCTCCACAGGGCACAGTGTGGGCGATGGCGGGTCCCATTAGGGGCCCAACGGCTAAAAGGCCAGATGAACAACAGTACATTACACATCACAATATCCATATACTTTTAAACCCCTGGGCTCTAGAGTGTTCTGTATCACACTACGATGTATAAAGTGTAAAGTGTTCATTGTCTAACGGCCCAAGGGGTTTCCCCCATCTCCGTGTTGTGTACTCTGTTTGTGAAACACAGAACACTGTGAAGGCCAGAGATTTTAAAAAGTGTAAGGTACATGTTTATGTTGTATAGTGTCATGTTGTGTTGTTCCTCTGACCTTTTAGCCGTTGGGCCCCTAGTGGGACCCCCCGTTGCCCACACTTAACCCCGAGGAGGCAGGTCAGGCATAGAGGGATCGCATTAGAAGTAATTACTCTGGCAGGCCCTGCCACCTAATTTCCTAAGATTTCAGTGGCAAGGGCCACTGAAATCTTAGGAAATTAGG
Organism: Mastigoproctus giganteus; assembly: GCF_048544385.1. Classification (NCBI taxonomy): domain Eukaryota; kingdom Metazoa; phylum Arthropoda; class Arachnida; order Uropygi; family Thelyphonidae; genus Mastigoproctus; species Mastigoproctus giganteus. The sequence goes on from NC_143582.1 coordinate 126,937,841, forward strand.
TGGCATAAAAAAAAAAAAAAATAAAAAAAAAAAAAAATAAATAAATAAATAATAAATAAATAAAAAAAATAAAAAAATAAAAATTAAATAAATAAATAAATAAATAAAAAAAAAAATAAAAAATAAAATAAAAAAAAAATAAAAAAATAAAAATAAAAAAATAAAAATAAAAAAAATAAATAAAAATAAAAAAAAAAAATAAAATAAAAATAATAAATAAAAAAAAAATAATAAATAAATAAAAAAAAAAAAATAAAATAAAAAAAAAAATAATAATAATAAAAAAAATTATAATAAAATAAAAATAAAATAGAATAAAATGCATATTTAGTTAGAGTAGGGGTGAAGACTGAGGAAGGGGGGGGACAGATAGAAATATGGGGATGATAGGGAAGGCAACCCCAGAAAGGTCAGTGGAGACTGGCCCCACTAGGAGAAAAAAAAGGGTGTAGCAGGGAGGAGGGGAGACAGAAACCCGTCCCCTCCCTCTCCCTACCAGGGGAGGGGGTATTAAAGTGAACCAAGTTAGGGTACATGGTTCGGAAAGCTAGTTGGCCAAGAAAAGAAGTTGACATCTAGTGGCATGCCGGTGGCGTTGTCAGTCTTTATCTAGGAGATTGTCTTATTGGTCACATCCATGAGAGACAAGTCCAGAAGAATAAGAACCTTTTGTCTTTCTTAGATTGTCTTAATTTGTGGGTTGTCTCTATTCAAAGGTAGGTATTTGGTAGTTATCATTGGTGGGTGACATTTTGGAGAATGTACAAAGTATAGTAGTTCACACCAATGATGGTAATGCTGGTTAAGTTTAGCTGCCTGGTTCCAGTACCATCAGGGTCCCTGGGTTCATTTAGTAGAGGGTTATCATGTTGCTGCAATTAGTTGTCTTCTCCTCAAGAAAAGCTGCTGTGCATAGTTGGTGAGAGCTTGATACTCTTCCTTAGTATCCAGTAAGTGGTTTTCTTTGCCTTTTGGTATATAAGTCAACTTTGTGATAAGCTGGCAGCGGAGGTCATCGTAGAGGGGGCACTCGTGCATGAGGTGATCCCAGTCCTCAATTCCTCCACAGGCGCATGTTGAGTCCTCTTCTAGGCCAAAGGTTGTTAGTTTTGCCTTTATTGAACCATGGCCAGTAAGCAAATACGTGGCATACAGGCCTGGAGAAAACCATAATGGAGATTTTGGATAGATTCTGCTAACATCTGGGATGAATCTCCTGGTGATTTCCCCCTTGGTTGAATTTGTCCAGCGGTCCTGCCACACCCACTGCATGTGTGCTTGAAGTCTCCTCTTCTCAAATTTTTGGTTGTTGGTAAGATTCAGCTCGAATCCCAAGCAGGTCTGAGACACGCCCTTAGACAGATGATACAACATTCCATTTCTCACCACCTCCAGGTCGAGGGGGAGGGCCCCCACCAGGACCTGGAGGGCGTGAGTACTCACAGTGCAGCAGGCACGAGAGATGGAGAGCAGGACCGTACGTTGAGTGGAATCCAGGATTCGTCTGTTTACTGCAGTCGTAGCCTTGCCAAACCAAATTCCGGCTGCATACGTAATCACAGGGATGAAGATAGCCTTGTAATACAATGAGAGGGTTCGCTTGCTGAGACCCCAGTCCCGACGGGATATCCTAGCAACCATGGCAGTATAGTTTCTTACTTTGGTTCTGATGTATTTGAGATGAGCTTGGAAGGAGAGTTTTCTATCTAGTACTATGCCAAGATATTTCAGTTGCTCTGACAACTTTATGGTCTTGTTTCCAATTTTAATCTGTGGTGGTCTTGTAATACAGAGAGTTCCTTTAAGAAGCAGAGAGTTTGTTTTTGATGGTGATATGGTCAAGCAGTGTGTTTTTTCCCAGTCCTGGAGGATTTGGAGTGCATGGTTTGCCAATGTCTCAAGCTGGGCCCTGGAATTTGCAGTCACCATCAGGATGAGATCATCAGCAAAGGCTTGTGAACGAACCTCCCCGAGGTCAAGGCATAGAAATTCGTCCATCACCATGTTCCATAAGGTCGGCCCCAGGACCGAGCCCTGGGGGCAGCCACGGTGTATCCGTCTTGTGAGTTTCTGATAAGGTGCATTTACTGTGATTACCCTATTTGAGAGGTAGCTTTTCATGATATTGAACAAATTGTCCGGTACATTTGCTTGCCTGAGTCTGCGGAGGACGCTCGGCCACCAAAGGGTGTCGAACGCTCCCGCGAAATCAATTGTAATCATCAGGAAGTATTTTCTGTCTGCTTGGTGGGCCTCAGTGAGCAGTGCCTGTAGAGCATCAACCGTGGAACGCCCTGGTCTGAAACCATATTGGTTTGGAGATATTAGGTTTGCTTTCTCATAGTGGCTTTGGATCCGTACATGGAGGAGACGCTCTAGGAGCTTGCTGCATACGGACAATAGGGCTATGGGCCTGTACGAACTTGGTAGATGTGGTGGTTTTGTCGGATTTTTAAGGATAAGTTTCATATTTGCAACTTTCCAGTCATCAGGGAAGGTGCTAGTGTGTAGGCAGAGATTGAATAGGTGCAGCAATAGCTCCGGGGAAAGCTCCACAACCTTCTTCACAATCTCAGGCTCGAACAAGTCAGGCCCTGGACATTTTTTCCCTTTGATAAGAGCTGCTGCGGCTAGGAGTTCTTCCTGTGTGAACTGCGGTTCAACTTGTCCAGTCCAATAGGTTTCATTTTCTCTGCAGATCTCATGCTGCTCAGTTGTTGTTGGATTAATGTTTGGAGGAAAAACGATGTATACTACGCGGAGATGGAGGAAACCTGTGGTGCCGTTAGACCCTAAACACACTACAGTTGTGCCCCGTATCCGCTGATTCAGTTACCCGCGGTTAGCCAGCAAAAAAACTTACCATGCACTACCGCATATCCCAGGGGTGGGCACGCCTGAGATCAATGAGAGCCGCATTCTGGTTTTTCATATATTGAATTCGTGGATAGCATTTGCCTTGTGTTGACGTGTTTTCAGAGTCTCCTGGATTTTATTTTTAAAAATGTGTTTTCAGGCCACCCCCCCAAGTTAAAAGTTTGTCCTCTGTTAGAAGAAGTTGTGGTGAGTTTGTTGACACCTTCAGTTTGTCTGTCAGCACAGGGGTAGCGCTCTGCTAACTGTCCTTGTATTTCTTAAAATTAGCGTTACTGGAACAGGTTTTAACATGGTAAAATGGCTGCTAATTAACATTGTCTCCTCTGCTGTCAGATTACTTTTCTTGTGTTTGGCCTTTGACCCTCTGTGGTAGGGGTGTTAAGGGTTTTTGAGCAATTTTGGAACTTTAGGGTGGCTGATGGTGACACTGGGGATATGGTGATAACTTTTTATGTGTCAATAGCCAGCCATAAAAGAGAACTGTATTTACTTGGCTTTGCCCTCAGATTTTTAGTTTTGGTTTCGACTTGACGCCATTGCTTCTTCTTCGTTCGGTCAGCCAATGACCGATCACTACCGGTTATTCTGGAGGGAACTTTTATTATGCAGGCTGACATCTTGTTTAGTTTAATGGCTGCCTACAGTGGAGGCTGCCATTTTAAAGTGTGAATATAGATTTCTGTGGTATCCGCCATTTTGAGTGTTTATGGTTATGGTTAGGCCTAACTGTATCTTTGCGAAAAAATATTAGTAGCACCATTTCTCGATGCAGCATGGGTACTTTCTTAGAGTAGATACTGCCTTGCACTAAGTTTTCTATATACACTGGGGTGCAAGAAATCATAGTGACTTGTCTAATTGCATTTATAACTATACTAAGGTGCATATTATTAGAAACCCACTTTGCTTTTCTCATTTTAAGATGTTTTTATTTTTTATGTATACTGAGGTGAAAAAAGTTTAGGTGAGACTTGAGTTAACTTTACCTCAGAAACAGGTAAGAAGTGTTCCAACATTCGTGTGACTTATATATTGATGACATAGCTCAACCCTCATCTGCTTAAGCCTAAGTATTGACTTTGGGCTATTTTGGGCTGTTTATCAAAACTGGATATTTCTCAGCTCCTATGGACCCTACCATCCTGGTTTTACTTTCAATGACAAATTTAGACTGTCCTCTTTCTTCTGGAGTGATCGCCAGCGCCATCTGGTGGTCAGCTCACGAGATCTAAAATATCTCCTCAACTAGTGACTCTATTCCTCTGGAAACTGCATATATGTAATGAAGACAGACATTTCTTACTACCCACGAAGTTTCATCTCTATAGACTAATAATTACCGGAGATATTACCAGCTCACCAAAACCCTATTTTCATCCCGGAAATTGTCATTTTTATGTGAAATCGTTTAGGAGGCATATCTCAGCCCCTATTTAACCGATTTAAGTGAAATTTAGTATACAGCCTTTTCCCAGCCTGTTATTCGGTTTGACACCGCCACCTGGTGGCCAGTTCTGGGAACTAAAGGATTACTTTCATTTTAGTGCGATTTCTTCTCCTGATTTTTGCTGAGATCAAACAAAATTTTCCTGTTGCATTTTTCTAAATAAAGCTCATTCTTTGGGAGAATACTTAAAATTCAATTATTAATTTCTGGAATTTTTACAGCGCCCTCTAGTGGTAAAGTTTTGAGTTGTCCATAATACCTGTTCTATTGGGCGTTTCTGACTGATTTTGGTGTGAGGACTGTTCCCTACCATATCTTTCAGTGTGCCAGCTTTGGTTATTATAGCGTTGTTCGTCATTGAGTTATTAAAATGGACTCTTCAAGTGCACAAGAATTTGACTCTACCTATACTTTGTCCTCTCCTCCTAACCTGTCTATTGGCCCTGTGGAATTGAGAGCTGATATGAATCCCATACTTATGGTTAGTGACATTGGTAAAGATTTCCCTGATATGTTTTGTAATGAGAGGGGTTCTACTTCTTCTACTCCCTCTCACCCTACTGTGAAGGCTTCTGTGGACACGGTTTTTGGTTTGCGGGACCTGCTGACTCGCGTCTTGGAGTCAGATCCTAATATTTCTGCAACCACTGTGATTGAAGTTACTAAGATCTTTAACGTTTTGGAACACAAGTACCTGGATGTTTGTGCCTTAAGGTCAGCTCCTTCTGTCAGTGCACCTTTGGCTTCTCTTCCATTGCCTTCCAATACCTATGCCAGCATGGCATCTACGGCACCGGCCCAATCTTCTCAGCGTCCAATTCAGCCGCAACACATAATCATCGTTCGAGCTTCTGAATCTTCGGATTTAAAAACTAGTGAGGAAGTAAAGAAAGAAATTACTACTAAATTCAGGGACGAATTTAGAAAGATTAAAATTAAGACCGTGGTATTGTGATCGAAACAGCTTCTAAAGCCGACCTTGTTTCCCTGCAATCGTGTCAGAAGTTCAAAGACTTAAAATTTTCTCTTGACACTCCAAAGAAATTAAATCCTACGGTAGTTATCTACGACATTGGTAAAGACACTTCTGAAGATGATTTCATCCAGGATCTTCATGATAAGAACTTCATTGGCACTGATTATTCCCTTGAGGATCTTAAGAAATTAGTTAAATTTCGATTTAAGATGAATTCCAAGCAAAAGGACTGCCAGCACTGGGTGATTGAGGTCCCTGGCCCCATCAGGCGTATTTTGTTACAAAATAATAATAGAATTTATATTGGGTGGTCAGTCCACGGTATTAAGGATTTCATAATATCTTCTAGATGTTTCAAATGCCTGGGCTATGGCCACTCATCTAAAAATTGTAGGTCACCTGAACACACCTGTGGGCACTGCGGTTGTCAGGGCCATAAAATTTCTGATTGCCCCAGTAAATCTTCCCCCATAGTTTGTCCCAACTGTAAAATTAGGAAACGCGAAGCTGACCATTCTTACAAGGACATTTCCTGTCCCGAATATCTCAGGGCCCAAGACCAGGTGAGGTTCAGGACATCTTATGAATAGTACCCCATACTACAGTTGTAAATATGAGTGTAAAATTCCTTCAATTAAATTGTCAGCGAAGTTTATCTGTTATTAATGATGTATCTAGTTTAATTTCTTTACATAAATTTTCTGTTTTGGCTCTCCAGGAGCCATACTCCTATAAAGGTGTGATTAAGGGTTTGCCCTGTCAATCTCAGTTAGTTCAATCTATCCCTGATACGTCTGGGGTTGGAGGCAACGCGGTGACTAGGGTTTGGGCTGCTCTGGTTATCGTGGACCCTCTGATCACGGTTACTAAGATCAATAGTCTCTGCTCCAAGTTTGCTGCTTGTGCCTGTCTTGAGGGTTCCTTCGGTAGGATTTATGCCGTCTCTTTGTACATGCGATGTTCGCAGTATGCACAGCCTATTGAGCCGTTCTTAAATTACCTGGAACTGTTGTTAACCAGACTTTCTGGTCTTCCGTTAATCATTATGACGGATTCTAATGCTTCTTCTCCCCTTTGGGGAAGCCCTACTTCTAACCCCAAGGGTGATCTCCTTGAGGATTTCATCGTTGCAAAAAACTTAATTGTCCATAATGTCCAGGGTCATCCCCCAACTTTTTCCAGTTCGCAGGGTCAATCTTACATTGACATCACACTTTCAAATCGTGCTTTTTCTTTCGGTATAAATAATTGGTCGGTTCGTACTTCTTGGTCGAGCAGTGACCATCACCCTATCACTTTTGACCTGGTCACCACTGTTAGGCCTTCTTCCCCTCGAGTTAATCATGATTTCCCTCGCTATAAAACTAAGGGTTCTGACTGGAGCATTTTCGACTCTAATCTTTTGAGTTTGGTTAATGAGGATTTCATCTCTAATCTTTCTGAATTGGATCCAAATTCCCTGGAAGAAAAGATAACTGGAATTATTACTGAGGTCTCTGACCTTAGTTTTCTTAAAAAATCTCGTCGAATCAATTCTGTTCCCTGGTGGTCTGATGGTCTTTACTCTCTTAGAAGAGATCTTAGGACTACCAGGCGAAACCTTAATAGAGCTAGAAGGAATAACAGGCCACCAATTGAAGTAAATAGGCTTGCTGACTTGTATAAGGCAGCTCGCAACAGATATTTTAACAGTATTAGAGAGGAGAAGGCCCAGGCTTGGGCTCGTCTCGTGGAAAGAACTATTAAATCAGATCCTTGGGGTTTACCCTATAAAGTCATTGCCTCTAAACTCCACCCACATATTCCTCAGACCTCGATCCATGTTCCAAATTCCACTGAAACTTTAACTTGGTCGGCATCTGTTGATGCCATCTTGGATGAATTGCTTCTCAGGGACATCTCTGTTCCTGAGAGCAATGAACAAACTCTTTTTAGATTACAGCATCTTGTGTTTGAAGGCTCTTCTTCTGAGGATCCCTTCACTAATATAGAAATTGATTCTGCCATTAATACCCTTACTATTGGCAAAAGTCCAGGTCTGGACCTCATGGAGGTTTCTGTGATTAAAAGAATCTGGAAAATCAAACCTATCCTTATTTCTATCCTAATGAATTCTTGCCTTCGGTTTGGTGTTTTCCCTGATCGCTGGAAAATTGCCAACTTAAAAATCCTTCCCAAGAGTCCTGGCAATCCAGTTGCCTCTCCTTCTTCTTATCGTCCAATTTCCCTTCTTCCTTTTCTTGGAAAGTTGTTGGAAAAACTTCTGGTTTCACGTTTCAAGGGTTACTATAACTCAAAAAATCTTTGTTCTTCTTCCCAGTTTGGTTTCACGCAAGGTAAATCAACTACAGATGCAATTAATCTTCTCCTGAGCACTGTTCGAGCATCTCCTTCTAAATACGTTCTCGGTCTCTTTGTAGACTTCAAAGGGGCCTTTGACACCTTATGGTGGCAGAGTGTCCTGGCGAGGTTTCGGGAGGCCGAGGTCTCCTGTCCTATCTACAAACTAATTTCTAGTTATTTCGATAATAGAAGCCTTGTGGTCTCCTCCGGTTTTTGCTCGGTTACGAGGCCGGTTTCTAGGGGTTGTCCTCAGGGATCCGTTCTTGGCCCTGTTTGCTGGAACGTGGTCCTTGATGGATGGCTAAATGCCCCTCATGATGATATTGGCAACATTGCCTACGCCGACGATCTTGCCTTGCTTGTACCTGGGAATTCTCGTCTAGAATTGGAAATTAAAGCAAACCACATCTTGGATGATCTTCACATGTGGTGTTCCCTCCATAAACTCTCCATTTCAGTCCCTAAAACTAAACAGGTTCTTCTGAAAGGCCTACTGAATCGTAATCGTCCCCCTGTGGTTAAAATTCTTGACCAGGCTGTTAAATTGGTAAGTGAATATAAATACCTTGGGGTGGTGATTGATGATCGTTTATCTTTCATTCCCCATTGTAAGTACCTTCGGCAGAAAATCCGTTCTCTTACCGGCTGGCTGTTGCGTCTTGCCCGTTCCCTCTGGAATCTTAAGTCGTCTTCTCTTGGTCTTTACTACAAGTGTATCTTCATCCCCATCGTCTGATATGGTGCTGGCGCTTGGGGCTTCAGAATTCTTAATTCACTGGTCCAAAAATACCTTCTGCAGGCGCAGCGGTCCTTCCTTCTCTATACTTGCAGGGCATGTAGAACTGTTTCTACTGATGCCCTGCTTGTTATTAATGGTCGTCTCCCTATCTACCTGGAAATTATATTGCATTTCTTGTCTTACCATAGGAAATCTCTCTCTCCTGCCTCGGTGGGAGATTTTGCTAATAATTATGAGAACTCTACAAATGTTGATCTGGCCAGACTTTCCAATCTTGCTTTGGAAGAGTGGCAACACTCTTGGGATGATTCCTCTCTCGGCAGAATCACATACGCTTTCTTTCCTCGTGTTTTTATTAAAGATAAAAACTTTAACTGGCTTCAACTTGGGTTATTTCCCACTTTCTTAATCACGGGACATGGAATTAATTCTCGTTTATATAGATTTGGACTCGTCCCCTCTCCTCTCTGCTCTTGTGGCTCTGAGGAGACGGTTGAACATATTGTCCTACATTGTAATTTATATGTGGATTTATGTGGATTTAAGACAACAATTGTCTATCTGTACAAATGTATATAATTTAGATGATTTTTGGCGCCTGGTTGGGTCGGCGGACTCTCTTTCTGCCTTCTCTTCTTTTGCTAATTGTGTCTTCCGGAGAAGAGCGGCTTTATCAAGGAATAACCCTTGATTTCGTTATTTGTTCTTAATATTTATATATATTACTGTATTGATTTTTTTTTTTTTTTTTTCGAGAGGAGTTTCTTCCTTGCCTAAATTGTCTTGTGTTTTGGACGCAGAGTTTTTGCGTCTTTTTCTGGAGACTTGTTTCAGGTTTTTGCCTGGCCGAGTGGGAGAGATGGACCTCCCCTCTCCCACTTCGAACTCTGTCCGGGTTGCCTGAAATGATTTTCTGTGTTAAATTGTATGTATTTTGTAAATACTGTAATTATCTTGTTAATATCATGGTGCTTTTGTTTGATTTGTTGTTTGCTCTCAGAACTGAGAGTAACTGATTTTATTGTGTTTTAAATCAGCAGTTAATCTTAAATGTTTATATTGTACATTACTTGTGTAGTTAGCTCATTATGTTGAAGAGACAGTTTTTCTCTTCTTGCGTTGTCTGTTTGGCTCTGAGGAGTGGGATGGACCTCTCCCTGCTCCCTCAGATCCAACCTTCAGTTGGCTGTTCTGGTTGAGTGAGATGATTTTCCTCTCTAGCCTGTCTTACTGCTGGCTGCTTTTCTTGCTGCTTGTGTTTTGATTTAATTTTGTTTTCCTGCGGGGCTGATTATTTGTTGTATTTTTCTTTCCTGCCTGATTGCAGCTGCAATCAGTTGGGTTTTTGCTAGTACCATATAGTTCTTAGTCTAGCATTTTTTGTTGTAAATGGGTTTTGGTTCTGAGGGGTGGGATGGACCTCTCCCCGCCCTCTCAGATCCAATTGCTTTGTTGGCAATTGACATCCTTTTTTTTTTTTTTTTTTTTTTAATGCTTACCAATGCATTATTGTTAATTCTACGTGTCTTGTTATTTGAAACAAGTTTTGTTTTTCGCAGCTTGTGGTAGCAGCTTTGCACTTGCTGGTTATGTACATATGTTTATAGATTAGATTACTTGTGCAGAGACATCTTCTCTGCATATTAATTAATTATTGTTTAATACTTAACTTATTATTTTGATCTGTTATACTTAGATTTAAATTTAGAATTGCTTTTGATTCGGTTAACTAATTTATTTGTACAGTATTTATTGGTTTTGCCTTTGGCATATATTTGCCTTGGGTGAGTTCTGTTTGTCTCTTTGTGTTTTGTATATATGTTTCTACATTTCTTCTGGATGACTATTTCTGTTAATTTCTTGGTTGACTAATTTTCAGCCAAGATTTTAATTACTTTGTAAATATTGTATATTTTACTCTCTGCTTATGCAGTGTAATTTGTTAATATGTTTACTGCTATGTTTCATATCGGTGACATAAGTATTCATTATGTATCTTAATTTATTCTTTTTTTTTTTTAAGTGGCTATCTAATAGCCACTTGTACATTACCTATGTTCTTTCCTTGAGACTTTTCTTTTTCCCCTTGTCGGTGCAAGTTGGGCTTCCTTCCCGGCTTGGGGAATCTTTCTTTCAAATGTACAAGCCTTCAGGCTTCAAAATTTTACCTCTTCAAGCTCTCTCGCTTGTTAGATTTTCCAACTAGTGTTTTCCTCTTTCCTGTTTCTTCTTTTCCTGAGAGAGTGTTTTGCTCTCATTTCTTCTTCTACTTTCTTTTCTCCTACTTTATCCTCCCTATTCATTATTTACTATAACCGGGATTCCACTTGTTGGAATCCCACTAAGTGTAATTTAGATAGTTCCTGGAGCGCCTCCACGTGGCTAGGGACGGGAGTCGGGACGCAGGTAGCTTGCTCCCTGCCTCCCGGCTGCTAAGACTCCAGGGCCGGCAAACAACAACCATCACAACACACATATATACTTACACACACACACACTTACACACACTTGCCGGCTATAAATAACCTACAGATGCTACAGCGGTATATAGGGGTAACCCTGGAGGCCGCAATCAATACAAGAATACCTTGTCCCTTGTCTTTTCATATATTATAAAGAGCCACACCATAGTTACCTAGTTTTAAATACACAAATTCAAATTTAATTTAATTTAATTTATATGATTACATATTCTACACAAGTCTTAAGTGCTATGTAAAATATACATATATAAGAAAATATAAATAAGAGAAAGAAAATATAAAATAATTATTTCAAAATTTTAATAATAAAAATTAAATATAATAAAAATGCATTAATAAAAAGTATAACGTTTAACGAAGACCTTTGGTCAAATCTTTGAAATTTGGCGTAAAATTCGTTAAAGCCATTCGCAGCAATTCAGTGAGATGATGATTGGTCAACTGTGAGCAATATTTCGACTTCACGAACTTCATTGTGGAGTACAAAGATTCACAGAAATATGTTGTACCAAAAATTGAAATTAGACGGTAAGCAGCTTTCTTTAAATGTAGATATTTTGATTTTGACATGAGTTTCCAAAATTCAATTATAGAAGTAGATTTGTGCTGCATTTGCAATGCCTGATCCTCTTTCATCTCTTCTTCTTCTTTAATGCTGCCGAATGGCGTTTGCGACTTCGTTTTGATATTGTTCTCTGTCTAGCGCTGCGTGTAGAATTTGTGCTGTTGTCATGTGAAGCCAGGTGTTGATGTTATCTAGCCATGCCATTTTCGGTCTGCCTGGGCGTTTCTTGCCTTCGATCTTTCCCTCCAGGATGAGTGGTAGTAGGTGATATTTTTGTTGGTTCCTAGCGATGTGACCTAGGTATTTGCATTTCCTGCTGATGATGGTTTTGAGCAGGTCCCGTTCCGTGTGCATGTCCTGCAGGACCTGTGCGTTGGTTATCTTGGCTGTCCACGGAATTTTCGGCATTCTTCGGTAGAGCCACATTTCGAAGGCCTGGAGCTTTTTTGTAGTGGCTGATGTTAGAGTCCAGGTTTCTACACCGTAGAGCAGTATTGGCCAGATGTAGCATTTCAATGTGCGTCATTTGAGCATGATGTTCAAGCTTCTGTCGGTGAGGAGGGTTCTCCATTTGGTGAATGCCTGCCTGGCTTGTTCAATTCTGCTTTTGATTTCGGCCTCATGGTTCAGCTGGTCATCAATGAGTACTCCGAGATACTTGAAGCGGTGTATTTGCTCTAATTTTTCGTTGTTTAGTTTGATCGTGATTTTGCTTGCAGTCCTGCTGACCTTCATCACCTTTGTTTTCTTTTTGTTGATTCGTAGCCCCTATGCTTGGCTTTCTATGTCCACTTCGTTCAAGATGGTCTGTAAATCTTGTTCTGAATCCGCTATTAGTGCTGTGTCATCGGCATATCTTAAGTTATTGATGCAATGTCCGTTAACTTTTATGCCGATGTTCTTGTCAGCCAGTGTTTGGTCGAAGATCATTTCCGAATAGATGTTAAAAAGAATGGGAGATAATGGACAGCCTTGCCGGACGCCTTTTTTTATTGGAATTGGGTCTGTCAGATCGTTGTCATAGCGAAGCCGGGCTGTTTGATTCCAGTAGAGAGTTGTAATAAAGTTGATATCATTGTTTTCAAGCCCAAGTTTTCTCAGTCGGTCAATTAGGCGGTCGGGGTCTACTGAATCGAAGGCTTTCTCGTAGTCAATAAAACATATATACACGTCTTTTTGATGTTCATAGCACCTTTGTAGCAATATTTGTAAACAGAAAATTGCTTCTCTGGTGCCTAGTCCCCTGCAGAATCCGAACTGTGTGTTTCCTAGTGCACTTTCGCACTTACATCTTATCCTTTGCTGAATCACCTTGAGGAAGACTTTTAGCACCTGGCTCATTAGACTGATCAGCCTGAAGTCTTCGCATTTCCGGCTGGTAGCCTTTTTTGGTAGGGCCACAAAGATGGATTGGAGCCATTCGGATGGAATGTCGTTGTTGTTGTAGATTTGATTGAACCATTTCGTTAGTTGTTGGATGTTGCTGTAGTCTAGTTGTTTCAGCAGTTCCACATGAATCTGATCAGGTCCACAGGCCTTGCCTGGCTTTGTTATTCGGATGGCATGTTCCACTTCAGATGTTAATATGTGGAGATTGTCTTCCTGTGTTTGTTGTTGCGTTTCTGCCGGTTTTCTGTTGGTGCCGAACAGATTGTATATATAGCTCTTCCAGGTGTCGAGTTTGGCTTGTTTGCTTAGTATAGGTTGATTGTTGTCCGTATATAAACTTGGGATAGGAGCCGGTTTGTAGATGTTTCCAGCTTCTTTAAGCTTCTTGTGCAGGTTATAGTTGTCATTTTTCTTGATTAGGTCTTCGATTTCTGCACACTGATCTTCCATCCATTTTTCCTTCGCCTTCCGGATTTCCTGTTTGATCTTTTGTTGTATTTCTTTGTATTTTTCCCGGTTGTTGTTGCTTTTGAATATTCTCCGTTCATCCATTAGGTCTAGTATGTGCTGGGTCATCCACCGTTGTTTCTTTTTCGACGCCTGATGTCCTAGCAGGGTTTCTGCTGTTTCATTGATGCACTGTTTGAGTGAACGCCCGAATGCTTGCAAATCTGTTGTTACTGCTTCGATCGATCGGATTGTAATGTTGAGATGAAGCTGTACTTGGCGTCTGTTGGCGGTGTTCTTCAGTTTCTCCAGGTCGATTCTTTTTGTTGTGCTTGTGCGTTTGACTGCTCGTAATTTGAGACGTAGTGTTGCTATTACTGGGTTATGGTCTGATGATATGTCAGCTCCGGGGTAAGTTTTTGCCTTGAGGACACTTGACTTATATCTGATGTTGATTAAGATGTAGTCAATTTGGTTCCTGACGATATTGTTGTCAGAGTCTTGTGGTGAGGTCCAGGTGTATAGTCGTCGAGGTGGTAGTTTGAACCAAGTGTTGGCAATGCTAAATTTTTCTTCTTGGCAGAACTGGACGAGTCTGTCGCCTCGTTCATTCCGTGTCCCCAAGCCATGTTCTCCGACTAATGTTTTGTAGCTTTCCTTGACCGATTTTGGCATTAAAGTCACCGAGGATGACCGTCATGTCGTGCTTCTTCAGCGACTTTAAAGTGTTGCTTAGCTTGTCGTAGAACAATTCAATTTCTTGATCGTCTTTGTCCGCTGTTGGTGCGTAGACCTGGAGCACATTCAGGTTGATCTTGTTGCCTGCTAGCTGTAGTAGTGCGATTCGTTCCGATATTGGGGTGAAACTGGTGACTTTGTTAGCCAGTTGTTTGTGGACAACGAAAGCGACGCCGTACGTCTGCTTGGTGTTCTCTTCTCCTCCGGAACAGAAGACGTGGTGGTCGTTTGATATAAACTTCTTTGTTCCAGGCCATTTGGTTTCACTTAGCCCAAGTATGTTGATGTTAATGCGTTCCATTTCTTGTAAAGCATTGGCTAGTTTTCCTGGTTGTAGTAGGCTTCTAACGTTCCATGTAGCTAGTTTCAGAAAATTCTTCGACGCAAACTCGGAGATTCTTAGCACCCCTGTCCCATTCAAGGGACGCCGAGACTCGGGGCCGTGGTTTATTTTGCTTGCTATCATTGAAGTTTTCAAGGGAAGGATAATCCAAGTAGTTTCCCGTTGCTTTCTTGGATCACAATTTAGTTGAAAAGGTCGTGTGTGGACCTTTTGAAACGGGTTTCGTCTGACGTCTCCACTGAAACCTTTCCGTCATGGAAGGCCCTTCTGGGAGCATATATCTTTCGGTGCTTTAGTAGTTTAACAAATTAAACTACTAAACCTGCCGCAGCCATATAAATGGAGTAGCTCTTATTCGGTGATGAAGCTGCCTCGTGATGTCATAATTTTACGCAATTTATGCCGAATTTCTAGTCACCACTGACCAAGCAGGTGGCACTGCTGTAGTTTTATCTCCTGGAAACATCCAAATGGCTGACTCGGTAAAATTACTGTGACCTTGAAAATACCAATAAATAAATAAATAATAAATTTTCTGTTTATACTCCGGGAGGACCAAACGGTCAGAGGAGTTCACAAATAGACAGAATACAAGAAACAGCACCGTATTCAGTAGTCACGGGCTTGAACCCCGGTCACTCAAGGCACGTGTACTTATGCACCCGCGCGCCTGACCACTAGGCTACGGCGGCCTATAACTCAGCAAAACGTGAGTATTTTTAAATACAATTTCGTATCCTGAAAACTTCTACATCAAAGCTATCATGTAGCACAACTATTCTACTAAGAATTCCCAGTGACTGATTATAGTTCCTTAAAAATTTAATGACCTTGAAATTTCCTATGTCCGAACATAACAATGATAACCATTTTAAAAAGTTCAGTCCGAAAAATAAAACCACGTTTAGGTCTCAAATCTTAACCTATCACTCACCCACACTTATTTTATCTAAAATATAACTTCTTTTTGAGCAACACTCCCGAAAACCTTCTTTATTTATTAATTTTTAAGGGCGCACTAATTTAGCTAGCGCCACCAATTCCCCAGCCGCTTTTTCAACAAGTATTATTTCAGAAATTGGAAATCCATCTTCAATAATATCACAAATAAATGGGTTCACAAAATATGCAAATGTAGATTTCAAACTTTTCAAATCTTCAAACCTATGTTTGAAATCTGCTTGCAATTCTTCCAATTTTTCTTTGTATCCGTCTAACTTTTCTTCTTTAATATTAATTATATTTGCTTTTACTCGTGGAAAATTATTAAATATTTTGTTCTTAAGATCGTACACAAAAAACCGAAGTTTAGCTTCAAAACTAAATACAGTTTGTGACAGATCAATAATAATTTTTTCCTTTACTTGTAAAGCCAAATTAAGTGTTTGCAAATGTTCTGTAATGTCTGTAAGGAACATTAAGTCAGAAAGCCAAGTTTCATTTTCTAATTCTGGGTATTTTTTTCCTTTTTCTTTTGTAAATGTTATGATAGGATTTATGAGTTCCACAAAACGGCTCAAAACATTGTAAGTTGACAGCCATCTTACAACACACCATAGGGATAAATCACTGGGCAATTCATCTGTTTCGTCATTCACCCGCAACTCTTCTAAAAAGTTCTTAAATTGATGATGTGTTTTGGCATTTGTTCTAATTAATTTCACAATCTGCAAAACATCTTCCACACATTGTCATATTTAAAGTACTTCGCTATGAGATGCTCACGGTGAATTATGCAGTGAAGAGGTAAGAAACATGGAATTTTAGGATCGTTGTTTAAAAGACTAATGAGACCTTGGTTTTTCCTTATCATTGCAGGCGCTCCATCAGTCGCAACACTTACAAGTTTATCACGAGGCAATTCAAACCTGTTCATTACTTCATCAAGCGCATTTCTAACATCGATACCGCAAGTTGTTTCGATAAGAGCTACTAGGTCTAACATTTCTTCCTTCATATTTACATCTACAGAAACATAGTGGACAAAAACGGCCAATTGTGGAACATCCTGAATGTCTGTATAGACTCGTCGAGAGCTAAACTAAATGCTATACAATTTTTTTAAATCACACATCAAACTATTTTCAACATTTTTACTAATTGCACCAATACAATGCTCAGTTGTACGGTGTGACATAGGAACCTAGGAACCTGTGTGATCAATTTATGCAGTTTTGTGTTATCTGGATCCAAAACTTTAACCACTTCTTCCAAGTTTCTTTTAATAAATTCTCCTTCTCCATATGAACGTTTGGCACGAGCAATATTCCAAGCTATCAAAAAACTAGCTTTGTTTGCTCTGTCATCTTCACAACTAAAAGAAGACAAGAGTCCTTGTTGCTTATGAAGACCAGATTGCAAGGACTTAAGTTTCTCTGTTCGCAATTTTGAATTCAGTGGATATTGAGTTGAAAAGTGGCGATGACTTACTTCGTAATGTCGACGTAAATTGCTTACTTTGTAGTTTGCAATTGTAACTTTACAAATAAGACATGACTTTCCATTATTGTCAATAAAAGCAAAATTCTCTACCCATTCTTCTTGAAAGATTCTATTTTCTTGTTCGTGTTTTGATATTTTCTGAGGTCATGTTATCAAAAAATTTAAATAAATTTAATTCCAAAGTCTGAAATTGAAACTGTTATGGGAGGTTTGGTCGCATTTTCTAACCACTCCCGGTTTAGTGTTGCACAAGTCCGCTGATGGCGCCAGCAGTGTAAATGCACACAGATTTATTTATAATCAAAATAAAAATAGAAAAATATCTAGACATAAAAAAAAATAAAATAAACACAGCATAAAATCCATATAACAAAATATTAGTTACTTAGTTAATTTAACAACATTCAGTGAAAGAAGTTCTGAATTAATAAAAAAAAATGGATTTAAATTTTCAATGCGAGCCGCACTTAACTCAACGAAGAGCCGCATGCGGCTCTGAGAGCCACATTTGCCCACCGTTGGCATATCCAATACGATGCTTCCCTTTATTTTTTACGATGTCCATTTTAAATCTAATAGCTTCCCTTTATTTTTTACAATGTCGCGTATAGTTTGGTCACCAACATTATAATGGTTCTGTAGAGATTTAACGGATGCACCGTTTTCAAACTTTTGAATAATTTAAAGTTTTTGTTTAATTGAAAGCACAACTCTTGCATTTGCCCATCATTTTCGCGATTTCTACACAATAAATAAAATAAATACTTACTATAAAAAAAAAAAAAATTCCGACATCCCTGACATAAATAACGAAACAAAATTTGTGCTTTTGCAGTGCAACGGAACACAACAATCGACGCGATGCACTAAATCATAATAAACATTTGGTCTCTCTTTTTTTTTTTTTTTTTTTTTTTTTTGAGCGGTAGGTGTGAAGACAGCAGGGGGGTTTCAAGATCTAATCTCCCAATGACGACTTATGGACTTATAACAGCGGTTTTTGTCGCTTATTTAGGACTTGCAAAATATCTGTTTATACCTGTATAATAACTATTCTAGTTATTACTTGAATTTTATGATTTCTGGTTGATTATTTATCTATTTATTATTTTTTTTTTTATTTGGAGTCTTGAAGTATTCCGGTTAATCCAATCCCGGTAAATCTGCTGTACTTTATTATTACCATATTTAATGTTGGTAATGTCTTACTGTGTGTTTAATTTATCAATTAAACTTTATTATACGTATGTACGTACAAGAAAATCACGTTATAGTATATATGGGGTCAGCAGGTGTTCGCTTATATCCGCGGTTTCAGCCATCCACGGTAGGTCTTGGGAGGTATCCCCTGCGGATACCGGGGGTCTTACTGTATATGGATTGTTATATAATTTTGTATTTGGCTCTTTTAGGAAAAAATTGTCGGGTAATTCCAAATTTCATTAAAATCGGATCAATAGAAATTATTTCTTTTTTCATACATATCACACAATCATTTTTAGACAGGATATCAATCAGTTAATCAAATCATAGCACAAACTTTGTTTTTCTTAATATTTACTAATTACGATCGCCAACTTTTTTTTTCTTTTTTTTTTTTGAACTGATTAAGATTTTTCAATAAAAATATCTTGTTTTTTTCCTTCTTGATGTTATGAATATAACAACTGATATTTTACAGTGTATCCCCGTAATTACTACAGTTTTTAAAACTATACTATAAATAATTATGGGAAAATAAATGCATTCCATAGCATTTACAATCGGTAAAAATAGGGAAAAAAAAATTCTAATGAAATTAATGGCTTAATAAAGTGTCAGTTAAAATGAAATAAAGTATTTCAAATGTGGAAATTATATACTGATGCAGTATATATTCATTTATACTGCACCACGATAAAGGATTCTGACCCTGTGGTTGTCCGGAAGTAGTATAAACAGAAAATTTATTTATTTATTTATTTTATTTTATTTGTATACTCTGTTAAGTACTGTACGTATATATGCGTGCGTGTAAATGAGCAAGATGAAGCGCAAAGGCGAAAATGTATAGTTGGCATAGATATTCAATGACTTGTAAGAACCCAATTCTTACACTTATCCTAGGGAATGTTATGAAATAAATATTATAACATAACAAGAAAATATATGTATATATTAAATAATATTATTTACATAGGATGATTTTCAGCTTAGATTGCGATCGCTCTGTACCGTACAGTTAAGTAGGGGAGGATTAGCGTAACAACGGGGGGGTAGCTGGACAGAGCACAAAGGTACAATGGGAGCACCGTAAGGCCAGTTCAAGTCGCTATAAACAGAAAGTGAGCAACTCTTTGGAAGAAAAGAACAAGGGAACCGACTACCCCTTGTGGAGAGGCAGAATTTTAAAGACTAAGAGGGTGGAGGGGACCCTGGATGCGGCATACACCTGTGGTAATGGCTAGCCGCTAGATAAAACTAACCGACTCCTTGAGCACTTACTGATTTCAAGGAGCGGTAGAGAAAAAACAGAGTGGACTAATAGCGGTAAGTGAATCGGAATGATCACAAGGAAATATCTAGAAATTTCTAGACTTCCGGAAGTTCATCGAAGCTTCTAGAAATTTCGAGAATCGGATGTTTCCCCAGAAAAGGGAAGGGCCAGAAAAACGGAGGAAGTGGGAGAGAGCGAATGAGAATATAGAGATGATGAAGAACGAACTGCGATTGGATCAGAATAGAAGGGGTGGCTGAAACAAAGGGAGATGCAAGATAGAGAGTGGGAATGACAGTTCCAGTTTTTGGACAGTTTGGGTAGTTTTTGGAAGTTTTGAGAGTTCCTGTGGGTGTGCCTGAGTGATGAGCGGCCGGAAAGAAATCCCGAGAAGTGCCGGGAGAATCGCTGGAATGTGGTAGTGGAAATTGAAGCAGTTTGTCGCAAAGACAATTCGTTAGGCAAGTTCTGGGAGAGGTCAGCCGCAACGTAGAAATATGAAGGAGATGCCCAATGAAAGATGGAAACACATATGCTGGAGCTGAGTGATAAGGATCGAAAAGTCTCGGTATAGAAAGATAAGGAAGAGTTATACAGTCTGGCTTCTCGATAAAGCAGTAAGGAGAGTCTTCATAATTTTATTATGCACCCCAGTATCGTCGAGCTAATCAGACGCCCAAAGCGGGCCAGACAACCCATTTATGGAGAAAAGAGTGAGTTCCTGAACGAAGGAGAATTCCTGTAGATGAGCAGCAGTTCCTTAGCCGATGACTAATTCCAGTAGGAGTCTGATGATGCCCTATATTGATGATGATGGCCGCCCCTGACCTGAGAAAAAGGTTGTGTAAAGAATGATCCCCTAAGCTGTTATGTAAGTACCAGATAACAGTTTTAAGCTTGATTTGAAGGAAAGGACTCTAGAGAATGTTTTAGATTAGTTGATAGTTGATTTGATATTGTTTAGCATAAAGGGAAGGAGAAAGTTCATAAGATAAAATATATGTGCTTCATCACAAAGATAAGTTATTAAGCAAGGAAGATTTAGATATATGTACTCGAGACTAGTGTGTTTTAAGTTGAGATTATGTTCTATGCACATGTAATTATTTTGTAAGGGATAATTATAGAAAGATTATAGCGGGGATTTATAAATCTGGGAAAATACACATATAGGTGTTATGCTCACTGCTGTAATCCCAGTTGGGAAGTTTAAATTGTTAGAAGACAAGAGAATGTTATGAGATGTAACCTAAACCAGAAGGAGAAAAGGCAGAAAGACATGAAGATATATGAATTGTGATTATCTATACATCTTAGCACACATATAATGCTAGTAATTAACATTTTTCCCAATTGAAGATGTATTATATATTCTTCTAATATATATACTGTGAATAAACAATATTGTATATGTTTACCAAGTGTAGTAAGAGTCATTCTGAATACTCAGCCAGTCCAGAGGAGACATACATGAACTTCTATTCACCCAGAATCTGTGATTTTCTGTGCAGTATACAAGTCAGGTGTTAATGTGGGAGGGGGTAAATTAGGGGGAAAATAAACGGGCAAATACAAAGTTAAGAGAGGTGGGTCTGAAAGTTTAAAGAGATTTATTAATAATTATAATTAATAATAATAAAGCTAAGAATTCTATTCATCCCCCACAATTCTATTTCTTCCACAAAATAACATTTATTCCCCCAGTAAAGAAAAATAAAAATTCAAATCCACCCCCCACAGACTAAACTTTGCTGTCTTGTTCCATTAAATGGAGTGGAATGTTATGGAGTTTTTAAACAAAAAGTGAAACTATTCCTGTAAGAACGGGCGAGTTTCGCGAATGAAAGGAAATAGTTTGTGGTTGTCTCTTAATGTTAGTTACAGAAAGGAGAATTCTTTACAAATGTGCTTAGAGAAATAATTCACGCATGTTTAAATTCGATTACATCTTGATAACAAGGAGCATCTTTATAAGATACAGTATACAATAAGAGAGGAATGTGTGTTTAAAGGGGATACAGATGATTTATCCAGCTGTTATACGGGGCAATTCTAATTCACAGACGATAAAGGCTAATTTTGGTAATGTTGTACTTTTTTCCAGTCAGGCTTACAGAATTTAGAGAAAGAAGAGAATTATTTTCTTTTGAAAGTTGGAATTGCGAATTTCGAACTACTATTTCGAAGTTGACTCCAAACAGAAAGTTACCGTATTTCTCCATGTATAAGACACACCTTTTTTTCGAAAAATTTTGGGTCAAAACACTGGGTGCGTCTTATACAGTGGTTGTAGTTTTTTTTACTTGCATTTCCCGCTTTTTGGCGCTTGTTATCTTTGCGCTCATTGTTTCGCACTTGTTACCGGTATATTAGGTTACGTTTTGCCACGTTCTGCCCAGAAATGGCTCAGAAAAGATTTTCGTACAGTGCTAAATTCAAGTTATGAGGAGTTGTATGACTTTTATGAATAAAACTTGAGTTCAATAACTTTATGTAATATATTTTTTTATTTATTTTTTTAAATTTCGGGCACCAAAATTAAGGTGCGTCTTATACACGGGGAAATACGGTAACAGTAGTCCATTAGTCAAACAAAAAAAAGTAAACGCAACAAAAGAGAGACAAGTTTGCTAACAGTGGTTTTCTGCAATGGAAAAGTTCTTTACTTTAAAACAAACGTGTTCATCTTTACCTGGGCTACTGGACTGAATGCTAGTGTTAAAGATAACATTTACCAGCTATAACGAAATGCTAAATCTGTTATTGAAAAGTGAGAGTTTACCTTAATCGTTTTTTTTTTTTTTTTTTTTTTTTGCAAATTGTATAACCAATATGAAATTGGTTAAATACTCTACACTGAATATTTCTGTAACGGGGGGGGGGATCTAAGACTTTGAGATACAGCAACTTAAATAAATAAATAAATAAATCTTTATTTGTCCTACCAAATTTAAAATATATGCGTACATTGGTAAGCGACAAATTCCCTTCACGGCAGACAATGCCAGGGGATTACCATAAACTGTGAATAAAAGAATGTCTAAAATATACAAGAAAGGGCAACAAATATACAATAAATATACACGAAAAAATGACATATAAATTGCATTACTCTTCACTACATTTCTGTCTAGAGTCCTGGCAATTGTAATACAAAAGTTCATCTTAACATCACATCCACTGATCAACTTGTGCGAGATATACATTATTCAATTGCGTACACAGTTCTTGACAGAAATTCACACAACTACTAGGCAACAGTAGCCTCAGCGAGCCACACTGCGGTTTGTTTCCTATATTTAGGGTCTTCTATGAGCCTTAGTAGGTCAATTCCGATATGTGTTAGGAACTGAATTGATTCTAACGCACTGGCGGGTATAAACCTGTCGGCCATCTTCAGTCTGTTGGTCTTCATTCTCAAGGATTTTGTACCTCTTAATGCAGATGGCGGGATGTGCCACTCACAAAGCTGCCAGAAGCATGGTGATGATATCGTGCCAGTCATCATTTTGATTGTGGTTATTAATCGTTTCCAGGCAATGATGTCTGGTAAACGCTGCAGTTTAAGCTGTTCAGAGAGCTTCGTGGTCCTTAACTGTTGTGGGAGGTGGTGCTTATGGTTTGCCCACTTCAGCAGCCAGAATTCACTTGCATATATTCTCCTAATGTGGGTAGGGGTGGCTGACGCCCACAATTCAGCGCCATACAAAATGGCCGAATACACTGTGGTTCTTAAATATCGTGCGGTTGTTGCAGTCTGTTTCACGTGCAAGAGGTGCTGTTTTGTTGCCCAACGTAAGTAGTTCATTTTCTTTACAGTCAGGTCAATATGAGAGTTGAACGTGAGTTTCGTATCAAATGTTACTCCGAGATCTCTATGCGTCTCAACAACTGGGATAGGTTTGCCATGAAGTTTCGGGTGTACGAGCGTAGGCGATTTTTTGAGCGAGTACACCATGATTACGGTCTTCTGCGGATTTAGGACCAAGCCAAATTTGTCCAAGTACACGAATAAGTTCAGAAGCTTATAATTAATCTGCTCACATAATGCCTTATTGTTCATGGACGGTTGGATAGGTGTTAGGATCTTAATATCATCTGCATAAGTGCATACATCATCCCTACCGTTGCAGAACGGGATCATCATGGCAGTAAAGAGGAGTCCTGATAAAACTCCACCCTGTGGAACTCCTGCATGGAGTTGGCGTTAGTTATTTGTCCAACCTGCACAGTTAACTTTTTTTTGCTTTGCTTGAGAACTCGGTATTCATTGTTTGTGCTTGACAGGTAGCGGATACTCCTTATTGTCGTCTTACATTTGACCGCAAAAGAACCGGAGGACATTCTATCCAATAATTCTCCGCAGGTGATCCGTCACCTCGTTGACAATCAGAAACTGTATATGAGATAGCCCAGTAGCACGCGTTCCTTGAGTGGACCGGGGTTCAAGCCCGTGACTACTAAATACGATAAATATTTGTATTGATGATTTATTGTAAACTCTACTGACTTGGTTGTCGTGCCGGAGTATAAACAGAATTTTTTTTTTTTTTATTGGAAGAATTTCCAGAAACGTTCTCAAACCTCTGGAATCCTCTATATCGTAAGCTGCAGTAACTCAGAAGAATATTATTCCAAGTATTCCTACTTCGTTGGCTAAACATCCTGCTGCTGTTTTCAGGGTGCTAAACATCCTGAAAACAAAGGTATTTTTATGAAAACACCTTTGTTTTCATAAAAATAATTATTAAATTATTAATCCATGAGGTGGTTTTTTATAATAATTGATTTAGATAATAACAATTGCCATTTTTAAAACAAGTTATGAATCCAGTCTTTAACTCCATTCAGCGCCTTCGGCTGGGACTACACCCTAGTTACGTTTCTGCTGCCAGGATTGCATCCTTTCCAGCCTGTTCCTGATTTCGGCATAGTCACACCAAAAAAAAGCGAATTATGCTTGTCTAGGACCTTGAAAAGGATTTAACTGAAACACACATTCTTCAGCATCTATATTTCAGAAACCCGAAGGACTCTGAATTTACGCAAGAAGATATTGCTGAAGGAGTTGTTCCCTTTTTCGCCTAAAGCCACTTCTAAAAATCGTACCTGCTGGGCTATGTCACTGTCATCCAGGCTTGTACGCTTATATGGTGACCGGACTGCCTACAAATTTTGGATCTTTGCAGTAGTAACTAAATGTTAAACTCGGCTTCGGCCATTCTCCTCAGACTTGCAAAGGCGATAATATTTATCGCCTTTGCAAGTCTGACAATATTTATCGATTGTCTTGATGAAGCAGAATCACCTGCTTACTCCAACTGCAAGGCCAGGAGGCTGAAATGCAAAGAACAATGTAAGGGATCCTAATTGCTCTAAATTCCAGTACATAAAAGGGCGTGCTACATAACTACCTCATATTATGTTAATGAATTAATAGACACTACACTATTATATCATGTGGTAGATTAAGTTATTGATTATTGAAATGATACAATTTAAAGGGACTGAATCACCTCAATTCACCCCATTTCAATAACTTAATATACCATGTGATATAATAGTGTAGTGTCTATAAATTCATTAACATAATAACTTTAAAGAACAATCACGTAGACGCCCCCTCAAATAATTAGGGATACTTCATGTTCTTTAACAATCTATAGTTGTTTCTACTTCTAAGCTCTCTTTTCTTCAGCCCAATGAGGTAGGGCTGAAGAAAATGCCCTACCTCATTGGAATGAAGAATGAGGCTTGCAAGATCCTTACTATTTTCATGGGAAAAATCTCTGGCTATCGCTAGAACTAGCCTTGCTAGTGCAGTTCTTTTTTTTTTTTTTTTTTATTCAGTCTCTTCAATTGTGAAGGCGTATGATGTTTGGACCATTGGTGCAGATTTAGTCCAATTAGGACAGTACATGTACAATTGTGGTCCACCTCACTGTTGGGCCACAGCTGTACACGTGCTGGGAAGCAGCCTGCCTGATGGTTGCTGTTTCCTGGTAATGAGACACACTTCACAAACATGGTCAGGCGCGCGGGTGCATAAGTACAGGTGCCTTGAGTGACCGGGGTTCAAGCCCGTGACTACTGAATACGGTGCTGTTTCTTGTATTCTATCTATCTTGTGAACTCCTCTGACCGTTTTGGTCATCCCGGAGTATAAACAGAAAAATTTATTTATTTATTTACTCAACTTTTGGCCTTTGTACTCATTTAAACGGTGTACCACGGCGGAGTTGAGCTAGGGTTCAGGAGCTGTCCTATATAAAACACAACGCACGCACACTTCGCACCATGACCCGCTTCGTCAGAACTTAATTGTGGGCATAATAAATTGCTATAAGATGACAGTTCCGACACCCATGGGCAACCTTCTGTTCCGAAAACGAGGTTCGTCGCTCTACAGAGCCCGTTTCCACTATTCCATGATCCAAGAACGATGGGATAAGCGTCATTGAAAAGACATAGCGTTCGCTAGTCTTTTGCAAGGTGTGACGTGGGGAGGGGAGGGCAGCAGCTCTGTTATGAAATCTTATGCCATGCACTTTCTATGGACCATGCCGCACTTATGGGCTACTTACGTGGACACCTGGCGCCTCGATGTGACGTTTTCCAAGTGCGCTCGGTTCGCTTCTACCACCTTCATCAGAGATCGGGATTCCCATTCGTCCTTATTTTATTTATTTATTTTTTTTTTCGGCCTACCTGATTATTTGTGCATACCTACATATCCCTCGTTTCCTCGTTTAACCGTCTTTGATTACATCAGCTACAATTGACTTTGGGAGGTTCAAATTTGTAGGTTTCGCACTCAATAACAAAACTGCTAATATAACATCCAATGATTAAGACTGTTAGAAACACCATAAGCGAATTGCCGTGACTTGTTCTACCTGTTTGTGTTATTTCTGCTATTGTACGCGCACTTTTAAACTTGTTTTGCATACATTTCATATGCACTGTTCACTACATTTAGAAGTACTCTTATACTTTTGGTAGGATAAAGTGTAATGGGATGCCGCAAGTAACTCATGTGCAAACTACTGAGCATCCCAAAATAATAATCGAAGTGACACTCGCGAAATATGCAGTCCGTCTGGAAAACATCAAATCTTGAATTTACTATATATTTAGAGCAAATTCACTTGCTCGCTTACAAAATACGATAAATTTGGGATGAGAAAGTATCCAGTTATATAAATTTCATTAAAAAGAAGAAGTCTGAAGAAAAGTGGTTTTAATTATCTATATAGTTTTATATAAAATAACGAAAAATTCTTTTCTTGAAACTTTTTCTTAATTTCACGTGGCCTCGTTCTCATACTATTCTAATTCTTTATTACTATAGTATATCCTTTCAAGCGCAAGCTTACTTTCCTGCATTTCTTTCATTCGTCTAAATTCCTATGGTGATAAGATGAGAAATTCACTTGTCCATACTTTGAAATTCAGTTTGCCACATATAACTTTGTCTGCTGGAAAAAATAAATAAATAAATAAAAATAAATAATTGAGGAGTATAAGGTAAATGGCAAGACAGAGTGTCTAAATAAATGTACTTGGGCATCGTCTGCAATCAACTCTGTATCAACGTGCAGGACGTAGACTCCTAAAAAATCTCGTGCTAATTTGCGTGCCTTCGGTGTGCATGACTTCCTGCCAGAGTGCCGTGTCTAGTATACAACTAAGGAGGGATAGAACCTTGATCGAGGTATTGATTTCTCGCAGTTACATTAAGTTAGACAACAAAAATTGGTTGCTATGGCAACAGTGGCTCACGTGAATGTCTTCTATTGAGGGAGACAAAAAAAAAAAAAAAAAAAATGGGGGAGACAGAGAGAAAGATAACTCAGAGAAAACTTTGTGTAATCATGCACAACGTAAACGGTTAAGAAAACTTGGTCGTACTCTTTTAATTTCTAGAATGGAGAACTGAATTTTAATTATTAAGAATAAAAATTACATAAATTATCGCTGAAGTTAAATTCATTGTGAAGGCAAAACCTACAGAACCAGAATTTTTGAAGATTTATAGACTTGACTATAGCTGTAAACGAACTGAAATCGTTGTCCCACAATCATCATAATTATGTCCTAATTTTGTTTACGTACCCCCCCCCCCCCCCCACCCAGCACTGTGCAGTACCACGGGTGAAATTTGTAAATCTTGTATTTCAGAGTTTCCTAATTTCAAATTGATAAAAATAAATAATTACGTTTTTTTCAGTGCCGGATTAAAGTACGGGTCAGCAAGGGTCCTTGCCAGGGGCGCCAAAAACAGAAGAACAATAAGGCAAAAAATATAAAAATGAGGCAAAAAGGGTGATATAACAACTTCACAGCATAGAGTGATCTTTTCTAGGCATCCAATGAAAACTACTACTATTCCACCTAGGGATTTAATACGATATTCCCCTCGTAACAATCGATGAAAAAAGTGATGAATCTACAGTTTGAATGAACCTTCTTGCCGATGACACTCAGGCTTTTACTGATTTTTTACCCCTGAAAAATTGGCTGTATATTTTCAACAAATAATACAAAAAGCTATATCAAAACTAACCAAGAAAAAGATTCGAACTGGCGAAGGGTTCACACCACGAAAGTTAGTTTCAAAAGGCAGAAAGGAATGACAACTGTTCTTCCTCAGAGGCTTTAAGATTACATTAGGAATACAAAATCATCAAAAAACAATATGCCAAAACCATATATAATAAAATAAAATCTTGGCAAGAAGACTAACTATTTGGGCAATAAGGAATCTCATGGACTTATTTACAAAATCAGTAGCAATAATATAGTTAGGGAAGGACGTTACGTGGTTGTTTCCATGAAAATTAATTGTTGTAATAACCACTCTTCGACTATGAGAAATTAATATAGTTTATTCAGCTCGCATTGCCCAAGCCATTATACATTTAAGGTGATGTTTTTCGGGCAACTTACTGCAGCGTATTATCAGACCATACATTGGCTGTTAGGGGGAGAAAATATAAAACGTTACAATTTGGAAACATTCGTAATTAATTATTAATTATGAATTTTAGGGAATTCAAGGTAAAGATTTGTATAGTTAAAGAGCAGCCCACACACAACCTCCTCCAGACCCCCAGCCTGCAGATGTTCAGAACATGAAGGTAGCGCACCTCAAACAAGAACCACTGGATCGACGATAGTAAAACTTGGCACTCTACTATTGGTCAAGAGATTTAATCCTATAATGTAACTGTTGGCAGTACCTCTTGCCAGTATGCACAACACGTTTTGAAGGCATCAGCAAGCAGGAGTCTGACAACAGGTAACAATTTAATTTTTATATATGTATATCCGAATGTATTTACCTTATTCTATAGTACAACCCTAATGTAATTTTAACTATAAAATTCCTGTTACATAAAACCTAACATACAGTTGCTGTATATTAGGCTTTAGGCTGTTATCCAACGCCAAAATGTTAGCATAATACAGATGAACTTTACATTCTCATCCGTGGTAACTCCAGAGTGGTACTTGAGACTCAAGGCAATATCACCTTATCCAGGCTTTCAGAATGGACTGCCCTCAATAAATTAACTGTATCCACTACAAACACAAAAATTATGATTCTAATAAGGGATTAAACAACACTGCACTCCACGTAAATTTTAAAGGCAAAAAGTGACTAGAAACATGCTGGAAAGAAAACTTCACAGAAAAGATTCCAATAACACAACCATTAAGAGACCAACTTTAAAGAGCAGGGGGCCAAGCCCCCTAGTTAGTTGTTATTGTTGGAATAATTAGGGGCGCAATGGCCCAGTGGTTAGGACACTGGACTACCAGCCTGATGGACCCGGGCTCAAGTCCTGCCTTGGCGGCTCCATCACGATGGCAGAGCAGTATAATAATATTAATGAATTAGAATAATAATAATAAATAAATTAATAGTAATAAAAAATTAATAAATAAATAAACATCGTGAAAGTTGCTCCAATGGACCTACCTACCCCAAGGTCGGAGTGGTGGCTAAGACAGATTGTGGCGCCACCTGGTGTCACTCCCGAAAACTACCACTAGACATAAGCCGAAGCTAAACAGGTCCACCTCCATAGATGGATGATTTTTCGCAGAGAAATATTAATCATACTGCATCAAGTGTGGCGCAGGATAAAGTCACTCGCTTCAGGCCTTAGATAGAGGAGTCGGTTCTAAAATTCAGAGACAGTCTCCTAAGGAAGGCAGTAGAGCAAGTGGCGCTGTCCCCTGTATAGCTACCAGAGAGAGGGGAAAGACCATCCAGCCTCACCAACTGGAAGTACTTCCTGCGCAACTGCGTTAGTGACCACGCAGGAAGGAAGGAAGGAAGAAAACGACAAGGCATCCAAATGAGTATGTACATCATGCAAGCATACTAAAAAATAACAAAGCTGGAGACCTATATGACAATACGAGACTACATACTAAGTGGCTGGAACAATTCCAGGATATTCAGGTCACGGAGCAGAGAAGGACACCATCGTCACGAAGAACCTGATAGCTCCTGCAATCTTGGAAAAAATCAAGCAGGACGTGAGCGCTGAACTACAAAGGATAAAGAATATGGTCAACACTAGAACCACAGGAGCAAGAACATACCACCACTGAACCAGAGGAGGAAGAGCAAGAAGAAATACAACCCACAGCAGCTGAAGTGGAAAAAGACGAAGTCGTGATGTCCAGAATATAGGACGAGTGAAGGAAGGACCTAACAGAATGCGAAGGAATGGACCCCACAAAGACCCACGTGATACCGAAGCAGAGGCCCAAATAGAACCTTGTGGAGAGTCACAGACCACCTCAATCGGCAAATAATACCACATCACCTCGACAACAATGGTGCAACACTGGAGGCCATCCACACAACCGTGTATTGTGCTGCCATAGCAGCCACTAGGATTAATGTAAGAGAAATGAGAGACCAGCAGCAGAAGTACCGAAAAGAGAAGGAACCGTCAGTTTGGGAAAGAGGACTTCAGCAGAAGATAGAAGAATTAAGAGTCAAGATAGACCAACTGACCCAGTACCAACGGGGTAATAGGAGAATAGGAGAAAGAAATTGATTGAAAAAGTGAAGAGCATCCTCAAGAGAGACAGCGTCCACAGCAAACATGA
This sequence comes from Mastigoproctus giganteus, assembly GCF_048544385.1. Lineage (NCBI taxonomy): Eukaryota > Metazoa > Arthropoda > Arachnida > Uropygi > Thelyphonidae > Mastigoproctus > Mastigoproctus giganteus. Next base: position 126,968,239 of record NC_143582.1, read on the forward strand.
GACAAAAAAAAAAAAAAATCACAGAATTGGAGAGTACTTGGATACACTGAAGCAAAACTTCCTCGCATTCAGCAAGAGACTACGCCGATACAAAGATAGTTCCCAGAGGAAAATAAACAACCGAATCTTCGATGAGAACCAAAGAGGCTTCTACAGGAGCCCCGGAGAAGACGGGAAAGAAGGGAACGGACCACCCAAGCAGAAGACATTGAGGAGTTCTGGGGCAACATATGGAGCAGGGAAGTAAGACATAAAACCAAGCACCCTGAATAGAACTAGAACGCAAGAAAACCAAGGACGTACAAGAGATGAGAGAGTGGGAGATTCGAGAAGTAAAACAGACGATCAAGAACTCGCACAACTGGTGAACTCCAGGAATAGATAACGTCCAGAACTATTGGTACAAGAAGCTAACTTGCACACACAAGCACTTGGCAGAGCAGTTCACCCGAATGATAAGGCACCCAGAGACAATCCCGAAGTTTCTCACTGAAGGAATCGCATATCTGAAGCCTAAAGACGAAGATATAAGAAACCCGGCGAAATACAGGCCAATCACTTGCCTTACAACAATGTACAAGATCCTGACCAGCTGCATAACCAGGAAGATATCAGACCACTTGGAGAGCCAGAACATAATGGCCGAACAGCAGAAAGGGTGCAAGCGGCTGTGAAAAGGATGCAATGAGCAATTAACTATAGATGCCGCGGTTATAGAGCAAGCCTACAAGAAGAGCAACAACATGTACACCGCCTACAACAATTACCGCAAGGCCTTCGACTCTGTGCCTCACAGCTGGCTAATAGAGGCGCTAAACTTCTAAAAAGTCAATCCGATAGTGACAAACTTTCTAGAAGAAACGATGGCGAAATGGATTACCACCACTAAGGTCGAAAACATCACAACCAGGCCAATCCCCACCAGGAGAGGAATCTTTCAGGGAGATACCCTGAGCCCACTGTGGTTCTGTCTAGCACTTAACCCGCTGTCCACCATGCTCAACAGTAGCAAGTACAGATACAACCTCAAAGAAGGAAGGAAGAACCTGTACACCCTCACCCACCCGATGTACATGGATGACATCATGATCTACGAGGGAACGGAGAAGCGACTTCAGCAACTACTCCGAATCACCAAAGAATTCAGCAATGATACTAGGATGGAATTTGGTCTAGACAAATGCAAGACTCACGGAATGCACCAGGGAAAATTAGTCATACTACCGAAACTACCAGCTGCAAACTGGTAAAGAGATCGAATCCATTGGCAGAGGGAGAAGCCTACAAATACTTGGGGATGATGCAGGCTCAGCAGTTACAGCACAAGGAAATTAAGGCCTACCTGACCGAAAAATACCATCAGAAGAGACTCAGACGTCTGCTGAAATCAAAGCTGAACGGAGGGAATGCAGTTAAAGCTATAAAAACCTATGCATTCCCAGTGCTAACATACTCCTTCGGGGTCATAGATTGGTCTAACACCGACCAATTGGTCTAACTAATTTGTCGCCAAGGAGCCCGGAGAATCCGATAACACATGTCGACGATGCCACCTGGCCTCAGAAACGATCCAACACATCACCGCGGGATGCAAGGTGATCACCCAGACTGAGTACACTCATAGACATTGCCAGGTAGCCAGGATAAAACATCAGAAGCTAGCAAGAAAATACCAGTTGATCGAAGAAAGTGTACAAGTACGAACCCCACGCACTACTAGAGACCCAAACCCTTAAGCTGTACTGGGACCGAGCCATCATAACGGATACGAAAATCCCGCACAAAAGACTGAACATAACCCTTGTGGACAAGAAGAAAAAGGCTACCTATCTGATTGACATAGCGGTACCCAACATTGGCAACCTGCAGAAAACCCATGGGGAAAAATCAGGAATACACGAACCTAAAACAGGAGATCAAAGAGATATGGCATATGCAACAAGTTACGACAATCCCGATCATCGTGTCAACCACCGGTAGGGTACCAAAGACCCTACCTAGCAGCAATAGATCTCCCAGCGAACACCTACAAGGAACTCCAGAAAATCGCAATCCTGAACACCTGTGGAATACTCAGAGTTCCTTGACCATCAAGTAACACCTGACATAACAACAACCACCCTGTGTACTTGGTAAAAAAAAAAAAAACCTATTTTTAGACCACCCGAATAATTAAATTCATCTGCCGTGCTGTGTGTGTGTTTTGTCTGTTAATTGCGTGTGTTCTATGGTCGATTTGTCTGTTTGCTGAACAAAAAACCCGTTTCTGGGAGGGGGAACTCTCTATCTACGCCTGAGATCGACTAACTCAGCCACAAAGTGAAAGAAGCCCATTAAAGTTCCTCGCGTCATCGACGGGATTCGAACCCGAGCCTTTTCCACCCGGTGTGGGGAGGACGGTGACGATACCACTGTGCTACCTGCGCAGACTGTGTACTTGGAAGTAATACCCGTCACGAGGTGGAACTCCCCAATCAGGGAGAGGGCGACCGGGCTAGCCAGGTGGGTGAAGTGCCTGCCTGCCAACCCAAAGGTCGCGGGTTCGATTCTCCACTCGGGCTTGGATCAGAGTAAAATGAAAAAAACTTTGGGAGGTGCATTATGGCCACAGAAGCCGATGTGCCAACAACTAACAAAAAAAAAAAAAAAAAAAAAATCAGGGAGAAATAATATAATAATAACAATAAAGGACAATGATGACCAAGAGTTGCCAACACCATCCGAAGTCAGCCGTGGAGAGACTGACAATTGCTCGGAAAGAAGGAGGAAGGGGTTTGATAGACCTCATCGAGCAACAGAAAACAGCATTTGCTAACCTGAAGGATTACTTCCAGAAAGACACAGCAGCACATAAGGAAGATAAACAAGCGGTATACTCCACTCAACCTAAGCGAGGAGTCTCCTCCCATCCAGAAGGCCCAAACGAAGCTAGAAAGATGGGCAAAGAAGACACACCAGGGCAGACACTACAATGACCTCCATCAAGATCACACAAATAAAACTGCATCCAATGCATGGCTCACGAGCGGGACGCTCTTTCCCGAGACTGAAGGATTCATGCTCGCCATCCAAGACATCCTCTACCAACAGTAACACCAGACATAACAACAACCGACCTGTGTACTTGGTAGCATTATCCGTCACGAGGTGGAACCCCCAATTAGGGAGAAATAATATAAAAGCAATAATGATAACATCAGATGCTGTAATACTGTACTTTACTGCACAATATTAAGTTCTATACTGTGTGCAGAAGAAGCGCTTGCAAATGTCTTACAGTTGCAGTGGAGAAACTGACTAAAAGTAGTTTCTGCAGTTAGTATAATATAGCAATGGAAACTGCTGCGAGTAAAAGTTCTACTCACAGAGTTCTCCAGTACCATCACTGGAAGTCCAGAGGACTCCCAAAAGTCATCTTTTCGCCATCTTTTCCCCCTTGACAGGCTGAAAGATGGCGAAAATCCTGCTCCCCGGAACTCTGCTTTACTGTGAAAATATTTTAACCGATGGTAAATACCATCAGACTGAGGGGAGTCGCTCACCATGTTTGTTAAGGAGTCTGCGCGGTTAGCACAGTGGTAGCGTCACTTAAAGTCTTCACACCGCGTGGAAAAGGTCTGGGTTCGAATCCCGACGATGACGCAAGGAACTTTAAAGGACTTTTTTCACTCCGTGGCTGAGTCAGTCGGTCTCAGGCGGAGATAGCAAGGTTTTTACCCCCAGAAACTGGGATTTTCGTTCAGCAAAACAGACAAATCGACTATAAAATACACGCAGATGAATTTAATTATTCGGGTGGCCTAAAAATAATAGTTTTTTTTTTGTGTGTGTTTGTTAAGGACGAAAAGCTTGGTTATTAGTTGAAGCTTCATTACTTCTGAAGTCCGTTAAAATCAGAATTTACTGCATTTTGTATAAGTAAAATCAAACTTATGAAACGTACATATGAGGTCTGGCTATAAATATAATTTTCATCAGTAACGCAGCCAGAAATTTTGTTTTGGCTTTTAAAAGCGTACATACATGATAATATAATTATATAATGTAAAACCTAATGTTCTTAGGGGGCTTTATACCATTCAGCCCCCCCCCCCCCCCGGTGGGTGTGCCAATGATTCCCATATGCTCACCAACACGCTTTTCCTCAAACATAATGAAACCGGCAGTTACCTATAATTTTACAGTATTTAAGAAACATTCTTTTTAAAAAAAATCGCCACATTTTAATTGCTGTAATATTAATGCAACTTAAAGCTGAAGAAGAATATCTACCGTTCTTTGGCAGGAAATTCACTTGTTCTGAGGTGTGATAAAATCTGAGAAGAGTGTTTCATCCAAGCATGCTGTGGACATATCACGGAGGCTAAGGGGCAAATATTGAAGTCAGTGTCCCGCTTCGAAGTAGAAACTTTATGTACACATAATTAATTTACAAAATATTTTCATTAAGTAGCCTAGTTCAGTAAAATTCTACGCAACGATTACCTCGAAGGGAGGCCTATGGTCTGTGGTGTCTAACCCACGGCCCGCGAGCCATATTCGGCCTCCGAATTATTTTTATACAGTCCGCGCATAAAGTGAACTAAAACAACATTTAAAACTTTGTTAATAATCAAGAAAAAAAATTTCTAATTAAAAATGTTTTGTTCACTAAATGCAACTGTGTATTGTACTTAATAAAATTTTCGAATATTTTCAATTTTAGGTGTATCATTATATTTATTTATTTATTGAAAAGCAGTGATCCTTTTCAGGTTTTAAATATTCTAAAGTGAGGGATTTTTTTTTTTTTTTTTTTTTATAGAGGAGTATTTTTAATTGCAATGGTTTTCCTCAACCTACAAGTTAATTTTGGTGGTAATTTTTTCCCGTCAGAAAGTGCGGTTCAAAATGTCTTGGTCAATTAGACCTCGAGCTGTCATGCACTCCCGTACTCCATCCATCCATGTCCTCCTAGGGCTTCCTCTTCGCTTTCTTCCTGGTGGTACCCATTCCGGGATTGCCTTTGGATATCTGGTTTCTTGTATCCGTTTTACATGTCCATACCATTTTAAACGCTTCTCTCCGATAATAGCAATTATATGCCTTTTCACACTCTCTCTCTCTCTCTCTCTCTCTCTCTCTCTCTCTCTCTCTCTCTCTCTCTCTCTCTCTCTCTCTCTCTCTCATGTCTTCATTCCTTTTTCTATCTCTCCTAGAAGTTCTTGCTGAGCGTCTCCAAAAATCCATTTCTGTGGAGAGCAATTTGTTTTCCCCTCGCCTGTTCAAAGTCCAGGTCTCAGCTCCATATAATAAAAGACTTTGTACTATCGTTTGAAATATAAGTTTCTTTGTTTTATTTAGAATATTTCTGCTCCATAGAATGAAATTTAACAGGCCGATAGTCATTCTGCCGTCTGTAATTCTCGTATTGATCTCTGCTTGGGATGATCCGTCGTTTTGTAAGATTCATCCCATAGATATAAAAAATAGTTTTATATTTTTTCTAAAAAATAGAAAAGATTGATCCTATAGATAGAAAAGTAAGTTTTTTTTAAAAAACAAAAGTAAGTAATATTTTTATAGTTTTCATAAAATCTAAAAAATAAATCACTGACATAGATTTGTTGCACAATAAGTGTTGGGAATTTGCACTTTTTTTGTATAGCCTGAAAACGGTAGACGAAAACAGAAACTTCCTTTTACAAGTAACAAGATATGGAAAATGTAATACACTTAATTTTTCTCGAATCACTCAGTGCGGCCCGCGAAACAAATCTAACTTTAAATATGCCCCCCCCCCCCCCGTAGGAAAAAGGTTGAATATAGGGCTTCTTTCCAGGGATTTCGGGATCTCGCAGTTTATTGGTTGGTTTTTTTTTTTTTTTTTTTTTTGAGTTACAACAACAGAAGTCAGAATTTGCCAAGAAGATGAAAAATTCTCTTATAAAATGGATTAATGAGAGAAGGAATACGAATTTGGTCGGCCTGCTTCAGTATTTAAATACTGGGGGAAACGAAGTGAATTCTGCAGTGACTCCTGCAGAATTCACTTCCATCGTTACCAAAAAAAAAAAAAAAAGAATTTGAATTTGCTAAGATGACATTGATTAGACTTTTCAACGAAGACGAATATCCATATAGCCGGAATTCTTCACAATCAGTATATGAAGAAAATCAAGAAATTGCGCAGCCCACGAGTCCCATGACATTGAGAGACAAGTTAGAAGCAGCGATTCAATCTAAGACAAAACTTTTTTCTCAGGATCACAAATAGTGTTTTGGCCTGGTTCTGAAGCAAGAATTGCAATTATTCGAGGCAACTGGGGACGGAGTTTCCAACATTATGCATTTAGTTGATTCACTAAAAACCATTCCACCGACCTCTGTTGAATCAGACAGAGCATTTTCTGCAGTCGCTTTATTTATCACAAAGTTGAGAACTAGATTTAGTGATAGGAGTATTGATGCTTTGTGTTTTTTAAGGAGTTATCAAAATACATTAAAAAAATTCATTTTTGATTGTAAATGTCGAAATTTTAAATAAAAAGGCTTCATTTTTTAAAATGAAAGCTAATTTTTTGTTATTTTTTTTCACAAAGAAATTTATTTTACTTGGAAATAAAGAAATATAATGTTCTAGTCTTTCTTTGTTCCTGTAAATTGTTTAATTTTTAAATATATAAACATAAACAGTCGATTTTTTTTATAAATTTATACAACCATTCCAGGGATCCCGGGAATCGGTAAAATTTCCCGGGAAGGAAAAAACTATATTTGAGAAGTCCTAGTTGGATACCACTGGCCCTATGCGATAGCAGTTAAGAGAGTTACAGTGCTAAAATGAATTAGTGACAGTGACAAATCGTACCGTCAGATGGCAGCACTCAAACGTCATTCATGATATCTTAGTTTGCATGACATAGTGTAAAAAATTATGAAAATCCTAAAGTCTCGAAACTTTATTAGACATGTTGGACAGACAATTTGTGTAGTCGAGACCCGCTAATTTTTGTCAAGTCGGACAAATGCTAACTTATTGTGATTTTCTCTTATAGATCTGTATTCTCATTTTGAATTTAAAATTAATGGTGCGAATTTAACCAAATAGTATTTTTGGAAGTAGGAAGTATTTTTGGAATATTGAATTTTAGAAATATTATATTTTAAGTTAGAATATTATATTTTAAGTCAGAAATTCTCTTACCTGAGATTTATTCAGGAATGGCTGCATCCTGTTAAGATGTAATTACAATAGTATTGAAATGAAATAAACCCAGTAAGAGGACGAAGGAATAAAAGCAAATTTCCATTTATTAAACCATGAAACCACATTTATTCAAAATGAGAACACAGATCTACAAGAGAAAATCACAATAAGTTAGCATTTGTCCGACTTTACGAAAATTAGCGGGTCTCGACTACACAAGTTGCCTGTCCAATAAGATACCTTAGTTTAGTAATACATAACCTCTTTTTATAACTCGGAATGCACTTCTTTCTTGACAATCCTAAAACTGATTGTCATGGATCTGAATGGAAGTTTTCCTAACCTTGTAATAAGATCAGAAGCTTACAGCACCTCGCACTCCAAACCAGAGCCGAGGCAAAACAACCATTTGCTAAAAATCATTATTAAATTCATTTGAAATTCGAATAATGAAGAAACTACGGATGGCTTACTTTAGTAAAATATAATATAAAGTTAGTATATCTTAAAAAGGGCAGACGACACCAGATCGCTGGTGCACTCTCTAGCACAAAATAAATAAATAAATAATAAAATAAAAATTTCCTCTTGAAAATGGCGGTTACATCCTAAGCGAAGGAAACTGAAAGAAAGTACATTTCACACTTCTCCGTTTCAGCAATATCAGTTGTTTCCCAAAAAAGGATCATGAAAATAATAGGCGAACGAAGAAATCTTCCAAACATTTATATATTATTTATTATTTATTTTTTTTTGCAAGGAATAATATTTAATTTTGTATTTTTATGGAAAATGAAGCTAGAAATTTCTGAAAACGTAAGGGTGCTGTAAAATATTTTCGCCCATATTTGAAATAAGCATGTAAAAAAAAAAAAAAAAAAAAACCCGGATATATTAAGAGGCCAGAAAAGATAATACGCTGAAGTTTGCGGGCAACAAGAACAGTTCCTTACCAATAGTTATGCATTTTTCAAATTAAGATTAAATTTTTTTAAATCAACTTATATTTACAATATAATTTTTAAACACTAAACACGAAACATTTTACATTAAGTACGAATATCATATGGCACTAATAACATTCTTATTAAGTAATTGTAATAATATTGTTCAACGCCGCACACACACATTTTCATTTACCATTTGCAAATTGCGTGATTTGAACGAAAGTTTTTAAAGTAAATTGAACGAAATCAAAACCTCGAAGACCAGTAACAAATACTGATAATCATTCGGAATGTCCTTAGCAATAGAATAATCGTTACTAACCCAGATGTTGACGAAGTTATTTCAAAGTACCAATTATTTTGTTTGAATAGTTGTCTAATGCACTTTTGTAATATAGAGGCAATTTCGGGTTTATTTTACTCTAATATCGACTTTAAAATCAATAATGAATAAATAAAATGACAAAACACGTAGGTACTACAAAAGTAAACATTTTTGTTTCAGAGATCATTGTGTTTATAAGAAATGATATATATCATATAAAATCTAATAACTCACAGTTTTAGAAATATGGCACAGAACATGTAAAATTGTAATTTTGCATATATTAATGTCAACTTTTGTTTTTAATAATTAACTTTTTTTTTCACGAATTAGTACGAAAATTTTAACTTTTGTGCAGTCGACGATGTGAGTATTCAAGTTGCACTTGAATACTCACATCGTCGTTTTAAGTTAAATTAGATTACGGAGGGTTGATTCAGCCTTTTGATAACGATTTTGACATTAATCCTGCTTGTGACGTATGGCAGCAATGTAATTTTTTTTTTTTTTTTCCCGCAGGCGCAGTCCCAGACCTTATGAATAGGTGTATCAGTTGTAGAAGTTGTTTTAATGTCGACATACCTAAGAAATTGGACTCATGGTTGGAAGGTTACATAACCGCACTTTCCGAAGAAGGGTACAGTTATGCGAAATTTATTGATAGGTGCAAGTCCAAAAATTTTAGTGTATCGAAGTTCGGTATCCATAAGGTTTTGAATGGCAAAGGAAAATTCCGCGAAGCTGCTGCATGGGCACATCAGTGCAAGGAAAGTTTTGGCCGAGGTTTTACGATTGTAGCCGGTTTTTCTTATAACGGCAAATTTAAGTTGCGTACAGTCGCTAAAAACGTGAAATTCAACTCAGTGTATACCAGACTGAACTTCTACAGCCGTTGTTTGAACGTGAAATACCCACATTGTACGGTTCTGACGCTGAAAAGGTCTGAGTGCACCAGGATAAAGCGTCCAGCCGTAGTCACGTTCCACCTGCGCTTTTTGGCGGAGAATGGAAGCGGTGACAGGTATTCGTTTGAATATATATGTATACCTGTTAAATCACATGACTCCGCAACCATGTATTTTTGTGCATTCGGACTTTTGAAAGAGCTCTTGGAAACCGCCACCCCAGAACTGTTGAAGGTTTCTGGAAAGTCTGTCAACAGGAATGGGACAAGATCGACTTGGCAGTTTTGCAGCGGGATTTACTTGAATAGAAATTGCGATGCCGTGCGATAGTACATGAGCAGGGAAAACAAATAGAACACAACCGGTGGTGGCAGCACGGAATTTCGCAGTTTTAAAGGACTGTCAAAATCGTTATCAAAAGGCTGAATCAACCCTCCGTATTTCAAGGGCCTTCCCCCTTCCTCGAAGAATGGGAAAAGTTTCCTTCTAGTTCGATGGGTTTTTTTATATTCATCACTAGGAATAAAAAGAAGTATGGTAGTTACATAAATTCATCACCTCACATCGTCCACGTTTCAGGGTGGGGTAGTGGTGTGAAAAATTGCTGATAAGCCATACCCTGTTAGACCTGAGCATAATCATTCAAAAATGTGGTAAAATTAACACAGGGTGCGAAACTGAAGTAGTAATTTTCACATAGGAAAACCAATATATTTTTGGCATTAGGTGGACTGAATTTTTCGTCAGAACTATTTCGTTCAAACTAAAAAAATAAATAAATTTTCTGTTTATAATCTGGAATGATCACACGGCCAGAGGAATTCACAAGATAGAGAGAATACAAGAAACAGCACCGTATTCAGCAGTCACAGGCTTGAATTCCGGTCGCTCAAAGCACATGTACTTATGCACCTTAGACTGACCGCTCGGCTACAGCAGTCGCCTTAGATTTACAAAGTATTATTAATAAGAGAAGTCGACTAGAACCTAGAAATATCTCCATTATAGTGAATTGTTAAAACGGGATCCTGTTGAATAATTGATAATAATCTGCCATAATCTAATGAATCGGTCATGCCCAACAACAACAATAAAGCCTACTAAGATTAAAACCATGTGTGAAGCCGAACACGCGGGTCGTGGAGGTCAGGCAAGTGAAAACGAGGCGCCCGTCTTACAGCTCTCATCATTTCATGTCTTCCTGGATATGGGTCCCGCCTTCTTGGCACCTTGGTAAAACCATTCAAGAATAAATCGGCAAGAATTCTAAGAACGTAGTTCTCAAAATTCTTGCCTATTTATCCCTGAATGGTTTTAGTATGGTTCTGTTAAGAGCACACTTACAAATATAATGGAAATATTTTTTTATCTGAATTAAATGCACGTAGGATAGAGAAAAGTGAGAATAAATAATAAAGTTTGAATATTAAATTTGAAATATGATAAATATTAAGGTTTGAATATGGTGAATGTTAATGTTTGGAAAATACCGGATTTAGAAATAGGGAGGTTATAAACGTGTGAATTAAAGCAGCAGTTAAATGCAGACCAGAAGTAACAAGTACTGTAGTACGAAGAGGGTGAACTGAGAATAAACAACAACAGGGGCCGTACTTGGGAATGTATGTATGTATTTGTGTAGGGCGGCACCTGGAACGTTAGTTCATCTTTGCCTCGTTTCACTTTTAAGATACAGGACTCTGCAGAAATGGCCCGAAATGAACTGGCAGTTTGGCTACCCGGAATCAGCAGATCGTAAACGCGCCACCATCACCACGGGAAGGTAGACCAGGGGCTACTACCAACCGGCGGCAGCTGAAGAGAAGGACGCCAAGAGCCCAACAAAGTTCGAGCCAAAGACTCTAGCCAAAAATAGTTAAAAAAAAAAAAAAAATCTTATACAACTATACAAAAATTAAATACTGTACACAAGATTAACCTCAACAGATTGAGGCAAACAGATGATACTTTGAGGTTTCAAAGTAAACAATGCAAGTTATCTCGTTAACTTTTAAAAATTAACATAAATATCAAAAAAATTAAAGGTTATATACAAGGTCAAAGAAAAAATTAAGCATAAAAATGCCTAGACCAGTACCATTCAACCGACAAAACTTGACACAAGCATTTTAGCCCAGAAGCAGGCACAAACCTAATAAACAGCTTAAGTTAACTGTGTGACATCCAGACATCCAGCAAGTCCTGCAGTCACCAGTAGCAAAGTCACAGTCAGTTAAACACCAATAACAAAGTCACAGTCAGTTAACAGCCAGCCGAGCAATCACAGGAAGCTTGGGAAAGAGTGGTCGTTTGCGAACAGGCGAGTAAGGGATTACTAAGGGCAAAACAATAGGACGCAGTTTGACGGAAATAGAAATAACTGGAACAGTCTGGCGTAGTGTCTTAAAACCGCGCCAGAGTGGCGGATTTTAGGTAAGTTGGCAACATTTAGCATAGAAAGTGTAAACACGAAAATAGGTATTTTTGGAGTCGGCAGACATGAAAGAGTATTAATGCGGGGTTGCTCCTGTCAGTTCCATCTGTCCCTCTCATTTCAGAATGCCTGCCTTTGTCCGTTTCTCCACAAAATCAATTGACTGGGCAGCCTTCGATGGATCAATTGAGCATGACTTCCCACTCTCCATGCTGGCCCATCTTGACACTGCTTTGGCCACCGAACTATGTGATCTCGTTCAGCAATCCTTAACTAAAGCCTCATACAAATCAGCCAAGAAGAAGACATTCACTCCCAGGACCTGCTCTTGGTGGACAGTGGAACTTAGTAAACTGCGTAAAGATGTCCATCATGCCCGTAAACAGTACCAGCGGCATCGTGGATGGCCTCCTCCAGATGTTGCCCGACTCTATAATGACTGCATCACTAAAAAGAATCAGTATACAATAGCAAACAGGAAAAAAGAAACGTGCCCAACTTTGTTAAGGACGCTGGCAATGCAAATCCCTGGGGCTCTTCTACAAAATTACAAGGGGGAAGACTTTTACCTCAGACATCTTAGGGTCTGTGGTCGTAGGAACAAATGAATCAACTAATTGGCACGACTCGGACTCTCATTCTGGACAATCTTTTCCCAACTGATAACCCCTTGGAAGACCTTCCCGAACATGCTGATCTTCGAGCACAAAATGCTGATTACTGTTCTTAGTCCTTAGCTGACCCCTTTACCGTGACCGGCCACGGCTCCCTGAATGAAAAACTGTACCAACTGGGGCTTCTCGCTACCGACCTATGCTTTTGTGGAGGCAAGGAAAACTGGTACCACCTTCTTTTTGACTATGACTTGTACGAGGATCTCAGAGGTCAACTTCGGAGAGACATTCTGAACTTCTCCCCAGACAACGTGGATCAACTAATCCAGACTCCAGACAATCTTTCCTCCCTGTAGGCCTTTGCATCCGGCATTTTTACCCAGCGAAAGACCTTGTATGCCAATGCCAATCAAAACCAGACAAACAATTCTACAGCCTAGATTTCACACTTGTCAAGGAGAAGGCTAAGTTCAAAATTTTTTTTCTATATATATATTTTTTTTTAGTGTTTATTTTTATTATTATTATATATCATTGTTATAATTTTTTTTTTTTAGTTCGGTTATTTTTTTTCTTTTTGCAAAATTTGCCATACTATCAATTTTTATTTTATTTTATTTATTTTTATTTTTCACATATAAATATATTACTTTATTATTATAATATATTACCTGCATGCACTACTAGCTTTATTATTATTTTTTATTCTATTTTATTTATTTTATTGTTATTATTTTTTTTATTTTAATTTTTTTATTTTTTATTTTATTATTTTTTAATTATTTTTATTATTATTATTATTTTATTTATTTATTTATTATTTTTTTATTATGTTTTTTTTACAACCTGCACCACGGGTAGTGTTTTGTTTTTTTCCTCTCTTCCCTCTGGAATGGGCCCCCAGAGGTTCCTGGCCCATCTACTGACAACACCAGGTGGGTCAGTGTATCTTTCTAGACGGTACGTGTTTACTGGGACTGGCCCACCTTCACGTGTTGTGGACGAGTACCCAGAATCATCTCCAGGTGACTGATGCTTCTGGGTAGCCAAGCGGCCAGACACAACAACAGAACACACACGTAATACACACAAACCTACGTCACACACATCTGGCCGATTTGTAGTGATACTGTTCTTCACCGAGATACGAAGCGGAGTTGAACAAACGTTCTAGGTGCCGCCCTTACATATACACATGTCCAGATTAATGCGGGGGGGGGGGGTCAGAAATAAAGTAAACAAGAAAATTACAAGAGAGGAGTTTGGTTTGTTTACGAGGGAGAGAGTTGTGGTAAGATTTTTTAGAAAAATGGGAAAGAGTGAGAAATTAGTAGAGTAGTGGGATTGGTTGAGAGTTCTGTGGGAGGAGGTTCAAACTGCTGAGGGAAAAGGGTTGAGATGCGAGTCGGAGGGGGGAGAAGTGAGTTGGAGTTGAGTTTGTTAGAGTTTGTGGGAATTACAATTTGGAGAGAGAGAGAGTTCGGATTTTATGTAAGTGAGATGAAAAAGAAAAAAAAGGTGTGGAAGTGAGGCGGAGAGGAGGTGAGGATATGACGAGTTCGGGTCAGAGAGGTGAGACGAGAGAAAAGAAACGAGAGAGAGAGAGTTGTTTTTTTTTTTTTTTTTTTTTGGAAGTGCGAACGAGCGGGGATCATGTGTTCCAAAGTATAAAGTAAAGGTGGAGGGTGTCCAGTAGTCGGTTGGTCGGCATATCTAGCAACGAAATCGCATGCTGTATTTCTGAAGTATAATCATGTAGGAAGCTACACTTGAGTCTATATCCGGTCCTGTCGAGAATGAGTCAGTTATGTAGATATGTGAGTCGAGAAATCTACGTGAGAAGGCTTGTCCAGTCCATGAGCCCCTGAAGAAGTCATGGGTGACCAGAAAGATTTGAAACGGATGTGAGAAACCATGTGCAAAAGAACTGAAAGTAGCGGCCCATTTCGGAAGGTAACTGTGTTCAGCTTTATTGAAACCCGAACTTATAAACTGAAATCTGAGATATTATTGGAGAGTCTTTCAATGGAATTTTTTTTTTTTTGTTGCGTACAATTAAATTATTAAGTAGGTTAGATTATAGATACAGTTAATGACCATGATATAAGGGTACTGAAGGGGTAAAGAAAAAAAAAAACATATATAAGGGAATTAATAACAGAATAAATCTTGGGCGTAGTAGGTTGAGAAGGTGGTAACTTTATATTATTATTCTAGACAATGTGTTACAGATGATAAAATAACAGATAAGATTCTAGGTAATGTGTTAATGTATAAAAGGAAGAAAAAATTTATTTTTATTCAGAAACCTTGAGAGAAAAGGGGAACCCTACCCTGTATCAGAACAGGGAAGTAACAAAGATGCTTGTGGGAGGTTGCAGTAAGCACTACTGATATAAGGTGAAAATAGTAATTGATTTGATAGAAATAAGTGAGTTGTAGTAAGTACTACTAATGTAGGGTGATGAAAGTAGTAACTGATTAGATAGATGTTGATAGATAGGTGATTTGATAGAAACAAGTGAGTTGTAGTGAGTATTACTAATGTAAGTGATGAAAATAGTAATTGATTTGGTAGGTGATTGATAAACATTGTTGGTCTGTAGTAAGTAAGAGACAACTGATGTAAAGTGATATGTGTAAACCTGTAAAGGAAGAGAAGCACCTTTTCCTAAGCAATAGTTGGAATTTATTAATTGTGTGTGAGAGATTACCAATAAGGAAAAGGGAAGGGAATGGTTGTGTTAACCAACGTAAATTATGCGTACGAGGAATATTTGAGAATAGTTGACGATGTGTGTGTGAGATAGTGAATTGTCTTGTATCATAGTTCCTATATAAGTAAATTTAAATTTGGAATTTGTATGTATATATTTAAATTTTGTTTTGTATAAGTCTCATAAAAATTTTGTTATTTATGTCAATTGTTATACAGGTAACCCTCGTATAACACAGTAGTTAGGTTCTTATAAAATCTCGTGTATTGCGAAACGTGTTGTACGGGAGTAAGAACCAGTACATAAAATGGGGTTATGTTCTAAAAGCTAACAAAAATACCTCATTTTTTATAACTATCGGAAACTTAATTTTTATTGAAAATATTACTATTTTCAATAAAAAATATTTCAATATTACCATTTTCTTGAAAACTGTGATGCATATGTCAGATTATGTACGTTCATTTAACTTCCTTCCTCTTCATTGCTGCTAAGCACAATCAAACGAGAACGTTTTCTCTGCTGCAGAATATCTTCACCTTTTGAACTTTCTTCTGAAGCATCTAGATTTCGTGTATCTTTTGCTCTCTTTAAAAAAATCAGAATCTGGATTTGTTTGTTTTTGCTTGATAGATTTTTGTAAATTTCTTGGTATGGAGCTAAGCATTTTTGAAACTCCCTTTTGAACTTTGTCTTCCTTTCAGTCGAAGGATTTGCATTCAAAAAATAAGACTGTAATTGCTCGGCTAACTTTATACCCTCCCATATGCCTTCTAGTGTAAAATTTGGAACTTCAGAATTTTCATCTGCGCTATCATCCTCTGAATTGAGTTGGTTTACCTCCGATGCTATTTCCAAATCCGCTTCGCCAGCCTCTTTTTCTATAAGCAATTCTTCAACATTTTCACTAGTTATATCATCAAAACCTTCCTCTCTGACCGACTTAGCAAGTTCTACTATCGTACCGATTCTGTTTTCTAGCGGTTCGACCATATTTTCTGAATGAGCTGACTCTGGCAATACATTTTTCCAACGCGCACGTGTTGACGGTTTCACTTCTTTGAGCGATAAAGCTATGATTCCGATGCAGTCCATAATTGAAAAATGTTTCCATCACTTCAATCGACTCGGAATCAATTTTTTTCCGAAATCCATTATACCGATTTTCAGATGTAATGAGTTTTAAGGGTAGATATAATGCCTTGATCTAATGGATGAATTAAAGAAGTAGTATTAGGTGGTAGTTAGGCCATCCTAAACGTTACTTCAACGTTTAGGATGGCCTGGCGCGTTATACAATAGTAATAAAACTTTGAAATCTATATTTTGCCGCTTTAAATGTTTTCCACAGCTGGCACAAAACAATTTAGAAACCATTCTTTAAATAAATCGGCAGTTAGTCTACTTATGTCTAAGTTCCTTAGTCATAATTTATGGCTGGAATTTAATTCACAACAAACAAATCATTCCAGTACATTTCTTAAGAGCAAAGTTTAAGTAATACATACCGGAAAATTTATAAACGATCAAATAAAAACCAAATAACCTTACAAAAACCTTAAAAGTCACGAACTGCGCACGCTTCGAAGTCACATTTTTTTTGGTCTCAAACAAGCACAAGTTCAATAGCACAGAACCTCAAATAATTTTTTTGCATAACGATTAGTGAGTCAACAGCGGAGATTCACAAAAAAGAATGGAAATGTTGAAAATTAAATCCAAAAAAATCCCCCCCCCCGCACAAAAGTTCAAAAATACCGTGTTATGCGAGGTTTGCTGCAATTCTCTAACTGTGTTAGTGAGAAACCGTGTTATATAAGTACCGTGTTGTGCGAGGATTGTCGCAATTTATCAATCGTGTTAGGGTGAAACCGTGTTATACGGGGGTTGCCTGTATAATGCTTATTAAAAGTTGTTATTTATGAAAAAATTGTCCTCAAGCTCTGCTATCGCACCGCTTTACACACCCTAGAATTTGGAATTTTCTGAAAATTGCAGCCAGAGTTGCGATTTGTGTCCGCTGATGACTTCAGTATTTTAAAAATTTTAAAGAAAGAATAAATAAAGAAAATAATAAATGAAATATATATGGGCGATCATAGTTCGCAAGCAATACGAGCAGCTTGTAGCGCTCGTAGCAATTAAGAAAAGCACAGTCCGCTGATGAAATAAAGAAAACTATAACCTGCTTCGAACAAAGCGTAAGGAGTGAGACAAACAAGTTATAATCCCTTATGATGCAGGATAATCCAGACTTCATTTGGTTGGTTGAAACCTGTTTATGCGTTAACAGAACATTTGACAAATTAGCTAATGCCGCTAACTACAAGTGTTTAGGCAGGGAGATAGCAAATAGAAGTGAGAGAGCAGACAGCAAGACAGATACTAATCCAAGAAGGAGAGAATATCCAGCTCAGAAAATTTTGAAGTGGCCAGTGCGACTTCACAAAACACAGTTTTATATATGTACAATATATTTCCCCTCCAAATCATACAAAAGAATCCAGAGGTGAACTTTTTAGTTGACTAGCTACGAATTTAAATCCAAATGAAGATACAAAATTACCAGAGATCATAAATATGCCACTGAGCCTAAGTATGAATCAACATAGTTCTTGAAGCTATTAACTTAAAGCAACTTGATACCCAGAGGTGGTATAAGGACACGGACTTTACCTCCGTTTCCAAGAAAGGATGCTTCTTCTCAAATCTCATGACAAAACCTATATATATAGGTAAAGTTAACGGTTCCTCAAAGAGGGGTTCTCTCGGGAATCCACTCCACGACTCTGCTAGTCCCCTTCGTCTTTGGCAGAAGAAGAGACATTCAACTGATTACATTAAACTGATGATATCTATCCGCAACCAGGGCAACACTCAACGTGTTACTAATGAAATAACCCACAATCGCATTCGGATGGCAGAGTACCTAGCCCATTTCGGACTGAAAATCAATTCATCTAAATCAGCTGTGTTAGTACATGTGTATAAAATATCTGTAAATATGTATAATATGGTATAGAAATTTCCTCTGTATAAATGGCGTAAAAGATTTTATTATATTTTTCCTGATTCCTAATATATTTCACGTATCATGACTGTATGTACTTCTAAAAATTTTGTTAATATGTATTTACCAAACCCCCCAGTCCTCCGAATCCAGAGTATGAAAAAGTGAGCCGCTTCTCACATCACTTTTCTCCACTCATATTCATTTGATGTGAAATTCCTGGCATTTGCTTGCCATTATGGATAATATTGTATGAAGCCTCAGCCTTTTCGAACAATAAAAATGTTGCCTTGAGAATTACGTTATTTAACAACTGCAGTAAGTTCAATCTGATCATGGTGTATTAACTGTTGAGGTATCTTTAAAAATGAATTAAGCATATACAGGAAGATGGCCCGAACTCTGAACTAAGCAGGAGGATCTTCTCCATGAAATACGTCAAGCCCGAAATCACACTTTAAAAAAATCTTACTGAATACAACTGGAATGACCTGCTGTCAAAATCTGTAGACAAAATCACCACTCTGATGGAATACAAATTATTCCAACTGCTCTGGAGGATGCTTTAAGGGACATCAGGTTTTCGGATACAGCGAATGCCTGGTTCATCCCTCAATTACAAATTAGCTTCCTTAGGAAATAAAAAATTTCCATAAATCCACTAATCACAACCTTCTGCCCTGCAGCCATCCTACAATACATCTTAGAATCTTTTCAGTCGTCCTAACGTGTTCGAGCTTATACAGTACTTCTCATGAGGGCCTGAGTCAAATGCCTTGCTAAAATCCAAATAGTATGTCGAAATTGTTCCCTACATCTACCTCATGAGTAACTGTGTCAAAATAGCTTACCAGATTAGTATAACATGATTTTTCCCTGTAACACAAAACACGTTGTGTGTCCTTCAGAATGCCATTTCTATCAATGTCCCTATGATTACACTCTTAATCATTGCCTCTAAGATTTTCCCGAACATTAAAGTCCGACTAATCGGTCTTTAGTTACCGACTTCACCATTGGAACTACCTTTTATATACTGGCGATAAGTTGACACTTCTCCGATCCGTACAGAAGGGTCCGATGCGATGTTTTTCTCCCTTCTTTGTATTCACATACATGAAAAACTCCTTGTCCCCCCTCCCCCTTTTTTTTTTTTTTTTTTGGCTTTCTTAGCCAGTGCTTTCTCATAGTCAACCTCCCTAACCTTATCTGTGGTACTATTACAAATCAGCTTGTATCTGTTGTAGGCTTCAGTACTTTGCATCGCTCTGTAACTTTTCCGTGCTGTCTTTTTTTTTGCTCTATTAGACTGGTCACCTCGGTATTCACCCATTCCAGCAGCCTCGTGCTATATTTTCTTAATGGTATACTAGGGGGCTTCGTCCCCTGCTCGCTGCTTTAAATAAAATAAAATACTTACCGTGTGTGTTTTTCCTCAGCTATGAAGGAAGAAACACACACATAAATACGCTACTGTAATAAAAATAAATTCACGAGGCATAATAGAATATGAGCGTGAATGAACTATAAAATATCAGTGTAAATACACCATAGTTTGCTCATAAAAATTAACTACATTCGTAGTAGACATGTATAGTATCTTATGTAGGATGGCACCTGAACGTCAATTCATCTCCACCTTTGTACCCTGTGTTGATTACAGAAAGCACTGAAAAAGACCAGAAATGTGTGTAATATTATGTTCGTGAAGTGTGTGTGTTGTTGTATTGTTGTTTCTGGCCTTTTGTCACCAGGCAGGCGATCACCTGGAAAGACTGCCCAGTGTCCGTCTACACCACGGGGAGGTAGGCCACAACTAGCATGTATCGCGACCGCCCTCCTAACACTCTGGTTTACCAGCTCTTACTGCCCTAATATCAGAACAAAAAATAAAAAATAAAAACAAAAATAAATAAATAAATAAATAAATAAAAAATATATATATATATGTAAGAAAATAATAAAAACTAGATAATAAATCCTGTCCATCGGGCAGCCCAAACCCAGGGAACCAGCAAAAGTAAACAAGTAAATAAATACAAATAAAAAGTGAAGAAGGAAAAAATAAAATAAATAAATAAAATAAATAAACATTCGTAGTGTAAAGACAGATTTAATTGTATCTCATATTGTGGTTACCTTCACAACGTGTTACCAAGTATTGCACTACCTGGAATAAGTAACGCCTCACTAATAGAGAAGACTATTGTTACTTATTCTCAGTGGTCACCACCACCCAGACGGCACCGTTTCAAGGTTTATTGGCCTATCGACGATGGACGATACAGGTACCCTGGCGTTGCGATCATGCCAACCCAGTTGTGAAGCGATTCCACAATATGAGAGATGGATTCTGTACCAAAAGGATTCTGTGCACCTTTTGGCATTTCTCATATTGTGGAATCGCTTCACAACTTACCAGGTAACCCGCATCCCTCTTCTCTCATTGGCTGAATAAATATCACTAGTAGGAAAATTACTTTCATGTATAGAAAAATATGCGTTCATGGCTTCCGTGATTATTGCTTTGAAGGTATTCCAAAATTCTACTGTATTCGCCCTCCCTCTGAAATCCCCAATTAATAGACGCCATATAGCGCCTTAAACTGCCTTAGTCCCCTTTTCTGAAATTAAAGCCCATGCTTTTACCTTTAACTACAGCAACATCTTTCTGCATCTTCCAACTAAAAACTGCGTGATCACTACCTGTCAATGGTTCCTGTACTTCAAGCCCTATGACGTCATCTTATTCGTGAGTAATGATGAGGTGAAGAATATTATTATTATTGATTTTATTATTATTATTATTATTATTATTATTGATTAAGGTTATAGGAGCATCAGCAACTAAGGACATACTGCTCTGCGTATCCTGTATGTAAATTGCGTGTGTTCTGTGGTTGATTTTCTGTTTGCTGGACGAAAAACCAGAGTTTCCGGGAGAAAAAACCACGCTACCTTTGTCTGAGACCGACTAACACAGTCATGCTGTGAAAAAGGCCCATAAAAATTCCTCACGTCACCGACGAGACTCGAACTTAGGTCTCTTCCATCCAGTGTGGGGAACACGGCGATTCTACCAACTGAGCTACCCACGAAGGCGCCCTAGTAGCTTATCTAACATGCTGGTAAAAATAACAATCACCTAGTTTATTTAAAAATTTTGTTCCGCATGACGATTAGAAGCAGACTGAAGTCACCCATAAGGCATTCACACTTGCTTGCCCATTCCATTTGCACATAGAGATTTTCGTTGTACTAATTAATAAAGACTACTAATACCACAGGTCACAGGAGTTCAGAATAAAATGCGAATACAATCAACTACAATAAGTAGTCACAGGCTTGAATCACGGTCCACTCAAAGAGCATGCGCTACTGCACTCTCACTCCTGACCACTAGGCTACGCCAGGACTAGTTGTTATCTTAAAGCCGTTATAGGGCTTGAACGTCAGTTTCTCAGATGGCTCAACAGGATAAGAGACAGTATGTCCAGCAGGATATTGTGGGAATATCACTGAATATCTTCGCTTTAGGCTGGATGGAGCACTCCCCGACCACCAAAGTTATGTGAGAGGCGCTGCACAAGTACATTCCCCAGTAAGACCGCATGATGTGGCATACATGAATGTACTCCCTTTCCCTACTACCCCAATCCTCACTTATTCCCATATCAATTCTTCCTGTGGGAGTGGGTAAAGGAAGAAGTACATAGCACAAAATCAAGCAATGTGGATGAACTCAAAGAAACAATAATCAGAGTTCTTAACATAAACAACGGTGGCGAACAAATGGGAGTTAAAGGGATAAATCCTTATTAAATACGCCCATCACTGACAGATTTTTAACTGAATTCCTCAGGGAAAAAAATATAATATAATTCAGCGCACAGCGGCGAATTATATATATCTTTAGATCAACCTAATCTTTTTTCTATTTTTTTTTTTTTTTTTTTTTTATAAATATATTCTCTAACATCATCGAAATATTGAACGTCCAATTCCCTCAGATCATGCAATCCCACTGAGTTCAACTTTCAATAAACTGTTGAATTGGATTTTTCCCTATTTTTTCCTCCCCTAACAAGTGGACTTCCCAGCGAAATTTGCAGCCTCCGTTAAAGTAAAATTCTAACGTCCCTGCGGCTGAGTGAAAGAGAATAAAGTAATTAAGGATACATGAACTTTGTGGGAAGGAGGCGGCACAGTCTTCCAGGACGGGCGACCTCCTCCTTCCAGTGCAAAGGAGGGCATCCCGCCGTTTTCATGTTTCAGTTCCACGCCTCCGGAAGACAAGCAATGGGAGGTTGAGCTGTATTCCTTGTGCCTTGTAGCAGATAAATAATGAAGGCGAAAGCGAAATGAAGAGGCCATACTTCCCCTTTAAAAAAAAAAACAGCGCTGTCGTTTACAGTAAATCATCCACGCTGAGATTCCTGTAAATATTCACAGAGAGTTATCTATAACAGATTTTAGGAGTGGAAGGAAATTAATTCACTTTGCGCATATTGCAAACAAAAGAAATCTGCTGTTTTTTTAAAAAAGGTAAGAGCAGCTCTTCGCTTAAAAAGAACTTTGGAAGAACGCTGTTCTGACGTTTACTTTTCCAAAGGCAACAGTATGATTAGATCTGCAGATGTTTATCACATTGTTACTACGTTGCTTTAATTCAATGCTATGTTCTTAATTTTTGCTGATTTATAAATAAATAATCGATTAAATTATACTAGCAGGATCAGTGTCTATTCGCAATTAGTGCACAGCAGATACATAAAATCTCACTCACAAATGGTTTACGATATATTTTTTTTTTTTTAAATAAAAATCCCAAACACGAGAGGTATTAGAACCTATAGTACTTTATCCCTTGCATGAGTTTAGAACTTGAAAGATGATACTTGTTAACATTAGACTTGAATTTCTGTAGATTGTAATTTTCAGGAAATACGTATGGAGGGAAGTTGTTCCAGAAAACGGAAGCTGAAGGAATAAATAAGGAAGAAGAAAAGTCGGTTCAGTGAGTTTGAAGTTAGACAGTAAAATAATTGATAATTGATAATTTATTTATCCCTATTTCGTGTTACAATTGTTGGGAGATAACAGCAAGAAGGGAGGGAGGGAGAACACATAAGCCAGTGGCTTTTTAGGGGGTGTTCCCTTTGAAAAAGATAACAATCAAACCAGATACACCATGAATCGGACATATTTCTACATTCCATTACAGAGACTTCGTAAACTAACCACACATGTCGCGTGGTTAACAACAGTACTTATAATTACATTGTGAGTACTTTTACAATAACAAGTATGAAAGAAAAAATTATGAAATAATTGCGTAGAGTGTTTCAAGCTTTTTGACAGCTATTCCTTCAACTTGTTTACATAATTTCCAAACTGGTATGCATTGTGGAAAGTTCAGGAGTTGCTGGCTGTTTCCCGCACGTGTTCGAACTGGTTTGGAAGCAGTGAGCGGTCAGAGAGAAAACTGGGTACCCAATTATAAAAAAAAAAAAAAAAAAAAACCAGTTGGCAAACCATATGGAAGCTATTATCACGAAAAGGCCTGGTGTACTGGGGTCCATGGTTAAGAAAAAAATACAGTATAATCCAGTGAATGTATTTAATAACACAATAAATATAATAAGATACAGTAGAAGCTTTCGAGGCTGACGAGTCTCTTTATCAACTAATAGATTGAAATTTGAATGCAACTGATATAGTTATGCGTGCAGTGAGCTGAGAGTGAAGTCACGTTATTCAAGCTGGTTTCCTATTGTCGCACGGACATGCGCTGTTTTACTCCAGTGTTTGTCGAGGTGTAAAATGGTTGTCTCCTGGCTGGGGTGCATTCTCATCCCTTTGCAGCGGTTTATGGCTTTCGGATTGTTCAATATATTAAGTGACTCTAGCCATGCGCGGTGGCGAAAGTGTCGTGAGTGGTCCACTATTTCGAAGTCATGTTCGGGATCGAGATATGGAAGCTTATTTAGGAGACCTTTAGGGCAAACACGATCAAAAGCATTTGAAATGTCAAGGAAAACTGCTTTTTCCAAGCTTTTCCATTGAATTTGTCCATAGATTGGTAACATAAGCCAGAATATCACGAGTGGATTGACACTGACAGAATCCATACTGGCGATCATTGCTCAGACAAAAGGTTTCTGAATAGTTCAGGAGTTGGTGGTTAATAGATTTCTCCTTTCTTCAGAAAGAGTTGACGTGCAATGAGAGGATAATCAGATGGGAGTTATTTGTCACCCTTGTTAGGAACTGGCTTGATATGAGCAAATGTCCAAGCAGAAGGGAAAACACCGGTGGAATAAGAAAGTGAAAAAAGGCAACACAGAACAGAAGGAAGCTTAGGAGCACAGATTTTCAGAACAAGTTCAGAAATGCCATCAGGACCTATTGCTCTCTTGGTATCAAGGCTGTTCGAAATTCTTCTGACATCCTTTTGACAGAACATAAGAGGCATTGAATGGACTGTACTGGGAATGGTAGGCGGTGGTTTACCAGATCATCAATGTACGAGTTAGAAGGAAAGCAGAATGCTAAGTATAAGTATGTATATGTTCTTAGGTGGCCCCTAGACTTAGGTCCAAATTCCCGTAGTATAAATGGCTACTGTTATACAAAGTATGTAGATGGTTATAGTTCTACGGTCTTTGTGATCTACACCAACTCCACACTCACCTGAGGTAGTGCTATACGAGTGAGTGCCAAACCCCTCCACACTCAGGTTGCCCAGCCTGAGAGTGTCAAAAAAAAAAAAAAAAAAACGGACATCAGCTTACAATAATCCTGCAGCAGAAAACTATGCTAACACCGCCAGTAACATTTAAAAAAAAAAGTAAAGACTGATGTGCGTAAATCCTGTGTTAGCAAACCATGCTAAACACCAGCAGAAGAAGAAGAAAAAAAAAAAAAAAAAAAAACACGCTACATATCAGTATACATACAGCAGAAAAAAAAAAAAAAATGCAGACTGATACGCCGCCAATCCCGTGCCAGCAGACCATGCTGAACACCCGTAAAAAAAAAAAAAAAAAAAAAAAGAGACGGTTGCTATTCAACAAATAATGTGATCATTATCCCTATGTAGTCCTGATAAAACTAACTTTAAATTAGATCTCTATTCATTATACAGGGAACAGTCATATAATATATGATGCTATGTTTCTTCAACACTGCATAAACAAAACGGATTACATTTCAATCCAAAATAATATAACTTTTCATTAAGTGAACCATGCTGTAAATAAATACAACTCCATACTAGGAAAAAAACATTTATATAACAACCTGACATCAAGCATATATAAACGCGCAACTGAGCCCGTTAGACTACTAATCCACCTATTCTGCCAAATATCTACTAAATTATCGAGAATACGCTTTTTCTCTTTCTTAACATCTGCAGGAATATCATATGACAAATTCATAAACTCAAATTGATGGCCTCTGGGTATAAAACAGCAAAAAGTTCTTACACCACATACAAATCTAAAGGCATATATCCTGCAATAACCTGCAGCGCATGTATTGAAACAGTCATATAACACACACTCTTTGAATTGATAATACCGTAACATTGTTCTCTGCACTGAATATAATTTAGCCTTAAATTTTATTTTGGGCACATTAAATACCCATACTGATGCTGCGTACGTAACTACAGGCAGAAAAACTGGCTTGTAGAAATAGGATGGTAGCTGGTCAGCTTTATCTATAGCTGATGTGGCAATAGAACAACCCGGTTTTGGCAGAGGCGGGAACAGAGATGGACAAAAGTTGCAGCCAATAGCTTTAGCAAAAGACCAGAATGCTCGACTACCATTTAGACAAGGAGCAAGTTTTCTATTAATAGCCTGTTAAAAATCTAGTTGGACTGATTTTTTGTTGCGTGCTTTCATGCAGGCAGAAAATGAATCTGGAGATTTGAATGCAAGCCAACTCATCTTGAACAGTCTTAGCACATCTGGTGCTATTGCTGTTCAAGATGATAAAGGTTTTGATAAAGGAGAGATTTTAAGGTGGAGGGTGGAATAAAGAATTTCATTCCTACAAGAATAATTTCGCTGACACGATCTGGAGCTGACGTCAGTAGATTGTTGTTGTTGTATATCCGTGTATATCGTCTGTAAATTGCCTGTATTCTGTGGTCAGTTTCTGTTTTTCTGGACAAAAATCCCGAGTTTTCGGGATTAAAAACCATGCTACCCTCACCTGAGACCGATAACTCAGCCACGTTGTGAAAATACCCATAAAAATTTTCCCCCGTCATCGACAGGATTCAAACTCAGGTCTTTTCCACGCGGTGTGGGGGAGGACGGCGACCCTACCAACTATGCTAACCACGAGGGCACATCAGAAGATTTGAAACAGTAATCCGACAATGGAAAAGAAATCTCGCACATCGTCCCATTTTGCATTCTTGCAATGCCAAACAACAAGAGGTTGAGAATGGCCACAAGAGAAAGGCTCCTGAAGAAGAAGAGATCATCACAAAGTTGTGATTCGAGGTTCATAGAGGACCACCTACCTCCACTGTGTACTTAGAAAGGTTGTTTGTGAGAAAAAAATCAAGAGTGTTGGCTGTGTTATTAGGATTGCCTGGCATTCTGGTAAGTAAATGAACAATCTGTGCGAGGTCATTAGTAATTGCAAAAGCTTCAGCATCTCAACCAGCTCGGTCCGTGTGACTTGAATATGGAAGAGCCAGCTGGAGTTGTGAACATTAAAAACACCAAGGAAAATTACCGCACTGTTAGGAAAGTTGGAATGGAGAAAGTAAAGTTTCAAAGAGAGGAAGTCAAAGAGTTCCAAGTGATTAGTGGAGTTATGATAGAGGCAACAGATGAATTTTCCAGAATGTGGTAGTAGAAAGATTTTAAGCCAGAGAAGATAAAAAAAAACAAAAAAAAAATAGTAGATTCCAAATTACTAAGTCTTTGACAAAGCGCGCATATGCACTAGTGCGAACTCTGAAGCGAAAGGAATTGCTTCTTATTGAAAATCCAGTTTTACTAAATTTTCAAAACCCTTAGACTAACAAGGTGCGGTGATTCCTCACCACTATAAAATAATATAGCTGGCGAAGCGAAGTAAGAAAACAGAAATAGCTACAAAAACGCAATTTATTTACGTTAGTATTATTATGAATACAACAGGGATTACCTTTATTTTAGATATAGGAAGCTTCTTTTCCAGCCAACTCTCCTAGTCCAACGGGCTAATAATTCTTTGGGAAGGCGATATCAATTTTACAAAAAATGTGGGACATCTTCCCCACTGTCAGAATCGTAGTGTTCAGACCCCTCGGTCTCAACATTGAGCGCTGAAGACTTTTGTCGTAAAGCACCATACTTCTAGTTACTAGTATTGGAAGTAGGAGGAACGGAATTTGCGGGGACGGGTTCCCAGGAGGATGCGGGTCCCAAAATATGAACCGATTTTTCGGGGATAGAGGCGGGTCCCGATTTGGTGGGAAATAGTATTTGGAAATATTGAAATATGGAAGGATGTAGAGCTGCACTCGCTCCAGCAGCTCTACATCCTTCCTAAAATGTGACCTATAGACCTGCATACAGTACTCAAGGTACGGCCTGACCATTGCCTTATACAAGAGGATAATCACTTTCTTGTCCCTGCTAGAAAATTCATGTATATCATTGACAAGACACCATGAGCTACTCTTGCAGACCGTCTGCACTACTCAGAAAACTTCATATCTGCCTACACAATTACCCCCAGGCCCTTTTCATTCTCTACCACAGTCAGTGTAGTACCACACAGTCGATACGTTACTCTGAGGTTACTGCTTCCCATACGCAGTACTTTACATTTGTCAATATTAAACTTCAGTTACCACCTCTCAGCCCATCTGCTCAACTTTTCTAGATACTGTTGCAGCAGCGAACTGTCATTAGTGTCATTAACAACCCTGCCAGCCTTCGTACCGTCAGCAAACTTGGACATTAAGCCAGGTATACCATCATCAATATCATTAATAAATAAAGAAAACAACAATGGACCCAACACTGAACCCTGAGGGTCTCCACTAATAACATTAGTCCACGAAGAGCAGTGTCCATTGATTACCACTCTGTCTTCTCCTACTCAACCATCGCTTTATCCATAGTATCAATTTGCCTCCAATGCCACACTTCTCCAATTTGTGCAGCAGTCTTCTATGTGCAACAGTATCAAAAGTCTTCCTAATATCCAAATATATGATATCAAAGTTATTCCTTGCATCCAGTTCCTTTGTGACCATATCATAGAATCCAATAAAATTGGTTAGACAAGACTTCCCCTTAACAAAACCATGTTGTGTCCGAGCGATAACTAAAGTCTTGTTTAGAGGATCCTGCAGTGCTTCTTTAACCAGTGTCTCCATTAATTTCCCTGGAACAGAAGTTAAACTAACATGTCTGTAATTACTTGTGTCGCCCTTTGATCCTCCTTTGTGAACTGGAGTCACATTTTCACATCTCCAGTCCATTGGTATCTCCCCCGAGTCCAAGGAAGCTCTCATAATTATGGCTAAGGGTTCGCTTACTTCTCTTGCTGCCTCCTTTAATATAACTGGATAGATCCCATCCACCCCAAGTGCCTTTCTTATGTTCATATTCAACAATTTTTCCTCCACTTTGCTCTCATTTATTACAAAATCATTATCTTACTGCCAGAGTTTAATTCAACTCTGGTATTCCCCTCCCTGACTAACTCCTCATGTGTGAATGTAGATGCAAAATACTGATTTGGTTTGTTAGATGCCTGAGCAGGATCATTCACAGTTGAACGATCGATATCCAATGGACCAATTGATTCATCCCCTTCCTTCTAGAGTTTACATAAGTAAAGAACTCTTTGCTGTTTTTCTTTGCATCCTTTGCAAAAGATTTCTCGTAATCTGCCTTTGCCTGCCTAACATCCTTTGTGTCTTGGGTACAGACCAGCCTATATCTATCATAGGCTTCCGTGTCACCTGTTAATTTATATGTATCCCATGCATTTTTCTTCTCTGCCACATGTCCCATTAGTTCATCTGACTTCCATTTTGGCCTAAACCCTGAACAATATTTATTAGTTGGTATGAAAAGCCTAGTAGCTTCCAAGATTAATTCTTTGAATGCTTTCCATTTTTAGTTTACTGTTGGTAACATCATCACTTGGTCTTGGTCCCACCGTATAGAATTTAAAAACTGTCTCAGACCTCCGTATTCGGCTTTACGATAGTAAAAACCCTTCCCTTTACTCCTGAAGAGTAAATCCCAAAAATAAGTGGGATTTACTCTTTGAGTAAATCCCACTTATTTTTGGGATTTTTACTCTTTGAGTAAATCCCACTTATTTTTGACATTCAGTTCCTTTGTAACCACATCATAGTAATCAACCAAATTGGTCAGACAAGACCTTCGTTTAACAAATCCATGCTGTGTCTTAATTATTACTGCAGTCTTGTCTAGAATCCTGCAATGCTTCTTTATCCAGTGACTCCATCATTTTCTCCGGAACACAAGTTAAACTAACAGGTCTACAGCTACTTGTGTCACCTTTTGAATCCCCTTTGTGAATTGGTGATAGATTTGTACACCTCTGGTCCATGGGGACCTCCCCTGAGTCCAATGAACCTCTCATAATTATGGCTAACGGTTTGCTTACTTCCTTTGCTGCCTCCTTTAATATAACTGTATATATCCCGTCCACCTTAGGTGCCTTCCTTATTTTTAACTTCAACAATTTCTCCTCCACTTTGCTCTCAGTTATTACAAAATCACTTAGTCCCCGTTAGAGTTTGATAAACTTCTCGCATTCCCCTCATTGAATAACTCCTCATGTGTGAATGTAGATGCAAAATACTCATTCAGTTTATCAGCTACCTGAGCATTATCATCAATAGTCAACCCATGTATGTTAAATGGTCCAATCTGATTCTTCCCTTCCCTTCTAGAGTTTACATAAGTAAAGAACTCTTTGCTGTTTTTCTTTGCATCCTTTGCCAAATATTTCTCGTAATCTGCCTTCACCTGCCTAACCGCCTTTGTGACTTAATTACAGACAAGCTTATATCTGAGATAGGCTTCTGTGTCACCTGATAATTTATATGCATCCCATACATTTTTCTTCTCTGTCACGAGCCTCATTAATTCGTCTGACAATCCATTTAGGCCTGAACCTTGAACAGTATCTCTTAGTTGGAATGAAAAGCCTATTAGCCTCCAAGATTAAGTCCCTGAAGGCTACTTGATGTGTAAAATATGAAGAAATAAAATATTACCTTGATGTCCAAGATAAAATTTAAGATTAAGCAGTTGTTAAAAGGTTATTACCTGTTCTTAAAAAGCTGAAAATTAAACCTCTGTGTTTCCTTGAAGTCTTATCAAGTTTATCTGCAGTGATTGTTATTTTCTGAAATCTCTATATATACTTGATGAGATAAAATGAGATAAAATCTATTCCAAGGTAAAATTTATGATTAAACAGTTATTAAACACTTAAAAGGTCATTTTTCTGTATAATACTAAAGAGTCACACAGACACAGTAACTGTTTACAAACTTCACCTGTTCTTGAAAAGCTGAAAATTAAACCTGTGTTTGTTTGTTTGTTCCTCTAGTGCAGCGGTTCCCAACCAAAAAAAAAAAAAGTATTCCAGGGGGTTCGCACTGAAAATTCTGTAATTGCGTCTGCTTACATAGATATATTCTTGTAAACTAAAAAATATAACTAATAATAAAAAATAAAATTAAATAAAAAGTAAAGAATTGCCAAAGAAATAAACCACATCTCTCACAATTACTTATAATCACTTTACTATCTTACAGTATATCATATTAAATAAATATCTAAAATTATTTCTTGATTAAATGTCTAAGAGTATGAAAAAGGTTGTTTATGCAGGGGTAATGCGAGATATAATCAAACGATGCGAGCATACTACCTGGGTAGTAGAAATGACGGAAGTGCACATTACCCATTCATAAACAACCTTTTTCATACTCTTGGATATTTAGTCTTGAAATTGTTTTAGATTAAACTATGCACACCATCAAGCATCTCTCATATTGTGGAGTTATACTTCATAACCGGGTTGTCACTATTGCAAAAACAGGGTACCTGCCCACCACTGATGAGTAAGACAACAAGCTTCGAAACGGTGCCATCTGGGTGGTGGTATCCCCCGATAATAAGTGACATTCAGTCTTCTCCACTGGTAAAGTTACTTATTCAAAGCAATGCAATACCTCGGCCACTCGTTGTGAAGGTTGATTCACAATATGAGATATGAATAAACGGTGCATTCATACTACCTCGGTAGTAGAAATGATGGAAGTGCATTACCCATGCCTAAACAACCTTTTTTAAATAAATGTTTTCCATACTATTTTTGTTTTGTTTTGTTTTTTTCATTCTCAAGGATCATTGTTATGTATAGGTACTTTTTTTAGAACCTACAGTACTTAGTACCGTGCATGGGTTGAAGGTTGAACATATGAAAGAAGATACTTGTTGACATTAGACTTGAACTTATGTAGATTGTAATTTTCAGGAAGGTTGTTCCAGAAAACAGAAGTTGAATGAATAAATGAGGAAGAAGAAAAGTTGGTTCTGGGGATTGAACTTGGACAGTAAAAGGATGTTGATGTTGACTGGTTGCATCACGTGTTCGGACTACTTTAAAAGAGAGAGCGGGAATTATAGAAGCCAATTCAGAAGAACAATGCCCATGGAAATATCTATGAGCGTCTATAAAGCGAAATATCTATAAAGCGTCTATGAGACAGAGAGTGGAGAGACTCTGTTAGAGATGAGTCATTAATTAACCTAACTGCCCTCTTTTGTATGGAATCTAGAAGCCTGAGAGCGGTTTGGGGGACACCGCCCCACTTGTGGGTGTAAAATTCCATGGTAGGGCGGATTAGCGATTTCTACGAAGTCAACAACTGTTTGGAAGAAAAGTAACACCGAGGGCGAAAGAGAAAACTCAGTTTTTAGACGCAGAGGAAACAATATTTGTAATGTGTTTGTGCAAAGAGAGATTAGAAGTCAGGGTATTTGCCTAGAAATCGGAGTGTCATCGAAGATAAGCATAGGAGCAGAAGAATCCTTTTTGCGTGATATAAGACAGGACTGAGTTTTAGAAAGATTGAAATTAAGTTTTCTTTGCCACACTGGAGAATTGCCTGGAGATCAGCATTTAATGATTTGGCAGTGGATACTAGTGAAGTTGAAGATGTTTGGGCAAGGTTTCTCAAACTGGAAGGTGGAAAGTAATTTGCTATCACCAGCAAAACTACGGATAGGATTTCCGGTCAAAGGAAGAAGGCCATTAATATACAAGAGGAAAAGAGTGGGAGAAAGAACTGAACCTTGGAGAACACCAGCATTAGTGGAGACGTTAGAAGACAGAGAGCCGTCTACTATCAACTGCAATGAGTGGTCAGAGAGAAAACTGGATACCCAATTACAAAGAACAGTTGGCAAATCATAGGATGGAAGTTTGTTTGAAAGATCTTTATGCCAAACACGATCAAAAGCCTTTGAAATGTCAAAAGCAATGGCTTGAGTTTCACCAAAAACTTTTCCATTGAATTTGCCCATAAATGTACATAAGCAAGAATATCACCAGTGGAACGACACTGACGGAATCCATACTGGCGATCGTTGACCAGTTGAAAGATTTCCAGATAGTTTAAGAGTTGGTAGTTAATTGAGTTCTTCATTACTTTGGAAAGAGTAGAAGTAATCGCAATGGGACGATAACTGGAAGGAAAGGATTTGTTACCCTTTTTTAGGAACTCGCTGGATATGAGCAAATTACCAAGCAGAAGCAAAAACACCTTTGGGATAAGAAAGTGAAGCAAGACGACACAAAACAGTAAGTTCACTGGCACAGGTTTTGAGAACAAGTGGAGAACTACCATCAGGACCTGGAGCTTTCGTAGCATCAGATTCATCAAAACCTTTCTGACATCCTTTTGACGGAAAACCACAGGATTCATTGAATGGAGTGCACTGGGACGGTTTCAGGTGATTTACCAAGATCATCTATACATGAGTTGGAAATAAAATAGGTTGCTAGCAGGTCAGCTTTTACCTTTGGCTGATGTTTCAACAGAACCATCTGGTTTTGACAGAGGCGGGAACAGAGATGGGCAAAAATTGCAGCCAATAGCTTTAGAAAGACCAGAATGCTCGGCTACCATTTGGATAAGAAGCAAGTTTTCTACTCTTAGCCTGTTCGAAATCCAGTTTGGACTAATTAATAACTGTTTACAAAGTATAAATAATACTTAATAATAAGTTTTATTACGCAATGTCGCTTATAAAAAACGTAGTACTGGAAATATTTTATAATAAAAATTCAGAAATATTATACGATTTCAGAGAATATAGGCTTAGGGATTCGCGATAAAAATATTTTGTTGAAAGGGGTTCGCGAGTCAAAAAAAGTTGGGAACCGCTGCGCTAGTGGTTCTGACGCCCGTTTGTGTTCATTTTTCGCAAAACCATTTCTCAGTGACTACAGTTAGTTTTTCCTTAAGATTGTAATTTTGTTGTTTTAGAGGTTAGCAGAAGATGTTAATGTGAAAGTTCCCAAAGTTAAGTTAGGCGTTTTAGCTGTCACAACAACAATAAAAGTGTATATTAAGCGACATCAAGTGTACTTGTTTAAATGAGTTTAAGTGAAAATTACTAACGTTAAGATTGATATTTTAGGTTATTTTCGATGTTACATCAAGAATAAAACTGTATATTTTAGAATTATCAAGTGCGTTTTTGACTCGACTTAAATTTCCAAAAACGAAACCATAACACACATGTTACGCTTAACCATTTAGTTTTGTCAAGCAATTAAAGTGTGTATGCAAAACCGAGATGCACTTCTTAATTAAGAGACCAACAAATAACATTGTTTTTTTCAAAAACTTAAAATTACCAATATTAACGTTAACATCTACTTCTTAACTGGCCAACAAATAACATCAGCAGTTTACCACATATAAAAATTATTTGGCCAAGATAGCAAACAGAATGAAAATCTATGGAAGACACTTACACAAGCTACCAATAAGCATACAAAAATTATTTTCCAAGCTAGCAATCAGAATGAAAATAAGGAGCTCGAGATCAAAGAGGCTGATTTCCTCCCTTTACCATCGGTGCATTTAAAACACTTATGGAAGTAGCCTTAGTGATGTTTACGTGATTATGTAACACAACCAAGACCATCTTATAAAAACCTCCAATCAGTTACACTTACTGGGGCTATCAGGCAAGCCTGGGAGCCCCAAGGTGTTGGAGGGAAAGGAAGTGGAAATAAAAATGAGAAGTATGCGGATTGAAAGGAAAGGGAAGGGAAAGCTGGATAGAAGATAAGGGGAAGAAAAATAGACATCCCCTGAAATAGAAGAGAACAGTTTACAATAGTAAAAAGAAATAGTGTACCGAACAAAAAAAAATTATTATTTTAGGGTTACCCGTAATTAAATACATTAACCCGTATTTGTGTCTGTAAATTTTTTGCTGGACGAAAAAACCCCAGTTACTGGGGAGAAAAACCTTGCTATCTACGCCTGAGACCAACTAACTCAGCCACGGAGTGAAAAAAGCCCATTAAAGTTCCTCGCGTCATCGACGGGATTCGAACCCAGGCCTTTTCCACCCGGTGTGGGGAGGACGGTGACGATACTTAACGGCTATATGGATTGAAAGACACCCAGGTGCCATTGTAGAGAAGAAGAGTCCTGGGGGCATCTCATGTATGAGTGCCCTGCCTATGACAACAGTAGACAAATTTGTTACCGCAATTCAAAGGAATCCACGTAATCAGGAGTCCTCGCTGCTGCTTGATGAAAACACACACAAGGCACTAACTGTGTGTGTGCGCAAGAAATCTTCGCACTGAGGCGAGCCAAGATTACTGAAATGAGAACAACGTTCGATCATGCTGCCCAAGGCCTGAATCACACAGGCGTGGGTTAGCTCCTTCTCTGCTAGAGGACACTGCCCTGACATAGTGTGCATAGTGTGCATAGTATTAGGGTCAGGCGCCACCTGTGGTTTCCCACATCTGCGCCATATGTTCGCTGTGAAGGAATACAGTACTACTGTAAATGCCAGAAAAGTGTTGTGTGTTGTATATGACATATTGCGTTAGGTTCTGTTGTGTGTCCTGGCATTTGGCCGCAGGGCCCCTAGTGGGACTCCACGTTGCCCGCACACACCACTAGGAGGTAGCCAGTCTGCCCATTATTCTCTGGCTTGTCTCCGCCAGGGTCGCCAGAGCTTCCTGGACGGAGACAAAAAAAAAAAAAAAAAAAAAAAAAGGTAGAGTTGGGGAAGTACAGAGTGTACGCAAGAAAGGAGGGTATAGCTAGAAATATGGAGGATGTAGGCGAAGGTATCCTCCAGGTTATCAATGGAGCAATAAGCGCCATCAGTTGAAAGGGGAACCCGGGAAGGACAATAAATAAGGCAGCAAGAGAGCCGTGTGCAATTTGCCACTGAGGAATGAGATGGTCCATACGTCAGTTGATCCTATCCAGGTTAAGATCGGTTGGCCAGTTAGGTTAGGATCAGATGTTTGGGTTGTTCCTATTTTGTGTTGGCAATAGGGTGCTCCGTCTTGTGAAGAGGGCTTGTGCAAACTTGGTAAACTCATAGTAGTAGTTTTCTTCTGTGATGAATAAGTGTTCGTTTCCTTGAGGGTTATCTTGTATACGAGTAAACAGGATGCTGCGGAGGTCCTCATAGTGTTGGCAGGTATATACTAGATGGTTCCAGTCTTCTATTTCACCACATGCACAGTAGGGGTTGTCAATGATTCCCATGGATGTTAATTTATGGTTTATTGATCCGTGTCCAGTGATGAGGTAGGTGGTATGAAGACCAGGAGAAAACCAAGTTGGAGATTTAGGAAATACGGCATTCACATAAGGTATAAATTTCTTGGTGATTGGGCCCTTGTCGGTAGCAGTCCATCTGTCCTGCCAGGTCTGAAGTAGTAGGATGGCAATTTTTTTCTTTTCCTGCCTGATTTCATTCAGGTTATTGATGGAGTGTCCAAGGATAGTTGCTGGTATACCCCTGGATAGACAGTAGTGGAGGCCCCTTCGAATAACCTCCAGATCAAGCGGAAGGACGCCCGCAAGAACCTGAAGGGCTGGGTTGCTAACTGTGCAGCATGCCCTTGTAATAGTAAGAAGGATGGTGCGCTGGATGGTTCCCAGTTTAGGTTTGTTGTTGTAAAGAGTTGCCCTGCGAAACCAGACCCCTGATCCATACGTTATGAAGGGAAGGAAGATTGATTTGTACAGAATCTTAAGGGTGCGTCGGTTCAATCCCCAATCGCGACGACTCACCCGTGCGATGAGAGCAGTGTAGTTTCTCACTTTCGCGTGGAGGTGTGCAAGATGCGGAGAGAAAGTGAGCTTAGAGTCAAGTACTATTCCCAGTAGTTTTAACGTAGAAACTAGCTTGACGGTTTGGCCTAGAAGTTTGATAGTGGGGTTTCTAGTAGGCTGCAGTGATCCCTTCAGGAGAATGGATTGTGTCTTTTGGGGTGAGAGTCTTAGTTTGTGTAGGGCTGCCCAGTTCTGAAGGATTTGAAGTGCCTGGTTTCCTCTGGCTTCCAGAGAAGCTCTGCTGTCAGCCTCAATCGAAATGGTCACATCATCAGCAAAGGCTTGTATACCTACAGGACCTAGGTCCAGTCCAAGGAGCTCATCCAGGACAATGTTCCACAAAAAAGGACCAAGGACTGAACCCTGGGGGCAACCTCTGTAGATTGACCTGGTAATTCTTCGGTACGTTGAGGAGATTGTAATTTTCCTATTTGATAAGTAGTTTTCGATGCATTTGTATAAATTTAATGGTATATTTGCTTGCCTAAGTCTGCGAAGGATACTTGCCCACCAGAGCCTGTCAAATGCTCCTGCGAAATCTATTGCTATTAGTAGGTAGTATTTGGAGGTAGAAGTTGAGACTGCAGAGATGATCCTTTGCAGTGCGTCTTCTGTGCAACGCCCAGGTCGAAATCCAAACTGGAAGTTGGACTGGAGCCCAGCTTTGGTGTAATGGTCTTGGAGCCGTACTAGGAGTAGTCGTTCAAACAGTTTACTGACCATGGATAAAAGGGCAATGGGTCGGTATGACTCTGGTTGTTGGAGTGGTTTAGACGGATTTTTTATGATCAGTTTTACATTGGCGTTTTTCCATTCTTCTGGGAAAGATCCATGGGACAAGCACTTATTGAAGAGGTCGAGTAGAAACTGGATGTTAATTTGGGCGGTCTTTTTAAGGACTTCGGGTTCAATGAGATCTGGTCCGGGACATTTCCTCTCTTTCATTTTGGTAAGAGCCTGCTGCAGTTCATCTGTGGTAAATTGGTCTTCTACAGCACTGTTGAAGTACATGTTGTTTGCCTGGCATATTTCTTGCTGTTGTACTGTCAGAGGATCAGTATCTGTACCAAAAAGTGTGTCCAGAATATTGGCCGTAGACTGCTCCCACGATGTAGTCATAGTGCCGTTTGGTGTGAGAGTGGATTGGATAACTTCGCCCCTCGGGAGCTTGTTGGTGGTGATGCGGTACACCACCCCCCAGGGTTCAGTATTGCCAGTCGTTTTGACGAGTCGTTCCCAAGATGATCTTTTACACTGCCTTATAAGGGAGGTGTAGTCGTTTCTGACTCTTCGATATTCTTCACGGAGGGTGTTGACCTCATTTGGGGGCCAAGAGGTACGAGCTCTCTGAAAGGCTTTTCTTTTGGAGTGTACAATTCGGCGAAGGTGCTCCAGCTCTGGGGACCACCATGGGACGGCATTAGGCATTGGTCTTTTCTTTCTAATTGATTGATTGCAGGCCTGGATGATGATTTCTGTTGTGAGCTTTTGATGTTGGTTGTGGTCCAGTGCTGGAAGATCAGAAGAGTTGTGGTTCTGGATCATGGTCTGCAGCGTGGAGCAAAAGATTTCCCAATTGGCCTTGTTAATGGCATAGCGACTAATATTGTAGTGAGGTGGTGGAGTTGGATCAATGGATCTTGTAAGTTGAAATGTAATAGCTCTGTGATCTGAGGTGGTCCAGGCCTCATTGACCTGCCACCCAGAAATTTTGCTGGAAATGGATCGTGTAGCTATGGAGATATCTATTGTGGATTCCCACAGAGTGCTGGAATAGGTAGGCAGGTTATTGGGCTTGTTCAGAACCAGGAAGGGAGAAGTGGCCAGGAAATCTTCAAGAAGCTGCCCATTGTAGCACCCAGAGCGATCAGTGGTCAGGCTGTACCAGGTAGGAGAGCGGCAATTTACATCTGCCCCAAGGATAATCTTGCTGTTGGGAAGTGTAGCAAGGACTGTACGTAGATAATTTATTGTTGGAGTGATATCTTGGCCAGGTCTGCAGTAGAGGGAGATGAGGTAGAAGGCTCCCAACGGGCAAATTACATGGGCACACGCCGCCCATGCAGTGCATAGGGAGGAAATCCTTGTAACCATGATGTTAGGGTTACGGACAGCTATGGCAGCCCAGGGCGTATCTTCATCTGTATGTATGATTTTGAAAGTCAGGGGGTATCCCCTGACTTGCTTTGAATGGGTATATGGCTCCTGTAGAATTAATATGTCAGCATTTTCCTCTTCGGCTCTGATTCTAATCTGGGCACTTACTGCACGGGCTCGCTGGGCGTTTAGTTGGATAAACTTTATGATATTGCTGTTGAATGATTTAGGGCGTGCTGCCATAATCGGTCTTTATTTGTTGGTTCCTCTTAGCTTTTAGATAAACAGGGCACTTACTGTCCCTGAGAGAATGTGCTGCATCGAGCTTTGCTGCTTTGCAGTTTGCACAAACTGCATCTGTAGATCTGTTTGGGCAAGAATTATAGTCATGCCCTTTTTGGGCACAGTGCCCGCAGGTAGACACGGTTTGCATGCATGTGTGGGTGGTGTGCCCAAAATGGCAGCATCGGAAGCACTTTGGAACAGGCACGTGCTCCTTGAAGCGGTGACTGCTCCAACCCATAAAGACTCTGTCCTGTAGTTTGAGGATGTTCCATGCCTGTGGTTTGATTTTTTTGATTTGGTAGTTGTTGGCGCATCGGCTTCTGTGGCCATATTGCACCTCCAAAGGTTTTTGCAGTACTTTGATCCAAGCCCGAGGCGGGAATCGAACCCGCGACCTTTGGGTTGCCGGGCAGGTACTTTACCCACTCGGCTAGCCCGGTCGGCCCATGCCTGTGGAGAAAGCTCCACCACCCAATTGTATAGCTGGGGAGACTTGGAGCTAGTGTGATATTTTGGTTTGATGTGTTCCTTGGCATTACTTATGTCAGTTAATTCTTGGAAGTTTCTGTTGAAGAGTTCATCTGTGATGTTATCTGGAGTGATATCCTTGCCCACATCAAATATACGTATGGATGGGCCTCTCTTTTTAGGGATTTCTGCTGTAAGACCTAGGGTACTGACTGTTGGATTGGTGATGATAGATTGAGCCTCTTGCTTGGTTGTTGTGCCCTGACAACTTGGAAATCCTTTAAGATTAGGAACACCGCTGGCACCATTCTGGTGCGGGATACTGCTGCAAACCCCTTATAGGGTAGGATCAGCCGGCACCGTTCTGGTGCGTGATTGCTGGCACTCTGGAGAACACCTGAGTGCGAGATTTAGACTCCAACCAGTATCCAGGGTTGGATACTGCTGGCACTGTACAAGTGCGGGATACAGGGTCCACTGGCCTCTGGTGAACATACAGGGGCACCTGCCCCCTGCAATTTTAACTCCCTCTCCCAGATCCCTACTTTCGCCTCACAAAGAGCGGACTCCTCAACTTTCAGTCCGCCCTCTTTTTGTCCCTTCTAAACTGTATCCCTGTTTTATGTTTCCTTTTTTTTTTTTTTTTTTTTTTTTTTTTTTTAAACTTAGCCTCTGTCAGGAAGCTCAGGCAACCCTGGCAAAGGCTAGCCAGAGTATGATGGGTGGGCAGCCTGGCTCACCTCCAAGTGGTGGTGGTGGTGGTGGTGGTGGGCAACGGGGGGTCGCACTAGAGGCTCTGCGGCCAAGCAGCCAGAGATACAACAACAAAACATAACGGTACTCTGACAGAAACCAGATATTACACTTTTTCTGGCTTTTACAGAGATGCTGTACTTTGTGAAGAAGTACAGAATGTCTATTGGTGGTTTTCCCACATCTGTGCCACATGGCACAGATGTGGGAAACCACCAGTGGCGCCTTTCACAAAACATTGTGCCACTATGTTGAGGTTGACCATGGTACATGCATAGTTGTGGCCTACCTCCCCGTGGTGTAGACGGACACTGGGCAGGCTTTCTAGGTGATCGCCTGCCTGGTGACAAAACGACCAGAAACAACTAAAAAAAACATATACAGTGCACAAACATATTATTACACACATTTCCACTTACAGAGCTCTGTAATCATCACAGTGTACAAAGGCGGAGTTGAACTTTCGTTCAGGTGCTGTCCTACATAAGATACTATACATGTCTACATGGTTGCAATGAGGGCCCATGATGCCCTATGGATGATTTATTGAACAATCGCTAGTAGAGATAAAGACGTCTAATCCCATTATATAAGGCTATTTATTATTAGACCACACTTGTAATACTGTGTTCAAGTATGGAACCAGACCTAAAAAAAGACATTGTTCTTCTTGAAAGGATCCAAAGCCGGGTAACTCGCTTGGTGAGAACGGCAAAAGGGCGTCCATATGAGAAAAGACTTCAAATATGTGAGTTGCAGGGATTGGAAACTAGGCACGTTAGCGGAGACTTGATTGAGGTGTGTTTAAGACCTCTGAGAGGCATAAGCAAAATGAATAAGGACGAAAATTTCACGGTTATAAATGATTCTAGAACTAGGGGGCCATAATTTCAAGTTACGGGAGGGGAGGAGTCGTTTAGACTGGATTTCAGGAAGTTTTATTTTAGCCAGCGAGTTATAAATTACTGGAATAAGTTACCTACATGGGTGGTAGAGGCTGACAGTCTGGGGAAATTCAAAGGTCAGCTAGATAATTACCTAAGGGAGGAGGGAAAAATAGGTTGTCCATTTCCTTTTCTTTTATTAATTTTTATTATTATTTTATTTTAAATTTTCTTATTCTTATTATGTTTTTATTCTTATTTTATTTTATTTATATTTTATTATTTTATTTTATTATTATTTATTTATTTAATTAATTTATTAATTAATTTATTTAGTTATTTATTTATTTTATTTATTTATTTATTTATTATTATTATTTATTTTTTTGGCTGGTGCAGCATAAGCTATAGGCTTCTTGCACCATGTGGCCATTACTAATACTAAACCATAAAAGGTAGTTAAAAATTTAGAATCCAAAGAAAGATAATATAAAGTAATAATGCAAGCACATATTGAAGAACATCGTTGACCCGACAGAGAACGTAATTTATTAATTAAAATAAGAATAAATGTAAGGCACATCTACCGTATCCAAGACGCGATGTAATAACAACAATAGTCGTTATGAAAGAAATGCAAATCCCTCTAGTGAGAGTTAATATGCATGTGGTGACCCCTATGTGATGGAAGTGGTAAATAGCCAATTAGTTAAAATTAAGTTAACGCAAAGAGAAACATGCGGATAGTAAGGTGAATAAAAACTAATAGAGTAGGAATAATAGTACCTGAACTCCATGAAAGCGAAAATATAGTAGTACAAATAAGAAGTAATTTCTTCTACATCCTCAGATTACCCTAATAATTTCGGAGAAATAAGAACAAAGAGTGTAGGAGAACTTAAGTTTTGTGTATATATATTTTAACTTATATTCTCTTCTTTCTCCCTTTTTTTTTGTATATATATTTTTTCTTCCTTCTACTAAAAGGGCGCCTCCGTAGCTAGGTGGGCAGGAGCAGCAGTGCGTAGCACACGCTTCTTGATTAAACCGGGATTCGAGCCCGTCACCACTAAATACGGAGGATGCGGAAAGGTCAGGGAATAACCACCGCATATCCCCGGAGCAATATGGCCTTAGTTGCTAATGCTCCTAAAAACCAAATAATAACATTCCTTCTACTAACCTTACATTATCCCTTGCGTTTTCTATAAATCTATCTTGGTATTGTCTTCAGTATTAATTGCTATATACAACATATTATATACACATTATGGTCGTAATGCATCATTGCTCTTGCAAGTGCGTTGGCCCATAAATATTAGTTTTACTCCCGTTTTGGTGATATTTCACGTCATTAAATTTAAAATGGATTTATTATTAATTGGATTTAATTGAACTTCTAAATTATTTGGAGACTTTCGGCTACAGTTTCAGTCTTGTTACTTTTACTTCCCCCTCCCTGTTGATTTAATTTTTATGTTAATTTTTCGCTCTACAGTTTTGCCATGCTACTGGCATATGTATTAATTTGATTTTTATTTTTAAATTAATTATATGTTATGTACTGGGCATCATGTGGAGGTTGTGCATTTTGCTGCCTCTAATGATAGCTTTATATTTATTTTATTTTTTTATTTCATTCTAACTTTTAAAGCCATTATTCAAATATATATATATATATATATATATATATATATATAAGTATTAACGGCCCTCAAGCGTGCGCTCATAACCGTATTGTGTTATGTCTATAGAGGTGTGCGTTCAACGGCCAATTTGCATGTTGTGCAGGATGAAAAACACGGA
Source organism: Mastigoproctus giganteus (assembly GCF_048544385.1). Taxonomy (NCBI): domain Eukaryota; kingdom Metazoa; phylum Arthropoda; class Arachnida; order Uropygi; family Thelyphonidae; genus Mastigoproctus; species Mastigoproctus giganteus. The sequence goes on from NC_143582.1 coordinate 127,011,085, forward strand.
ATAACTCACGTCTATAGTTAGCCGATCACAGGCGGCGTATATAGGGGAACCCTACTCACTCCGGCTAACTACAGACTCAAATGAAGAGGACTTTTTGAAATTCATCCGTCGTTGACGGACATCAAACCCATACGAATAGCCGACAACGATGAATGGTGCCGATTAGCTGTCAGGGAGGGTGTCTCCTGAACTGTAAGGTAGGCCATGCCCAATCGCAAGGTTAACTTAACCAAGAAAACAACGGCGCCACTTACTGTGGATCGTTTGAAAGCGTCTCTTGTTTCCCATACACCTGGAGTGAAGTAGCATGAAGATATGAAATACAGTGTGCTGTGGTGAAAAAAAAAAATAAATAAATAAAATAAATAAATAAATAAAAAGAATAATGCATTGGGAAGACCGTATGCAAAAGTAAGACAGCCATCCCAATGGCAATTAATCAAAAAAAGGGGGAGGGACGGCATATGATATTTGTTTGAAAGAAGCGGGCAATATACGGCATATACACCACCCTATCCCCCCCCCCCACACTACACTGGTGAAAGGGTTGCAAGAGTGAGAAAGTTAAATGGCATTTGAAGCCTTTCCTAAGTTTGTAACCTATTTTGTGAAAAATTCATTCCACACAATTACATGCCTGCAAATTACTCGTATACGTTGGGCCGGGTTCCATGAGAACTGACATACCTAAATGATTATGGGAAAAATTATTTACCACCCTCAATTAATATATATATATATATATATATATATATATATATATATTTTTTTTTTTTTTTTTTTTTTTTGGATATAAACTTTACATATAGAGTTTACGAACATGCATTCATCAGTCTTCGCATTGGCAAAACATATCTGTGGGAACTTTTCGTTCCCAGACCCAAGGCCCACATCCATACATCAAATTAAGTAAAAACTACTCTTCATTTTCAGTATCAATATTAAAATTAGCTATTTTATTTATTTATTTTTTTTAAACGGACCCAAATCTTTAGCGCATCAATATGAAATTCAGAAAAGGAAAATCTTGTCCTGGGACAACGTCAATAATAAGTACATAATACTTTTTTTTTAAAATGTTTTTGTCATTATTGTGTTGTATTATGTTCAAGGTAAGACCTTGTTGTCGGTTGCATACAGAATCATTTTCTCTAAATGTAATTAATTAAATACATATTATTATTTTTATAATTTCCAAATAAAGATGAGTGCATACAATAAAACAGACCTAAGTGGGGGGGGGGGAATCGTTTTCAGCTCATTTTAAGAGGCCTTACTGTGATAATGGACTGCAGTATCACATATACATAAGTAGGCTTGAATGCACTCGTATTCTGAATTCTGCAAGGGAAAAAGTGAATCTTATTGTAAGATATTTTTATTTTCCATAAAAAAACCGAAAACTATATTTCCTATACGGATTTCTGCATTTCCTCAGATTGCTAAACGTGTTGTCTGTAGTTTTGTTTTTTCACTTGCATCCTTGAAGGCCTACTTACCGTTTTCGCATATATCAACCGTGTGCGACTTGCTTCAACCGAACTGGAAAGCAATCCATCATTGAGACGGTAGCCAAGGGAACAAGCATCCATCACAGTCCCGTTATTGCTGTCTATTTAATGAATCTCTGTAGCTATGCAACCGTCTGAATGATATACTTTTAAGCTTGAAAAACTTTCTTTGCCTTCCTTAACGGAGAATCGCGTACTTCGTAAAAACTTCTTTTTATAACGTACCAGATCCGTTATCCGAAGAGCCCTGGACCGGATGCGTGCCAGAAAAGAAATTTTCTGGATTTTAGGTCTTAAGCCTAGCATGCAGAGAAATTATAATAGTCCCACCCTGTGTCATGAAATCGTTCTTAGAAAATACGTTGCAAGTTTCGACCAAATTCAATATATTATAAAGTGCAATTACACTTTATAATATAACGGCTTCCTAATAAAAGGTTCGAAAAGAATACTTAACGGGAAAATAAAAACTTGGATAGATGAACTAATTAATATGAACTGCAAAATAAGAGGGCAAAATATAAAATATCATTAATTGTAATATAACTGGGAAAGTACGTTACGGTTTTATTTAACTCATATAATACAAGCTCGATACTACACTAAATTTGTTATCAGCAGACGTTCAGGGCTCTTGCCGAACCATATCTTCAGACCACAAATGCTATGCCATAAATCCTTAATCGTAACTTTAAAATTAAAATAAATTTTCTGAAATACTTCGGGAAAGCCGCATAAGGATATCAGAGAAGTTCACAAAATAGAGATAACACAAGAACATCAGCGTATTCGGTAGTCACGTGCGCTAGAACACGTCAAGTGAAACGCGTGTACTAAAGTACTACCCTTACGTTTGACCTCTAGGCTAAACTTATAGCAGTGTAAAGTGTAATCAATAATTGTACGGTCTCTACACACCCTCTTTCCTCGTTTATTATTTTTAGTATAAGAATTCAATAAATAGTTTTATCGAATTATACCTCCATGAATTCGATAAATATTTTATCGACTGCATGGAGTTACATTACATTATACGATGCTCTTATGGTCATATTGTTTTCTTGAACTATACGGAACAGTCTGTTAAAATATAATTTTACCATTGGTATTCAAAACACAATTAAATATAATTGCTCTTGTGCCTCCAAATAATCTAACTTATACAACAAATTTTATTAGACTTAATAAGTTTCACTAATGCAGCCCAAAGTCTTAAATGGAAGTAGAGAATAAAAATTAATATTTTAGAGAGAACAGTAAATAAGCACATTTTTAAGTCGATATCGCACTGTAAAAATAAAATAAAAATAATAATAAAGATTTTTAACGCAATTTTTTTTTAAAAAAAGTGAAATCTGCACCCATTAAAGCTAACTCCTCATTGATGAAAGCATCGCTTATTTATACGAAATATTAAAAAAAAAAAAAAAAAAAGTTATCAACAACGCACGCGACGGATATTCCATTTATCGCTTTGTCATGTGTGTAACCGAAGCAGTTATGTTTGCTGTGCTGTAATCCCAAGTTGGCTTCGACAAACCAGAACTAAATGGGACAATCACATTAATTACTGCCCTAAATGCTTCATTGCTCCTATAACGCTGTTCGCCACCAAAGCCTGCCGCTGTCTTCAGCTAGATATTGGTGTAGATTACTTAATGACTTTTCCGTAGAGGCGCCGAAATCGATAATTGATCAAATCCCTGCCGACATGCTATTGATTTGGTTGCCTCCGAGTAGCCATAGATACGGTCACAGCTGCGATATTCTATTGTCAAGCTTGGCTTTCCTGACTGGTAATGAAGTGCTAACAATTCTTTGATACAATGCTCTGGAGATATGATCTAAGACTTGGTAAACGATGTGAGTTCCCTTTCCTGCTGTTGAAGCCTTTTGTTGGGCAGTTTTATTTACATACACATAAAAGTAGGGATGAATGCAAAGGGCAAGAAACCTTACCAGATAATATCAAGAGAAAATAGATTACTCATGCATAGAAATCTTCTTAACATTTCATATATGCAATGCAACCTTTGTTCCCAACAGAGATTCAGAATCAGGAAAGTTTCTCGGGTTACTAGTTGTTAATTAGATTATAATATCTTTCAAGAACAATACAAAAGATACGTGGACTTCAACTCAAAGGAACACGAAACAGAATAATCTGTCAGTAACGCTGGGACGCGAATCGTTTCTCAGCGTGTGGATAAAACAGCAATGCTGCTGTTTTTGCGTAGTAGTATAGGCTAGTCGGGAATTACTTGGTGCATCTTATTAAGCTGACTTCATACGATCCTCCACATAACCTGTATTGTGTGCATTATGTCTAGAGGGGTATGTTCGCGAGCCGATTTGCATATTATGCAGCTGGGAAAAAAAATTGTGTGTGCCGAGCACGCATAGTGGAAGTTAAGTGAAACTTCTTTAGGCGAACATTTATCACTTGACCGAGGATCCAGTATTGCCCGTATGAATGCAGCAGGCGACGAATCTGCATGAATGGGAACCTCGGAGATATGATACGTTCTGTTACCAAATCTAGTTTCGGCAAGTGCTGTGGATTGGACGATATGTAAAACCATTTGACTTCGATAGAGCCAGAATCACTTTGTTCTTGAGAGAGCCACGACAGCTGTTACAGGTCGACATTTGACTTACATTTTCATTTGGAAATGCTGTTACAGGTCGACATTTGACTTACATTCTCATTTGGAAATGCTGTTTGAAGAAGAGCGTTATCTCGAGCTGCTACAATCTTTAACAAAACACACGGAACAGAATGAACCGAAATCATTATCCAGGAATGTACGTTTAAACTGTACGTGGATAATTCCTGTTTCTTAAAATCCTGTTGCTGCTCCGGCTGTGTATTACGCCCGCTGCGTGTTGAACGATTTGATGAAGTACTGCTGGCAGTCGGTTTTGGCTTCGCTTTTCGTTTACGACTGGGCTTCGAGGACTCTTCACCCTTTTCATTTGCAGTATTAACTTCCATGACTCCTTCGAAATTCACTTCTAACATTTCTGGAGAGATGTAAGGCTTTGAAGATGTGGATGGACCTTATCCTGCTTCTTTGTTCAACTCCATCGCACGCTGTAATTTCTTCAGCTGTCGAAATAGCTTAGATCTCTCCCTTGTACTGAATGGAGGTGGTTTCGATGGTCGCATTGTACGTATACTTGCTCTAATACGCCTTACAATGCTCACGATTAGTCTTCGGCATGTTGAATTATATATTTTTTTTTCCATCGAAATTTTTTATTAAATACAGTCGAGAATTACGCAATCAGTAGGGGTACTGATTGGGTCATGCATCGCTCGTGCCTGGTACGGAGTGATACAATGGTGAGGGGGGGGGGGAGATGAACCATTTCGTGTGGCATTTTATTGGCGATTTTTGTCACTCCACGCACGCATTGCACGTATACGCCTTACAACACTCACTACACTTTACGATGGACACTCCATAACAAAATACTGTTCTCTATACATATCCTATAGTGAACGGTGCGTAAGCGCCGGTCATTGTGATCACGTTTATGAATTGAATTTTAATTCTATTGTAACGGCGATTCTAATAAGCGAAAATAGGAGGAATATTATCCACAGGCTATGAAAACAGAGATACATTTGTACAAAGCACAGATTTACACTTTATTACCTTACAATTAACAAAATAAAGAGATACGTGCAAATCGGAAGAATATTTTCCACAGGTTACAATGGCGGTTAACAAAAAAAAAAAAAAAAAAAAAGAAAGGAAAGCAACTACACCGGGTATTCCCAGGTAATTACCCATCTAATTACTAGCCTAACGCTGCTTAACTTCGTTGGTTGCAAGAAAACCGGGGCATTTATCCTAATACGATAGTTGACTGTTCATAGAGCCTGTAATGCGTTTACTTATTTCAACAGCGCACTTTCGTTGCGTTTTTTGTTAATCCATGAACACAAGTTAATACCATCTGAAAACTGCCTGGAGCGCACCTAAAGAAGTTTCACTTCAAAAACCAGGGGGAACCCTACTTCCCTCCGCCTATTGAATGGGATCTGGACCTACACATCTCCAGCTAATTAAAAATACCCTACACTACCAAGGAGGGCGTAGTCCTTGTAATACAACATTCCTATATTTTGTTTTGAATAATCCATAGCCTCAGTCTGAATTTTTCATTCAGTAAACTAAGTTTAATGCTAAAGTGCTTCCAACTCATATTTTGGAGCAACTTCACCGTATTGCACTACGCGAACTTTAAATGAAAGTACTATTTTGACAAATAAATAAATAATCTTTATTTGTCCTACCATACTAAATAAGTTGCTACAATGGTGAGTGATAAATTCCCTTCACGGCAGTAAATGCCATGAGATTTACATAAAAAACAATATAAACAAATAGAAAATATAGATTCATTAAATTTACACTGCATTTCTGTCCTGACAGTTCACGTGAAAGTTGCTCAGAATAACAACTACTGAAAAACACTAGATACTTGTTCAAAGAAGCACACAATTCAGTACACACACTTCAAAAACGCGCACAACTGTTAGACGACAGTAGCCTCAGCGAACCACATCGCGGTTGTTTTTCTGTACTTCGGATCTTCCATCAGCCTTTCGAGGTCAATTCAGATCAGCAGCAGATTGATTCCAACGCCCTGGCTGGTACGAACCCATCAGCCATCTTCAGTCTGTTTGCTTTCATCCTCAAAGATTTTGTGCCTCTTCAGGCCGATGGCGGGATGTGCCACTCACAAATCTGCCAAAAGCACGGTGAGGATATCACGCCCATCATCATCATCATCTTAATTGAAGTTATGAGTGTTTCCAGGCAATGATGTCTGGTAAACGCTATAGTTTCAGTTGCGCAAGCTGCGTGGTCCTTAATTGATGAGGGAGATGGTGCTTATTGTTGGCCCACTTCAGCAGCCAGAATTCAGTAGCATATATTCTCCTAATGTGGGTGGGGGTGGTAGACGCCCACAATTCAGCACCGTACAATATGGCCGAATACACTGTTGTTTTTATGTATCGTGCGGTTGTCGCAGGTTGCCTGACGTGCAAAAGGTGCTGTTTGGATGTCCAACGTAGATAGTTCATCCTCTTTACCAGTAAATTAATATGCGACGTGAACGTAAGTTTGGTGTCAAAAATTATCCCCAGATCTCTATGAGTGGTGACAATAGGGATGGGCATTCCATTTATTTTTGGATATATGAGCGTTGGTGATTTTTTGAGAGAATACACCATCATTACAGTCTTTTGCGGATTTAGGGGCAGGCCAAATTTATCTAAATATATGAATAGCTCTATAAGCTTATGATTTATCTGGTCACACACTGCACTATTAGACAAGGACGGCTGGATGGTCGTTAAGATCTTAATGTCATCTGCGTACGTGTATATATCGTCCCTGCTCTTACAGAACGGGATCATCATTGCCGTAAAGAGGTCTGGATAAGACGCCACCCTGCGGAACTCCTGTATGGATTAGTCGGAGGATCAGACTGTCTGTATGGAAGTAAATGGAACGGCAAGTTAGAAGGGAATGCAGGAACTCAAGCAAGTTTCCTTTTATTCGGAAGGCGTCTTGCAGCAGACGTAGTAGGGCATATACATTCGCGCTATCGAAGGCGGCCTTTATGTCTGCATATACCATTGCAACTTGATTTCTGGCTTGGAAGGCGTTTAGTATCGCGGTTTGCACGGTAAGGAGGTTTGTAATTGTTGATCTGTTGTGAATACAAATATTTATCGTATTTAGTAGTCACGGGCTCGAAACCCGGTCCACTCAAGGCACGCGTACTATGCATTCTCGCTCGTGACCACTCGGCTATGCTGTTTCCCGTGTACATTAAAACATTTTTAATCTAATATACTCGATTTATAATTCAAATCATAACATTAATAGACGGTATTTGATCAGAGAACCCAGCATCCGACGGTAAAATTACTACGTTACATATGAATTCATATTGTAAATTCAAGACATGTTTTTAAAAATAATTTTCGGGTTTCTTTGCTTCACTAGATAGCAGTGTAATTTGGAGAAAAGCAATAGTTTTGATTGTGCGTTAATCGCGCAGTTTACTAATTTTTGTATTTATCTAAACATATAAGGGTGTTATAATTTAACGTACACTGAGCCGTTGCCTCTAATTTGGAAGGCACTTCCTAAGTAAAATTCTTGAATATTTTCTTCTGTAGGTATACAAAATTAATAATGCAACTGTTTTATAAATTTTATCTAATATCTACATATTGCTATAGCAACTTGGAACAATGTACGAGTAGTATTATTATTGTAATTGCGTATTGCGCTGTATTAACTGTGATAATTATAGTACTCGTATACTGCTGTGGTGCAATATAACTTTTTAAATAAACTTACGTCTCTCACTAGAACAGTAAAACATATGATCCAGAGCAATGAGGGTGCCTGGCTAGGGAGGAGAGATTGCCGAAGGCAGTTCTGCAAATCTCTGGCCTTGTTTCTTTGTGTAAGAATTGCTCTCCTATCCGTAAAGGCAAAATTTTATGAAAGGTCGCGTATTAACAGATTCATGATTAAATACAAAGTTAATCTATCCTCAGAGGAACAAATAGTTTCAAGAAGGAGAAATCCGCTGAGAATGCCATATATGTCAGGTGTTAAAAGTGGATGAATATATGGGGCGATATGTTTTGAGTTTGTTTGTTGATTTTGTGGGACTTTTAACTTGCTGTGAGGGTGGGGACATTCTGAAGCCCATGAGAGTTGTGAATAATTTACTCGTATATTCTGTATCCAGGGAATATTTCTCTGAAAGAAAAGGCTTATGTAAGAAGAAAGTATTCTGAACATACGAGAAGTATGTTAATATTACTAATAGAAGTATTAGTAATATTAACATTTCCAAAAAAGTGGCTTTCCAATTTGAAACTTGACTAAACTATCAACCCAGACCACTGTGACAGGCAATTCATTCCAGTGATCTAAAACACGCTACCAGAAAGCAAACTTCACGAGAACCAGCCTTCTAGTTACCGTACTCCCCAAAATTGTGTATTTCACTGATTCCTTAAGTGTTGAATGAGTGTATCCCCACAACTCGGTTATCAGCCCATAGGCCTAGAACATGTTTCTGGACCGGTTTCTAGAAACTGAGTTTGAGCGAACGAACTCTACTGCTCATCCGGATAAGTTGTCATTTTGATAAGTAGTAATGCTAATTCTGAAAATCGAAACTAGCGCCAAAATTGTTTAGGAAAAATTAATGAATTGGAGTAGGAAATACAAACTTGAAATTTTGGTCATAAAGACATATGCTGCCGAAGGGCAGACCGAATAAGAATCAGTTTCCAGTGGTGAAGGCCAGGGAGTATCACTGAAGTATGACTATATTTGGGGTTGTATGCGAAGGTGCAATTATGCTTTACTTAGCATGCTAAACGTTTAATATCTAATAAAAAGTTATTACATATCGAGCTGACGAGCTGTTAGAGCATAAAAGGAAAATCTTTGAATTTACTATACGAATGCTTGCTTTCCATTTTGACCTATGCTTGGTATCATATATTTCTATTAATAATTATGAAGCATTTGCTTTCAGCTAAGAGGTTCGCTCTACTGGATAAGACCCCTATGTCGCACGGTTTGTACGAAGGACCTGTAGTTGACTGCGAGGAGGATTCCTACTGATCTGCGAGGTCAAAAGTCGTTCTCTCTATAAGGTCTTTATGATTTGAAGACAATGACTTGTGTTATTGATTTACTAATCGTTGTTATAGATTATAACATTTACTAACCGTTTAAACGGAACTAATGCAAGTCAGTCCTATTACTTATTTTAATGACTGTCGCAAAAGTAAGACCAGATTGATAGTGCATACTAGTTGGTACACCCCACCTCTCAGTGGCAGGGACAGAAACCCGACCCATTGGGGTATGCAAGGTTGTCAGCCTAGTGTTCTTTTCTCTTCAGTCGGGGCTAAGTGGTAAGGTCCTTCTTTGATGTTGAGTTGTGTTGTGTTGTGTTACAGTTAAATTTTATTTATTAATCAAAGTGAACTTCAAAGTTAATGTGGTTAAAGGATTAGAATTAGTCGTGGGTTAGATGATGTCTAGACCAGTGGTCTCCAAACGTTTTTGGTCGCACACCCTTATGTTACTTAAAAGGACTAGCGCGCATCCCGGAATAAAAAATTAAATATATAAGTTTAATATATATATATATTTTTATTTATAAATCATTTACATGGAAGGCATTATATCTAAAATCACATATAATTTTAAAAGATCACAAATAAAAATACAAAACAAAATTAAATTGAAGTTCAAGCACAAAATGATATGAAATCATTAATGTAACAAGTGTAGCAAATGAAATGTAATACTATTTGTTTTATTTATAAATAATTTACATGGTATGCATTATATCTAGAATCACATATATAAAATCACAATCTAATTCGAAGCAAAAAAAAAGGAAATTGAAATTCAAAGTGATATAAATCAAATCAACAGCACTTTTTAGTGGGAACTTTTAGTGCTTGAATATTTTTCATTATTACTTTGTATTTGGTTTCATATTTTGGGACACAGCTACCCGAAGATCTGGTTCCAAGTTAAGTTTATTTCTAAACGTGGGGTTTTAATAATCATTGCAAAGAAAGTCACTGATCCAAATGGAAGGAATGCACCGCTCGCTCTGCTTACCAAATAACCCCATGGATCATCCGCGCACCCCACTTTGGAGACCACTGGTCTAGACTGTAGATTGTTAGGATATAATTAAAATAGTCTCATGTAGGCTGTCAGAAATAATTAGAACAGAATATAATCAAAATAGTATTTGGAATTACTGAAGTATATAGAATTTAGAAAATTGTATTTAAAATTAATCAATTTTTATATCTAGCTAGTTATGGCCTTAATGAATTTAGAAATAGTAGTAGTTTTAGTACTTGTTAAAACGATATAAATTCAACTGTTGCAATATTTTATAATGCATAAAATTGGTCAGGCGTTTCCGTTGGAGTAATTACCCTATGATTATTCCAAAAGCATTTTCCTGCATGCTCTGCTTCTGTGTTATCTGCGAATAAAAAAGAATGATATTTCTATGCTGTTATCCTAAAGGCTGGATCTGCTCTTGGGGAATGAGCTGCCTTCTCATTCTCTCCCCCACCAAATAATAATAAATAAAAGTCAAGACAATCTTGAACGTTTCGTTTCAGAAACTAAATTTTTTTAATACAATCTTCATGTGACTGCATCATAAATGATTCTTGCAATAAGCATAAAATTTTCCCCAATAAAGAAACACCTTCAATCAATACTAATATTTTTGATCATGATTACTATCAATGAAGAACTTCTTATTCAATTTACTAAACACACTGTTGAGTACATAATAGATTTTTTTTAGTATTTGACATTGAACTATTGTATTTGTAACAGGTCTCAATATAACTTCAGAACCTTCTACATTAAATCAGTAAAATTGCAATAAAAAATAATGACTACACACCTATTCATCAAAACAAAATATGCTGCAGAAGTAAATCATTTTGCGAATATCTCTGAATGCTAATCGGAATGGACAATTAACGAAATCTACTATCGTAAAAATCATGAAATACGGTTTTGGAGTAATTTCCAAATGAAGGCATTTTCCCTTCATTAAAACAATCATAAGCGTGAAGACCGTTTTCATTTTATTTTGTAAAATGAACCAATCAGTGCATTTCATAAAAGTCAGTGTATGTCAGTTATTTCAGTAAAAATATTGAAAATAATTATATTCTATTAGCACAAAAATTATACATTTTAGAGTTCTGCATTTGTTATTATTCTACTATAAAACGCAAATATTGTTTGATTTGCTTAAATGAAGTCTGAATTCATATAGCATAATTTCGCGAGAAATTACAAAAAAAAGAGAAGAAAAGAAAAGGAATTTGTTACCTAGCTACCAAGTCACAGTAGACAAATACTACGATTTAAACTTAATTCTTATGCTTCATCCGCTTGCAGAGAGAGCAACCGTCACATGCATAATCTGATGCATCCACAGATTAATTAAAAATGACAGTGCGTTTGGTAAGAAATTTAATTTTTGTTCCTAAAAATGAGCATTATCCCCTTAAACATCTAGAATACCACTACGTATAATACAAAATTAAATATAACCAACTTAGATTTTAATTTAAAAAATTGCTAAAATTAACAGATGTTATAAATTATTTAATACTGAAAAATAAATAAATTAACTTTAACGCTCTTGCAGATTTATTTTAATTGCTTTCAACTAAACTACAAATCAATTGATTCCTTTCCCTCAGCAGCTCTGAAAGTAAAACCAGACTTAACTATTCATGATTGTTTGTTTGTTATTTGGTTTTTAGGAGCATTAGCAACTAAGGCCATATTGCTCCGGGGATATGCGGTGGTCATTCCTTGACCTTTCCGCATCCTCCGTATTTGGTGGTCACGGGCTCGAACCCAGTCTAATCAAGAAGTGTGTGTTACGCACTGCTGCTCCTGCCCACCTGGCTACGGAGGCGCCACTATTCATGAAAATTTAATTATATTTTCAGTTAGTGAATAAAAACAGAATGCATAATTTTTTAAATGATTTTGTATTTAAAAAATATATGCGGCATGCAAACTGCGATTAACATCACCGTGTTTGATATTTCTTAAGAAAGCAGTTAACGAAACAGAGAGAGAGAGAGAGAGAGAGAGAAGAAAATATCCACTTTTAATGTAATCTGGAATGAACATCCAGAAATACATCTGGAGTCTCCTCTAAGTTAAACATTAATTAGAGTACAGTTTGCAATCTAAGAACTGGAAATTATTAATAGAATCCTTATTACTTCGACATGAATGAAGCAATTAAATGCTTAAGAATTTAATACGAAAGAGTTTCTCGATCTTTTAACTTTTCGTAATGAACTTATTGAATATTTATTACGGCGTTTTCAGAAGAGATGATGCCTTGCCTTTCCTAGTAAGCTGTACTCAGAGTCATTACAGACACCGTTAGAATGATGGACTCGTTTGGCGATAACGATTGCAGGTACTATCGTCACCTACGTCTCCTTCGGGGGAAGCGCCAGAGTTCTAGCAAGTAGGATGTGGATTTATCGATTTGCCGTGTTCGATCGGCAAGGTTGATGATGACATTCTTATCAACTTTTAACGCTGAATTTATTCTCTGAAGTTTGCATCAGCCACCGCACTGCACTCTGGCAGAAAATTAATTTCTTCAGAATTTCCCAAATTACAAATCCAATAGCGTAACACTGTGGGAGGACTTCTGGCAGTGCCACTGTCAATGGTTGCTTGATATGGGAGGCGATAGATAGGGGGGGTTGCAGACACAGTTATGGTTTCCCCTTCTCTGCCTGTCACATCGGGAGAGTGATGTGAAAGCATTTGTCAGACGCTTCTAGTGACTACGCTACTGTCTGAAAGATATGGTCGCTGCACGTGTGACTAGTTATGTCTTCATCTCCGTTTACACATCATTGGCTCTGAGGTTGAAGCTGCATCAGTTACACAAACAGTTACTTAAATGTCATCCGGCCCCATCATCCTTAACACTGTACCACTTTGTAGCATCCGTTAAATCAGATTAGGCTTTACATTTCGGTCCAAAGTTAAATGCAATATCACAACTAAATATTCTTTCAGTCCGGTCGTGTGTGGAATTGCAAACAAAGGAAACCTTTTCGTTCAGGCTCCACAAAGATGATGTGACCAAAGTACTGATAAGGGCACTGAACAATTATGCCATATTTTGAAATTTAACCCAAAAATGAATTAAACGTTTTGAAAACTTATCGCGGAGTCTGTATTCCAGTTCCCATAAGATGATTATCAGTTCCCATGAAGAGCAACTATCCTGAAAATACTTCAACTTTTAAAACTATAACAATGGCAGCTATACAATGGAATGGTTTCAAATTAATTTTCCTAATAAATGTAGAGATAAAATATCTGCATGAATATGATAAAAGGTCACCACTCTCTATTGGTAAGTTTTAAAAGTTTAACAATTACATATTATTATTATATATATATATACTATCCTGGCAAAATTAATGGGATACATCTCAATGTAGTTAAAGCGATGTGTGTAAAGCAATGGAATGGTTTCAAATTAATTTTCCTAATAAATGTAGAGATAGAATATCTGCATGAATATGATAAAAGGTCACCACTCTCTATTGGTAAGTTTTAAAAGTTTAACAATTACATATTATTATTATATATATATATACTATCCTGGCAAAATTAATGGGATACATCTCAATGTAGTTAAAGCGATGTGTGTAAAGCAGGAGCATGTTTAAAAATGTGCGAGTCGCAAAAGAGCGCTCACAGAATTTCAAATGTGCAATTGCATGGAGACCGTAATCTAACACAGAGTATTGTGCCCACAACGTAGAGTTGAAGAGACGGAGTCATGACGTGGAGTTGTAGCCCATGGTTCGTAATCGCACCGCTGGCTGTACGTGCCAAAAACCTTTAATGCAGAGTCATATACTGTACTGATATCTTGGCCAATTCCGTGGTGCCCACGTTCTGTCAGTTCTATGGAAATGGGTGGAGCCATTTCCATAGAACTCCAGGGATCAGCACGATAATGCTCCTCTCCATACCGCAAGCAGCGTAAAAACCTGACCTGAAGATCCACAACTAACCACATCCGAATTTGATCTAACGCTTTTGGGATGAACTGGAACACCGAATCAGGACGCGGCCAGTACATTCCTCCACTACAGCTGAACCGGAGACTGCTCCGAAGGAGAAATGGACACAAATTCCTGCTACAAAAAGCTGATCATAAGTGTATCGTAATGAATTGAGCTGGCCGACCAAAGGACATTACCTTATTAATCTGTTCATTAAAACTCGTGTTTTTCCAAAGATGATAGTGTTTTGTCCTAATACTTTTGATAGGGTTACCGTATAAATCCAAAAAAAAAAAAAAAAAAAAAGAAAAAGAAAAAAAAAAAAAAAAAAGAAAAAGAAAAAAAAAATTTAAACTGTGTTACGAAAAGTGGTTATAATTAAATCAGACACAAGTAATGTTACTTACAGAATAATTGTAACTGCAGCTTAACTTTTCACTGAAATCTCTAACGATCTTCACCTGAGGCATCAAAATATCTAAGGGATTGAATAAATAAAACGATAAAATAAGTAAGCGTCACAATCAATAAACTGTACATATGGTTAATAGCATGAATAGTATGGAAGTAGTATTGGGGTTAGTGAAATGACGTGCTACAAATACTGCGTTAATAATATATATATGACCAACTTAGCCAGCTTTTCTACCTTTAGAAGCGGGCGATCCGTGCATTGTAAAGAGAAAATTTAAAAATTTTGTTCAACTGCTCTGGTTAGCTATCCAGAAACGGGCACTCACGAGCTTTATGTAGGAATAATCCTGACGTTGTTTATTTATATTTTAGAAAAGCATTTGTCCACAGGCATAATCCTTAGATTGATAGCAAGATAGGAGGCGCGTGGGGGATGTGATAAAGTTTTAAGTATGGATATTAAGTAAACATTTACGTGATAGTGATGTCATATATAATGCATGAACAAATGTGTTTAAACTGTTTTACACAGTGTGTCTACGCACATGTTATTATTATTTTTTCACAATTGTTTTCTTCACTTGAAGCCTGCAATTCTAATTTAAATGGTTATTCAAAGATGACAATAATCTGACTCGCTGCTCATGTGAAGGCCAAGTACGGCTTCATCGCAATAGCTAACCTGCTAACCTGTTTAACTAAATCGCAAGGAGACAATGGGTGTAATATTAAATAAGCATCATAAAAAGTATTAGCATTCTTCGAAAAAAAAAAAAAAAAAACCATACACATATTAAAATAAGGCTTGAACTGAAGTTTTATGAAAATAATGTCCTACGTGGCGCAGAGGTCCAGCTGATATAGCTGAGTGGTCTAAGTCAGTAAAGCATCTGAGTCCAGTCAGCGAGGGATTAGGATTGAAGAATTCGAGGGGCGAGGTCAATTGGTGGGCCCTCCCTTACAGCACCTTTCCAAGACCTTCCGAACCATTTTTTTTATTATTATTTTTTTTTTAGGTCCTAGCCACTGAAATCTCAGGAAATTAGGTGGCAGGTCCTGCCAGAGTGAATTATATACTAGTGAGTACCTGGTCTGCCTCCAAGGGGCTAAAATGGGACAACGTCGGGCCTCAGTAGGGGTCTGGCGGCTAAATGACCAGATGAACAACGGTACAAGGCATCACACATATACAAAGTCCATACACTTTTGAATCTCTAGCTTTTCCAGTCAACTGGTTCACCCACAATGTAAACTACGCGGAGATGGGGGAAACCCCTGGTGCCGCTTGACCCTAAACACACTTTACACTTTACTTTACACTTCTTGCCCCCATGACGGAAGTCCCAGTAGTGCCAGTGCATAACTTCGTCACTGAACCTACCTGACCACTAAATATAATGATAAGATCTGTGTCAAAATAACTACAGTTGAAGAGAGATCTTTCTTCTGTTTATACTCCGGGTCCACAACATAAGGTTGGAAAAATTCGCAAGATCGTTCTACCGCATAAATACGGTTTTAGTAGTCACGCGAGTTGAACCACGGCCATCAAAGCACTGCACTTTTGTGTCCTCCAGTGGTCAACCGCGTGGACGCAAAAGTGCACGTGCTCTGTGCTTCGATTCACTAAGTGTTTCTAGGACCTAGGGCTGCGACTAACATTTTCGAGAAGAAGACTAAAAGTTGACCCTGAATTCCCTACAAAATCCTGGTAGGACCCAAGTTAATCGACAGTAACAAGGGTGGGCGTGTGCACAGCTGATTCAAACGCAACAGTGGCGCTGCTACAAAACAATTTTGAGATTATAAAAGAAATATTTTACAGACAAAAAAACATTTCTTTTGGACCTTTCACTTCCCAGATGTAAAGTCTTAGTGTTTTTTTTTTTTTTTTTTAACTATGGTGGACAGGCTCTGCCAAGGACAATGTCTATGCAAATAAACTGACAACAGAAGGGCTCATCCGCGAAGTAGTCCCCAAGGATATGTATGCGCATACATATCCTCGGGGTAAACCTAGAGGTAATCTTAAAACAGCGTCTGAATCTTTGTTGATAAAATTTTGCCCCTTTTCTCCTGCCGAGTGATGAATGAAACAGTAGTGTACATTATCTTGCCTTTAATAAACAAATTCTAAGTGAGTACATTTTAGAGAACCCCTATATAAATTTAAAAACACGGTAAGTTTTTAAATTTACTTCTGTTCTTAAGAAACTGAATCTGGAAAGATAGCGGAAATATAGCTTTAATATTTTTTTCTTGCAACTTCACTTTAAATATGCCTCTACGTTTATCAGATACATTTCAAAGCATTATCCATCTGTTGAGAGACAAGCTACTCGTGCGCGAAAATCACACACTCTAGCTTGTGTGGGGGGGGTGCGTTTAAATTGATACTGCATGTTAAATCAGCAACACAATCAATCAGATTTTTTTTTCCCACTGAAAATTAAAATCCTTTCAGCAATACGAAAATATCTTAAATATTTGTGAATTTCAAGAGGTTTTTACAGATAGTTTCTGCCTTCAGCAGAGAATAAAAGGGAAACTAAAGAAAGAATTCTTGCTTTTATCGCTTTAGTTAAAGTCATTTGGTAACGGCTTTAAGAAATTGGACGCGAGTCATCCGTCTCTTGGTCCAACGCAATAGTGCAGGCAACTAGAGACCGACACGAGCTTTTAAAACACTTACTTCTCACTAACAGTCCCATTTGGAAACTTTATTTGATCTGTCACAAAACCGGGGAGGCAGAACAGCGTTCACACTTTATCTGGACTACGCAGATGGCTAAGCCAGTGTCTTTTAGTAGTGGTTCGGAAGTTAAAATGTGCTATCTATCTTGTCAAATGATAACTACAGATTTAAAGAGAACGCTCCACTGTGGCCTCTTTATATTTCAAATCTGCACTTAGGTTGACATCTTATTCCCTTTTCTCTCCTCGTGCGCTGTAGTCTATTGCATCAAAGTAAAATGTTTTCTCGGTTTGTTCTTACAACTCGTTATACGTAATTTACACACGCTGGAACTCGACCAACGTTTACTGCAAAAATGCTTGGGTAACAGAACAGTAACACCAATACAAACCTTATTACCTTTATGCATATGCTCTGTCCTCTGTAAACCAAACCGGTAATGTTAAATGAAATAGATTTTAATACAGAAATTTTAATGTGAGGGCTAGCTTTTGTCCGCACGACAGCATTTACCCTTCATGGTACACTTTCAAGCAGTTACCGACAATGGTTAGTCCCAATTCACCTCCATTCCTTCTTCGCTGCCATTGCAACAGTGAAGAATTTCAACAGATCCCACAAGTGTTGTTTGGGCTTCGGATTACGATTGTGGGACGAGCAGACAAATTATTGACTTCGTTTTCCTCAAATTAGACGCACATAAGTCTGCCGTTATGGAATCAGCATTATCGCGTTGGAACATGAAAGGCCCAGTTGCAAGGAATTGGCAGAAATAGATTCTGCGGAGTTGTCCAAAATGCCAATGTACGACGAGGAACGGATTTTTGGCACTAATGGTGGCAGTCCGTTTCATGACGATTGATCCCAACCATAACGTTTCCTTCTTCGAAGAGCTGCAGCGCCTCTGCAGAGAGGTAAATAGTAAAAGGAAAGTTTTCCAAAGAGCAAGTAGATCATGAGACAACAATATAGAATAAACAGGAACATCTATACGGCTCTTATCCGCTAAAGGAAAAGGACCTCTTGGGAGCACTTGGTGGCATCGACTGGGAATGCTGACCCTTGGGGATTGTATATAAAATTACCACCAATAAACTCCCCAGGGGAGAGGTTCTGACAACCACTCTCAACACCACAAGGCACAATAACCACTACCTGGGAGCAGTCAATTAATAATATACTGAATACCATTTTCTAGCCACCAATCTCTGACCTCACACCAATACAAGCCCAACTGTGTAGCTCCAATCCAATGAGTGCTACACCACACAGGAAGCCGAAGAGCCCTTCACCCTAGAGGAACTTCATCGAGCAGTACTGAAACTCAAGGACAGGATATGCCCAGGTTCTGACCTTCTGTACCCCGAGATGGTCAGAAGAGTAGCAGACTACAAGCCATACTTACTGCTGTACCTTTTTAACCACTGTCTGGCAAAAGGATCCTTTCCACTTGACTGGAAGACAGCTAATCTTCTTCTTCTTCTCAAGAATCCGAAGAAACCGCCACAACAGTCAACATCATACAGACCAATCGTCCTCCTAACTGTTCTCAGCAAACTCTTTGAGAGACATCACATCTTCTTCAAAATTCACAAGTATTATACAAACACAAATCTACAGGCCAACAACCAGTATGGATTCCGTCAGGGGCGCTCGACAACAGACGCACTAAATAACCTGATAACATCTGCTCAATCCACACCTGAGAAATACTTCCTTGTAATTGCAGTCGACTTCGCCGGGGCATTTGACTCACCCTGGTGGCCAAGCATCCTTGGCAGGCTCAGGCAAGCACAGGTTCCTTAAAATCTACTCCTGCATTAAAAGCTATCTATGTGACAGATCTGTCAGTGTAGAAACTCCCTACTCCAAGGTGATCAGAAAGATCCACAGTGGCTGCCCACAGGGCTCGGTCCCAGGACCAACTTTCTGGAACATGGTCCTGGATGAGTTCCTAAATCAAGATCTTGGGCATATTATGTCCCAAGCCTACGCAGACGATTTGATCTTTTCCGTGTCTGCCAGCTCATGAGGCCCAGCTTGAAATTTCTGCTAACCGAGCACTCTGGCTCCTCCAGGAATGGGCTATCCAGCACAACCTGACAATCTCGGCTGAGAAAACCTCCACCATCCTCCTGAAAGGGAACCAAAGCTCAACCAGGCCACCGCAGATTAAGATCAATGCCACAACCATCAAGCACAGCACCCAGCTTAGGCACTTGGTGTAATCCTGGACTCAAAACTGTTCTTCCTCCCACATCACAGTACTGTATATCCAAAAGAAGATAAGAAATTACACAGCATTGGTGGCAAGGGTCACCTGCAGGGACTGGGGTTTAAACCGACGTACCTAGCCCTGCTTTACAAAGCAGTCTTTATTCCAGTCATCTCATATGCTGCAGGGGTTTGGTATCACCGGGCAAAAATTGTTACAAATCAAAAGAAATTAGTCACCATTCAAAGAGCAATACTACTTACCATCACCAGAGCCTGCTGCACGGTGAACACTCCTGATCTCCAAGTCCTCTCTCTAGACGTTGAAATAATTAGATGCAGCATGTTGTATCATCTGTCCAAAGGAATCTCCACTACCACCATTGGATTCGCTGCCAACCCAGCAATCAATCTCAAGACAGAGAAAAGGCGCCTTCTCGCTCCCCTGCAGCAGGTCTGGCAGGGCAGATGGACGACATCCACTACGGGAGCAATTACAAAGAAATTCATCCCTGAAGTAAGATTCACGTTCCCAAAAGTCCCAAGCCGGTTTTCCCCTGGCCTATACATAAAGTACCTCATCACAGGCCATGAGTCGATACAAGAAAAATTAACGTCTCTGGGCATCAGATATGATCCACGCTGCCACTGTGGCACTGACGAATCTTGGCATCATAAAATGTATGACTGTCCTGACTATTTATTAATAATCTTTGACAAAGATTATTAATTTGCCGAAGGACCAAGAACATATACTAATTCATACCCATGAAAATTATAAATACTTCACCACTTTTGCACAGGATGTCTTCAACAAAAATTTTTATTATTTTAGGGTTGCCCGTAATTAAATACATTAACCCGTATTTGTGTCTGTAAATTGCGTATGTTCTATGGTCGATTTGCCCGTTTTGATGGACGAAAAAACCCCAGTTACTGGGGAGAAAAATCTTGCTATCTACGCCTGAGACCGACTAACTCAGCCACTGAGTGAAAAAAGCCCATTAAAGTTCCTCGCGTCATCGACGGGATTCGAACCCAGGCCTTTTCCACCCGGTGTGGGGAGGACGGTGACGATACCACTGTGCAACCCGCGCAGACAGGATGTCTTCAACAGACGAAGAACATTAAAGAGCCTAAACCACCAAGACCAATTAACTTGAGACAGATTCTGGGCACCCCTCTCCAGTAGCATCAACCACCAACCTTATCGAAGCTCAATTGAACTGAAATTTACTTCCTTCATCCAAGTTCCATCGGGCTGATATCTGCAATTGAATCTCAGGCAAGATCAACTGGGACCTGATCCCACTCAAGACTCCAAACCCAGACGTTGGAGACACCAGTAGCTTCTCTGCCACAAGCCACATTGGCAATCAAACCGGGCACTCTAGCCTGAGAGAGATTCTGAGTACCCCTCTCCAGTAGCATCAACCACCAACCTCATCGAAGCTCAAGAATTAACTACCAACCTCATCGAAGCATTTAACTGAAATTCACTTCCGTCATCCAAGTTCCATCGGGCTGATATCTGCAACTGAATCTTCAGGCAAGATCAACTGGGACCTGATCCCACTCAAGACTCCAAACCCAGACATTGGAGACATCAGCAGCTTCTCTGCAACAAGCCACATTGGCAATCAAACCGAGCACTCTTGCCTAATTTTCTTTTACTCTCCTCCCCGGCTGCGGGGAGGAGACAGGTTCCTATCTCATCACATCTGCCGTCCCCTTCTTCTGACTGGTGAAAAAAGCCCATTATGGGCCTGCCTCAATGATTTTCTGGGGTCGCCTTCTCTATCGTCCCCATAGCTCTGTCTTTCCCCCCAGCCATCAGTCTCCCCCACTCTGTCTAACTCGCAGTGTATATCCCACGCAACTTATCAATTAATAATGTCCAAATTTAAACCGCGCTTACATAAACCTCTCTCAGCCTTTTATATTCTAGCGTTAGCCCCCTCCCCCACTTTTTTTTTTTACATAGGCCCGTGCCACTCAAATCTTCGGAAACTAGGTGGCAGGGCCTGCCAGAGTACAAAAAATCGACTGGGTACCTGACCTGCCTCCCCGGGGCCAAGTGCAATAACGGTGGATCCCAACAGCTAAATGGTCAGAAGAACAATGGTACACAACACTACACATCCGTCCACTCCACTTTTTAAATCTCTGGCCTTCATAGAGTTCTGTGCTACACAAACAGAGTATACAACGCGGAGATGGGGGAAACTCCTGGTGCCGTCAGACAACTAACACACTTTGCACATGTTCACGAGCCGATTTACATGTTTGGCTGCCGAAAAACCCAAACCAGGAATAACTCAAGGGGAGTGTTCGTTGAGCGCCAAGGTAGCTTAGGACATGAGGCACACGTTGCGTCTATAACTGCGTGTAGTCTTCAGTCAGATTAAACAAGACTCGGCATCTTCTGGCGACTTTCGTGACCATGCCATGTAGGGACCACTAAATGAAACCTCGTCATGCCTTTTGGGGGCGTCTCATATGCATCCTTTGGCATAAGGGATTGCCGCAAAAGGGCTGTAATCGGTAGGGGGAAAGGACAATCGTCCACTCCTAGAACCGCAGGCAACTCTTACGAAGGCAATATTTTAAGTTCTATAACTTTACATTTCGTTTATTTTCTTTACTACTGTACCATCATAATACACTGCTCGACAAAATTAACAGAATACGTTGTTGTTGTTGTTGCTGTTGTAAGGTTTTAGGAGCATCAGTGACTAAGGTCATATTGCTGCATGTATATGGTCTGTAAATAGCGTGTGTTCCGAGGTCGTTTTTTGGTTGCTCGACGAAAACCCCGGGTTTCCGGTAGAAAAAACCATGCTACCCTCGCTTGAGACCGACTAACTCAGCCACGTTGTGAAAAAGGACCATTGAAATTCCTCCTGTCATCGACTGGACTCGAACTAAAGTCTTTTACACCTGGTGTGGAGATCGGAGATCCTATCAACTGCGCTACCCACGAGGGCAAGAACCAGAACGCCTAGAAAACGTGGTGTAACTCGTACAGCAGGACAAAATTTAGTAT
This sequence comes from Mastigoproctus giganteus, assembly GCF_048544385.1. Lineage (NCBI taxonomy): Eukaryota > Metazoa > Arthropoda > Arachnida > Uropygi > Thelyphonidae > Mastigoproctus > Mastigoproctus giganteus. Next base: position 127,033,653 of record NC_143582.1, read on the forward strand.
GGTGATGTACCATAGAATAACGATGAAATGAAGAGACAGTGAGAAACTTCGGACAGGTATGAGAGACATTTATAGGGGTTGAATAAGAAATACCAAAACATCAGAATACAGAAGTCGATACAAGATGCTCGAAAATATGGCCACATGATTGTACGGCGTACGATCCTCCAACGATAAACAGGCCTGACAGCGGTTACCCATGATCGATATCATAGCAAATCCCATTCTTTCACCAACGCAACCTTAGCTCACCAAGTGACCGAGTTGGATGTCGGCGTGCAATTCAACGTCCAAGGGCGTCCCAGACATGCTCGATCAGATTTAAGTCTGTGATCGTGCTGGCCACGGCAGTCGTTAGACATCTTCAGTTTTAAGATATTTCTCCACCACTTGAGCTCTTTATGCAGTGGCGTTGTCGTGCATGAAAAGAAAATCTGGACCGCATCCCTAAAAAGTCGCACATAAGGTTCGAGGATCTGTTCTTCGCATCTGTGCGCAGTTACGGTATACTGTCGAAAACATTAAGAGGGATGCGGCCGTTGATCATTATTCCGCTCGACACGAGAACACCGCCTCCACCGTAAGTGTCTATTTCTCTGATGTTGGAGGGATGGTACCGCATTCCTCGTTGTCTCCAGATGAAGTAACATTTAAAATCTGTTTGTAGGCTAAAATGGGTATCATCAGAAAACAGAATTGTATCCCTTTTGTCAGGGATCTAAGTCACATGTTCATGGCATCAGTTTCGACGAGCTCTGCGGTGGTTTGGGGTTAACGGAACACAAATCACTGGCTTCCTTGAGAAGAGTCCACTTGAATTGAGCTTTTTTTACACAGTCCGGTTGGAAATGTTTACACCTGTGGCCGCAGCAACCTCAAGAGACAGTTGATGACAGGACATCGTAGGGTCCCGTCTTGTTGTTAGAGCCGGATAGCGGTCTATTCTTGTTAACATAGCCCTCGGGAAACCTTGGCCAGCTCGCTTTGTAATGGTTTCTGTCTCCTGAAATTGCTTCCATAGTGCCGATACGACACTGCGTGGCACATTACGGCGAAAACGATTATATTTTATCATTACAAGAAAGATTATATTCTATGCAGTCTGCGATTGTCTGGCTTCAAGTCATTCAACTTCCCGCATCTCAGAGAATCTAAACGACTTTGACTTGGCATCCTGAGTATTGTGGATGTGGCTATCCTGCTGTGCAAGCCAAAAACATCTGATATGAAAGAAGTAGTTTTTGTAATGGCTATATAACTTATTTATGAATATGCAATGATGATTTTTTTCTGTTTGTTTCTTGCAAAGAGTAACATACTGGTCCTCCAGGTTGGGAGTTGTGCGGAAGGCTGGTTCCCTCCCCATGTAAAAAAAACTCAAAGCTCAAAGAGGAAAACTGGACGGACAAAGGGATGTGACTCGGACTGGAAAAAAGAAACGAAAAGGAATAACGGGCATTTTAAATATTGCAACATGGAACATAAGAAGAGGATTAGGATATAAAGAAGTCGAACTACTTAAACATTTAAAACAGAAGAAAGTAAATATAGCAGTAATAACAGAAACAAAGAAAAAATTAAAAGGTACGAAAGGTTATGATTATTATACAATGATATACAGTGGAGTAGATCAAAAGGAAAGAGCTAGTGGAGGGGTAGCAATATTAATAGATTGGAAAACCAAAATACAGAGCTACACACTTATAAATAATAGAATAATAACAGTAAGTTTTAAATTAGACAGAGGTTATTTATATATAATTGGAATTTATGCTCCAGAAGTTGGAAAAGAGGAAGAAACAGATAAATTTTATTTAGAGCTACAAAAATAACTAGATAAGAATATAAAAAAAAGGACCATATAGTTATTTTGGGAGATTATAATGCTCGGGTAGGGAATAAGCCAATAAAAATACTATGGGATGTTATGGAGAAAATAAAGTAAATGGAAATGGATATAAATTAAGAGATTTTGCAACATTTAATAATTTAAAGATAACAAATACATTTTTTTAGAAAACGTGATATGTATACATAAATATACATGGTCGGCAAGAGGTACACAATCAATAATAGACTATGTAATAATAAATAAAAATTAGCAAAACAATGTTTTGTTTTGCTAATTTTTGATACTAGGGTGTTTAGAGGATATGATATTAATTGAGATCACTTTTTAGTGGCTTCAAAAATAGAGTTATAGGCTAAATGGAAGAAAATAAAAGCTATTAAACAGGGGAAGTAGAAGTTTGGTTATAAAATATATCTACTTCGAGAAGAAAGTACACAAATTTTATATGAAAAAAGGATTAAAGACGAAATAAGTAAAACATCAGAGAGAGAACAAATAGAAGAAGAAGAAGAAGAAGAATGGAATAATATACGAAATATAATTCAAAAGATAGCAAAAGAGACACTAGGACAATTCAGGAAAAACTATAAGAAGAGGGGGGGGATATGGAATGAAGAAATAGCTAAAGCAGTACAAGATAAATATCTTAAATATATACAAAACAGGATAAGTGAGAAAGAAGAAATATATAAACAAGAACGCAATAAAACTAAAGATATAATAATGAAGGCTAAAGCAGAGTCATGGGATAGATTTATAAGCACAATAGAACTCGATGTTCATGTAAGACAAAATTTGGCATATAAAATGATGAGACACTTGAAGAGCACAGAGAAAGACACTTCAAGAATAAATATAATAAAGGAAAAACAATGGAAAAAACATTATGAGGAATTGTGGAAAGACCCAACATATCAAACAGAAGAGATACAGTTAGTGACAGATCCGATAACGAAGGAAGAATTGGAAAAGGCATGGAAAGCTACAAAAAATAGGAAAGTAGTAGGAATGGATGGTATAAATGCAGAACTGATAAAGTATGGAGGAATTTTTTTAAAAGATAGGATATTAAATTTATTTAATAAATTTTGGGAACAATATAAAATACCAGAAGAATGGAAGACAGTAAAAATTATTTCAATATTTAAAAATGGAAATAGAAATGATACAAAGAATTATAGAGGGATTAGCATACTAAATACAGTATATAAAATGTATAGCAAAATAATAAATAATAGAATTAAAATTATCTCTGATGAAATATTAATAGAAGAACAGGCAGGATTCAGAAAAGGAAGCTTATGTACAGATAATATATTTATAATAAAACAAATAATATAAAAACGAAAAGAGTTTAATTTAGAAACACATTTAGCATATATAGATTACGAAAAAGCATTTGATCGAGTAAACAGACGAAAACTATGGGACGTATTGAGTAATAAAGAATACCAAAAACATCTTACAGAAATAATACAGTTTATATCAAGGAACAAAAATCGTAACAGATACAGGTAACAGAAGAAAGTATAACAAATCAAGGAGTTAGACAGGGATGTAGCTTGTCACCAACGCTGTTTAATATATATATCGAGGATATAATATGTTAATGAAAGAAGAAATTAATACAGGTATATATATTTAAATACAAAGAATAGGATTAATACACTGTTATTTGCAGATGATCAAGTAAAAGATTAAAAGATAGAATACAAAAAGCAGTATTTAAATTAAGCCAAATAACAGAAGAATATAAAAGTTAAAATATCAACGATGAAAACTAGAACAATGGCTTTTAAAGGGAAAAATACGGTGAGAACAAAAATAGTTATAGACAATAAAATATTAGAACATGTAAAACATTTTAAATATCTAGGATGCGATATAACATATGATGTCGAAGAAGATACGAACCAGAAATTGGCGAAATTTCAAAATATATGTGGAACGATAAAAAGAACTCTAGCTAAGAAAACAAGGAAAGAAACACAATTGAAATTTTACAAAGTAATGGCAATACCAACACTTCTTTATGGTTCTGAAACATGGATACCGAAACAAAGAGACATTAATAAAATACAAGCTGCAGAAATGAAATTTTTAAGATATGTTAAAGGATGTACAAAATTAGATAAAATACCAAACGTAAATATTAGAAAGGAATTAAAGATTTACTCAATTAATGGAAAAATTATAGAATACAGACAAAGATGAAAGAACATGTAGAACGAATGGAAGATAATAGATTCCCTAAACTAGCTTATACATATAGAGCAAAAGGAAAAAGAGACAGAGGAAGACCAAAGAAAAGATGGGCAGACCTCTGTAAGGACCTGTCCTTACAACTGTTATTTAATAATGAGAGTTATTGATATTGAAAAATTATTAAGGAATATTAATACAGACAACTATTTTAAATATATATGGTCAAAACTAATAACAGAATTTGTATACAATAGTTCAGATAAGTCCCAGGTTTAATTGTGCTCGTTTCGCCTATTATCTTTAAGCAAGAGGAAGATTAACGTAGCAACGGGGGGGGGAGCGTTTCGAACACGCGATACAATAGGAAACTGATGGAGCAGACCATAGTTATTGAGCACAGATCAGAGTAAACATTTCGCCCCTAAAGAACAATGAGCCGAAACAAAAACAATTAAGATAGAGATGGAGCTCAGTAATGGAGATACTCAAGAAATTTAAGTACACACCTTAAAAATTTCACGGGGGCAATTAACGACAGGTGTAGCCAGGCAAATACAGGGCGTAGATGGGTATGGATGTGAGGTCACAAAGAAGATCCGGAAACTTCTTGGCTGACCGGAACTTCCGTTTACCTTTCTAGAAAGTTCCAGAAATTGCTGGAAAATCGGAAGCCTTCTCATATAAAGGATGGAAGACACGCCCACGAAAGAGTATAGGAGACGAATGGGAATTACATGGGAAGGGATGTACAGGTCAGTGATTGGCCAGAGTGAAAAGAGTAGGAAATTTTGAAATTCAGAGTAGGGAGAAAGAGAATTTTTTGGGAGAGTCTTTGGAAGTGTGTAGAGGAAGACAGTCGTGTGGGAGAGTCTTTGCAAGTGCATGGAGGAAGACGGTCGTGTGGCAGAGTCGTTGTTGAGTTTTGGGGAGATGGTTTAGTAATGGGAAGGAAATTTTCCTTGTGAGAAATTTCGTAAGTCTAAAGTTGGGGAAAGAATGTGTCCATGTAGAAGAAAGAAGATACAGCAGTAGCCAATGTATACAACAACAGTGTGAGAAGCTGATGCAATTCATAGTGCAGGAAGGAGAGCGCCCAAGGAGAATCCTAGAAAATGACGTAAGAAAAGGATCCTTATTCAACTCAACAGAGCGAACCTCAGGTAGATTGATGTATTCCAAGGATGAGCAACCGCCCGCCTTCTAGTCTATGCCGTTAGGCTAATGGTTATGGCAGCCCTGAATAGAAAAATCACTTGGAAAACCAGTAAGTGATAGTTCAGTAAGGAAAAATCTTAAGTTAGTGAAGGAAGGACTCTAGGGGAAATACTTAACCTATGGGAGAAAGCTAAATGTAATTGTACCCATGTACACAGAATTGTAGTGAAATTAAGAGTAGGACCTTATGGTAAAGGTTTATTAATGGGTAGAAAGGACACTTTGAGATAATAGTTAATTTTGGGGGAATGACTAATTAGGTAATAAAGGATTGTAGTTGAATATGATATTATAATGAATTTGGATTTATAGAGAGTATAACTTAGTGTGATAGAAATTGTTTAAACGGATAAAACACTGATTGAGTGCCCTGCTAATTAAAGAATTATAGGATTAGATACGGGAAGACAGTTAATTACAATTGTTGATTATGAATGATGAACAGGTCTGTAGTTGAGGAAAGGTTTTTCTAACTGAGATATATATATATATATGTATGTGATAATTTTGGAAAGGGATATAAATATGTATATATGGCTACTTGAAATGCCTATTACCACGCTGAAAGCCACTTGTAAACCTACTAGGACAGTTGATTGGTAGGAAAGCTGATGTAAGGATTATGAGATGTAATGAACTCCTAGATCTGTTACAACCCAAGGATGAGACACACGAAGAACACGATGATATGTATATATGTATGAAAATTCTGTAGTTTGAATTACAAGGATAATTACACAGATACAGCCTAGCAGTCTAACAAAGCCACACACTTAATAAAGTTCACAGTTAATCGTAGCTATTGATTGGAAATGTATATATATAGTGTCAATAAATATTATTATGTTTTGGTACTTAAGTGTCAGTCAGTCATTTTGAACTTCAGCCAATCCAGCGGAGGAATACCTAAAATATTGAGACCCCCTTCGAGTCTAGAATCTTCTGGGAGACAAACAAGTCAGGTGTAAAGTGGGAGGGGACTAAACGGGGGCACAGTAGAGTACAGGGAATAATTAAACAAGACACATGCATTAAATAAATGAGAAAATAAATATTTAATGCATTGAGAAAATAAAAGAGAAAATAAAAATAATAAACATTACAAATTAAAAAACCCAACCCCCCACACCTCTTCGAGATCGGAACAGGCGGATAGCCTAATCCATAGGCGTACTAGCATAATCATCTTATTCTTCATGAAAAAGTGGCAAGAAAGTTTCCCTCTTCTTTTCACTGCCAAGTTCTAAGTGATAATATACCGAAAATAAGTCGAGAATAAGGCCAATACCGGGCATCAGAGACTCACTCGATATTATATTTTGTTCTTAAAACAGATATACAAGGGTGAACAAAATAAGGGAAACATCTGGTATGAAAGCAGTAGTTTTTGTAATGGCTGTATAACTTATTTATGAATAGGCACTGATGATCTTTTCTGTTTGTTTCTTGAAAGTAGTATTGCGAAGGAAAGACGGCAAAAGCTGATGCTTATTTAGAGATGATATAAAAAGGTCCATGAAGAAAATTTTCCGACCTGTCTGAATTCTGAAGAGGTCAAATTGTTGGTACACCTTTAGCAGGGACATCGGCGATTAAAACTGATTTTTTTAATGTATCTAGAGCAACTGTATAGAAAGTGATGTCTGCATTCACCAAGTATGGTAAAACAAAATCTGACAGGACGAACTGTGGCAGAAAATCGAAGTTGACTGAAAGACACCTCCGAACACTGAAAAAGATTGCAACCGAAAAACATAAAGCTACTGCCTCAAAAATAACTTCAGAACTTAATGTGAGTCTCAGCAATCCAATTTTTAGCAAAACGATTCGGCGAGAACTTCATAAATCTGAAATTTATCCCTAAAGAGTGCCTTGACACTCGTTAGGGATAATAATACTAGAAAGAGGATGCAATGGTGTATGGTGTAACTGGACACCTGATGATTGAAAACGTGTCATATTTTCAGAAGAATTATTATTCACGCTTTTTCTAACATCAGAGAGAGAGAGAGAGAGAGAGAGAGAGAGAGCGTTTACATTTGGCAAATGCCAAAGAAGATTATGATCCTGAGAGTCTTGTGGCAACTATTAAACATGAATGAGGATCAACAGTTGTTTAGTGCAGCAATATCTTGGTATTGTTCAACATCCTGAACGGGCAGGGTACTGCCACTGATTATCTTGACATTTTGAGTGACCAGGTTCATCCTGTGGTGCAAATATTGTTTCCCACAAACGATTGTGTTTCAAGATGATAATGCTCCAATAACAACAACCAGATGTGTGCAGTCTTGGTTTGAGGAGCATGAAACTGAGCCTTAGCATCTCCCACGGCCTGCACAATCACCAGACTTAAAAACATTGTTGGACCACTGCGTGCATAGCATAATATTTGGAGAGGGGAGTGAAAGGCAGATTTCCTCCACCTTTATCACCCAAGAAACTTGAAACGTTCCTCCATGAAGGATGGTTCAGTATTCCTTCTAAGCCAGTTCAAGATTTATTTGAATCTATTCCACGTAGAATCCAAGCTATTTTAAAAGCAGGGGGGCCCAACACCATATTAGTGAATGCCTGTAACTCTTCACAGGTGTTTCCATTAATTTGTCCAACCCCTGTATATTCATATTAACAGCGATATATAACTCAGTGTTATATATCGTTATATATAACGACATATAACACTGATTCACTATAACTGATCTGATACTGTTATGTAAGTGAAGTACTAAATATGATATCGAACGACTTCCCGATACCCGACATTCGCCAAAAATAATCTTTCACAAATTCCGAAGCTAACCACTTAAAAGAATGCGGAGCTATACTCAAGACAGATGTGTACGAAGGCAAATAGGAAACATATTTTTTTTTATAAATGGTAGGAGTCAGAAACTTCTAGATTAGATTTAAAAAATAAAAAAATCCTTTCTCTAAGGATTGCTACATTGTACATCAATAAAAAGTTTAAGAAATGTTTTTTTCTTATTCTTCTGCCTTCTTACTTTCTAGAAATGAATTACAAAATGAAGTGTCTGTTATCTCCATAGGAATACTGTATGTCATTATTAATCTTTATTCCGTACCTACGTTCGAAAATCTTCCGTAGTCATGCGTCAAATTATTTGCAGAATATTAGCGTTGAAACAAGAGCCCCCACAAAGTCAGAAAGCATGATTCGAATATTCGGAGCAGGAAAAATAGTTTTCCATAATGCAAATAGCTTTGGCTAATAACAAATCTACAAGTGGCTTTACGATATAAAAATGAATAAAAATGAACTTGTGAGTGAATGAGATGCGGATATCCACGTTCAGACGACAATTTACAGAAATTGTGCTCGGGAGAAGTTACAAGTGATGAAGTGCCGTCGAAGATGCATATGACTATGCGTATGATATGATGCGTACCTGTATCATACGCATAGTCTAGTACGTTAGCTTCGAGCCATAAAGAAGGCACTGACACTGCTCGTGATTTTGTCTGCCCTCCTATCGTAGTAAAGGATGATTGATTTTTCTGTATTGGGAATTATGATCTACGAGTTCAATATCGACCAGCACGTTTGTGGATAATTATTGATTCATCGAATGATAATATTCTTCTGAACTTAACTGCCTTTATAGAACTGTGATCCACTCCATCTTTAGATAGTCAGTCATACTTTCAAATACTGTACACTGATCTGCGTGAAATATTCCATCATCCGAAGTTACTTCGGATGATTGAATGATGTTAAACTACTTTTAAACAAATGACATCTCCAAAAAAGTTGATCTGCGATTTATATGAAAGGTGGGACTTATGATAGCCTGTTTCTGATTTGCTGGTTCATCATTAGACAGTGATCTCTAGATACCGCCTCCTCACCGAGGCAACTCGTGGTAAAAGCGAAGTTCGGTCTACAGTTACAAAATCCTCTTTTATACAGTATTTTATTGTTTCTTTGTAGAAGAAACGTAGAACGTATTGAGCATCGTAGCTCTGCCTTATACTAATTTATCATTTCTTATAATGAAAATTGGCTCTGGTTCCATTGTCCTGTATATTATGTATATTAACCTAAATATACAGGGTCAGAAAAAAATAAAATAATTGAACGTAAATAAGAAAGAAAATTGCTGCTTAATCTTGAACATATTGAATTCATAAAACTGGAATTAGAAATAACTATTTTATTTTCACATCATGTTTAAATAAATTATATGTTCATTACATGCATATGAAATTTCTACTGGAGAGTGACTCGCCTTTCTTTTACCTAAAAAAGTGTACCGAGGGAATAAAATGATATTTTAATATGAAAGGCCATTTTAAAAAAATAGAAGATAAATTACAACTTGTTTCTATGCCAAAGCAACTAATGCAGAGATGTCAGTGTTCCCGTCTGTCGACAGAGACTTAACTCGATCACAGTATGACAAAAAAAAAAAAAAAAAGCCAATAAAAACTCCTCCCCTCTCTTCGAATTTGAACTGAAGCCTTTCTCACATGGTGTGGAAAGACAGCGACCATACCACTGTGCTACTAGCAAAGATAGTTATCACCCATAAAGCTAATAAATAAAGCTCCTGACCATGGTCCCGCCTTCTCATCCTGCCATCATCAAAACAACCATTAGCAATAAGATAACCCGACTGTATTATTGTATTACGCTTGAAATCCGAAATTATTATGTTCTTTCTGACAAAAATTCACCCTCACTTCGTAGTCCCATAAATCAGTGGTCAGCAGTCATAGAGACCTAGGCATGTAACTGCTAAATACGAGGTTCATTTTTGAACCGAATACCAATGGATTGCAAAGCAAAATCCTCTGCATCTGTGATGTCAACACGGTCGGTTTGGTAGTTGTTGGCGCATCGGCTTCTGTGGCCATAGTGCACCTCCCAAGGTTTTTGCAGTACTTTGATCCAAGCCCGAGGCGGGAATCGAACCCGCGACCTTTGGGTTGCCAGGCAGGCACTTTACCCACCTGGCTAGCCCGGTCGGCTAACACGGTCGGAAATTACACTTTATTGTAAATAATCTTTATTGTACAATGAGAAAAGGAATAGTAATACTGTACAAATCCTTCACGGCCAGAAGCCCAGGGGTAATTTTGATGCATTCAACAGAACACCAGCACCTGAAGTAGGCAAAACAAAAGCATTACCTTTCCTCCCATATAACAATAACTGAAATTGCTACGACGCATCACCCTTCTTCGTCCACTACGACCCACTCCACTTCTTTAGAGGCTGAAACTGTGCGGCACATTCCTACCGGCACAGGCTAATCCAATAACCCGTATTCTATAAACAAGTGACATCGTCATCTTCAACTATGCTGCGCACGCTGTATAGACTTGGGCTCTAGAGCAGGTCCCTATTCTGCTTAAGGCTATGCACACACTTCAGTATTCTGCCATAACGTAACAGTTCGTTCACGTAACATTACGAGAATCAAAACTGAAGTATATCGAATTGAATCAATTCCGCGAGCAGCCGAAGGATGGCGTTCTTACAAGTAGCTAGTGCAACTTTTTATACAGTTCAGTGAAATGAAACGTTATTTCATTACTTCACTTCACTACGATTCAATTATTTAACTGCAGTATAAAAAATACTAAAGAACTGTTGAAAACATTTCTCTTCAAAGAGGAGTGTCAGTTAAAAACTGGCAACAGTCATCCATGTGGTAATATTCAGTGAATATTACCACATCACGCACAAACAACTGAACTTATTTACAACTGTAAAAATTTGTAATGACTGTCTTGTCCTTTCATTTGTTTTTGTGGACTGCATGGAAAATACAACGGTCTTAATTTTCACAGAACAAACCTGCCTTCACGAAAAGTTCCCGTAGTATTTGCACAACGTTCTACAGATAGTTGTAGTTATATTACAACTTTGAAAATTTATTTACAATTCGTTCTGTTTGCGATTTGCCACTTAAAGCCCATCTGCTATCCACTGAGACCAATTAGTGCTGAAACAGGCTGTCATAGCAGCTTTACCTTTTAAACAAATGGCCGATTAACCTTTTGGCAAGGTTATCTCTTTGAAAAGAATGCAATACTAGGACAACTCGCTGATTTTGACAGGTTTGTTCTGTTGTAAGAATTAAGATCATTGTACTGTATTACCTATACAATTTAAATCCTGCTGGCCGCATAAACAAATCAAAGGACCGAAAGCAACTCAAAGGAAGAAATGTCACTCTTTTATGGATAGACAAATGAGATCGCTAATACAACTGTCGGATTGCTTTCATAATTCGATATGTCTGGTTGCAATATGGTTTTTTTTTTTCTTTTTTTTTTTTTTTTTTTTTTGTACAATATGCGGAATTTTAAAGAATTCCAGATTGTGTTATTTTTGACCTTTTTAATAATCTATTTCATATAATTTAAATCAATTCTAAGGCTACAGATTTTATTTTCGGAATGGGTAATATTTTATGATAAAAGCCCCAACCCCCGATAATAAACATATTTTCTAATCATTGAGGTTACCTTCAGATGCGTTCGATTAGAAAGTACTTCGTGGATTAAAAGCGTCTGCGTGCCAAGAATAAGATGGAACAAAAATACTCGTATAACAATTTTCGCGTGCCATAAGTAAAAAAACAAAGACTAAAGTTAGTAAATAGAGCTCACTGATATTATAAAATGGTAATATCTGAAAGTTTCTAATGAGAACTCTGTTGCTGCATACTTTTTAGCACAATTACAGTTTCGGAGCTAAGTGCCAATAAATTTTCTTATATATATGCCACTTACAGTATGCTGAAAAATCTGATGTCGATCTCACATTTTCTTATTGAATGGTGTTCGAACAATCGAAACTGTCGTTTATGCGAATATATAGAGAACTCGAAACGTTTATGAAAAACAAAAATTGCCGGATTTCTATTTGTCTGATTTTAATTAAATTCGAGTGTCATGACAAATCTTTATAATAAATGCAAATATAAAATTTCATAAAAATCCATCAACCCAGAGTCTTTTTTTTTTTTTTTTTTTACACGGGGTAAGGCGAACGTGGTATAGACAACAGGCGCTTCAAAAAAAAAAAAAAAAGAAAAAAGAAAAAAAAAAAGGGACACACTAAAAAGAGTCTCACTAGATATTACCGAATTCCTCAAAAACAAATAAACAACGGGAGTGGGGTGGGGAGGGGAATGCCAATCTCCTTCTATTGTGGCATTTATTGTTATTCATTATTCAGGAGGCTGATTATTCCATGCTACTGATCCTGAAGAAGCTTCGACAGTAAAAGCGAACTTCAGTACACAAAGTAGTTCGGTGGAAAGACACATCTGAAAGGTGAGTCCAGCACAGTTTAATGAAAGTACGAAGTGCAGACAAGGCAAAGAAAATTTACATACAAACACAACTTATAAGAGGGGGAGGTAATGTTTGTTGTTGCTGTAAGGATAAACGAAAGACGCCAACGAGTAGTCGTATACAAAGTTAGGGAAATGCAAGGCTGAGCATACTGAAGGTTTGAAGATTATAAAGACAGTAAAATTTGCTTGAATCCATTAGAAACTTTCAAATGGATGAAAAGCAGCAAAGATGCATATAAGTGAGTAGCAAACTGTTCTCAAATAACTTCTATTACTTTACCATAAAGTTTAGGCTTCATACTTGGGTAAAGATGAAATATGACAGTTGGACAAACTTCATGTTCGTATTCTAGACTTACAAAGCTTGGTTTGGTTTGTATTGGAGATAAAAGAATTTAACTGGCATAAAAGACATTTTTCTTTTATACAAAACTTGGTTCGCAGTTTGTAAAAATGACAGTTAAAATGGGCGTATTTTCAATGTCATTTCATTTGGCTTTCATTACTTAGAATTGGAGCAAAGAACTGTCCTTATAATTTAAATAAATTCTAAGGCTACTGATTTTATTTTCGGAATGGGTAACTTTTTATGATACAAGCCCCAATCCCCGATAATAAACATATTTTCTAATCACTGAGGTTACATTCAGATGCGATTCAAGGCGATTTACCGTCCACTGAAACTACGTTTTTGAATTTAGTGTTTATGTATGAGAAAAAAAATTTAGACTTGTTTTGTTACAGCGGCACAATGCGCCCTCGTGGGTAGCCCAGTTGGTATAATCACAGTCATCCTCACACCCGGTGGAAAATACCCGCGTTCGGATTCCATCAATGGCGCGAGGAATTTTTATGGGTCATTTTCACAACGTGGCTGAGTTAGTCGGTCTCAGGTGAGGATAGCATGGTTTTCTACCGGAAACTCGGGTTTTTCTTCCAGCAAATCGACCACAGAAAAAATTCGCCTAAAACACAACGACAACAACCGCACAATGCAATAGTAACACCTTGAAAAGAGAGATCAAAGAATCTCTGAAACGACAAATAATTGTGTGCTGCTGTTGAAGTTTAGTTTGAGAAACTTACTTAGGTTATTTCTATCCACCTTCATTAAACTAAAGTTAAAGCACTAAAGTTTAAGTTAAATGAGTTTTGTGTGTTATTTTCGCATTTTAGAAATTAGAGAACACATCCTTAAATTTATGGTGAAAAGGCATAAATTTATTACTTTCAAATAATTTAATCAGGTGATGAGACACTTGATGACGCACCCGTGAGAGACGACTCAATCACCATTGAAGACGACAAACTGAAGCCAGATTCACATGCCAGGTGGCTTGCAGAAAGATTCAATGTGAGCGATGAAACCAATCGTTTACACCTGCATTGACTGGAAAACGTATGTTTTCCAGTCAATGCAGGTGTAAACAATTTATGTGGAACCCATTTCCTCAGTACAAACTGAGGAAATTGGTTCCACATAAATTCATAACAGAAAATAAACTTTCACTTCACAATACGTAATGAACCATTTTTGGATCGGTTGTTGACATGAGACAAAAAGATAGCTTATGTCAGGAACACCAAACGATTACAATTGGTCATAATCGTATGAATCTTTGCCGAAGCCTCTATTCATGAATACAGTACATCATTAATATTTTTCCTGTGTCTATTGCTTAAAAATTACGTTTCGTATTTTTCAATTCGCTGGGCCGTAACTCTCCTTTTAAAACTTTTAAAATTTTTTATTTATTTAAATTTAATTTTTATACTCTTGGTCGGCCACACAGAATCAGAGAAGTTTACACGATAAAGAATTTAAAAAAAAAGCATGACCGTATTTAGCAGTCATAAGAACTTTAACATGGTTAGCACGTGTATTAGCGTACTTAATCAAACACTCCGCTTACATCAAGCCCTTTTAAGTATTTGCCTTTTACAGTTTTTGTCAATCGCAAAGGTTTGCCGGCCACTAACCCCCCCTCGATCTGTGAGGGATAGTTTTAGTTAAGAAAAAGTCGGGCCCTGAAACATTTCCCATGATCCCTTGTAACTATCAATGGGCCCCGAATACAATAAATGAATGGAGAGAGAGAAAAAGTGAAACCTTGAGTTGAGGGCACTGAAGATTCATATAAAATTAATTTCATAAAATAATTTTTTAAATAATCGAGTTAAACAATTCCGTGATCTTTCTACAGACAGAACTAACTGCCCATTATTTGTCACAGCGACTGTATTTAGCTGGTTTCTTACAACTGTAGCAAATTCACGAAAATATTTAGCTGGTTTCTTACAACTGTAGCAAATTCATGAAAATATTTAACAAACAAGTTTACGGCGGCTCTCTTGCCTGCGCGCGCACACACCCACGTATACTGCCATGCATTGCTTAAACGATTTCTGCTTCTCTTGCCGTCTTTGACAGCTACTACAATCGACCGGAACCATCTGAGTTAACAAACTCGTTTATTGTGCGGCCAGAATAAAAGCATGTCCCCACTTCACTATCTGGTGCTGGTGCATAGAGTGGCATCTAAAAGTTATCCTGTTGTTGTGCACGTGCTGTTGTCCTTTCCATGTAGCCGCAGTAGAGTATGGGAAATGCAGCACACACACCTCTTGAAGTCAGAGAGAACGTGCCAGAATCCAGATAGCAGTGTATGATAACGACTCACGTGTCGCTGTCTGTATGGAAAGTCCAGTGTCGCAGCGGAAATGAAAGCTCGTGGAAGTACTAAAAGTGAACCGTACAGCCTCTGACGACGTAAAACTCTCGCCCACACTGCTTTTAATAATAATAGAAAAAGACCTCATTTATGCTGACATGATGCTTCTTTAAGGCATTTGGCGACACTTCTGACTAGCTGTCGGCTAATATTCCAGAAGACAGAACAAGAACGTAAAATCTCCCGTCGTGTAGAATTATCTTCCATCCCCTCTCCGTTTAGTGCTCTCAGGCTCAATACAAAGGGAATTTTGTTTCATAAACAAAATATTCTCACATAAAAACAATTCAACAACAACTTAATAGCTTATTTTTATCATTATCTTGTATGAAAAAATCGTTTTTAGGTGGAACCATAATGGTTGAAGGAGGCTTGCACCCAAGCCACATCTGGATCCATATGAAGACAATGTGCCGTTATATCCTGTAGCGAAATGGAAGTATTTCCCACTAAATTTGCTCTCATTTCAAAATTTTTGGAGATATCCTGTAAACTATGAAATATATGAAGCGTTTATAACTTCAGGTCTATAAAGATTTCTACAAGTATTATGCATCGAAAACGCTGTATAATAATAATAATAATAATAATAAAGGAAACTAAAGAAAGGAAGACAGGCTTATTCAGCACCAGCGTTACAAAAAACAAATTGGTTAATGTATCTTGTGCATTACATTTACCGGCGGGTTAGCAAACTGTAATAATTCATGATTTATACAAAACAAAAAAAAAAAAAAAAAAGAAAGCCAGAGAGAAAAATGCAACAATTTTATGCAAGAAGCGTTTTTAGCTTTCAGCAGTCTTCAAGAGGCGTTGGTATCATCTCTCCATGTCTGATCCCACAACATAGACATCCAGACTAGACGTTCCTGAAACCGTTATGATCTCTCCTCGTACCTGCTCTTCCATCATCACCAGCCACTATCAGAACTGAATAAACACCCAACTGGACATCTTCCTCGTAGGAATGACGGCACTGAACTGATAGCAATCAAACTTACACACTTCCAATTGCACCTACCCAACTTTGCACACCTCCCTTGTTCTGCAAGCTGTCTTCCTTTCCCCGGCCTTCGGCGGGCTCCCAGACCAGGAGTGATTCCTACTTCTCCCTTCCCACCTCTTCTTTCCGCTGGAGGATGCCTTCTTTCCCCTTCCTCCCCCTTTTGCCTACTTTGAAAGGGCCCTGAGGCCAAATAGCCAAAGACACAACAACAACAACAGAACATAACACAATACTGCTTAAACCAGACACCACTTTTTTATGGCTTATGCAGTAGTTCTGCATTCCACCACAGAGTACTGGTGTAAATACATCATAGTTTACCCGTAAGTTTAACTACACTGGTGTGAATAATTTAAGGACCAGTCAGGTTTTCACCTATAGCTTCTCATAGGAGTGGGGTGGATATGGCAAAAACATACCAAAGGAACCTCATGAGGTACAGAAATGATGAAGGAAACAACACCGACAACAACGGAAACAAAACGGTACAGAGGGATTTTATTCAAAAATGTCAACATAGCACTGGCTGCCATGATACAGATGCTTCACTGCCAAAGATGGAACAAAGGGAAGAGGTGGTCTTCAGTAGGAGATATGGCCACCCCTAATGTCGATGCAGGCTTTGAACCGCCTGCCCATATTTAGAACAATGTTGTTGATAAGTTCTTGCGGTAACATCGTCCATTCCTGTGTCAGCACCATCTTCAGCTGGTGAACATTTTCTGGTGGGTGTGGAAGTGCCGCTAGGCATCTCCCCAGAGCGTCCTATATGTGTTAGACGGGGTTTAGATCGCGGGACGGGCAGGCCAATCCATACGAATAATGTCCTCACTTTCCAAAGGCATATCAACAGCTGCAGTGCGATGGGGTGTGGCGTTATCATCCATAAACACGAACTCGGGGCCAATCGGTAGCGTGCACCGGTTAAAGTACCACCTTACAGTATCTGGAGTTGTGTATGTCCATCCAAGATAACGCCTCCCCAGAGTTGATAAGTTCTTGCGGTAACATCGTCCATTCCTGTGTCAGCACCATCTTCAGCTGGTGAACATTTTCTGGTGGGTGTGGAAGTGCCGCTAGGCATCTCCCCAGAGCGTCCTATATGTGTTAGATGGGGTTTAGATCGCGGGACGGGCAGGCCAATCCATACGAATAATGTCCTCACTTTCCAAAGGCATATCAACAGCTGCAGTGCGATGGGGTGTGGCGTTATCATCCATAAACACGAACTCGGGGGCCAATCGGTAGCGTGCACCGGTTAAAGTACCACCTTACAGTATCTGGAGTTGTGTATGTCCATCCAAGATAACGCCTCCCCAGACGAGAACAACTCGACCGCCATATCGATCCCTTTCAGTGATGTTTGAAGGGGTGATACCGTGTGCCAACCTCCTGCCAGATTAGCTGACGTACAGAATCGCTGCTGAGACTGAATCTATTCTCTTCAATAAAGAGTACCTTAAGTAAAGATTTTGTGGTTGTAACCTTTAGAAATAGTGTTGGTCCTTAGGTTTTGCACACCAGTGTACATAAGTAGTGTTAAGGCATCGTTCGATTTTATCTCATACTGTGGCTACCTTCACAACGAGATACCAGGTATTGCACTACTTCCAATAAACAACGCTTCTCTAATAGAGGAGACTACTGTTATTTATTCTCAGTAAGCACCACCAACCAGACGACACCGTATCGGAGCTTGTTGGCTCACTCATCGGTGGGCGGACAGTACCCTGGTAATGCAAACTTGCCATCGCGGCATGTGTGAAGTTAATTCCACAATATGAGAGATGCCAAATGGTGTAGGTAATAATATGCCTTGTGCATTTAGTCTTCTAAGTATCACAGAGTACATACGGCGCAGATGTGGGAAACCACAGGTCGCGCCCAACCCTAAATACTAAGCACGAGCGGAGGAAATTTCGTTTCTGTGCATCTGCCATTATTGCCCCAGGTGAGGCCTATTCTACAACCTTAGGAAAGGAACACCAGCCGAAATAGTAAATCTCCAGCTGGATCTTGCAAATGACCCCAAGACAGAAAAGAGGAGAATCACCCAACACCTGCAAGCTATATGGCAAAAGAGCTGGGAAACCACGCAGAAAGGAGATCTCATGAGGCGATTCCTCCCAACTATAAACCAAACTCACCAAGAGCCCCCCTCCCTGGTTCTCACTTGGTCTGCACATGACGTTAATCATCACTGGACACGGCCCTTTCCGTCAGAAACTTGCGGTTATCGGGATTGAAAGAGACCCGCGGTGCCATTGTGGATAAGAAGACTCCTGGGGATACCTCATGTATGAGTGTCCTGCCTATGACAACAGTAGATTCGAATTTGTTACCGCAATTCAAAGGAATCCACGTAATCAGCAGTCCTCGCTACTGCTTGATGAAAACACACACAAGGTACTAACCGTGTATGCGCAAGAAATCTTCGCACTGAGGCGAGCCAAGATTGCTGAAATGAGAAAAATATTGGATTATGCTGCCCAAAGCCTGAATCAGACAGGCGTGGGGCATGCCCATGCCCCACCAGAGTAGAAGTTTGGGGGTGGAGGAGAGGGAACATAAAACGTTCCCCCCCCCAAGGAAGTGGGAATAATAGGTAAAGAGGGCTAGGGTGCCCTCTTCAGATTGCCATCAGGCTGTTTGCAGCTGTGCTGCGTTCAGTCTGTTCTCTACTCTCTGCACTGCGTTCTGTTCTGTTTTGTCACACATGGGGCGAGCCCCGTCCTTGCTTTTCTTTTCCGTGTGATCAGCACTCTTCTTGTCCAAGTACTGGTCCCCTGTGGGTTTCAGTTTTCTGTCACATTTGGCGGCGATTTCTGTCGATCTCTATGTACGTTGCTGTAGATAGCTATTAGCGTTTTTCTCCTGGTGAATAGGTTTTGCGTATACTGGGAGAGCGCCCTATATTCATCCTCAGTGTCCAGGAAGTGGTGCTCCAGTCCTTTTGGGAGGTATCTCAACCTTGTTATTAGTAGCACTCTTAGGTCTTCATAGTGTTGACAATCATAGACTATGTGGCTCCAGCTTTCGCTCTCTCCACATATGCAGTTGGGGAACTCAACGAGTCCGAAGCCAAAGAGCTTCTCCTTGTAGGGTCCGTGCACGGTTAATAGTGTTGTCATATGGTACCCTGGGAAGTACCAGGCCGGCTGCTTTGGGTATATTTTCCGGAGGTCTGGTAGAAATCGTTTTGTTACTTCGCCTTTTGTAGTCTCTGTCCACCTTCTTTTCCAAAGATCTAGGAGGTGGGTCTGTAGCCTAATTTTTTCGTTTTTTAGGTTGCCCCTCGGGTCAGTCGTGCTTGGTGGCTAGCGGCCACTCCCCTGGCCAGCAAAAACAGTACCCCCCGACCGAACAGCTTCCAGGTCCAGAGGGAACGCTCCAGCAAGTACCTACAATGCTAGGGTACTTACCGTGCTGCAAGCGCGCGTTGTTGATAGCAGTATGGTCCTTGGGGTCATTTCTAGTGTTCTTTTGTTGACTACCAGTGTCGTTTTTGGATACCACACCACTGCTGCTGCGTAGGTGATTGCTGGCAGGAAGGTTGTTTTATAGTAAAGCATCAGTGTTTTTTTCTTGTGAACCCAAAGGTCGCGGGTTCGAATCCCGCCTCGGCCTTGGATCAGAGTAAAATGCAAAAACTTTGGGAGGTGCATTATGGCAACAAAAGCCGTTGCGCCAACAACTAACAAAAAAAAAAAAAAAAAAACTTAAGCTCTCTCGTTCTAAACTATTAAAAAAGCACTATTATACCAAGTGTTATTTACTGAAATGCTGCTATTAGACAACTGCTCACCTCGAGATTTCACTAAATCTCGTTTTCACCTAAGTAGAGAAAGATTGCCAAAACTAGCGAAAAAGCGCTTCATTTAATATAAGAGTGCTTTTTCAATTTAATCTTTTACAATGACAAAACAAATACCGTTCCCTAATATCATTTTGCTTATTATTGCAAATGACATACGAAATAGGCCTACTTAGTAATCTAAAGCAATGTTTTCTGAGGTCCGCTGACGACAAAAGAGTTGTTTTTTGGGGTAGGCAAAAATAGTGATTGAAAATACAAAATAATTTGTGTACTACATACATTAAGTATGAGTACACATCATTGAATTAAAAAAAAGTTATTAATATATTTGCATATATATATATATATATATATATATATATATTTTTTTTTTTTTTTTTTTCCCTAGCCGTAGACTATCTCAACTACAACAGTCCATGGTTTCTACCTGAAACATAAATAGTCTGTATTGGAAAAACGGTTCGGATATAAAGATCATTGATCTAAAGAACTCACAAAAGATAACGATCCCCTTTGAATGATTTCTGTATGTGATTTGTCTATGATATAAAAATAGTGCTGTACTAACATCCCAAAACACACAAACCATACATATTTAGGTTTAAGCGTTTTTCATGGGCTATGGACAAGTTTCTTAAAAGTAACACATAAAAGATTTAAGAATTGTACTAAAAAGAGATTAGTTAAACTAAGAGAATACAACAGTATTAGTTTTATTTAAGATTTTAAAATTATTAAATTATTATCAGGCATTTGAAAAAAAAATACAAAAACTGATATAAAATTCTCACTTCAACCTCCCATTTAAAAGAAGGGGAAAAATCAAAAATCGATTAATTCCACCAATAATAATAATAATAAACCACTGCGAAAGTCGCTTCAGAGGACCTACTCCCTCAAGGCCAAACTGACGGCTAAGGCAGATAGTTGCGCCATTTGGTGTCGGTCCCAAGGACTAACACTCACTGAATAAGACGAAGCTAGAGAGGTCCACCTCTACAGATGGATGATGATGATGTCGAAGAGAAGTAATAATCATACTGCATCAAGTATGATGCAGTATGATTATTACTTGATAAGATAAAGCCACTCGCGTTCTGGCTTTAGGCAGAAGGGCCGGTTCGTAAAGTCGGAGACAGTCTCCAGATGAAGACAGTGGAGGAAGTGGCGCTGTCTCCCGTATGGCTACCACAAGGGAAGAGCAAGAGCATCCAGCCCAACCATCGCATGATGAATACGCTCACCATGTGAACATACTACGAAATAACCAAGATAGAGACCGATATGACAATTTACCGGTTGAGACTACATACCAAGTGTTTGGAATATTTCCCAGATATTTAGGTCACCGAACAGCGAACAGCCGACCAGAGAAGGATCACGTTAAGAAGAAACTGATGGATCCTGCAATCATGGAAATACAACTGAGCAACCAAACTACAAAGAACACAGACAGCATGGAACCAGAGGAGAAAGAGCAAGAGGAAACACAACCCAGAGCAGTTGAAGTGGAAAGAGAAGAGGTCATGATATCCAGAATATAAGACGAGTGGAAGAAAGCCCTAGCAGAATTCGAAGGACTCAAACCCACAAAGACCACGTGATACCGAAGCACAGACCATACCATATTACCTCGACAACAACGGTGCAATACCGGAGGCGATCCCCACACCGTGTACTGTGCTGCCATAGCAGCCAGTAGGATTATGGAAGAGAAACGAGACAAAAAAAAAAAAAAAAAAAAAGGAATCGCCGGGTTACGAAAGAAGACTTAATTCTTCTGCTGAAGTCTTCTTTCCTAATCGCCAGTTTAGGAAAGAAGACTTCGGCAGAATAATTAAGAGGCAAGATAAGCCAATTGACATCATCAATGGGGTAACAGGAGTAAGAAACTGATTGGGAAAAGTGAAGAGCATTCTCAAAAGAGACAACGTCCACAGCAAACACGAGACCAGGGGATTACTTAGACACAATGAAGCAGAAACTTCTTGAACTCAGCAAGACAACGCCGATACAAAGAGAGCTCCCAGAGGAAAATAAACCGAATCTTCGATGAAGACCAAAGAGCTTTCTACAGGAATATCGGACAAGACGGAAGAGACTGGAACGGACCGCCCGAACAGAAGAGGATCGAGTTGTTCTGGGGAAACATATGAAGCAGTGAAGTAAGACATAACAGCCAAGTCCCATGGATAGAACTAGAACGGAAGAAAAACAAGGATGTACAAGAGATGAGAGAATCGGAGAAAGAAGTACAACAGTGGCTCATGAAGTCCCACAAATGGAGAACCCCAGAAACAGAAAATACCCCAACTACTGGTACAAGAAGTTCACCCGGATGATAAGTCACCATATGCGCGGGTAGCACAGTGGTATCGTCACCGTCCTTCCCACACCGGGTGGAAAAGGCACGGGTTCGAATTCCGTCGATGACGCGAGGACCTCTTTTTGGGCTTTTTTTCACTCCGTAGCTGAGTTAGTAAGTTTCAGGCGTAGATAGCACGGTTTTTTTCTCAGAAACTGGGAGTTTTCGTCCAGCAAAACAGGCAAATCGACCAGAGAATACATACACGCAATTTACCGACACTATACATGGGTATATGTAATAACTACCAGGTGACCCTAATGTAATAGTTTGGATGATGTCACCCAGAGACAGTCTCACAGTTCCTTACTCAAGGAATTACGTACCTGAAGGCTGAGGACCAAAAGTCATACAAGAAAACTGGCAAAATCCAGGTCAATCATCTGTCTCCTAACGACGTACAAGATCCTGACCAGCTGCATAAACAAGAAGATATCAGACCACTTGGAGGGCCAGAACATCATGGCCGAAAAGGGATATTCATGTATTGTTGTGGAGGAAACCCAGGAGTTCCACCCATTAGCCGCTATTGAACATCTTATTTTGAAGCTTAAGGTAAAACCGGCCATTTGTGTGTAGTGTTGGGGAGTAAATATTATGATATGTCTGTTGTTAAGTTGTCGGCCGGTACATGGCTCTTAGCAGGTGGGAAGTGGCAAAACCTGATCACCACATCCCCACCCTAAGCTGTACTAGACACTTTACAAGTACAGCTTACACCTCTCCTACAAGCTGTACTGGGACAGCGCCGTAATAACGGATAGGACAATCCCAGACCGGTCTTTCTTTTATCTTATTTAATTTTATTTATTTATTTATTTATTTTTTATCCCCAGCTTACCTTGGAACCTCTATGGACTGTTGATGTGTGTTTAAATTCCAGAACAGAGGTTCCTGATTTCCTTCCAAGGTCTACAAGCTATCCAGGATAAGTCCGTTTATTTACTATAGAGCTGTATGTATTTCTCTTGAATGATGAGACAAATATATCATCAACATAACAAAGTTTATTTCACCGTTAGGATCATAAAGAAATTACAGACACTAAATAATTCATGATTATACTATTTCCCATAGCCTTTTCCTACTCTACAAAATTAATAAACTCAGACATACGTTTCTTTTCTGTTAAAGCGCTTTACAACAACCAATAGTGGGAACTTCTCTCTCTCTCTCTCTCTCTCTCTCTCATCTTTGACTTACTTCCCTAAAGTGTCTTACAACCTAACATATATTTACACACACATATACAGGGTTTCTCAAAAATACACGGCATAAGTTCAGGAATGAGTTCCTCATATGTAGACAATAAAAATATTTTGTATCAACATAGTTCGGGAAATGCTTCGTTCCCGAGTTATTAACCGGAATGTCTTATCTCCCCCAAGTGATTTCCTTCATCACAAGGTACTCCATTATAGAATCCACTACCTGGGCCGAAGCCCATCCGTGGCATCACAAGGTACTGACAGAATCTGGTGGTTTTCCATTCCGACCATGTACTAAAATCAGGAGCAAGTGGATATGCACTTTATGTACGGTTTGGCGGACGGCAATGCTCTGGAGGCTCGTCGTTTGTACCACGAAAGGTTCCCAGAACGAAGACGTCCAGACAGGAAAGCGTTTGAAGGTATCCATCACCGCCTTTGTGAACATGGGACCTTTACACCTCGTGCTGCCGACAAAGGATGACCAAGATCTACGACTCCTGAAGTAGAGGAGGAGATTTTGGATGTTGTGCATGCCACTCGTGGAATCAGCACACACAGAATAGCAATGCAACTGGCTGTTCAACGTTCGACTATTTGGAGAATGTTGCAAGAACACCAACTGTATCTTTATCATCTTCAACGGGTATAGGTCTTGTCACCAGCAAATTACCCAGCGCGAGTAATGTTCTGCCAGTGGTTCTTGCAGCAGTGTGGTACAACTCCTCACTTTCCTGCCTTAGTGATATTCACAGAGAAAGCACAGTTCCCACGAGACTCGTGGAATCAGCACACACAGAATAGCAATGCAACTGGCTGTTCAACGTTCGACTATTTGGAGAATGTTGCAAGAACACCAACTGTATCTTTATCATCTTCAACGGGTACAGGTCTTGTCACCAGCAAATTACCCAGCGCGAGTAATGTTCTGCCAGTGGTTCTTGCAGCAGTGTGGTACAACTCCTCACTTTCCTGCCTTAGTGATATTCACAGAGAAAGCACAGTTCCCACGAGACGAAATCCAAAACTTTCACAATCAGCATGTATGGGCTGAGGAAAACCCACATGCAATTCTTCCATCACATCACCAACAGCGGTTCATCCTCAACATCTGGGCGGGTGTTTTTGATGATAAGTTATTTGGGCCCCATGTACTTCCAAACAAACTCACAGGGCAGGCGTACAGAAACTTTCTGGAAAGCAACATGCCTGATTTCTTGGACGACACACCCCTGATCATTCGTCAACAAGCACACTTCATGCACGATGGCGCTCCAGCACTTTTCAGCCACCTAGCCCGCAATTACCTGAATCGAAGGTTTACTGGTCGGTGAATAGGTAGAGGTGGACCAACTGCCTGGCCTTTAGCTCACTGATTTAAACCCACTAGATTTCTCCTTGTGGGCCATTTAAAGTCATTGGTGTATTCGACTCAGGTAGCTGATGTGGAAACTCTCCCCAATCGAATTGTGGCAGATTGTGAGACAATACGAAACATGCCAAGAATTTGGCATCGTCTTCGCGAGTCCATGAGACGTCAATGTGAGGCCTGTATTCAGGCAGAAGGCGGACATTTTGAACAATTACTATAAGGTGATGAGAACAGTTAAGTGTCATAGACAGACCTTCAAAACTCAGAAACCAAGCATTTCGGGAACTATGTTGATACAAAATATTTTTATTGTCTACACATGAGAAACTCATTCCTGAAGTTATGCAGTGTATTTTTGAGACACCCTGTATATAATTACCTTACATTCCACCTCTCTCCTGTCACATGGCAACATCAAATTTTGCATACAACCTTCCCAGAGCCTTCAGTGGGTTATGAACGACTAGTGGTTGTTTCCTCTGAGCACAGACTATTTGTTAATAACATAACACATCTAATATATTCTTTTACATATGCTTCTAGTACAGATGGGTAACTCTCTCTCTCTCACTCTTTTCCTCTCTATCTACTACTGTTCCTCCCCCTCCTTTCCTTTAAAATACAGTATTCAGTCAACCTATTCATTGTCTAACAGTCCTATTCATTTTCCCCGTTTTCTACACCTAGCATAATCAAAATTTTCAGGACTTAACTTTCTCTTTTCTTCCCTCTGCCTCGATGGGGGTTTCCGGCTTCACGTCTTCTTCCAGCGGTCGTCTCCCTGGGCCTGGCCTTTACTGGTTCACTAGGCGCACATCTCTGGACTGCTCTTTGTTGGTTCCCTCCACAATACAAGGGCTTTGCTTCTGGGATGCTGCTTTGGCCATTCCTTGGAACTCGAGCCGATTTTCTTCTGAATCGTTTCCCTTACTCTACTATTGTTAATACCCATTGAACTATGCTGGCCCCGTTCTCACTCCCATCACCAAAAAAATCTCCATACACCTTCCAAACCCAGTCTCACTCCCCAAAGATTCTGTCTCACTCCTCTTTTATTCTTGTTTCTCTTTTTTGTTCATCCCTCTTCCCCTTTTCCTTGACCAATCACCATTAATTTCTCTTTTTTCTTATTCGTCCAATTATTTTTCCGTTGTCTCGGCCCATGGTAGGTCGGGTTCCTTTAGTCGTAGCAGGGACATTTGGATGCTTAGAAATTTCTGGAACACTTCTTCTGACCGTCGTTGTTCACTTACCCCTTTCGTTATGCCTTTTTGAAGTGACCGCCCTTGAAATTTATAAGAGTGCACTTCGGGGTCGGCCTGTTTATTCAGCGCTATGATATCAGATCTTGGCTTGCTCTAGAATTCCGGGCCTTTCTTTTTGTTGGAGTTCTAACCCTTTCTTGTGGGGGGGAGTGTTCCTTTGTTCACTTTCCTGAAGTGCATCTCCCGCTCTAATTACCGTAAACAAAACGGCTTCTAACTAACACTCCTATTATTCAGTTTTAGTCCGAACTGCCCCCCTATTGACAACGCTAATTCGCTCTATAACTGAAACAAACAACTGTGGAAACGCAACAGAAATTTTCTTAACCCTGTCTGTTTAATATATATAATAAATTTCAAAACTTTACAAAAATTTATTATTTTCCTGGAGTTGTAAGATTGGGATCTTACAGGCTCCCTATCTGATTGACATAGCGGTGCACAACACTCGTAACCTACAGAAAATCCACGAGGAACAGATCAGGAAGTACGCGGACCTAAGACAGGAGATCAAAGCGATGGAGCATATGCAACAAGTAACGACCATCCCGATCATCGTGTCAACCACCCGTATGGTTCCAAAAAACCCTACATAACAGACTAGTAGCAACAGGTCTCAAAGAGAACACATTCCTCAGAAATTCGCAATCCTGAACACCTGTGGGGTGGTCAGAGAGTTCCCCATAACACCAGACATAACAACTGCTCGTGCACTTGGTACCAGTACCATTTCACTATACAGAAAATACATCATAGTATTTTCACGGGGTGGAACCCCCAAAAGGCAGAAATAATATAATAATTAATATAATAATGACAGCAACTGACTACAATTACGATGAAACCCATTTTCTGCTACTTTTGCTGGTTGTTGTTGTTATTTTGGTTTTTAGGAGCATTAGCAACTAAGGCCATATTGCTCCCGGGATATGCGGTGGTCATTCCTGACCTTTCCGCATCCTCCGTATTTGGTGGTATGGGCTCGAACCCCGGTTTAATCAAGAAGCGTGTGCTACGCACTGCTGCTCCTGCACACCTGGATACGGAGGCGCCACCTTTGCTGGTAGCAGAGTGGTAAAAGTAGTAAGGAGGAGGACCATTGTCCTTTCACTACTGGGTGTAAAACTGCAGAACTGTTTTTCCCCCCTCACCAAAATATGCACCTCATAACCTTAGTTCAGTGATTTGAAACATTTGTCACTCTAGGCCAGTGGTCGTCAACCTGGTCCCCACCGCCCACTAGTGGGCGATTCAAGTTTTCATGGTGGGCGGTGGGGGTTTTTGTCCGTTGTTACAAATTTTGTTCTTTCTGCATATATCGAATACATTGCTAACAACTTCGCGAGTTTGACTTTTTAAAATATGCTTTTGCAATTTACTTTTGAATTCCATCTCTAAATTTTGAATATTGATAATATTCAAAATACTCGTGGACGAGGGACTAAATTGAGTTACTGAAGCACCGGTGGGCGGTAAGGAAATTTTATCATCAACAATGATACAAAAGTGGACGGTAGGAATTAAAAGGTTGACAACCCCTGCTCTAGGCGCTTGGAATGAAGAGCGAGAAACAGTGTAATCCCGAAAAACCATAAAGCGCAATCCTCGGTGCCTTCTAATTTGTAGGCACTCAGGGTTGAGAATCACAACCTTAACTGCTTTGGGGAACAAATGTAAAGAAAAAAAATAAATAAATTCCAGGCATTCGTTCCAAGTTTCGCATGGCGTCTTTCAAGGAGAGGAAAGGGGGGGGGGGGTTCTGTCCGGGATCTTATATACGACCATCCTTTTTCTTTTCACTATACAGAAAATACATCATAGTCTATATTACGTCTATTTTATAATGCTGCCATGATCCCAAATACAACCTATGCTGCCAGCCTTTGGTTTAGACATAAAAAAAAAAAAAGGTAAAGTGCAGCCATTATCAACCCACTGCAGGATGGAAGCTCCTCAACAATTCATGCTGAGGGAAATGGTCCATAAGCTGCCACGCTGGTCCATTGCGGGTTGGCAGATCGACAGTATTCAGCAGTCAGGGGCTTGAACCCCAGTCTACTCAAAGAGCGTGTGCTACTGCACTCCCGCTCCTGATCACTCGGCTACGGAGGCCGAGTGGTTTAGACGTACTGCACTTAAAACTGTACAAACTAACTTATCCACTATTCAACGTTGTTTTCTCCTTAACCTACTTCATGTTTGCTGAACAGTATGAACTCCAGCTCTACATACTCTTGCCGGCATTATACCACTTGACCTGCACGTTGTGTTTAGAAGTTTTTGCTTTTACATTCGCCGAGGAATTTCTACGGAATTTCAGGGAATCACTGTCAATCCTCAGGCTGATCCCAAAACTGAACGAAAGCGATGTTGGAATTTGTTAGTGAACACCTGGCAGAATAGATGGAATTCTACCGAAAAAGGAGCCATTACAAAAAAATTCCGTTCCTGACATAACTACACTACTTTCATCATCCACCAGAAAATGGTTTTCACCCTCACTGTTTACTTCCTACATACTAACTGGACATGGTTCTCTTAACGCAAAACTCTACCAATTCAGGCTTTCTAATACAGTCTCCTGTCGATATAGGCTACCGGAAGACTCCACTCACATACTTTTTGAATGCTCCATTTACGAGAACCTAAGATTGGCTCTTAAAGCAACAGTACCAAACTTGTCTCCCGGATGTGAGAAGATATTCATATCTTTCAAACCTGCAGTGCTGCTTTTAATCGCAGGAAAACTTTCATCCCCAATGTTAATGCAAGCAATCAAACTGAAAATACATGATAAATCATAATACAGCCTATTGCCTCGTTTGTCGTCCTGATAACATAATGTCCAACATTTTGCTGGTTTTAAAGAACACACGAAGATTTTAACAGATGCTGCATTTTTCTGGTTCATCCTTTATCAAGACTCTCCACAACTCAATCGTTCCTCTACACAGTGATACCGTCATCAACCAGTGACTTCTGATACCACTCCAGATTAACAGAATTATATCTAGAACTTGTTCCTGCTGATCTTGTTTTTGAATGACATTACTACTGCTGTTTGACTGTACATCTTTTCTCCTTGTGGACTACTCTGGGAAGCACTGCATAAAGACGTGGGCAAAGACATAGATAAAGATTTTTTTAATTAATTATTTTATTATTATTTTTTTTTGTATTATATTTTATTAATTAATTTATTTTTATTTTACTTTATGCTATTCTCTTCTTTATTTCTTCGTCTTCTGCTGTCCTGTCTCCTGGGAATGGCTGTGTGTGTGTGCGTGCGCTGTTGCCGGCACGCGGTTCTTTTGAATGGCTCCAAACTCGCTTTGGACATTCAGTGCGTGACTGTTGAGGTTGGCCATAGTTCATGCGTAGTTGTGGCCTACCTTCCCGTGGTGTAAACGGACACTGGGCAGGCTTTCCAGGTGATCGCCTGCCTGGTGACAAAACGGCCAGAAATAGCTAAACAACACACACACACACTGCGCGAACATAATATTACACACATTTCCGGCCTGTTACAGTGCTCTGTAACCATCACAGTGTACAAAGGCGGAGTTGAACTTTCGTTCAGGTGCCGTTCTACATAAGATACTATACATGTCTACATCATAAAGTCTACATATATGATATAAAACTGCTCACAGTCAACCAATCAGTCCTCGCAGATGCCATCTTAACTGCCACAAAAGAAAGGATTCATACCCTGCAGAGTGCTTGAAACTTCTCAATCTAAACTTCAACACAGCCAAATACGCAACCATGGTCTTCTACTTCACTTATTTTCGTCTAACATCTAACATACTCCAAGAGAAATAATAATACTGTATCGTATGTCATTATCTATGAAAGGCCTGGGAGTCCTCCATAACCAAACTTTAAGGTTTAAACATTCTAAGGAAATATGTTCTTGTTTATACTCCGGCACGGCCACCAGGTCAGCGGAGTTTGCAATAAATCAATCCGCTACGTCAGGCTTACAGAGAGAATCTCCTAAAGCGCGTCAGTGCTACGTTGTCTTGTAAAGCAATATCACCTGCGTATTCAAGACTCAAAAATCAGGTGCATCAAACTGTTTACATACTCTGAAATTGGCATAAATTAAAGAATTTTAAGCACGAATGCGTGGTATATGGTTCAAGCATATAAAAAAAGTTCTATTTATACTGAGGCACGACCACAATAAGTCACAATAGTTTATGATCAGTCATTTGACAAGAATATGATCATTAATGGAATTTACGGTCACATGAGCATGAACCACGGTCGGATCTACTTTCATAAATGTGCTAACTGTAATATGCACACGGCGAAACATATCACAAATTAATAAAATCGTGAAAATTGAAATAAAAGTTCACATCATCTCTTGTGTTTAACAACAAAAGATGAAAATGATCCTACAAGTATAATCTCAAAGAATTTCTTGTTTATACTCCGGCATGACTACCAGGTGAGTGAAGTTTACCATAAATCAATCAATACAAATATTTTTTTTTAGCATTCACGGGCTTGAATCCCGGTTCACCAAAGGGATTATACTACTACACGCACACTCCTGACCACTCGGCTACGTTTCATTCAGGAGTAAAACATAACGGAATATGTATTATGACCTTTTTGCTTTAGTGTGTTTAATAACATGTAAATTTGGATAAAAAAAATTGTCCAAAAATATTTTTATTCATCCCAGCTGATTTTTATAAAAAGATTCTAAAAAATAAATTTGGTTTTTTCCCTCAAATTCACTGTCTGTTTTATTAATTTCACTAATGATCATGCGCATATTTATTCAAAACACCTCTTGTTTTATCGAGCATTTTATACAATATAAACTGTGTCGCTACAGGTGAATACATAGCAAAATGCAAACAAAAAAAAAAATCCTTTGTGATGGCACTGATCTCTCATACAGTGGTTGTTCCAGTATAGTGGGTAGGGTAGTGGTTACAATCACCGTTCTCCCCATACCGGTGAAAACGGCCCACGTTCGAATCCCGTCAATGACACAATGAACTTTAATGTTTTTTTTTTTTTTCTTCTTTCCACTCCGTGACTGAGTTAGTCGGCCTCGGGCGTGGACAACAGGTTCTACTATCTTCGGAAACTCGGGTTTTCCGTCCACCAAAACACGGAGATCACCCAGAGAACACACGCTCTTCATGGACATATTACACACGGGTCAATTTGTTAGATCTCGTGTAGCCCTAATGTGGCAGGTTACTGTTATTATTATTACGAAGAACTATAACAATAATCATTGATCTCTCACACAGTGGTTTTTCCACTATTACAGAGTTGCCTTAGTACTGCATTCCTTAATCCAGTAATTTCAAATTTTTAAAAAAAAGTATTATCCATTCATTTGAAGTGAAGTACTAGTACTATTCTATTGGTATTACCACCTCATTAGAAGAGGCATCAAATTAGTGTAAATTAGGCAAGGGACGGTCTAGAGTGTTTTTAAAACGGGTACAACAACATGATGATGCTTATGAGATTTCGTTTGAATTGATCTCGAATTTTTAAACAGACTTTATACCGTATAATACACATACAATACGAAAAGTTACCAAACAACTTAAATATCACAAAACACTCAGCATTTGTTCAAATTTACACGGGGCGTGGGGAGGGGGTGCTATCGTCCGGCTGGATGCGCCACTGGATAAGTCAAAACGTGATACCAATTTTAGAGGTTCAAGTGACAGTAAAACCTTAAACGTTATACTTAATTCAGAACTATAAGCCTTTAAACTCCTCTACTATGTGTTTCTCATGATAGTATAATGTTTTCACAAGCGCACACCAGTATCCCTCCAGTCACGCGAAATGCATTTGTGGAAATCATCGAAGAAAATGTTTATCTCAAACCCTTAAATATCACTAAATGAAAATAAATTTTCTGTTTATACTGCGGGATCACCACAAGGTCAGGGAGTTCACACTGTATCTCCTGACTCGAGAGAAACTTGTACAGTTTATGCTTAGGAAATTATTTTAGGAAGTCAGATTAATTTCCTAAATTAATTAAACGTTTAGGAAATTATATTAATATACCTTACCGCTACTACTACTCTTTATCACTTCAGGCGAAGTTCTTATCGTATTTTTTGTACAAGCTTTTTAAATAACTTTGCTTACATTTGCTGAGTAACTATTTACAAAAAATATTACGTAATTTGATTCTGGATATACACATTGGCACGGCTTTGCTACTTCCCTCGACAGCATTAATGGATCGTACCAAATAACCTTCCATTCTCTCTAGCGTAAACAATATACTCGACAAAATTTGATTTAATTTTAATTTGAGTATTATAAAAACACTTAATACTGTTTGAAATAATTGAATACATTATCATATCAAAATACTTACATTATCACCTTTCATTATTATTTAATCTTTGTATTCTCACCTACTAAATTCATCACAGAATTCACTACATTCAAAAATATTCCATTCGAACTCAAAGCGCGGATTCTACTTGAATAATGAAACGGCACATTACTCCCTCTCAGTACTTTTGTTAGCAGACGATATTTTTATTTATAAATTATTTTCTAATTGGGCGTGAATAGAACAAAATATGCATTCTTAAAATGCAGTTTTGATAAGCTTTGAAAAGTTTTATATATCATAAAATATTATTATATATAATTTTATCAAAGTTGCAACAAAATATATTTTTTAACGATGGAGTACTTTAAAAATTTCGAGTATTATATTACTCTGTGCTAACACATTCAAACAAACATATAAGAGCATTAATATATTTAAAATATTTATAACTCTTTTCAAAACCCGTTATGTTAAGATGTGGGATTTACGAACAGACAAAATAAAAATGTGCCTACAGGCGACGGCCGGTACTTTTGAGTGTTTATGGGACAAACGAAAGTTGTCGTGGGTCAGATAGCTATCACTCACCCAGTCACAGGCGACTGGATGAGGTACAATTTTGTCCCTGTAAATAAAGATTAGTAAAAAACTATATGTGATTACGTACTTTGAAATCCTGATATTTTAATTTATTACTTCAAATTACTGTAAAATTAGTCTTTGATATCTGGCAAAAAGATAACATTCGATTGCCAAAAGCACTTCACTCGATGACGGTACAGCACAACAAAATGCATTTGAAAAGCTCGTAACACCTATTGCTTAGTTGATTTAGTAACAGTAAGATAAACACGAAAAGAAAAAAAAAATGGCTTGGATTTAACAAACGCACTTTATCAGAAATTTGTGATTTGCGATTTGTCACTCGTTTGAAACGTATCGGACTCAAATCGCCTATGATGCCAGTAATTTGTTCAGCTTTTTTGAATATTGATTGTTTCCGCTGGTACTTTTCTAAATCTTAATGCAACTTACTAAATATTCCAAAAAAAGAATAATAAATACAAAAACTGCTCACATGATCAAAGAAATAAGATTTAACGAAGTATTTTAATTTAATGATCTTTAATAAACGAAATGTAAAATTAAGACTATGGTAACGGAAGATGAATGCATATACTGATACATGCAGTAAGCGCCAAAGCAACTAATGCTATAAGGCAGTGGTTCGCAAATTACTGAGACCTAATGGCCCTTTCAAAAATCAAAAAAAGTTTACGGACCCCTTAAAAAATCAATATAAGTTTGCAGACCCTTATACATATATATAAACTGTATGTATAAACACTGGGTTTTCTGAAAATAAAATGAATTCAAAGTTCTATGTTTAAAACAACTCAATTTTATTCTTATTTTTACATAAATATATAATAAAAACTTTATTTATCATCAATTTACTATACATAGAACGAATAATTTGACCAGTTCTAGAGGGTCCGCGAACCCCAGTTTGGGAAACGCTGCTATAAGGCATCATAAACCCGATCGATATGCTTACATCTTCGGTCGCTTGATGAAAATTCCGGGAGATGAAACAAACCCTCTCCCGACTAACTCGGCCACGTTGTGGACGGCTTGCCATCGTAAATTGTGGATACTGCGAGGCCAACATAAGAAGATTGTTGCAAAAGAATGAAAGCAGAAGAAATGAACGAAAGGGAAGTTCTTTTATCGAGTTTGATGTCGAATGACGAATACAAGGGCTGTTGTATGATCTAGCAGATTAATAAATCAAGAGAAGAGTCATAGAAGAGTCAGTAAAGAATCATAATAATTAAAAAACAAACAAAGCAAAAATCAAATAAATATTTGGGTTATAACAAGTCAGTTTCAAAGAAACATAGACCATAAGGAGTTAGCTCATCGCGTCTGTAAATTACTGGTTTTCTGTGGTCGGTTTACCTCTTTTGTGGAATGAAAACCCGATATTATATTTCCGAAAAAATAAATAAATAAAACGCGCAATCATTGCTCAATATAGCCTAAGTCGGTCAGAACATTAGAGAAGCCTTTGCCAATTAGCTCAGTCAGTACCAATAGAAGGCATTTCTCATTTTCAATGCCTAATAACTGAAAAAAAAAAAAAAAGAGCAGTTCCCAGAAGGAAAAAAAACCTTGGTATTCTCTTCTGAGACCGACCAATTCAGAGTGAAAAAAACTCGCAGAAGTTTTTTCCTCTCATCAGTGAGGGGATTAGAAAACCAGGTCCTTTTTCACCCGGTGCGGGAAGCAACATAGTGATTACAATCACTATGTTGCTTGCTAGGACACTAGTGGCATAGTATTTAGGGTTAGGCGCCACCTGTGATTTCCTACATCTGCGCTGTATGTACTCTGTGATGGAATGCAGACCTACTGCATAAGCCAGAAAAAGTGTAGTGTCTGGTCTATTGCAGTATTGTGTTATGTTCTATTGTTGTGTCTCTGGCTACTTCGCCGCAGGCCCCTAGTGGAACCCTACGTTGCCCGCCACCACCTCTGGGAGGTGAGCCAGGCTGCCTTCATACTCTGGCTGATCTCCACCAGGGTCACCTGGGCTTTCCGGGCGGAGACCAAATAAAAAAAAAAAAGTGAAGAGAGTGGGGAAGATAGTAGAAGTGGTGGAGTCAAAGTAGGCAGTAGAAATCACCCCTGGTCTGGGAGCCCACCGAAGGCCAGGGAAAGGAAGACAGCTTGCAGAACAAGGGAGGTCTGCAAAGTTGGGTAGGTGCAACGAGAAGTGTCTGCGTTTGATATATATATCAGTTCAGTGCCGTCGTTCCAACGTGGAAGATGTCCAGTTAGGTGTTCATTCAGTTCTGATAGTGGCCGGTGATGAGGGAAGAGCAGGTACGAGGAGAGATCATAGTGGTTTCAGGAACGTCTGGTGTGAATGTCTATGTTGTGGGATGATACTATTATACTTATCCACCTTCACTGACATTTATGGCAAAAGAACGCCCTCGTGGGAAGTACAGTTGGTATAATCACTGTCCTACTCATGCCGGGTAAAATGGCCCTGGTTTGAATCCCGTCAATGACGCGAGGAATTTTTATGAGTCTTTTCAACAACATGGCTGAGTTAGTCGTTCTCGGGCGAGGGAGGGACGAATGGTTATTTCTCCCGATCAGTCGGGTTTTTCATCCAGCAAACAGCAAATTTACCACAGAACGCACACAATTTAGAGACATAATACATACGGCGGAATAAAGTCTAAGTCGCTGATGTGCCTAAAACCCAACAACGAACGACAATAACTTGGGAAACGAAGACTTCGTGTTCAGAATTCAGGTGTGTGTTTAGCGCCAAAGCGACTAAGGCTAGGAGGCGTCAGCAAATTGTATCTATTAATTGAGTGTATAGTGTAGTGATTTGCCTGTTTCCTGGTTGAAAATCCCGAATTTCCGGAAGAAAAACCATACAGCCCTCGCCTGAGACCGACTAACTCAGCCACGTTGTGCAGAAAGCCAATAGAAATTGCTCTCACCATTGACGGGATTCGAACCTAGGCCTTTTCCACCCATTGTGGGAGGATGGTGATTATATCCACTATGCTACTTACATGGGACATATTCAGAAATAGTCTTGCTCAGATGATGATTGTCACAAATCCTGTACTTCCATTTATATTACCAGACATAATACTGTTTGTATTCTTAACTACATACTTGTGCTACTTATAACCGCTGAAAGACAACTCTGATGCCAAAGTGGTCAATGCATCAAAATTTAGCCAATGTAATGTTTATCGATATAAAGTATACAAATTTGTATAAATTAGACGAGTATTACAGAATAATGATTGCAACGATATTTCATTGTAACTGCTTTATATCATAAATTAAATTTACGCTAGTTAGTTACCATGAATATGGGCGTAATGAATAAGGTGAACGTACTGCATTAATTTTTTTACCTTCTCCTGTGTTTTATCTTTCGTCTGCGTAATCTTTATAATTTGGTAGGTCCCTTTAATTAAACTTTAGTAAGTTCTTGATATTGTGATCGAAGTAGCACAGAATTCGTATTCTAATCAATAACGTAGTTATTATTTTCATTTTAAATCACTATTTTTTATTTAGGCCAAATGATTTTATATTATTTCTTACGAATGCTCATTCCTAACAGCAGCTAAAATAGCCTGAAGAAATTTACAAAGCGTCTCTTTGATCGGTGCCAGATACAAGCTCATCTGTCATTCACATTGTTTCTGTGATCAACGGACTGTTTCGACTGTTCTACCGCTGAATATTCAACAGAAGTATGCGGGTGCACACCAAGTGCTCCCTCAGGTACCTCGCCATCAAGCACCCAAAGTAATCTGTCATAGTAGAAAAAGAGAGGATACCCAAGAGACAACACTTTGAGCAGCGCTCTAGGACTGTGCACTCTGACCCAATCAGCGTCCATCACAGTACTGTCTATACCGACGATCACCTGGGAGACAACAGAACGACTCATGTATTTACGGCCAGCCTAGCATATCCTGAGGCTGCCCCTACTAGGTAGATGTGAGTAGACAACAGATATATCAATGCGACAGGTCACCACAAGGGATGTGGTAAGGAAGCTGGACACACGGATAAATCCTCATAAATATAGAGAGTCATTAATAACGTGGAAAAGCAGCAAAGGAAATCTGAAAACACAGTTTGATCTCTAATAATTCCTGACTGTGACCTGTAAACGTTTTTTTTTTCCTTTCTTTTATCCGGTAAAATTCAATAACACCCGCAAATTAAATAAAATGTCTTTAGATGCAATGATAAGATTAAAAATCCACTTCATTTTCACTCAGTTAAAAAACTTTCGAAAAGGTTGATAGTGTAATGTGGGTTTGGAACTGGTGATACATAAATTATAACGGAATTGGAAATTTATAGCAATACATACTTTGATAATGTTTCTTTTCCTATCAGTACCGTTCGAAATGTGTTCTCAAAATATCAGATAATAATTCTCTTGCTAATGATATGTGGAAGTGTGTAAAAATAGAGAATGCTAGAAGTAGTGTGGATAGTAATAATAATGCAATACTGTAT
This sequence comes from Mastigoproctus giganteus, assembly GCF_048544385.1. Taxonomy (NCBI): domain Eukaryota; kingdom Metazoa; phylum Arthropoda; class Arachnida; order Uropygi; family Thelyphonidae; genus Mastigoproctus; species Mastigoproctus giganteus. Next base: position 127,071,455 of record NC_143582.1, read on the forward strand.
ATAGATGATTAGAGTTATCATTTTCATCCCTTCAAACCCAGAGACAAAATGGCTTCACCCGGGGCCGGATTTAGGTATTGCGGGGCCCCTAAACACAAAATTTTTGGGGGCCCCACAAAAAAGTTTAATTTTAAAAAATTTTAAAAATACACTTATTATTATCACTTTATGATTACCTGCCAAATCAGAAGATCATTAAACAGGCTACTGATACCTAAACAAACACTAAATCGCTTCGCCATCAGCTGGGCGAACTGGGAAAGGTTCAGAGAGGTTTTAATGCCCGCTGCAGCCCTACACCTGGAAACAACAAACCAGAATGGGGATCCAGACGAGAATCAAAAGAGGGTAACGGAAATAATACTTGCGGCGAGTGAAGCATCAATGAAGAGGAGAAATCCCAAACTGGGAGCAGTCCCGTGGTGGACTCACGAGATCCAGCAACTCAGAAGGGAGACCATGAGAAGAAGAAAACTCTTTCAACGGGCAAGACGCACATGGCCTGCTGCTGAGGTCCAGATACTAAAGGAGCACTATAGAGAAGCAAGAAACAGATATACGGATGCGATAAACAAGAGCAAACAAAGAGCCTGGGAAAACTTGGCAGGCATAACAGGAAATAATGAGCCATGGGGGGTAGTCTATAGGATAATCACAAACAAACTCCCCAGGGGGGAAGTTATTTCTACCACATTGACACCACAGGGGAGCCAAACCACCACATGGCAACAGTCAATCACAAATATTCTGGGCACTATTTTCCCGGAGACTGCCATGCCTACTTCACCTGAACAGCATAGAATATGTCAAGAAAATGACATATACACCACTGACTCCCGTGAACCACCGTTCACGCTAGATGACATCAAATCCGCGGCAAATCACGTAAGAAATAATAAGTGCCCTGGCCTCGATTATCTCGAACCGGAAATTGTCAAAAAAGTAACGGATCTGAACCCCGAACTCCTTCTAAATCTGTTTAACAACTGTTTGCATCAAGGCATCTTCCCAAGAAACTGGAAGACTGCGGGACTGAAGCTGATCCCAAAAACACCCACGAAGCCTCCACAACAGCCAACCACTTACAGACCGATAGCTTTGCTACCAGTGATCAGCAAACTATTTGAGAGAATGCTATATGCCCGAATTGACACACATTACAAGAGTGCTGAACTGCACATGTCTACCCAGTTCGGCTTTAAGCCTGAGTCTTCTACAGTAGAGGCACTTAGACATCTGCTGCACGGTGTGGCCAGTTGCAACAGTAAATACTACCTAATCATCTCCATAGATTTTGCCGGGGCTTTCGACACCATTTGGTGGCCAAGTGTCCTGGCAAGGCTAAGGCGGGCCAACCTTCCCTGCAATTTGTATCTCACTATCAAGTCTTACCTTACCGACAGGAGTATTAGTGTCGTGGCACCTTATGGTAGGGTAAACCGCCGTGTCTGCAGGGGTTGCCCCCAGGGTTCTGTCCTGGGGCCGCTGTTGTGGAACATTGTCTTGGATGAGTTCCTGGCCATGGACCTTGGTGACGTCCAAACCCAAGCTTTTGCCGACGACTTAATCTTGAAAATTGCTGCCGACAATAGAACCCAGTTGGAGGTAAAAGCAAACCATGCCATCAGGATACTACAGGACTGGACCATCTTACACTGCCTAAAAATCTCACCAACTAAGACATCCTCAATCTTACTGAAAGGCTCCCTTGACCTGCACAGGCCACCTCAAATAAAGGTGAACAACACCACAGTGAAACTCCAAAGCCAGCTTAAGTACCTGGGGGTGATATTAGATTGTAATCTTTCCTTCAAGCAGCATCTCACACATTTAAGAACAAAGATAAGGAAGTACTCTGCACTGTTAGCACGTGTGGTTCGTCGGGACTGGGGACTTAAACGTCGCGTGCTCTCCTTATATTATAAAACGACATTCCTACCAGCTATAACATACGCCTCTGCGGTTTGGTATCACAAGGCATCAACCGCCGTAAATAGACGCATAATCGACTCAATCCATAGAACTATCCTGTTAACCATTACCAGAGCCTGTAGCACCACTAGCACTGTTGCCCTACAGGTCTTGGCCGGAGCCCTTCCCCCTTGACCTGGACATCATACGTACTGGAATAGCCTATTATATAACCAAAGGAATGCCTTGCACCCACCAAGACTACACAGTGGATAACAATGCAACCCACAAGGCTGAAAAGAACAGGCTGCAGAAATACCTAAAAGAAACCTGGCAATACCGCTGGACAAACACAACAAAAGGGAACATCACCAAAAAGTTCATCCCGGACGTAGACAGAGTATACCCCATTCTTCCAACCTGGCTGCAACCCGGACTTTACACGACCTACCTCCTTACGGGTCATGGGGCTTTCAATGCAAAGCTTACAGCATTGGGAATAGTGGAGGATCCGCGTTGTACTTGCGGGGAACAAGAAAGCTGGGTGCACATTATGTTTGAGTGTGTCCAATACGAAGACCTTAGATGCAGACTAATAACTAGAGTTCACTATTTACCGAGGGATCTCGAGTCACATCTACTAGATACACAAGAAGAATATTTAGCCTTAACTGATTTTGCCCAGGGATTATTTAGCAGGCGCCAAACACTAGCCGCCATATACCGAAGACCTTAACGGAATGAGACAAAACAAAACTGCAAATAGCAGCGAGACGACACAGAGGAACCGACTATACAGACCTTGGACTGACTACAAAATGCACTAGGAAAAGACAAGTGACAATAGATTGTCGAACTACAAGAGTCATGATTACCGCCAATAGAAGCGAAAAAACACCTTTAAATAGTCGTGACATCAGAACAAAGGGACACTGCCCCAAGACCTTGCAGCATAGACCCACTACATAATGACAAAAGGTAGTGTAAGGACTAGCAAACATCACGGAAGGGATAAAACCCCATAATGACAGCCAGTAGACTTGATTATGACCCCAAGATAATGACCAGAAAATAAGCCCCAGACCACATGCAGGCTGGAAGGATGACATCCAGATTTAACCCCCTATTAGTGTCCCACCTAGATGAGACTCAACGGCCAATTTTTTAGGGCCTGCAAACTGATGGAGACGACATACGTGGCACTCTCCCGCCGGAACAGCCTATTGGCGACCCAAATCCGCACTCTCTTGAGCGGATCTTTCTTTCCAAACTCCTGGGGAGGAGAGGCTTGCCTCTCCTTGCCTCCCCAATTTTTTCACTCTGGTGGGGCACGGGCATGCCTCACTACCTGCAGGGGCCATCTACTCTGTCGGCCCCTTATTTCCAATTTCTTCCCCCCAGTCTTCATCCTCCCCCCAAACTTTTGTCTTGCACAGCGTTTAGCCCTACATGTCAAAATCAAAAGAGAACATCAAAATTCTTGCCCGAACCTATTTGGTTTTTAAAACTCACTTTCACCGCACAGCCCCACGTCGCGCAATATTAATACTAACTTGTAAAGTATCACTAATATCAACCTCGATTTTTTTTTTTTTTTTTTTTTGGTCCTAGCCACTAAAATCCCAGGAAAGTAAGTGGCAAGACCAGCCAGAGTACAAATATTGGTAACACCCGGCCGGCCTCCCTGTGGCAGGTATTGGTAACGTCGGGTCTCACTAGGGGCCCGGCGGCTAACAGGCCGGACGAACAATGGGCACAACAAACTACACAGTACATATCCCACACACTTTTAAATCTCTGGCTTGTCCGATACAGAGAACATACGCGGAGATGGGAGAAATCCCAGGTGCCGTCAGACCCCGAACATACCTAATACCTAATACCTAATTTATATATAATAAATATAAATACAAATGCGACAAAGAAAAAAATTACTTACAAAGTTAAAAATATATATTATATTTCCGATTTAAATACATTCATTCACATCAAAAACATCAAAATCATTATAACATTTTTTTTCTACTTTTGACAGTGGAAAATTGGTTGCTTATATCGTTGAAGCAAAGAGTTCGCAGATTATCGTGTTCCGTACTCAGAATACTTAAGTCGACTAATTTTTCCTGAGACAGTCGTGCGCATATAGTTTTTTATTCTTTTCAGTTTACTGAACAATCGTTCTCCAGTGCAGTTCGATATCATCAAACTTAAATACAAACGTAAAATCGTTTCAATTTTCGGAAATGCTAGAAAAATGTTGCCCTGGCATATAAAATAGTACAGCTCTTCGTGATTGAACTTGGTATTAGGGTATGTGTCTTTCACATACGTAAAAAAAAATTAAATTTCAACAGTAAAATCAGTATTTAGATTTTTTGGATATTTCTTAAGCAGCTGATTTACGTTATTTCTCACAACAGATTCTTTTGTTTTCAAGTCAGTCAAAAATGAAAACGTGTCCAGAATACTTTTGTAATCTACAGACCGTGTTTTCAAGTTTACCAATAACGAATCTATTATCGGAATGAAAGATGTTATTCGAAAGTTTTCTTTTGGGGTTATATTTTCAATAACATCAGGTGCGTTGCCATCATTGACTTGTTTCTTCTGTTGCTTTCTTCTAGATGTTGCAGGTTTATAATCAACATTTGGTAAAACTTCTATCGCTTTATGTTCGATACGATCAAACTGATTTCGAGTATCTTGTACAAAGGTTGTAAGTGCGGAGTACAGTTTCGAACATATAGTGATGGATGTCATTGGATCTTGAAGAGTTTTAGATACTTTATGGAATTCATCTAAAATGTATTTCCAGAGCTTCAACATAAAAACGAATTCCAAAGTCTCCATTTTATCAGCTATAGATGCAGTTTCATGTCGCGAGCTAAGTCTTGTAATTTTGCCAAAAAAATCTAAAGTAATCGACATCTTTTCGTGGGAAGTTATGGGATTTTTTTCGGGGCCCCTAAGCTACTGCTTATTTTGCTTATACGTAAATCCAGCCCTGGCTTAATTATTGAGAAATTTCTCAGTGTCTATATCTCAGTGTCGATGGAATCTGCTTTATGCTCAGAAATACAGGTATTAACCAAAAGATTCTTAAACAGGGGTTACTCTCTTGTTACAATAAACCGAATTAGGTTACAAGGTAAGGATAGGATAGGATAGGATACAAACAATTATACCAACCAAGAATAGTAACATCAAAAAATACTTTATTTCTGTTCCATACGTTGAACAGTGGCACAAGCAGCTTAACATATTCTTTAAAGATTCGATTTTAAGAGTGTGGCCAGACCAATACGGAAATTACACGCTATACTGAACAAACTCTCAGCCCTTTCCTCTTTCTCGGCACAAATAAATGACCTGGTATACAACATTGCCCGCGGTGACCTGAGACTCGTCTTACCAAGGATCGACGAAATTTCCTCTGAATTTTAGAGTAAAACAACACGCGTCCACAGTTCAGCGTCAGAATTAGCCTTTCATGCCGTTAACGAAAACATACATTTTTATTCAACGAGGCCAAAATACTTAGTGCACAACGTAATTACACGAGACTATTAATTGCAGAAACTGTCAAAGTCAAATTAAATGAGAATTTTATTAATGTTCGCCATCCATATCTAATCTCCAATTCGTGGTCTTTTACGCGCATGCACGAAGACAAATAATCTTTATTTAAGATTCATGCTCACACATACTCTATAATTTCCATTCCTGTGATCACGACATATGGTCGAAAAGCTCTGTCAGCTTCAGGAAGTAAAATCGTTTTTAAAAATTTACATTAAACTTTTAATTTTTTTAATTGTGTTCAGTTGATTTTTTTATGGTTTTAAATTTTTTACTGTAGTCATTTTGCGTTAATTATATTCGTTTTAATTTCTAGAGAGTATCATACGGAAGCAGGGTGGCCAACCGTCCCGATTTAGAACTTCAAGTCCCGCTTCCCGATAATACCATCATTTGTCCCGATAAGAGAGAAAAAACTGTTGATTTCCTGATTTTACGTATTTTAAATTAATTCTTATTGGAATCTAACGGATGTCTTAAAAATTAAATCTAATAACAAGAGAAAATCTGAAGTCATTTTGTTCGTCACTGAGTAATGAAGAAAAGAAAATGCGTGTTGATACAAAAAGGGTGCAATTTTTCTCGAAATTTCCGGAGGAAAATAATTTGTTTCAAATTGCAAGCTTCATATAAGCATTCCACATTCAAATGCTTCATCAGAAATAGTTTTCAGTTTAATGAAAGCTGAAAAACTTGGGGGAAAGAGAGAAACCGTCTTTTATTAGAAAATTTAGAAGCCGAACTTATATTGAAAGAAAACTATAACATGTCCTGTTCAGAATTAAAAAACTTTTTAAAATCTTCGGAAGGAGAAGAAATTTTAAAAGTAGCGAAATCTAAAGTAAAAGTAGTCTTCCTTGCTGTTTTTAAAATAACTGTTATAAATAATATTATAGTTTATAGGACAAATACATATTAACAACAATCATATAACAAATAAATACTGTGATTGATTGATAAAAAAATTTATTTAAATTGTAATTTTATATATTTTTCTTTTACTTTTTGAAGGAAAAAATGCAATACTACATATTTCGTTTTGTGGGGGGGTGAAAAGGTGGATGGAGGGAACTATTTTATTATTTATATAATTCCTATTTATTTATTCCTTGTTTCTTATTATTATTATTATTTTTTTTTTTTTCGTTTTGTTCCCTATTATGCGTTTGTCCACTTTATTCTTATTTCCCCCACTTACGCATCTGACTTAGCTTCACAGGAGAATTCCAGGTCCAAGGGAACTTCTCAATTATAATTCCCTTCGGAAAGACTGTGGCTTCATGAATGACAAAAGCACAAATTAATATACAACAAAGTTTATTTACATACATATATACAACATAATATACAATTGAATAAAAAAACATGTAATATGCATACAAAGTTAAATCAAGGATACCTTGCCAATATTATTCTTATATTAACAATCAATATGCTACTTTCATCATTATACTCTGTGTTCTCACCATTCGGTTACAATACACTGAAGACCAATCATAACTTTCCTAAATTCTCTATTTGTTATTAGTCTTTCAGATGAACCAACAATTTTTCATAAATACAAACACTATATTCAATTATCTATCCTTAAAACATAATCAAAACTTCTCATAGGATTCAATTATCTGTCCTTAAAACATTCAAAGTTTTTTATATAGTTCAATTATCCTTCTAACATATTATAATCATCTGAACAACAATTTAATCTATTACTCATCCTTCGTTTCTCTTGCATTTTACAATAACCCTTTTTTAACATGATAACTCTGGTATAAGCATATATATAAATTATTTCAGAGATAATTTATCTATCAATTTATTTCTAGTGCTACCCCCCCCCCCTTTTTTTTTTAAATTAATCACTATACTGTTTCACTAACAGTCCTTGTTAACTTTCAGTACTTAATAATATCTCACCTACTTCTATCTTTTTACTTTCTCTTCCTTTCCTTTCCTGGGCGGTTTCAACCTTCCATCTTTGGCTCTCTGAGGATCTCCTTCATCTGCTTCACCTGGATTTGCTACAGATAATTTTTAGGAACTCTTTGCTGCACTGGGACTGGCGTTCTTTCTCCACCTTATTCGGGCTACTTCTATCTTTTCCATTCGCTGCTTCCTTCCTTCTCATCGAGCTACTAATTCCGCATTTTTGCTCCTTCTCTTGAGCTACTGATTCTGCGGATTTCGCTCCCTTTCTCTCCACCTTATTAAAACTTATCACAAGGAAAACTCATAGGGCATCTCACACTAACTCCTTCTATACTCCACTTTATTAAAACTTATCACAAGGAAAAACTCATAGGATGCTATCCTCGTTTTATCGCACCACCTATTAAGAACTCTTTCAAGAAGAAAACTTCCCAAGGCGCTACCCTTCTCTTTTCCCACCACGACCAAACACTCCACTGTTAACTGACACACATTTCCTACCACAACAGAACCCTCAACTGTCCATGTTACTAACTCGTTTTTACTTATATTGACGAAAATCTCGACTGCTGTGTCCGCAGACTATTTCATTTTTCCTGGCACCAACAAAAACTCAACTTAGAATCTCACTAACCCATTTCCATAAACACCTACAGGAATCTCAACTTTTGGGTTCTGACTCTCTACTCACATTTTATAACACGACAAAAAACTTCAACTGTGTCTCCCCTAACTCATTTCCATAAACACCCACATGAATCTCAACTTTGGGTTCTGTCTTTTCTCACATTTTCTAACACAAAAAAAAACTTCAACTGTGTCTCCCCTAACTCATTTCCATAAAAACCCACATAACTCAACTCGGGGTTCTGACTCTCCTCACATTTTCTAACACGAAAAAAACTCAACTCTCTGTCCTAACTCAATTTCCCAAACGCCGACAACAATCTAAACTTTGTCTCCCCCTATTGCCATATTATAAGTTTTACTTTAAATAAATCTCACTTTTCTATAAAATAATATATTTCTAAGATTTTACATATTACAGTTTCAAGTTGTCCCACTTATCCATTTTCAAAACATGGCCACAATGTTCCAAAGTGTTCTACGTAGTAGTAGTAGTAGTAGTAGTAGTAGTGGCATGTGATGCAAGAAAGCAAGTGTATGAGCTTACGCAGCATCAGTCAAAAAAAAAAAAAAAAAATCACACCATTCCCTCCAAATGCCTGTCCAGTTGCTCCTTAAATTTATTCAACCTATCAACTTCCACAACGACAGATGGAAGTTTATTCCAGCAATTAACCACCCGCTGGCTAAAGGCAAATTTCCACACATCTATTCTACATCTGTCTTTTCTTAATTTGAATTTATGACCTCTTAGGTTCGTAATCTGAACAAGTGGAAAGATCCCATCAGAATTCAGCGTGCTCAACCCATTCAAGGCCTTATACGCCTCAATCAGATCACCGCGCAGGTGCCTAGTCTCCAGCCACTGCAATTTTTCAGAACTTTAGTCTCTCTTGGTAAGAGAATCCCTTCATTCCCCTCACCAATCTTGTTGCCCTTCTCTGTACACGCTCAAGCAAATCGACATCCTTCCTAAAATGAGGCCTCCAGACCTGTACGCAGTACTCAAGGCATGGCCTGACCATTGCCTTATACAGAGGGACAATCAGCTCCTTTTCTCTGCTAGCAAAATTCCTATATATCATTGACAAAACCCCATGACCTGCCCTGGCAGCCTGTCTGCATTGCTCATAGAACTTCATATCTGACTGCACAATTACTACTAGGTCTTTTTCATTTTCTACCACCTTAAGTGTAGTACCACACAATTGGTACTTTTCTCTCGGGTTACTTCTACCCATATGCAGTACTTTGCATTTGTCAACGTTAAACTTCAGTTGCCACTTCTTAGCCCATCTGCCCAAATTATCTAGATCCTGTTGCAGTAGCACACTGCCATTACTGTCATTAACAACCCTGCCAAACTTTGTATCATCTGCAAACTTCGACACTAAGCCTGATATACCTTCATCAATATCATTGATAAATATACAAAACAACAGTGGACCCAACACCGAACCCTATTGGACTCCACTAATAACATTAGTCCACGAAGAGCAGCACCCATTGATTACCACCCTCTGTCTTCTCCCACTCAACCATCCTTTTATCCACTGTAGCAACTTACCCTTAATACCATTCTGCTCCAATTTGTACAATAGTCTTCCATGCGCAACAGTGTCAAAAGCTTTCCTGAAAAACAAACAAATATATGATATCAAAATTATTTTTTGCATCCAGTTCCTTTGTAACCACATCATAATAACCAATCAAATTGGTCAGACAAGACTTTCCCTTAACAAACCCATGCTGTGTCTGAATTATTGCTGCAGTCTTGTCTAGATGATCCTGCAATGCATCTTTAACCAGTGACTCCATTATTTTACCTGGAACAGAAGTTAAACTAACTGGTCTGTAATTACTCGTGTAACCTTTCGATTCCCCTTTGTGAATTGGGGATGCATTTGCACATCTCCTGTCCGTGGGAACCTCCCCAAGGATGCTCTCATAATTATGATTATGACTAAGGGTTTGCTTAGTTGCTTTGCCGCTTCCTTTAATATAACTGGATAGATCCCATCCACCCCAGGTGCCTTTTTTATGTTTAACTTCAACAATTTCTCCTCCACTTTGCTCTCAGTTATTACAAAATCATTAAGTATCTTGCTGCAATTTGATAACCTTCTGCCATTTTCAAACCTTAATAATTCCTCACGTGTGAATGTAGATGCGAAATACTCATTCAGTTTGTTTGCTATGTGAGCAGGATCATCAACAGTCGAACCATCGATGTCAAGTGGACTAATCAGATTCATCCCCTTCCTTTTAGAGTTTATATAAGTAAAGAAATCCTTGCTGTTTTTCTTAGCATCCTTTGTCAAAGATTTCTCGTAATCTGCCTTCGCCTGCCTAACCTCCTTTGCGACCTGATTACAGACTAGCTTATATCTGCCATAGGCTTCTGAGTCGCTTGATAATTTATATGCATCCCATGCATTTCTCTTCTCTGTTACGAGTCTCATTAGTTCATTTGATAACCATTTAGGCCTAAACCTTGAACAATATTTCTTAATAGAAACTATGAAACTTTTAGTAGCATCCACGATTAATTCCTTGAATTAATGCTTCCCACTTAGAATTTACTGTTGGTAACATCGTCAGTTGATCCCACTGTACAGAATTTAAAAACTGTCTGAGACCACTGTATTCACCTTTACGGAAGCAAAAACCCTTTCCTTTACCCCTGATGGTAATTAAATCTTTAAGTAAATCCCACATCAGTACACTGTATCACTGCTACCTAGTGTGGCAGTGATACAGTGTACTGGTGTGGGATTTACTTTATCTGCAAATTCTTAATACATGAATGATCACTTCTGATAACCAGATCAAGAGTATTACTCTCTCTGGTTGCCTCTCGAACATGCTGCTGCAGAAAACAATCATCCAATAAATCCACAAAATTCTGACTAGTGTGTGAGTGACCAACCCACAAGTTCCCGTCAATATCTGGGAAGTTAAAATTCCCCATTATAAGACATTCTGATTTACTAGTCCACTTTATTTCTCTGTACATTTGTTCGTTCGAGTCATTAGGCCTATAACACACTCCTACTCTTATTTTTTCTTTCCCAGTGCTTATGGCACACCAAACTGACTCAACAATGTACTGTCCACCCATGTCAACCGGATGCACTTCTTTTGATATTATGTGTTTCTTAATTAAAAGCATAACACCTCCTCCCTTCCTGTCCTGTCTATCCTTTCTGTACACATTGTACTCCCCAAATTCCAGTTCTGCATTCCTTATATCTGGGCGACACCACGTCTCTGCTGTCCCAACAATATCCGTCTTTGATGTCTTGACCAACACTTCAAATTCAACAAATTTATTTACTTTAAACGGAAAGCGGAAAGCATACAGGCACCTATTCCTATTCCTAGTTACCCTAACACATCGCATATACCCACCTATTTCACGATGACTGCCATCCGTCCCAGAAACCCCCAACACCCCTCCCTCCAGGTCGCTACTTATTCTAATAGAAGTTGTGCAAGAATCACCTTCACCTCTGCCTGCGGCTACTGTTAAACTATTAGTCCTTGTATCCCCTCCAAGCGAGCAGTTTTCCGACCCACCTAACACTGCCTCGATAGCATCAGCAAATATTCTTGCACCCTTTCTATTTAAGTGTATCCTATCCCTGTAGAAGCAGTTTCTCCTGTTAACAAGTACAGACCAGGCTGAAAAAAATTCTATCCCTTGAGCCTTGCACAATCTTTCCAGGGCCGAATTGATCGACAAGACTCTCATCATATACTCCCTCCTATCGTGTCTGGGCAGAATTGCAGGCATTTTCAAATTCAACCCTAATTCATGGCATTTGTTCAAGTGACCTGTACTTGTTAAGTAATTCTGCCAGTCTCCTACTCTTAATATCATTAGTGCCAACGTGTACAACAATATCACCTTTTGTGCCCTTAAAAGATGATATCCGATCTACAACGTCATCACCCTTTGCCCCTGGCAGACATACCCTGGTCCTGTTCCACCTATCGGTTTTAAAAAGCATGTTCCCGTTTCCCTGACAATAGAGACACCAACAACTACTAGTTCCTGTGGGACCAACGCATTCTGCCTTGGGGGTTGCCGCTGTGTCGCGCAATGACCAAGTGCAAGCTCTGGTGTTGATATGGGCAGCTGAGAGTTGATAGGCCCCTCAATTTATATCCTTCGAGGGCATCCACCCCAACGTATCATGTTGAGGTAAACTTCTCTTATTCTTCTACAAATAGGAAAATAAACATTCACCATTATTATTCCCGGGGACAGAAGTAAATATTAATAAGTATTATTAATATTTACTTCTGTAAATATTAATAACACTTCGTCATGTTAATAATAATAATTATTAATATTAATAATATTATTATTAATATTAATAATAATATTAGTAATACTTCGTCATGTTAATAATAATAATTATTAATAATACTTCGTGATTTCGTCATGCACTCCAGACATCGTCTTTCAACTATAACGCTAACAAACAACACCTTATAAATACCATCAATAGACTTTCTAATAAACCTACAATTGGTTCTGACGGCTTCCCTCTATTCATGGTTAAAGTGTGTAGTGCCTTCACTGCGGAGCCCCTTCTTATAATCTTTAATCATATATTGAAGTCCGGATCAATCCCGACATAGTGTGCATAGTGTGCATAGTGTTAGGGTCGGGCGCCACCTGTGGTTTCCCACATCTGCGCCATATGTACACTGTGAAGAAATACAGAACACTGTAAATGCCAGAAAAAGTGTAGTGTGTTGAATGTGTAGTTTTGTGTTGGGTTCTGTTGTATGTCCTGGCATTTGGCCGCAGGGCCCCTGGTGGAACCCCACGTTGCCCGCACACACCACTAGGAGGTAGCCAGGCTGCCCATTATTCTCTGGCAGGTCTCCGTCAGAGTCGCCTGAGCTTCCTGAACGGAGACCAATTAAAAAAAAAAAAATAATAAAAAAAAAAAATAATAAAATAAAATAAATAAAAAAATAAAAAAAAAAAATAATAATAAAAAAAAATAAATAAAAAAAAATAAATAATAATAATAAAATAAAAAAATAAAAAAAAAATAATAATAATAAAAAAAATAAATAAAAAATAAATAAATAAAAAAATAAAATAAAAAAATTAATTAAAAAAAATAATAATAAAATAAAAAAAATAATAATAATAAAAAATAAATAAAAATAAAAAAAAATAATAATAATAAAATAAAAATAAAAAAATAAATAAGTAAATAAATAATAAAAATAAATAAAAAAAAATAATAAAAAAAATAATAAATAAAAAAATAAGGTAGAGTGCGGCAGTACAGGGTGTACGGAAGAAGATGGGGGATGAAAGTAAGAGTAAGGGGATGTAGGTAAGGGCATCCCATAAATTGACAGTGGAGCATATGCCCCACCAGGAGAAAAGGGGGAGGGGATAACTCCAGAAGGGTAGAAAAACCACTCAGCGAGAGTGCTGAGCGCGACTTATATTTTGCGGTGGAGTGGTCAAGACCACTGGAGCCTACCAAACCATATGGAAAGTTAGCAGGTAATCCTACTTTGGATGTTCCAGGGTTAGCAAGTCGATGCTGGTAAAACAGTCAAGTACAGATTTTTTTATTTCGAGTTTGAGTAAGTCCTTTACAAGTTTCTATCCCTGGCTTGAGTTGGTTGTAGAGTCCTGCGCCTAGAAAAGAGGTTCTGTGCGTACTCCGTTAATGATTTATAATATTGTTCTTCAGAAATTAGCAGGTGCTCCTGTCCTTGAGGTATGTGTTGTAGCCTGGTGTACAGTGTTCCTCGAAGATCGTTATAAATTGGGCAGTTATAAAGAAGATGGTCCCAATCTTCAATTTCTCCACATGTACAGTAGGGATTATTGATGATTCCCAAGGTAGTCAACTTATGATTTATAGAGCCGTGTCCAGTTATAATATATGTACAGTAGAGGCCAGGAGAGAACCAAGGCGGCGACTTTGGATAAACTAGTTTGACATCCGGGATGAATTTCTTAGTTATCAGGCCCTTGTCCGTCTCCTCCCATCTTGTCTTCCAGATTTGTAGTAGCATGGCAGCTAGTTTTTTCTTTTCTTGCTTGCAGTCAGTGCGGGTGTCGATGGTATGTCCAAAGATGGTAATGTGGAATCACTACAGTGTACAACCCATATCCAAAAGAAGAAACCCAAAGGAAACTAAGGACTTGAGACCGATCTCAGTGGGCCGCTCTCTATTAAAAGTGTTTTGTAAGATGTAAAATCTTATAAGTAAATTGTATATAAAGATAACAGATCGTCGTTCCCAAACTGAGAATTTTATAAGAAAGTATACGTCAGGAATAGTTATATTGTAAAATAAAATATAACAAATCAAATAAATTGAACAAAGTGGATCGTTAAAAAATATGGGGAAGATTAAATTAAGGAGAGGGCTAATCGAAGGCAAGGAAGAGCCATAGGAATTACTGAACGAAATTTCTACCAACAGATGGATAAACACTCATCTATAAGTACCGTAAACAAATCTTAAGATCTAAAACTGAACCATCGGTGAATGGGCGACAAGGGGGGGTCGCTCGAGAACAATGAAAGGTGAGCGGAATTAGTCGGAGCATCCCTTTGATCGGAGACAAACAGGAAGTGAATACAAGACTAATACTGTGTCCAAAACAATAGGGCTAGCGTCTGGCAGTCTGCAATAGCTCGTCCCAAAGAAATTTATGGTAGGTGCGAATCTAGTAACACGTGTCTGTAGAATGTCAACTTTTTCAAAAGAGAACAGACGGCCTGGGAAGGGAACAGTGATATTAAAATGGGAGGTTGAATCTAGCGGGGATGGACATAGCATGGGAAACCCACACTAGCGAATAGTCAGGATGTAAATTTAAATATTGATGTACAAGTGGTTAAATTTTTGGGCGAAGGTGGGCCAACACAAAAGGGCGGTACACAAATTCGGAAAACAAAAAGAGAGTGTGCGCAGCCAAGAGGGACACAAAGTTGAGTTTTTGTCGGTGTTTGTGGAAATCTGTTAGTAAAGACAGGGAAAGTTAAGATATTTGTCGGTAAATATGAGTTAGTCAAAGACAGAGTTGAGTTTTTGTTGGTGCTTTTTAATATGAGTTAGGAAGGGACACAGAGTTGAGTTTTATGTGGGTGTTTATGAAAATGAGTTAGTGGGACACAGTTGAGTTTTTGACAGTATTAGTGGGAAAATGGAGTAGTAATTTGTGTAGTTATAGATAAGTACAAAAAAAGTCAGCCAGTTGAGAAAGTTCTGACAAAGTTAAGATGGAGTAGTGAAGTTAGATAAGTTTAAGTACAGCCAGTAAGTTAAGAAAAGTTAGATGAGTTTTCATGATAGAAGAGAACAGTCGAGTGTCCGTCATCGGAAGATAAGGGTAGTGGCCCGTATGCAAATAAGTCTAGTCCATCATCAGAGGAAAGCAAGGGTAGTGTCCCGTGTGAAAATAAATCTGTCTGTATCCGAAGGCAAGGGTAGCAGCCCGTATGCAAATAAGTCTAGTCCGTCATCGGAGAAAGGCAAGGATAGTGGCCCGTATGCAAACGAGTGAAGTGTATGGAAAAATAAACCTAGTCCGTAATCGGAAGGTAGAGAAAGTGGCCGTGTGCAAACAAGTGAAGTGTATGGAGAAATAAGCCTAGTCCATAATAGGAAGTTAATGAAAGTGGCCAGCGTGAAAATAAGTAGTGTAAGAAGAGGAATAACCCTAGTCCATCATCTGTAGGCAGTGATAAAGGCAAAGGCGCAGATAAGTGAGCTGAGAAGGTAAAGTTGTAATTCTGAGCCCGCCAGAATAGCTGAACCGAAGGCTAAGTAGCAGTATCGAAGACGAGCCCATAAATTCCTAAGAGACACAGTGATGCCCTATCCAGACGTACACTACAGCCCATTGGGAAACTAGAAGTCCTGAGATGAATGCCCTTGGCAAACGATGATTATACAAGGAGCTAAAGGCCCCAAAACGGAGAAGTCCGATTCGTAAAATTAAGTAAGTAACTAGTTATATAGTATTCTCACTTACCTAAAAAAATGTAGGAACCATAACAGCAGATTAGTAGAAGTTTAGAAAGATACTAAGAGAAAGATGTACAAACTCTAATATTGGATTAGTAGAAGTTTAGAAATATGTTAAGGGAAGAATGTACAAAAAGTTAAATATATATACATAAATATGGGGATAAGTCAGATGATAGTTATGGGTTTTGATTATTGTATAATTAGACATATGTAGAAAGGCAAAGGAGAGAAATTGGATATTTGTTATTAGTTGTTGTCTAACATATATGTAGGATATATTTTGGAAGGGAAGGATAGAGAAATACAGAGAAAGAAATAGCCTTATGAATGTAGCTAACCCTTGGGACCAGCATTAGTCCAGAAATTGATGTTAAATGTAGGTTTTATCGTGAAATTATATTCCCCAAGGCAAAAAGGGGCTCTAAATAAATCAGAAGTTAAGAGTGAAATTCCTAAATCAATTTATAAGGTAAGAATTTGATTTACATAGGAGAAAAGGTGTTAACTAAACCTCTTAAGTATTTATTGATCATGTATGAAGAAAGAAGAAACTATAGCAAGTTTGTGTAAGGATATTGATTATGTTGTGTAGAAAGAAATACCCCCTTCTGGTGTAAAACCAATGTACTTAATTGCATATATATCTGATGCTACATAGGCAAATTTGAATAATATTAGTATGTGCCTGAGTTTTGATCATTTTATCATGTTGTGTATATATATGTAAATAAACTATGTTATGTTATAAATTAATGTCTTTTTGTCATTCTTGAACACTCAGCCTTTCCGAAGGGAATTATACGTAATTGAGAAGTTCCCTCGAATCTGGAATTCTCCTGTGAATCCAAAGTCAGATGTGTAAGTGGAGGCATAAGAAAAAAAAAAGTCTATATATATATATATATAATAAGGGAACAAAATAAAGAATATTTAATATTATCATTAAATAAAAACAAACAACAAAATAAAAAGTAAAGACTTCCTTTCTCCCCCCCCACAGTTTGAGAAAGCTATCTTATCAGCACTGATCGACCAATGCTTCTCTCATAGACCCAAACATCTGCATACTGTGATTCCCAAAAGATCTACATATACAAACCTACTGGATACCCTATTTAAAATTCAAACTGCTCTCAACAGTAAATCTCAGCTGGACGTCATCTTCCTTGATATTTCATCTGCTTATGATAAGCTCTCAATTCCCACTCTCATCTACATTCTAGAAAAATACTTTGGCATTACTGGAAACCTGCTAAAAACGATTAACCTCATCCTTACACCAAGACAATTCATCATCAGCTATAAATCCTTCCAACAGGAGTGCATTATAACAAGAGGAGCACCACAGGGAGGTGTCCTGTCCTGTGTACTGTTCGCCGCTGCCCTTGAACCCTTCCTCGCAAGGTACACTGATTTCTCATCATATGCAGATGACCTCAAATTATATATAAAATCAAAAGACCCTGAACAAACTCACCTGATAAATCAGCGAGTCGCCGTCCTGATCAACAGCCTTGTAACATATCTACTGCAGATAGGTCTGGAGCTAAACATATCTAAATCAGCCCAAATCACATTTACAAAAAAGAGAATAAAAAATGACATCTCAGCCTATCGCAACGGAGTGCAGATAAGGAAAGTGAAGTCTCACACCGACCTCGGCTTGACTTGGGACGAGGGCCTCACTTTTCAGAACCATTTCTCGACCATGAAAACTAAGACTTTCTCGGCGATGTGGGCAATTCGACAAGAGCTGACGGGGTTACTCGACGTCGATGTAGTCGGAGGATACGTCCAGTGGTGCCTACAACCTATCGCACTATATGCATCACCAATCTGGTCTTCTGCCCCGACTGCATCAACGTGGAGTAACCCCGTCAGCTCTTGTCAAATTGCCCACATAATCCAGAAAGTCTTAGTTTTCATCGTCGAGAAATGGTACCGAAAAGTGAGGCCCTCGTCCCAAGTCAAGCCGAGGTCGGTGTGAGACTTCACTTTCCTCATCTGGACATAAATAGATTCCTCGCAGTCGAGTACTGGATAATGCGATAGATGAACAGGGTCACGGGCAATGCCAGGGCTGTTTTATATACTAACTTAAATATCACTCCCTGGAGAGTTCACATTGCATCCAGGAATATTCTTCTTTCTCAGATGCTTACCGGTGTGATTGACGCCCCCAGTCTCCGAGGACTTATCTCTACTCCACGTGCTGGACGCAGTAATGACAGCCTGTAAGATGTAAAATCTTACATGTTAATATTTTAGAAATGAGTGAGATTTATTTAAAATAAAGCTTAGGAAATAGCAAAATAGGACAGTAAACATTATCAGTCACTAATATTATTCTAGGTCACTCACAAGGAATTAAAAATTAGACAAGGTTGAATTAGAGAAGGGAGCGGTAAGCAATTAGCAATTAGGGATACATTTCAGTTCCCACCATGGCATAGAACAAACAATAACAAAGGGAATGGTGACAACAACTGCTGGCGAGCAGGTGCGAATACTATGGCTCTGAAGAACATAGGGCTGTAGACTGAACATTGTCGGACATCCCTTTGTCCGGTGGCACCTAAAATATCGGCCAGGTAGTAAATACGGGTCAAATTACTCCGGCTAGCAATCTATTTGCGTCTGACTGTCGGCGATGGCAAGGTTGTTAGAGCAATGTAAAATAAATCTGCTAAGTTTAACGAAGGGTGGCGAAGGTGACGGCGAACTTCGAAGCAGCGGATTGCCTGGGAAAAATTTGGAAATTTATTAAAATGAGCCCTGAATATACAGCTTGAGAAATTTTAAAGGACGAATAGGAAATGATGAAAATAAGACAAAATGAGAAGATTGGGTAAAATCTGAGAAAATAGGCAGGCCCGACATAAGGAGGCGGTACGTGATTGAGATGACAAAAGTGAGTGAGCAGGGGGAAAAGAAACACAGTTCCCTCAGTTGAGCTTTATGTGGGTGGTTATAGAAATGGGTTAGTAAGATCAGATCCAGCGGTTGAGCTTTATGTGGGCAGTTATGAAGATGAGTTAGGAACAGTGAGAACCCCGGGTTGAGTATGTGGGGGTATGTGGAAATGAGTTAGGAAAGACAGAGTTGGGTTTTGACAATGTTAGTGGGAAAATGAGTAATAAGTTGTGTAGGGTTAGATAAATCCTATCCTGTCCTGCCAGCCAGTTGAGAATGTTCTGACAAAGTTAAGATGGAGTAGTAAGATAAGTTTAAGTACAGTCAGTGGGTTAAGAAGGGTTAGATGAGTTTCATAATAAAAGAGAACAGTCGAGTAGTTGGTCATGGAAGAAATATAGTAGAGAGAAATAGCCTAGTCCGTCATCGGAGGGAAGTGAAAGTGGCCAGAGTGAAAATAAGTGAAAGGAGGAACCTTGGTAAACCGAAAGAAGCAGCCTTGTGAAGCTGAAAGTAGGAGCCTTGGTAAGGAGAAAATAAACCTAGTCCGTAATCAGAAGGTAGTGAAAGTGGCCAGCATGCAAATAAGGGTTGTGTACGGAGAGAAATAACCCTAGTCGACCATCTGAAGGCAGTGATAAAGGCAAGGCGCAGATAAGTGAGCTGAGAAGATAAAGTTGTAATTCCTAGTCCGCCAGAATAGCTGAACCGAAGATTAAGTAGCAGTATCGAAGACGAGCCCATAAATTTCCTAAAAGACACAATGATGCCCTATCCAGACGTAGACTGCAGCCCATGGAGAAACTTGAAGTTCTGAGATGAATGCAGTTGGTAAACCATGATACCATTCCCAGACAAGGAGCTGAAGGCCCCAAAACGGAGAAATCCGATTCGTAAAATTAAGTAAGTGACTAGATATATATAGTATTCTCCCTCACAAATAAAGGACTGTTGGAACTCTAATATCAGATTAGTATAATGTTTAGAAAGATGTTAAAGGAAGGATATACAAAAATATAAATATATACATACATATAGAGATAAGTCAGATGATAGTTTTGAGTTTTGATTAATGTATAATTAGACATATGCAGAAAGGCAAAGGAGAGAAATTTGATATTTGTTGTTGTCTAACATATATGTAGGATATATTTTGGAAAGGAAGGATAGAGAAATACAGAGAAAGAAAGAGCCTTATGAATGTAGCTAACCCTTGGGACCAGCATTAGTCCAGAAATTGATGTCAAATGTACTATCTGTCTTGATTAAAGAAAGTTGTGAAGTTATATTCCCCAAGACAAAATAGGGCACTAATTAAATTAGAAATTAAGAGTGAAATTCCTAAATCAATTTATAAGATTTACATAAGTGAAAGAGTGTGAACTAAACCTCTTAAGTAATTATTGTTCATGTGTGGAGAAAGAAGAAACTAAAATAAGTTTATGTAATGATATTGATTGAGTTGTATTGAAGTGGATAACCTTGTTTAGAGTAAAACCACTGTATTTAATTGTTATATATAACTGATAATACATAGGCAAATTTGAGAAATAATAATATGTGCTTGAGAGTTGTTAATTTTTGTATTGTGTATATAAGTGTAAATAAAATGTTATGTTATACATTAATGTGTGTGTGTTGTTTGCCATTCTTGAACACTCAGCCTGTCCGAAGGGAATTATAAATAATTAAGAAGTTCCCTCGAATTTGGAATTCTCCTGTAAAGTAAAATCAGATGTGTAAGTGGGGAAATTAAAATAAGGTGGACAACAACTCTATAAGGGAACGGAAAAAAAAAAAAAATAATAAAAGAATAAATATAACCAAATGCAGTGTATATATAAAATATCATTCTTTTAAATTCCACTCCTCACAAGCCCCTACCTACCGTTGCATTCTATACTGTGCAACCTGTGCTGTCTGAAGAATTTCTTCCCAAACCACGCAGTCAACCTTTTCAATTCATTCGCAATAGACCTTGTGAAATATTCCGAAAGCAAGTAGTACAGAGTGAAGAGCCTCTCAGAAGCGCACAGCTTACTTCAACTATAATATTGTCAATGAGTGCATTTTGTAAACAATATTGTAAATATACGCACTTGTGTAAATATTGTAAATAATTGTAATTGTGCATTTTTGTACACCCTTCTTATATTGTAAATACTGTAAATAATTGTAATTCTTGCTATTTTGTACACCCTTCTTATATTGTATATAATTGCAATTCTTGCATTTTGTACACCCTTCTAGCCGGTCAGCTGTGTATAAGGGGTGAAAGTAAACACTTGCTATTTTTAATAAATGGATTTAATAAATAAATAAATAAAATAATATTAATCATTTATCCTGAGACCGACTAACTCAGCCATGTTGTGCAAAAGACCCATAGAAATTCCTGGCCTCATTATCTGATTCGAACTCGGCTCTTTTCCACGTGATGTGGGAAAGACAGCGATTCTACCAACTGTGCTACCCACGAGGGCCCACTGCAGGGAAGGGGGAGGATTGATTGGATGGTTTTCAGACCTTTAGTTAAAACTTTACATATCCGTGGTCTCCTCCTAACAGAAAAGTTCAGTTGAACCAAATCCGGATCTAGGAACCACCTTGTCGCCATCCCTTCCTGATGCTCTGGTCTTCTTCGATTGCATGTTGCAAATACAGTGTATCGTTTTTTCCTATTTCAAATGCACAGTACTAGTAGCTACCGATTTCTGCAAGTAAATATTGAGGATGGATGCAAATGATCTTTTCTTCCTTAATAAACAGTGATTTCAATGGGCGAACTATGTTTACGCTTATATTATCAATTATTATGCTCTGATCTTATGATTAATAAAACAGAGACGTGTTTCTCAATGACAGTGTTATAGACAGTGTTTGTGTGTGTTATGGTATGGGTTACCTATAGAGTGTTACTTATGATTTTTGCAAGAATAGTTGCGCAGGTGTTTTCATGCGTGAATTCCATCCCCATATAATCCACCACATAATTCTAAAAAGTTCAGTTGTATAACTTAACTTAGTATTAATCTTTAAAGTTTGTTATAATTTAAAAGAGCTAACGAGAAAAATTGAATTCTGGTGAACTAATAGCTTTTCCATTACTCAGAGAATCAGCACTGAGAATTCCATATAATAGAATTAATGAATATCAGTTATCGATAACAAGAGTTACTCTCTGAATAGCCGTGTATGCGGTTACGGAACCTTGAGAAAACTCCATGCCCTCGGACAGATTAGATTACTGGACTTTTAGTCAATTGGATAAAGCGCACCCCATGTAACTCTGCCTCGTAAGCAGCCATATATTGAATTAACTACTTGTAAGGCTTCTTGATTGTAGATCGGAGACCAATACTGCTTGCTGACGTAATCTAAGAAGGGCTGTTCAAGGGTATCTCGCGTTCTCTCTCTCTCTCTCTCACACACACACACACACACACACACACACACACACACACATTTCGGTGACGTCACTAGAAGCAGCTGGTTGGAAACAAATACTTGGTAGCCTATCTTCTCCTATTCCTTGAAGGCAAAGGAAATATGAATGCCGAGTTTCTAATTTATGCGGAAGACGTGCAACTGTTTCACATTATTTCTACTAAGGATCACGAAGACTATCTCAGGCAGTTTTAGACATCTGCACCTGGTCAACTCGGAATCATCTAATCTAAAATTTAATAATGAAATGCGTAAGTTACTTAAGTTTCAAGCTCTAGGAAAAGAACAAATGAAGACTTCTTCGCACTGAATCACTTTTACTTAATGAGAGTTTCACAAATTAGAGATTTAGAGAAACCGTTACATTGGGCTACTCTTTCATTACTCATGTGGTAATTATATTTAAAGTGTTGGGTTGCAAAACGAATTGCAAATTCTTTAGGCTCCAAGTGAGTGAAACTATTTTGTGACATAGGCTTTTAAATCTCGAAGAATTACAGTATATCAACAAATATATAAATCATCATATGCTTCTATATACGTGTATAACATTTACTCTGAAGTAAGCTTCGTTCATATTTCTAGAAGAATTTCTGATTTATCTATTGGTATTCTTTAGGTTCTTGGATGTTATTATCATTATTACTGAAACTATATAAGTTTGTACATATTACTCCACCTTGAATATATTTAATTTTCTAGAAAAAAAAAATTAGGCTACCAAATAATCTTATTTTGAAAGCCCTAAATTGCTATTAAAACTCGTTGGACCGACTACCTATCACAGGACTTGCTGTTCCATTTATCTTTAAAAATGTAACTTCGTATTTTTATAGATAAAAAAGTGTTTTGTTTATCAAAGTACAAATCTTTTTACAGATATTAAAACACGTCTATTTTTGTGGATAGTTATAGGGTAAACACTGTCATTATTTGCAGTTGTATTTCTCAACTTTACCTTTCTCATTTAGAACAATTCTATTTCTGTTGGCAAAGCTTAAAAAAAAAAAAGCTTTCAACACTGTTCCAGACATGTATTGACCACTCGACTTCTTTCTGATAAACAACGTCTTCATATTCAGCATCAATTTACGGCAAAACAAAGATTGAAACTGTCGATGATTAAGTCCGCGAGAGCGAATGAAGTTCATAACCGACCACAATTTCCTGAACATGTTCAAACTTGAGAGTTTGTCTACAGAGTTACTATTGGTGGATGATGTAATGAAGTTCCATGTAAAATTCTGGACTTTGTCTATTTCCGCCGAATTTCTACCCATCAGATGTTTTCTTTCCAATCATACGTGGCGCTCTGTCTGTTGTCACCCCCTCCATGTTTTGCCTTGGGTTGCTCAAGTGCCTGCACGGCTTTACATACTAAAAATAAATCGTCCCTTTTTTGTGCCATGAAAACTTTTAAGATCAGCTAATTTTTCAATTACCTAAAACTATTATGTTATGCTTCGAATGATGAAATAATTGCGCAGCATCGATATAGCATTACTCTCATTCATCATTGAACAAAAAATTTCAAATTGTTCTTCTTCTTTGTTTCTGGGTTGATTAATAAATCCTATCTCATGTTTTCAACTTGTTGCACCAGACACCTACGCTGTTAAAACCAGTTTATATTTCAGGAGACAAATATCTGCAACTATGTTTCGCAAACATTTTCGTACGATTTCCCAGTACAGTATTTTAATATTAAAAATTTAGGTTCCTAAAAGTATTTATTGATAAATACAGTGGATTCCGGTTATTTGGGCCACCGGTTAATCGGGGCAGCCGTTTATTTGGGGCAAATCTTAAAAAACAGAAACCAATCGAGAAAATAGCCAGAGTTTATTGGGACAGCATGCCGTTTGATTGGGGCAGGAGACCGCAGCACTGGAGATTACCCTACGATTGTCTCCGACGGTACCACGTGATGCAGTCGAAATTCTGGAGGTCACAACCATAAAACAATTAGCAGTCTCTTGTTTATTGGGCTTTTCTGTCAGTGAAATCTATCATAAACTCGATCTTACTGAATTTGCGATAATACCGATAGCTGGAATTCTGTGGGTTATTATGGTGAAATGTGTTACACTTCCATGAAATCTTCAATCATATAAAAAAATTAATTTTCAGATCTTCTCTTCATTCCTATTTTAAAAGCTTTGTAACTCGTTACCACTTGCGCTTATCGTGTTACTTGTAATTTGTGTGTGTGCCGTGTTCTTTGTTATTGATTGCTTATCTTTTTACTGTTTCAAATTTTTACCCCCACCCACAAATGTCAGTGAACAGAAATGTCAACTAGTTCGTACGTACATATTACAGTACGTATTAATTAAATAAATAAAATAATTTTTCTGTTTATACTCCGGGACGACCAAATGATCAGAGGAGTTCACAAGATAGACAGAATACAAGAAACAGCACCGTATTCAGCAGTCACTCAAGGCACGTGTACTTATGCACCCGCGCGCCTGACCACT
Source organism: Mastigoproctus giganteus (assembly GCF_048544385.1). NCBI lineage: Eukaryota > Metazoa > Arthropoda > Arachnida > Uropygi > Thelyphonidae > Mastigoproctus > Mastigoproctus giganteus. Next base: position 127,096,372 of record NC_143582.1, read on the forward strand.
AGGCTACGGCAGCACAACTTATTCCAATTATCACGTATATTATTCCGATTTTCACGTATCATTTAATTTTTTAATTGGTAAGGTAATAAAGGGTAAATTTGTGCTTAATATCTCTTTACTTTTATAGCCTGTTAGCAGGCTATAAAATTATTTGTGCTTAATATATCTTTACTTTTATAGCCTGTGGATAATATTCCTCCTATTTTCTCTAATTAGAATTGCTGTTTAATAGAATTAAAATTGATCACAATGACCGGCGCTTACTACACATCGCATAGTGAACGGTACTTTACTATGGTGAGTTCGTCGTAACGTGATTTGATTGTACAGTGAACTAATTGTAAAGGGGGGGGGGGTACATTGTATTTTTAACTATTTACGTGAAACTTCGAATAATTGGGGCAGCCGCTTAATCGGGCTAAAATGCACTAGTTCCGATGTGTCCCAAATAACCGGAACGGACTGTATTAAATTTGACCGAAGTATTTAAATAAAACAGTATTAATTACATTCTAGGAAGAGATTACAGCAAGATACATCAAAAGATGAAGCTATTTCCAAAGTAGTTCAGTGAGTGGGCAGTCTTGCTCTTATGAAGCAATAAAAAATAGATTTCTGAATGCTGCAAGACTTTACATTAAAAAAAAAACAACAACTTAAAGTCCGAGGTTTTCGTCTTTCGTTTTGATAAAATAATTTTTTCTCTTTTTTTTATACTTAGGTTCAGCTCAACTGTGGTGTGTACTGTCTGCACGAGCAGTTGACATCAACTGTTTCCATGGCAGCTGTGCTCACGGCGCTTACATTTTGGATTTTTGCTTCACTCAACGAAGGGAACTGAAAATTCTTCCAGCTGTTAGAAAGAAACTCTTAATGAGTCGTGTTCGACTGTTGATCAAACTGTGGCAGCTGTTCAGGACATTACGGGATGCGGTTCCCAAACCGCTGGAAGACCACGCTCATCAAATTGCATATCCGCAGTTGAAGTGGCAGGTTTTAGTATCAGAAAGATTCTGGTTTTTTTTTCTCTCACTGATGATCCTGCAGTAAGTGGACACTGGGCTTTGCTGTCTGCACGCATTTCGTAAATCGTACTAATGATAATGTTCTAAAATGGTGATAAATATGATTTTTCCCGTTTCTCTGCATAGTAATGAACTTAATACAGTCAGATGCTATTGCACTCAGAATAATAACATACCTCGTCATTTTAAAACATTTTTTTATACCCAAATAGGCAGAACTTTTACAGAATTTTTGTTTCAATTTATCTTGAGTTACTTCCAGTTACGCCCATAGGTGGCACGCGAATTATTTTGCATTTGCAAAGTAATATGTAACACCACTCCATCGTTAAAAGAACAGTAAGGTTAATTAATGACCCGTATCTAACAAACTGATTCTTCACTCTCAGTTTCCGCTGCATGCCTTTTCTGCAGATATTTCCTTGAGCACTTTTCTTCTGAAATTGCAATGTATTTGTATTGTAATGTTATTGTATTGCATTTGTAATTCCTCCGCTCTCTTCCAGACCTCCGAACACGCGCTTCAACTAAACAACATCTATTCAACTGAACTACTCCAAACTCCTTAAAAACAAACTGTTTCTCTTACTCATTTATCCTTTTTACTTCTGTTCTTTTGTACAACCTTCCTTTAGAATTTAAGTTTAATGTAAAGAGGTATCTTTTTGTGTTCTCAAACTCCACCAATACACGTTTATATCTGTTTAATACCCTTCGTATTTGGGATTACTCTTAAAAAAGCAGCCTTTAAATACTTCATTGCTGGATCTCTTATTGGCACAGTTTATTGCTATCTAGAAATTATATGGTCTGGTTATAGTGTGAGGTGGCTGCTTGTGTATACAGTATTTATCAGTAAATTACGTGATTTCTATGTTCACATACCAAAAGCATTAAACTAGATTGTGGCATATTACGAGTATAATAATATCATGTGATTTGTGTCAGCAGAATTCAGTCCATGTGTTAGTCATTCAGTCCTTCGAAATACTACAATGAAAACATTCTGTGCTAAAACGCAGTTCTTTGTATATTGGCTTACAACTTTTATTATGACGTCACAAGAGGAATATTAAACTGCCAATGGCGAACAAGTGACACGCGTGCCACGAGCAACACTCAGGAATACAGTGGCATGAAGTCACTCATAAAGTATTTTTTATTTGAAGACCATTTATTTTACAATCAGTCTCATATAACAGTGAAAAGTGTAATTGTGCGAAAAATTATGCAGAAACAACGTTCTTATTAGAAACTTTCCACAATGAATAGTTATTAATTTTTATGAGGTTTTTCTGTGACACGCAAAATTGTTATATTTTTGGCACGAAGGCCGGAAAAGGTTCTTAATTGTTTGATTAATTAAAACAGAGGCTGTTTCTTCGAATTCGATGAAACTCTCAGAGTTCAGAATAGAATGATTAGATCATACCTATGAATTCAACACACTTCTGGTGCCACAAAAACAATTACCGGGTCGCAATTGAATTGAGATGTAGGAAGTAAGAGGGCCGTATCTATAGTCATAGCATTTATGGTCTGATGATGGGGGTTCAGTGAGAATCCTGAAACGTCACATGCCAACAGTTTCTATGTATAAATTAGGCTTGTATTCTATATTAATTAATCAAATCTATTTTGTTGATAAATTCAAGTGGTATAATAGTATCATTTATTATGTAGTATATAATTTACAGAATCTCTTATAAGTTAGAGACGATAATTAAAAAAAAGAAAAGAAATTATTTCTTACAGAGAAAAGTAATTTAGTCTTATGAAACACGAACTTTTTTTTTGCTACCGTTTTTTTAAAATAACGAAATTTTTACTAATAAAATTAAAAATTCCACATCAATTTATGAAGTGGAAACATTTAAGTAGGTGTCGTTGTGTATACTGCATACAAACGTAGAGGATTCGGTTTTGATTACAGGCATTGAATATTGGCCACAGTTTTTAAAGATTTTATTTGAAAGTGTTGTATAAAGTTCTTTTTGGGATGAAAAATATGTATCTGCTTAATGCAGGTAAGTAGCATGGCAATGTCTTCTAATTAAAAAAATTCGTTCTTTTATTTTAATATTGCAAATATGGATATCTATTATGGTTTCATTTTCTTATTTACAATTGGCTCTTTAGTGATCGGCTGATTTTATATGGTAATTACGCGCGCGCACTGGTTTGTAGTTACTACACGAATATTCAGTTCTGAGTCGTCTGTATATCTTCTCTCTTTCTGAACGATTTGTCATTTGATGCGTTTATACCGTTATTTGCTTTTGTGTATTTATTCGAAAAAGAAACCGCCATTATTCAATTTTTTTTTTTTGGATTGGTGAGATTTTAGATGTGTTATTTATTCTCGTTTAATAAATAATTTGAGAATATATATTATATATTTGTGATAAGTCCTCGAAAGAAGATAACTCGTCATTCGTAAATATATAATTTAAATATTTATTTGCGAACGACGAGATATTCGTAGGTATAGAAAATTTATCTTTTATAAGATAATTTGAAATGCTTTTAGTCATCAATGCATCCGATGGATGAATTGCGCTGTTGTTACAATATGTAAGGAAGTTATTTTTATTTTTTACCTTACAGCAAGATAATTAGGATTTTTGGCGCCTGTGCCCAAATATTAGAAACGCGCCTTTCCTTTTCAGTATTTTTATTAAATTATTACTTAGAAGTTAAATAAATTTAATATAATTTACTAATTAAATAATTTAAAAATTATAATTATATTATAATATTAATTAAAGTGCCATTATAATTAAATATAAAATAAAATAATAATTATTAAATTATAATTCGAAGGTGTGTACCTATTATGTAACTTTTGATCAATTATTTTAGTTTTAGATTATTATTATTATTATCTTAAAATGATTTTTTAATAAATTTTCTGTTTATACTCCGTCACGACAACCAAGTCAGTAGAGTTTACAATAAATCGTCAATACAAATATATTTATCGTATTTAGTAGTCACAGGCTTGAACCCCGGCCCACTCAAGGAACGCGTGCTATGCATTCTCGCTCCTGACCACTCGGCTACCGTAGGCTTATGTTTTTGTTTTCGTTCCCCCCCCCTCCTTCGGACTTTGAATCAGGTTCGTGCAATGGTGCCTTGGTATTCGGGTATATTTTTGGCTTTAGGGGGGACTACATTTTGTTATAACTGTGTTGTAAGGACCCATCCTTACAATAATAATTAATAAAGTCTTGTTAATTATTGGGAGAGTTAATTGTAGTAAACAGTCAGTTTTCAGTTCAAATACCGTGTGTTAGGAAACAATGGAATTTGAAAGTTATTCCAGACACTCCCAGCTTTAGTTATATCTCTCGTTTGAAAAGGATTCCTTAAGTGAGTCGTTAATTGAAATTAGACCGAAACAAATCCCACTTAAGAAAGTACTCTATAGAAAGGGCACTGAGTGCGCTCTCAAAAATTTCACGGTGTGTCTAATGGCGGATGTAGTGCGACGTAGTAGTGGGTGGTGGATATGAGGTCACAAAGAAAATCTAGAAGATTCCAGAGAATACTAGAAAACCGGAAGTCTCTCTCTAAAAGGATGGGAGGACATGCCCACGGGAGAAGAAAGAGACAAATGAGAATACAGGGAAAATGATGTGCAGATCAGCTATTGGTCAGTAAGAAAAGGGGGGAATTTTGCAGAGAGCCAAGAGAGGAGTTTTGTAGAGGTATTCGTGACAGAGTCGTGGTCTAGTTTGGGTGGTAGCTGCAGTCCTGGGGTAGATGGAAGCTGTAGTGGGAGAATATGTGATAAGAACTTTGTGTAAGTTTAGAGTAGGAAGGAAAGTTCACTTGTAAAAGCTAATGCAGTATGGAGGAAGAAAGGAGAAACGCACCCATAGAATCCTAGAGGCAAATTTAATCAAATGAGATGTCGAGCGACTGGCTGACTTGGAAAGTACTTCAGTCCATGGACGCAATGCAGACTAAGAAAGAATATAGGATTCTGATTTAAATCCAGCAGTGCAGTACCCGGTAGGGAAACATCTGATAGATTATTGTGTTCCCCGGATGGGAAACCTTTTGCATTCCAGTCCACGCCTAGGGCAGATAGGAAAGGAGACTGAGCAGGAAGAAATGCCCAGTCAGTTACGTAAGTGTTAGATAAATTACTGAAAATAAAGGAACCTAATTTAATATTGGAAAGGACTATAGGAGAACGCTATAAAATTTAGGAGGGAATATCTAAGTAATAAATATATATATAAATGTACCATTGTAATACATAAAGAAAGATAAACAACCTAGTGGAGGGAATAAGAGTAATGTAATTAAGGTATAAGTTAGTCTGTAATTGTAAGTGAAGTTCTGTATTAATATTTGATTGAAAGAAATGATCTAATAAGTAACTAAGAATTGTTAACAATTGGGTAATGGATTACTAACTAGTGTGGAGTTAGAAGTTGAAATTTGAATTATTGTGAATGTTGATTTATAATGAGTATACCTTATTGGAGTGGAGATTGATTAAACAGGTAGACCATTAAGGGATTGTCGGTTGGCTGAACAGGAAGGTAACTAATTAATTTAGTTGATTATTGTTGATTGTTGACCTGGCTACAAGGAAAGGTGATTGAATATATGTATTTTCCTAACAATTTTGGGAAACGAACACTTAGTGAATTTTATAGCCTGTTCATTAGCTGGTAGTTGATTATTCATTTATACGGACTGTTTAGGAGTAAAGAGAGACGGATTGTGTGTGGTGAATACCATGACCTACTGAAACCTATGTAGAACATGAAGAGACACAATGATATATATATATATGTATTAGAATTGGGTAGTTGTTGATGATATACTTTGATTTTGATTACACGATATATACACATTTAAACGTTAGTAGGATAACAAGTTCCCACTAAATATGGTATATATGGTATTCAGTTAGATGTTGTAGCAAGTTTTATTATGTATGATATGCCAATAAACATTGTTATATTCAACACTCATGAGTTTGTCTGTCATTCCGAACATCAGCCAGTCCAGTGGAAGAATACCTATTATATTTGGGGTCCCCTGGAGTCAGGGATTTTCTGAAATCAATCAAGTCAGGTGTTAAAGTGGGAGGGGTTAATAAGGGGATATATAAATATATATATATATATATAATAAATAATAATAATATAAAATAAGAAGATACAAATCCCCACCCACACAGTGTTATGGTAATCTTATAGCATAATGCTTAATCGTATACATTGCACTCTTCTTTTCCGCTGCTTTGGTTTGAATTGATTTTGGAACCAATCATTGTTTATCGCGACTGTTTTTTTCTTGTAGTACGCGCGGTAAAAAAAAAAAGAGTAAATTGCAGCCATTATCAACCCACTGCAGGATGGAAGCCTCCTCAACAATTCATGCTGAGGGAAATGGACCATAATCTGCCACGCTGGTCCAGTGTGGGTTGGCAGATCGATCGTATTCAGCAGTCAGGGGCTTGAACGCCGGTCTACTCAAAGAGCGTGTGCTACTGCATTCCCGCTCCTGATCACTCGGCTACGCGGTACTATACAAAATTATTTGACTGTTGTTTTGTAACTGGCATCATGCACTGCTAATAAAATTGTCATTTTAATTCTTTTAATTTTATTGCTTTTACCAGTTTAAAAGATATTTCCTAATTTATAAATTCATGCAGAGTATTGGAACAGTTCCGCTCAAGGCAGAATGCACTGGTTCCATTGGAAGTGGGACCAGCGCATTCTGCTGTGGGGGTTGCCGCTGTGTTATTATTATTATTAATAGCCATATGATGCAAGGAAGCCTGAAACTTATGCTGCACCAGGAAAGAAAAAAGTTCCCGAGTTACCCTGAGAGAGAGAGAGAGAGAGAGAGAGAGAGAGAGAGTCAAAAGTAGAAGGGAATCACCAAGAAAGAGAAGAATGATGATATCCAGCTCAGGACCCTGGGTGTGCCAAGCCCATACTCACCAGATGTGAGCCCCCGGGGTTAATTTTGCATAATGTTTAAGGTGTTGATGTGGGCGGGCCCCAATTTATATCCTTCAAGGGCATCCACCCTGTCCTTCAAGCTCTCATATAGGCCCATAACAATGCTGAGTTGGTGCCTGATTTCCTCACACTCCTTACATCGCGGGCACACAAAGACATTCCCCTTGGCAATATCATGTTCCATTCCTGATCATCCACAAACATCAAACAAGCAGTACATTTCAAAAGGCTGTAATTCAAAGGACAACCGCCCCCCCCCCCCCTTCAGTTCTCCCCTGAGCCACAGCACTCACATTAGCTTGAACCTCTTGCTTTGCTGCTCTGGTCTGAGTCATGATTTCGATTCAATTTCAAATTGAATACAAAAAATATAATCCTAAACGTATATCCCAATGCAGTTATAACACTATATATACAAATTTTTTGTATATATACACAGGGTGTCTCAAAAATACGTGGCATAACTTCAGAAATGAGTTCCTCATACGTAGACAATAAAAATATTTTATATCAACATATTTCCGGAAATGCTTGGTTTCCAAGTTTTGAAGGTCTGTCTGTGACACTTAACTGTTCACATCACCTTATAGTAATTGTTCAAAATGTCCACCTTCTGCCTGAATACAGGCCTCACATCAGCATCTCATGGAATTGCAAAGATGATGTCAAATTCCTGGCATGTTTCGTATTGTTTACCACAGGAACTCACATCTGGTGAGTACGGGCTTGGCAAACCCAGGGTCCCGAGCTGGTTATCATCATTCTTCTCTTCCTTGTTTTCTTGGTGATTCCCCACTTCTCACTCTCTCTCTCTCTCTCTCTCTCTCTCTCTCTCTATATGTATATCTCTCTCTCTCTCTCTCTTAGGGTAACGGAATTTGTTTTTTTTTTTTTTTTTTTTTGCTGGTGCAGCATAAGCCTTAGGCTTCCTTGCACCATATGGCTAATAATAATAATAATAATAATAAGTCTCACAACCTACCACAATTCGATTGCAGAGAGTTTCCACATCAGCTACCAGAGTCAAATACACCAATGACTTTAAATGGCCCACAAGGAGAAATTTAGTGGGTTTAAATCAGTGAGCGTGGTGGTCAGGCAGTTGGTCCACCTCTACCTATTCACCAACCAGGAAACCTTCGATTCAGGTAATTGTGGGCTAGTGGCTGAAATGTCCAATAGATTGACAGTAGACCAATAGATTGACAGTAGCCACTGGCAGAGGTGAAAGAGATTCTTGCACTGCTTCTATTAGAATGAGCAGAAGCCTGAAAAACAAGATGCATGGTATTTCAGAGACTGCTAGGAGCCATTGCGGTACAAGTAAACACATGGGTTGTGTTAGGGTAGCTAAGAATAGAAACAGGTGCAGGTATACTTGCATGTACACCAATGCTAGGAGTTTAGTAAATAAATTTGATGAATTTGAGGTATTGCTCAAAACATCAAAGGCACATATTGTTGGGATATCAGAGACGTGGTGTCACACAGATATAAGGGATGCAGAACTGCAATTTGGGGAGTACAACGTCTACGGAAAGGATAGACAGGATAGGAAGTGGGGAGAGGTTATGCTATTAGTTAAGAAACACATAAAAACCAAGGAAGTGAAGCCAGTCGACATCGCCGGACAGTGTAGTGTTGAGTCAGTTTGGTGTGACATAAGCATTGGGAGATCAAAATTGAGAGTAGGAGTGTGCTATAGGCCTAATGACTCTGATGAGTATAATAAGGAACTGTACAGGGAAACAGAGTGGGCCAGTAAATCAGAGAGTCTTATAATGGGAGATTTTAATTTCCCAGATATTGACTGGAATTTGGGGGCTGGTTACTCACACACTAGCAGGGCTTTTGTGGATTTATTGGATGATTGTTTCCTACATCAGCATGTTTGGGAGGCAACTAGAGGGAGTAATACTCTTGATTTGATTATCAGCAGTGATTCTTCATGCATTAAGAATCTGCAGATAAATGAACCATAGGCGCCTCCGTAGCCAGGTGGGAAGGAGCAGCAGTGCGTAGCACACGCTTCTTGATTAGACCGGGGTTCGAGCCCGTCACCACCAAATACGGAGGATGCGGAAAGGTTAAGGAATGACCACCGCATATCCTGGAGCAATATGGCCTTAGTTGCTAATGCTCCTAAAAAAAACCAAAACAACAATAAATGAACCACTAGGTGGCAGTGATCACAGTGTGCTGAAGTGGGATTTACTCAAAGAGGTAACTACCATTAGGGGTAAAGGGAAGGGTTATTGCTTCCGTAAAGGCGACTACGATGGACTGAGACAGTATTTAAATTCTATACAGTGGGACCAACTGATGATGTTACCAACAGCAAATTCAAAATGGGAAGCATTCAAAGAACTTATCTTGGAAGCTACTAGGCTTTACATACCAACTAAGAAATATTGTTCAAGGTTTAGGCCAAAATGGATGTCAGATGAACTAATGAGGCATATGGCAGAGAAGAAAAATGCATGGGATACTTACAAATTAACACATGACACAGAAGCCTATGATAGATACAAGTTGATATGCAACCAAGTTACAAAGGAGGTTAGGCAGGCGAAGGCAGATTACGCGAAATCCTTGGCAAGGGATGCAAAGGAAAACAGCAAAGAGTTCTTTACTTATGTAAACTCTAGAAGGAAGGGGATGAATCAGATTGGTCCACTTGATATTGATGGGTCCTGTTGATGATCCTGCTCAGGTAGCTAACAAACTAAATGAATATTTTGCATCGATATTCACACATGAGGAGTTATTCAGCAAGGGGAATGCCAGAGGTGTATTCAACTCTAGCAGTAAGCTACAGAATCTTGAAATAACTGGGAGTAAAGTGGAGGAGAAACTGTTGAAGATAAACACAAGAAAGGCACCCGGGGTGGATGGGATCTATCCAGTTATATTAAAGGAGGCAGCAAAGGAAGTAAGCAAACCCTTAGCCATAATTATGAGTGCTTCCTTGGACTCAGGGGAGGTACCCATAGACTGGAAATGTGCAAATGTGACCCCAATTCACAAAGGAGGATCAAAGGCTGACACAAGTAATTATAGACCTGTGAGCTTAACTTCTGTTCCAGGAAAATTAATGGAGGCACTGGTTAAAGAAGCACTGCAGGATCATTTAGACAAGACTTCAGTTATAGCTCAGACACAGCATGGTTTTAAGGGGAAGTCTTGCCTGACCAACTTGATTGGATACTATGATGCAGTCACAAAAGAACTGGGTGCAGGGAATAAATTTGATATTATATACTTGGATCTTAGAAAGGCTTTTGTTACTGTTGCACATGGAAGACTGCTACACAAATTGGAGCAATGTGACATTGGAGGCAAATTGCTGCTATGGATAAAGGGGTGGTTGAGGGGGAGAAGACAGAGAGTGGTAATCAATGGACACTGCTCATCGTGGACATGTTATTAGTGGAGTCCCTCAGGGCTCAGTGTTGGGTCCATTATTGTTTTCTGTATTTATAAATGATATTGATGATGGTATATCAAGCTTAATGTCCAAGTTTGCAGATGATACAAAGGTTGGCAGGGTTGTCAAGGACACTACTGACACTATGCTGCTGCAACAGGATCTGGAAAGGTTGAGCAGATGGGCTGGGAGGTGGCAAATGAAGTTTAACATTGACAAATGTAAAGTACTACACATGGGAAACAGCAACCCCAGAGCAACATATCAACTCTGTGGTACTACACTGACAGTGGTAGAGAATGAAAGGGACTTGGGGGTGGTTGTGCAGGCAGATATGAAGTTCTCTGAGCAGTGCAGACGGGCTGCAAGAGTAGCTCATGGAGTATTGTCAATGATATACAGGAATTTTTCCAGCAGGGATAAGGAGGTGATTATTCCATTGTATAAGGCAATGGTTAGGCCACACCTAGAGTACTGTATACAGGTCTGGAGGCCTCATTTCAAGAAGGATGTAGAGCTGCTGGAACGAGTACAGAGAAGGACAACAAGATTAGTGAATGGAACAAAGGGGTGCTCTTACGAAGAAACGCTTAAGTTTTGCAAATTACAGTGTCTGGAGACTAGGCACCAGCGAGGTGATCTGATAGAGGTGTATAAAGCCTTGAATGGTTTAAGCATGCTCAATGCTGATGGGATTCTTCCTCTAGCTCAGAAAAATCACCTGAGAGGGCATAAATTCAAATTGAGGAAAGACAGATGTAGGATAGACGTGCGGAAATTTGCCTTTAGCCAGCGGGTGGTTGGTTGGTGGAACAGACTTCCATCCCTTGTGGTGGAGGTTGATAGCCTAAATAAGTTTAAGGCTCAGCTGGACAGGTATTTTGAACGAACAGAGGGGTGAAGTGGAAATGGTTTTTTTTTTTTTTTTTTTTGGCTGATGCTGCATAAGCTTGCTTTCTTGCATCAAATGCCTCTACTAATGCTAATGTGCAGGAGCGCCATCGTGCATGAAGTGTGCTCGTATCATCCAAGAAATCAGTCATGTTGTTTTCCAGAAAGTTTCTGTATGCCTGCCCTGTGAGTTTGTTTGGAAGTACCTGGGGCCCTAATAACTTGTCACCAAAAATACCCGCTCAGATGTTGAGGCTGAACTGCTTGGTGATGTGATGGAAGAATTGCATGTGGCTTTTCCTAAGCCCATACATGCTGATTGTGAAAGTTTTGGATTTCGTCTCGTGTTAACTGTGCTTCATCTGTGAATATCACTAAGGCAGGAAAGTGAGGAGTTGTACCACACTGCTGCAAGAACACTGGCAGAACATTACTCTCGCAGGATAATCTGCTAGTGACAAGGCCTGTACCAATTGCAGATGATAAGGATACAGTTGGTGTTCTTGCAACATTCTCCAAATAGTCGAACGTTGAACAGCCAGTTGCATTGCAATTCTGCGTGTGCTGATTCCAGGAGTGGCATGCACAACATCCAAAATCTTCTCCTCTACTTCAAGAGTTATAGATCTTGGTCATCCTCTGTCAGCAGCACGAGGTGTAAAGGTCCCATGTTCACAAAGGCGGCGATGAATACCTTCAAATGTTTTCCTGTCTGAACATCTTCATTCTGGGAACCTTTCGTGGTACAAATGACGAGCCTCCAGAGTACTGCTGTCCGCCAAACCGTACATAAAGTGCATATCCACTTGCTCCTGATTTGAGCACATGGTTGGAATGGAAAACACCAGATTCTGTCCGTACCTTGTGATGAAGGAAATCACCTGCAGGAGATGAGACATTCTGGTTAATAACTTGGGAACCAAGCATTTCCGGAACTGTGTTGATATGAAATATTTGTATTGTCTACATATGAGGAACTCATTCCTGAAGTTATGCCGTGTATCTGTGAGACACCCTGTGTATACATATATTTCAGTATCGAGTATTATCTCTGAGTTATGTTATATGACTTTTGTATCTCGTTTCGAGTTGTATATATTAATTTATAATGTTACATTTGTAAAATCTAGGTTGTTATATGTTTTGAAATACTTTCAAATAAACAGCGCTTCTGAAACAGGTATATACAGTATATTATTTAAGTAGATGAATAAAGGCTAAAAATAAATATATATATTAAAAAAGTGGCTACTGCCACTTTCATAGTTGCGTCCATGAAATGTGACTTCATCAGTCAGCATCTCTTCCTAGCACTGACAAGAGTTGATAAAAGAAGTAGTTATGATGAAGCTTGAAAGTTAGTTGAGCTACAGTGAATATGAACATTTTATTGGCTTAGAAACAGTAAAAAGAATGGAAACGAGTTCACAAATTTTTTTAAAAGTGAAACAAATTTTAAAATAAATGTATGTTTCATATGCCAGTAGTTCATTTTATATTATATCTTTTCATAAGATTTAATTTTATTTTTTATCACTTTTTGCAGTTAATTTATTACATTTTTATTAATTTTTGAGTTTAATTTATTGTATTTTTATCACTTTTTGCAGTTTATTTATTATATTTTGGTTCTTTCATACTTTACAGTATATTTTGTTGCACTAAATATAAATTTTCATTGAATATACAGTGAAACCCTGCATATTGATGATGGATAATTCCCACCCCCAACATGGCATTTTTCATTGAATTTAATAATGGCATTGGGTGGCATTTAATAGTTTATAAAACTAATTTATGAGTGTTGTTCAATAATGAATGATCATAATAATTTTCAGAACAACCATACAGCATGCTATTTCTGGTTGAGCTGCCGAATTTAAGACTGAATCAAGCTTCAGAATTTAAAACCAAGTCAACTGCATGAGTCAACTATGCAGTTGACTCGTGCACATGGTGTGACCTTGGCAGTTTGTCAACTTTATGCCTCTTCAGTATGTCCTACATAATAATGACATAAATGTGAGGAACAGTATGTTGCTCTCAAGTTTTGTTTCCATCTGAAAAAAAATGAAATGTTGAAAGAGGCTTATGGTGAATTTACTCTTCCATATAGCACAGCTCGCAGATGATTTGAGATGTTTAAAGATGGATGTAATTCAATCACAAAAATCGGCAGTCCTGGAGCTCCAACCACTGCTGTCACCACAGAAACTATAAACACTTCTTCAGTTGGGAGAGAAGATCATTGTATAATGTTAAGGCAATTGGGCAGAGATATTGAGAATATCAGTAGAAAGCATGCATGGTATTCTCTGTGTACATTTGCATTTGACATGTCTTTGTGCATGCTGGGTTCAAAGACCACTCACACCTGCAAGTTTGCATGGAGGTTTGTCAGTAACTGCAATGGATGGTTACAAAAGATGGTGAGGTTCTGTACAAGATGATAATAGTGGATGAGACATGGCTTCATCATTTCAACTCAGAGAATAGCATTAGCAAATGCAAGAAAGCAAGCTTATATTATTATTATTATTAGCCATATGGTGAAAGGAAGCCTGAGGCTTATGCTGCACCGGCCAAAAAAAAAAAAAAAAATTTCCCCATTACCCTGAGAGAGAGAGAGAGAGATAGGGAGAGGGAGAGGGGGGGAATAACCAAGAAAGGGAGAAATGATGATATCCAGCTCAGGATCCTGGGTGTGCCAAGCCCATACTCACCAGATCCTACAACCGTGTTTCCTCAATTTGAATTTATGCCCTCTCAGGTGATTATTCTGAGCAAGAAGAAGAATCTTATCGGCATTGAGCATGCTCAAACCATTCAAGGCTTTATACATCTCAATCAGATCACCTCGCCAGTGCGTGCGTAGTCTCCAGACATTGTAATTTGCAAAGCTGAAGCCTTTCTTCGTAAGAGCAACCCTTTGTTCCATTCACTAATCTTGTTGTCCTTCTCTGTACTCGTTCCAGCAACTACATCCTACTTGAAATGAGGCCTCCAGACCTGTATACAGTACTCAAGGTGTGGCCTGACCATTGCCTTATCACCTCCTTATCCCAGCTAGAAAAATTCCTGTATATCACTGATAAGACACCATGAGCTATTATTGCAGACCGTCTGCACTGCTTAGAAAACTTCATATCTGCCTGCACAATTACCCCCAAGTCCTTTTCATTCTCTACCACTGTCAGTGTGGTACACAGAGTTGATACGTTACTCTGGGATTACTGCTTCCCATATGTAGTACTTTACATTTGTCAATGTTAAATTTCATTTGCCACCTCTCAGCCCATCTGCTCAACTTTTCTAGATCCTGTTGCAGCAGTGTGCTATCATTAGTCATTAACAACCCTGCCAACCTTCGTATCATGTGCAAACTTGGACATTAAGCGTGATATACCATCATGAATATCATTTATAAATAAAGAAAACAACAATGGACCCAAAATTGAACCTCAAGGGACTCCACAAATAAACATTAGTCCACGAAGAGCAGTGTCCATTGATTACCACTCTCTGTCTACTCACACTCAACCATTCTCCAATGCGACACTGCTCCAATTTGTGCAGCAGTCTTCCATGTGCAACAGTATCAAAGGCTTTTCTAAGATCAAATATATGATATCTAAGTTATTCTTTGTATCCGGTTCCTTTGTGACTACATCATAGTATCCAATCAAATTAGTCAGACAAAATTTCCCCTTAACAAACCCATGCTGCGTCTAACCTATAACTAAAGTCTTAGCATTAGCATTAGGAGAGGCATATGATGCAAGAAAGCAAGCTTATGCAGCATCAGCCAAAAAAAAAAAAAAACCACTTGCATTTCACCCCTTCCATTCGTTCGAAATACCTGGCCAGCTGAGCCTTAAATTTATTTAGGCTATCAATTTCCACAACAAGGGATGCAAGTCTGTTCCACCAACCAACTACCCGCTGGCTAAAGGCAAATTTCCACACATCTATCCTACATCTGTCTTTCCTCAATCTCAATTTATGCCCTCTCACGTGATTATTCTGAGCAAGAGGAAGGATCTCATTGGCATTGAGCATGCTCAAACCATTCAAGGCTTTATACACCTCTATCAGATCACCTCGCCAGTGCGTAGTCTCCAGACACTGTAATTTGCAAAACTTAAGCCTTTCTTCATAAGAGCAACCCTTTGTTCCATTCACTAATCTTGTTTTCCTTCTCTGTACTCATTCCAGCATCACTACAGCCTACTTGAAATGAGGCCTCCAGACCTGTATACAGTACTCGAGGTGTGGCCTGACCATTGCCTTATACAACGGAATAATCACCTCCTTATCCCTGGTAGAAAAATTCCTGTATATCATTGACAAGACACAATGAGCTACTCTTTGCAGCTCGTCTGCACTGTTCAGAGAACTTCATATCTGCCTGCACAATTACACCCAGGTCCTTTTCATTCTCTACTACTGTCAGTGTAGTACCACAGTGTTGATATGTTGCTCTGGGGTTGCTGTTTCCCACATGTAGTACTTTACATTTGTCAATGTTAAACTTCATTTGCCACCTCTCAGCCCATCTGCTCAACCTTTCCAGATCCTGTTGCAACAGCATAGCATCAGTAGTGAGTTTAACAACCCTGCCAACCTTTGTATCGTCTGCAAACTTGGACATTAAACTTGATATACCATCATCAATATCATTTATAAATACAGAAAACAATAATGGACCCAACACTGAACCCTGAGGGACTCCACTAATAACATTAGTCCACGATGAGCAGTGTCCATTGATTACCACTCTCTGTCTTCTCTCCCTCAACCATCCCTTTATCCCTAACAGCAGTTTGCCTCCAATGCCACACTGCTCCAATTTGTGCAGCATTCTTCCCTGTGCAACAGTATCAAAAGCCTTTCTAAGATCCAAGTATATAATATCAAATTTATTCCCTGCATCCAGTTCTTTTGTGACTGCATCATAGTATCTAATCAAAATGGTCAGGCAAGACTTTCCCTTAACAAAACCATGCTGTGTCCGAGCTATAACTGAAATCTTGTCTAGATGATCCTGCAGTGCTTCTTTAACCAGTGCCTCCATTAAATTTCCTGGAACAGAAGTTAAACTCACAGGTCTATAATTACTTGTATCAGCCTTTGATCCTCCTTTGTGAATTGGGGTCACATTTGCACATCTCCAGTCTATGGGTACCTCCCCTGAGTCCAAAGACGCTCTCATAATTATGGCTAAGGGTTTGCTTACTTCCTTTGCTGCCTTCTTTCATATAACTGGATAGATCCCATCCACCACAGGTGCCTTTCTTGTGTTATCTTGAACAATTTCTCCTCTACTTACCTCTCAGTTGTTACAAAATCATCTAGCTCACTTCCAGAGTTTACTTCATCTCAGGCATTCCCCTTCATCATGTGTGAATGTAGATGCAGAATACTCATTTAGTTTGTTAGCCACCTGAGCAGGATCCTCAACTGTTGAACCATCAATATACAGTGGACCAATCTGATTTATCCCTTTCCTTCTAGAGTTTACATAGGTAAAGAACTCTTTTCTGTTTTTCTTTTCATCCTTTGCTAATGATTTCTCATAATCTGCCTTTGCCTGCCCAATCTCCTTTGTGACTTGGTTACAGACCAGCTTATATCTATCATAGGCTTCCATGTAACCCATTAATTTATATGTATCCCATGCATTTTTCTTCTCTGCCATATGTCTCATTAGTTCATCTGACATCCATTTAGGCCTAAACCTTGAACAATATTTCTTAGTTGGTATGTAAAGCCTAGTAGCTTCCAAGATAAGTTCTTTGAATGCTTCCCATTTTGAATTTGCTGTTGGTAACATCATCAGTTGGTCCCACTGTATAGAATTTAAATACTGTCTCAGACTATCATAGTCACCTTTACGAAAGCAAAAACCCTTCCCTTTACCCCTGATGGTAGTTACCTTTTTGAGTAAATCCCACTTCAGCACACTGTGATCACTGCCACCTAGTGGTTCCTTTATCTGCAGATTCTTAATGCATGAAGAATCATTACTGAAAATCAGATCAAGACTATTACTCCCTCTAGTTGCCTCCCAAACATGCTGATGTAGAAAACAATCATCCAATAAATCCACAAAAGCCTTGCTAGTGTGTGAGTGACCAACCCACAAATTCCAATCAATATCTGGGAAATTAAAATCCCCCATTATAAGACTCTCTGATTTACTGGCCCACTCTATTTCCCTGTACAGTTTCTTATTATACTCATGAGAGTCATTAGGCCTATAGCACACTCCTACTCTCAATTTTGATCTCCCAATGCTTATGTCACACCAAACTGACTGGACACTGCACTGTCAGTGATGTCGACTGGCTTCACTTCCTTGGATTTTTTGTGTTTCTTAAGTAATAGCATAACCCCTCCTCCCTTCCTATCCTGTCTATCCTTTCTATACACATTGTACTCCCCAAATTCCAGTTCTCCATTCCTTATATCTGTGTGACACCACGTCTCTAATATCCTAACGATATCTGCCTTTGATGTTTTGAGCAATACCTCAAATTCATCAAGTTTATTTACCAAACTCCTAGCATTGGTGTACACACAAGTATACATGCACCTGTTCCTATTCTTAACTACCCTAACACAACCCATGTGTTTACTTGTACTGCAATGACTCCCAGCAGTCTCTGAAATAATATCCTGCATCTTGTTTTCCAGGCTGCTTCTCATTCCAGTAATCTTGTCTAGATGATCCTGCAATGCTTTTTTAACCAGTGCCTCCATTAATTTCGCTGGAACAGAAGTTAAACTAACAGGTCTGTAATTACCTGTGTCTCCCTTTGATCCTCATTTGTGGATTGGGGTCACATTTGCACAACTCCAGTCCATGGGTACCACCCCTGAGTCCAGGGAAGCTCTCATAATTATAGCTAAGGGTTTGCTTACTTCCTTTGCCGCCTCTTTTAATATAACTGGATAGATTCCATCCACCCCAGGTGCCTTTCTTGTGTTTATCTTCAACAATTTCTCCTCCACTTTACTCTTAGTTATTACAAGATTATCTAGCTTACTGCCAGAGTATAGTTGAATACACCTCTGACATTCCCCTCCCTGAATAACTCCTCATGTGTGAATGTTGATGCAAAATATTTATTCAGTTTGTTAGCTACCTGAGCAGGATCATCAACAATTGAACCATCGATATCAAGCGGACCAATCTGATTCTTCCCCTTCTGTCTAGAGTTTACATAAGTAAAGAACTCTCTGCTGTTTTTCTTTGCATCCCTTTTCAGAGATTTCTCGTAGTCTGTCTTCGCTTGCCTAACCTCCTTTGTAACTTGGTTACAGACCAGCTTATATCTATCATAGGCTTCTGTGTCACATGTAAATTTATATGTATCCCATGCATTTTTCTTCTCTGTCACTTGTCTAATTAGTTCATCTGACATCCATATAGGCCTAAATCTTGAACAATATTTCTTTGTTGGTATGAAAAGCCTAGTGGCTTCCAAGATTAATTCTTTGAATGCTTCCCATTTTGAATTTGCTGTTGGTAACATCATCAGTTGGTTCCACCGTATAGAATTTAAATACTGTTGCAGACCACCGTAGTCACCTTTACGAAAGCAAAAACCCTTCCCTTTACCCTTGATGGTAGTTACCTCTTTGAGTAAATTCCACTGCAGCATACTGTGATCACTGCCACCTAGTGGTTCCTTTATCTGCAGATTCTTGATGCATGAAGAATCACTACCGATGATCAGAGCAAGAGTATTACTCCCTCTAGTTGCCTCCCTAACATGCAGGAGCAACAATTCTCTGTTTAGAAGTCTATGTCACCTTGGGGGTTGCCACTGTGTTTGATGATGTTTAAGTGCAAGCTCTTGAACATCATGCAACACACAAAAAAGCAAAAGTTATGGTTTATGCAAAAAAGGTTACAGTCTTCTCTTTTTTACCATTCAAGGAACAGTTTACCAGCATGCATGCGATGTCATATGGCTGTTACAGGACCTTACTATAGAACTGTACTGTGCACTTTGCAGGATCACATTTGTTGCAGATGACCACAACTGCACATAGGTAGGTGTGTATGCTGCATCACGATCATGTGAGACCTCACATTGCTCATACTGTCATCTAGCACTTAGCCAGAATTAATGTCAAATATGTTCCTCGTCTGCTTTACAGCCCTGACTTGCAGGTGTGCCTCTGTAGCCAGCTGGGCAGGAGCAGCAGTGCGTAGCACACGCTTATTGATTAGACTGGGGTTCGAGCCCATGACTACCAAATATGGAGGATGCGGAAAGGTCAAGCAACTAAGGCCATACTGCTCCCCGGAGCAGTATGGCCTTAGTTGCTAATGCTCCTAAAAACCAAATAACAAACAAACTGACTTGCACCTTGCAATTTTTTTTTTATTTTCTAAGTTAAAGAAGGAGCTGTGAGGAATATGCTTCCAGTTGTCAGAAGTTGTAAAAAAGTCGGAGGTGATTCTCAAACAGATGCCAAAAAATAGCTTTGACCACGTTTTTAAAGAATGGCAGAAACTTTGGAGTAAGTGCCTCCCATCAAATGGGAACTACTTTGTGAAGGACAATTGAAATATTGATGATTAATAAAGGTATGTTGTGAAAAAAACATTATGATCATTCTTTATTAAGCAGGCCCTCGTAGAGAAATAGTGCACTGCACTTGCCACTAATTTATTGGGTGTGCATACTGCACTACAGAAATCAATCAAGATACTGTTTCATATTCCTTTGAAGTGCTGTTTTGTGCACCCTCATATCATAGTCACCTACATAGCATTACTAATCTTATATAAAGATATAAAATAAGATATATATATTTGGACTGAGAAATGGCAATTGAGGTTTAAGATTGGTAAATCAAGGTACTGCACATGGGCAGTAGTAATTCCCTAATTCACCAATTAGGTGATACCACATTCAAGTTGGTGGAGACCAAAAGAGACCTAGGGATAATTGTACAATCCAACATGAAGTTCTTTGAATAGTGCATACAGGCTACTAGAACAGCTTATGGGGCTCTGTCAGTGATATACAGAAACTTTTCCAGCAGGGACAACGAGGTGGCTATCCCGTTCTATAAGTAAATGTTTAGGCTAATCTTGAGTATTGTTAGAGGTTTGGAAGCCTCATTTTAAAAAAGAAGTGGACCTCTTGGAATAAGTGAAGAGAAGAGCAACCAGATTAGTCAGAAATGTAAAGGGGCACTTTTACCACAAAATACGTCTGTTCTACAAATTGTAGTTCTTGGAAACTAGGCACTTTTGAGAAGTGTGTTAGGCTCTAAATGGATTGAATAAACTTGATGATGATATTCTAACTTTTTCTCAGACTTGCCCACAATGGGACATAAATTTAAAAAGGGTGGCTATAGGATAGATGTGAAAATCTGTTTTCAGCTGGAGAGTGATAGATTATTGAAATAAACTACCATATGGTGTTATGGAATGGATAGTTTGAATAAATTTAAGGAAGAATTTATTTGACATATTATTAGAGGTGCCAGACAGATGAGGTGGGTAGTGTTTTTTTTTTTGGCTGATGCTCTGTAAGCTTGCTTTCTTTCATCATTTGTCTCTACTACTACTAATAATAATATGACATACATATGATAAAATTTTAATAGTGCATTTAAAGTCTTGAGTATTTGTTTTTTAATTGCAAATTAAGCAAAATATAGTCTTGAAAGAAAGTTTAATCACATTTAACTTTTTCAGTGCATCACTGATTTCTTCTAAAATTTTATGAGGGATATTACACACTTACGCCCCAGATGTGAATGAAAAAAATGTGAATCAACATGAATTTATGCATTTGATAATCTGAAATGCATGTTACAACCAAAATGATTTTAACAACTATGTTCCAGTTTATTGGATGTTATTAGTGGATGTATTCCAACAGTAGATCAGTTTGGGTTGACTCTGAATGTCTCCAGCCAATATAATATCAGTATAACATAATTAATTATATTTGGTGGAGATATTACGTATATACACTTATGAGACAATCCTGTATGTCCAAATGTATAATTTGGGATAGAAAGTTGAAATGAGTAACAACTTCTCACTTCAGTTTTGGATAGTTCAGTAAAATTAAAAATCAACCTAATATTATATTTTTTGTAATTCACCATTTGTGATGCCACACAGGAAAGGCTTTAAATATAAATGATTAGTATAATTGTATGACTGAAGTTGAATTATTCTGTTGAACAAATGTTGACCCCTAGGAATTTTCATAGGGAGGAAGTGAAGAAAATTAGTAATTGCTTATATTTGTGACGATTTTAGTAATTCAGTAATTTTATTCTCTGTTGGCTCCTGTCTTCAATTTTATTTATACATGTGTAGTAGAATTACCTTTGCATTTTACTAAGCATCACTTACTGATGAATTCTCAGTAAAACTGCAAGTTCTGAAAGATATTTTTGTGATGTATTCCATATAATGGTAATATATGCGTGTATGTATTATACAGTGTATACATATATGTGTATCTTTCTGTATGTGTGTATACATATAAATTCTGTAGTATGTATACAAATTATTATATTTACTCTGTATTTTACATCAATCATTGCCTTTATCATTATGGATTTACTTGCATATTATGCTCATAGAAGCTGGCTTTATTGTAAACTTAGTTAATATAATAAATTTAATGTAACTTGTACAAATATAAAAATAAAATAATTTATATTATTAAATAATATATTTTACTATTTTATAATTTTTTAACATTGATTTATTATTTTTTATTAACTAATAAAATTAAAATTTATTAAATTATATATAAAAATAATTTTGACATCATATACTTAAATTTCATAAAGCTTTTACACAAAAGATTCCTATGCAGATTGGAGCAGGGTAATAATGAATAAAAAATTGATACTATGGATAATAACCACTCTGTCTTCTCCCACTTACTCATCCCTTTGGATGAGTGAGTGGGAGAAGACAGAGTGGTTATTAATGGCAGGGGTGTTCCTAGGGTATGTGGCACCTGGGTGGCAATTGAAATTTGGCCCCCCTTTAAAATTTTTTTCATATGTGTATGTAAGTTTCAGGCACCCCTTGAATGTTGATGCCCGGGTGCAGTTCACCCGTTGCACCCTCGGGATGGCCCACCCCAGATTAACGGGACACTGCTCTTCTTAGACAAATATTATTAGAGGAGTCCTCCAGCATTCAGAGCTGCGCTTGTTCTTTCTATATTTATTAACAATATTGATGAAGGCATATTAGGCATAATGTCTAAGTCTGCAGATCATATGATACAAAGGGTGGTTAATGACGGTAATGAATGTATGTTACTGCAACAAGATCTAGAAAAATTAGGCAGATGGGCTGAGAAGTGGCAATTGACATTTAATATTGAAAAATGCAAGGTACTTCATATGGGGGGAAAGAAATCCCAGATTACTGTGCCAGCTATGTGGTACCACACTCAGAGCAATAAAGCATGAAAAACATGTGGGGGTAATCGTCTAGTCAGATATGAAGTTCTCCGAGCAGTGCAAATAGTCTTCCAGGACAGTTCATGGTGTTTTGTCAATGATATACAGGAATTTTTCCAGCAGGGATAGGGAGGTGATTATTCCTTTGTATACGGCAGTGGTTAGGACACATCTTGAATACTTCATACAGGTCCAGAAGTCTCATTTTAGGAAGGACGTGGATCTGTTGGAACGGGTGTAGGAGAAGAGCAATAAGAGTGGAGAGGGGAAACAGAGGGTGTGCTCTTACCTGAAAAGGCTTCAGTTTTGCAGATTGCAGCATCTGGAGAGTAGGCAAATGCAAGGAGATTAATTGAGCTGTTTAAGGCTTTGAATAGATTGATTAAGCTCAGTGCTGATGGAATCCTTCCTCTTGCTCAGTTACATACATGAGGGGCATAAATTCAAATTGAGGAAGGATGTCTGCAAGTCAGATGTGTGAAAATTTGCCTTCAGCCAGAGGGTAGATGATTGTTGCAACAAACACACATCTGGCTTTTTGGAAGTCAGGTTAGATTAGTAGTTGATTAAATTCAAGCAAGAACTAATTAAACTGTTAGAGGTGATGAATGGCTGAAATGGGAATTGGTTTTTTTTTTTGAGTGATGCTGTATAAGCTTGCTTTCATGCATCATTTCTAGTAATAATAATAAACAAATTATATTGGGATCGTGCCATAATGGGGGTAATTGTGCAGTCAGATATGAAGTTCTCTGAGCAATGCACGCAAGCTTCCAGGACAGCTTATGGGATTTTGTTAATGATAAACAGGAATTTTGCCAGCAGAGAAAAGGAGATGATTATCCCATTATATAAGGCAGTGGTCAGGCCACATCTTCAGTACTGCATACAGGTCTAGAGGCCTCATTTTAGGAAGGAGGTGGCGCTGCTGGAATGAGTACAGAGGAGGGCAATGAGATTGGTGAGGGGAACAAAGGGGTGTGCTCTTTCCAAGAAGGACTTCAGTTCTACAAATTGCAGTGTCTGGATCACCTGCAAAGTGATCTGATTGAGGTGTTTAAGGCTTTTAGTGGATTGAGCAAGCTCAGTGCTGATGGGATTCTTCCTCTTGCTCTGATCACACACATTAGGGGGCACAAATTTAAATTGAGGGAGGAAGGACGGTTGTAAAATAGATGTGCAGAAGTCTGCCTTTAGCCAGTGAGTAGTTGATTGCTGGAGCAAACTACCATCTGTTGTTGTGGAAGTTGATAGCTTAAATAAATTCAAAGAAGAACTAGACAAACTGTTAGAGGGAACGAATAGGGGAAATGGGAAGTATAGTTTTTTTTTTTTTTTTTTTTTGGTTGATGCTGTTTAAGCTTGCTTTCTTGCATCATTTGCCACTGCTAATGCTAATAATGGACAAGATGATCCTGTACAACAGACCAGAGCTAACTTTCATCTACAAGAAGGAAATGGCTACTGAAACTAGAACTAGCGACCAGACAATCCCTGATCCAAATTAATACTCCCAGTCAAATACTGGTCTGCTTGAACCTTCACTCATGACCGTCACATGTGTTGAAGCAGTGGGCAATGTAATGTCATGACAGCACTGCCAATCACGTTATATGGAGCACTAATCATCCCAGTTTTCTATCAGATCATAATAATGATCAAAATTGTGCCTTGAACGCTAACATATTCTCCACCTGAAGCCAGTCACTAGTCATAACAGATACTTTCCAATTCGAAGGTAATTCTCCAAGAATTAATGCTGAAATTACAGTGTTGACGCCTCCTCTACAGCCAGACAGTGCAGCTTTCGTGATCCACCTAATTTACCAATTAAGGTCCCAAATCGAAGATCTCAAGGATGAGGTTTACTCACTGAGAAACCAAAATAAGCATATTACTCATATGCTCTTGGACCTCTGTTCTTTGGCTAGCCAAAATGGTAAGCTGACATCTCAGGCACCAATAATACCCAAAAGGACAAAAACCACTCATCCAGTAAAGCCTCATAGCCTTATAAAGCCTGGCTCCCACACCCAAATCCAATCAAGACAATCACTAGGGAGTTCTGCAGACACTCCGACTGAGCATGTTAGCATGGACCGATCATGCACTCATCAGAAAGACATACTCAGATACTCAGTGGCTGGTGAGCAACCACAGCTTCATGCTATTGAAGAAGTATTCCAGCGAGAGAACCGACCAGGAAATAAAGACTCACTACAGGCTCAAGAACAAAACAATAATTTAACTAATGCCCATCATGTTCTGCCCACCGAAGACCCCCCCCCCCCCCCCCCCCCCCCCCCCCCCCCCCCCCCCCCCCCCCCCCCCCCCCCCCCCCCCCGACCAAACTTCTCTCGTCATAATATGAGCAGATGGGCTGAGAGGTGGCAAATGAAGTTTAACATGACAAATGTAAAGTACTACACATGGGAAACAGCAACCCCAGAACAACGTATCAACTCTGTGGTACTACACTGACAGTGGTAGAAAATGAAAGGGACTTGGGGGTGGTTGTGCCGGCAGATATGAAGTTCTCTGAGCAGTGCAGATGGGCTGCAAGAGTAGCTCATGGAGTATTGTCAATGATATACAGGAATTTTTCCAGCAGGGATAAGGAGGTGATTATTACATTGTATAAGGCAATGGTCAGGCCACACCTAGAGTATTGTATACAGGTCTGGAGGCCTCATTTCAAGAAGGATGTAGAGCTGCTGGAACGAGTACAGAGAAGGGCAACAAGATTAGTGAATGGAACAAAGGGGTGCTCTTACGAAGAAAGGCTTAAGTTTTGCAAATTACAGTGTCTGGAGACTAGGCACCAGCGATTTGATCTGATAGAGGTGTATAAAGCCTTGAATGGTTTAAGCATGCTCAATGCTGATGGGATTCTTCCTCTAGCTCAGAAAAATCACCTGAGAGGGCATAAATTCAAATTGGGGAAAGACAGATGTAGGATAGACGTGCGGAAATTTGCCTTTAGCCAGCGGGTGGTTGGTTGGTGGAACAGACTTCCATCCCTTGTGGTGGAGGTTGATAGCCTAAATAAGTTTAAGGCTCAGCTGGACAGGTATTTTGAACGAACAGAGGGGTGAAGTGGAAGTGGTTTTTTTTTTTTTTGGCTGATGCTGCATAAGCTTGCTTTCTTGCATCAAATGCCTTACTAATGCTAATGCTAATACCTACGTCCCATCTGGAGATATACAAAATTCCCTCATTCCAGCAGCCAACCCCGCCCCATATTCCTCAGGATGCCGCCGAGCTACCAATATTGATTGCCCTCCCCATCATGCTGTTATCACTAACCAGACCTCTTTATCCCGTCAAGTAACAGCCTCCAAATCTTGTCTGACACTGGCCGAGAAATATAATATCTCCGTCGTTCCCACGAGACCCAAAATCTTCTCCTCCAGATTTGGACCTAGAATCTCTCCTGAATCTATTAGGAGAATGTTTATTAAGGAGCATAACCTCTCAGTTCAGGTTAAACGCTTAAAAGTCTGCAAACATCCTATGCTTCCTTCCTTATAATGTGTTCACCCGCTGTCTACAAAAAGGTTGTAGATCCTGACTCCTGGCCCCAAGAAATATATATCAGACCATTTTCTGAGGAAAACAGACCCCATCAACAATCTCAACTAATTCACCCTCCTCGATAGCAATCAAGGCCTCAAGGAGACAAGTATGAATGCTCCCCGCTCCAGGTATTGTCTCAAAATGGGCACAGCATAAATCACAATTATACTAGTGGTGAATCACATCAGCATCATCAAACTGATTCCATCAGCCTGCGATCACCAGTAATAAACAGTTTGGGAATGCTCATCTCAACATGGGTCACGAATTGACGAACTCGAAAGCCTGCCATCAATAAAAATGAGGTATGTACCTTAAAAAAGATCCCCCGGAATTATGCAGTCAGAGTCTTGTACCAGAATGTTAGAAGCCTTCGCAATAAGCTGGATACCATTGACCAAATTCTCCTCGCCAGTGATATCAATATCCTCTGTGTCACCGAGACCTGGCTTGATAAAGACCAAGAATATTTTATATCCTGTGTTCCAGCTGGATATAAATCTGCTTTCATTCTAGAGTTGGGCAAAGAGGAGGTGGTGTTGCAATTTTCTTTAAGAGCTCACAAACCTCACTCATTCATCAAGTCTCTAGCCAAACATCAGTGCTTGCTATTACTCTCAGCTACCATAGGGTCCTCATAGATGTAGTTGTTATATATATACCCCCAGCACCTTCTTATGAAGCCATCCATGAAATATCTAACTGGATCATCAACCAGCTTTATCCTTCAGCCTTGCACTTCGTCTGTGGAGATTTTAATCTTCCTCCTTAGCTAGCTAACCTTCAGCAAATGCTCCCATCAAACTTATCTTGTACAGGGTTACAAATGATCAACGATCTCCCGACAAGAGGTAACAACCAATTAGATCTCATCCTTGCTTCTTTTCCTTGCACACCTGATTACCTGCCAGAGACTTATTTCAATTCGGACCACAAGCCAATTGGTGTTTTTTTTACACATACCTGCTCCAAACTTCAATGTTGTGAATTCGACTAATACCAAAGTAATAGTAAGTCCCAAGTTTTTGAGTATTTCTAAATGTGTTGAGGCTGCCTCATGGACAGTCTTAGAAAATTGTGACCTAGAAATTGCAGTGAATTTGCTTACTAGCTGGCTTAAGATTATTGTGACATTTGCAGCATAAAAGAGAATTTCCATCATGCCTCGGTCCAGAGCATGGTGGACTCCCCATCTTAACATGAGCTTCAAGTTAAAGCAGCATCTGCACAAAATGTGGAAGCAGTCGCACAGTATGCAAGACAGGATAGCCTACTCCAGAGCTCGCGCAACATTTAATAAGCAGAAATCAAAAGCAATTTAGCATTATATGGATAGACCCCTTCATAGTGGAAAATGCCCCTACTCTGAGTGGCCTTCTGATTTCCCCCTAAATCTTGAACCTGACCAGTGGCTTGGCTTCATATCTAGATTTGCTTCAAACACGGAACAATGTCCTGATCTTCATACTCCAACAACTAGAATCCCACCTGACACTCTGTTGGCAGTATCAATCTCCAGGGAACAGCTTATTGCTGCCATTAATTCTACATCAGCTTCTGCGGCAGCAGGTGCTGACGGAATCCCCCAATTCATTATTAAAAGATTTAGCCCATATATTTTGGATCCCCTTCTAACTATTTTTAATGCTGTTTTGTCAAGCCACTTCTTTCCCCAGCAGTGGAACATCTACCTTCTGAAGCCTGTCCCCAAAATTCAATCTCCTTCACTTCTTAAGCATTACCGACCAATCTCCAATGCCTCAAGTCTTCTAAAGCTCCTTGAGAAGGTACTTCTCCCTGTTCTAACTAAACAACTTCTTCCACATCAGCCTCCTCAAATCCATTACTCCCTTCCTCATAGATCCACTGTCTTAGCCACCACCAGCTCTATCCTCTCTGCGTTTGAATCCCAAGCAGAGCTTGCAGTCACCTATGTAGACCTTGAAGCAGCTTTCGACTCTATAAACGTTCCTGTAATGCTGAAGCTACTTTCAGACCACTACCAGACACCCTACAGTTCCTCACGTCACTCTTTCGAAACAAAAATAATCCAGCTTATTGTCCATGGGCACATATACGAGCGAAGTATCTCTTCAGGCGTATCTCTTCAGGTGTCTTATCTGGGCTCTTGTTCACAGCACTTATCTCTCCACTTGTTGAGTCCAGGTATGATATAAAGCTCCTCACACCGATTTCTCCATACGATGATCTTCTCATGATAACAGGATCAATTAATAATACACTGACGGAAATTGAAAACTACCTCAACCAGTTCAGATTAAAAATAAACCCAGAAAAATCTGAATTTATGATATTCTCTTTAAAGAAAATGCCTTCTTATATTCAGCTCATTCTGTGTAATTCTCCAATTCCCATCATCAGTAAGCATACTGATCTCGGGGTTGTGTTTGATCCTAAGCTCTGCTTCAGTTACCACATAGACAAGCTCCTCACCCTGGCAGCTCGACTCCGATGGATTGCCAAACAGCATCTACATTATATAAATGAAGTCACAACTACTAGAAAATATATAAAAATCACTGTATACTCTCTGCTTTTATATACTGCAGAGATATGGCCATCAGCTGCCACTAGCACAATCAGGCCACTTTTTTCTGCTGAGTTTTGGCTCTTAAAATGGGCCATAAACAAACATAAACTTCCTCCACAGCTAAGGACAACTGAAATGGCCAGCTTGATTCAAATTCACAGGCTTCCCACGCTGATTAGGGTGACACGTCTTACCACGACTATCAAAATGATGTTTGGCGAGATTTTCGACACCATCATTCTGGGACCTGTGCTCATGGAGCGTCCCTCAGTTTTCCCTCAGAGCGACTTCAACTCTATGCCTACATCTCAGCCATCTCCACCTATCCGATAGGTTCCTGCCTTTTCAGCTACTTTCGTGTGCCCAGTCCTTGGATGCTGACCTTAATAAGTTCGCTTCTGAAAGGGAATACAGACGTCACATCGTTGAATTGTACTTCCCTGTACCTGATCCTTCTCCTCGAAGCTCATCTTAATGCTATAAGCCATCAATACCACCTGATGTGAAGACAGCATACTAACTCTTCAGTATGACAGTTAGTAATGATGGACTAACTACTTCTGTTCAGTGCAAAGAACGTTGCCTGTTTATACTACTATATGTATATAAAATTATTTGTTTCCGCCAATATCTTCTTTATGTATTGTATTGTAAATAACTGTATGATACTTGGAGTTTGGGGTTGTACTTACACATATGCATTTCCTATGTTTTATATATCAATGCCCCCTATTTATATTGTATTATTACTGTTAACCACTGGCCTGGTGGCCGTGAAGGGCAACATTGCAATTATCGAATTGTATTATGATTATTATTATTATTATTGCAATAAAGATTTCTTATCTCTTGCTCGACGTAGTGGTGCCCAACACCAGCAACCTCCAGAAAACCTACAAGGAAAAGATCAGGAAGCACACAGACCTAAGTCAGGAAGTCAAATAAATGTGACATATGGAACAAGTAATGACCATCCCAATCACCGTATTAACCACTAGCATGCTGCCAAAGAGCCTCCATAAGAAACTAGCAGCAATAGGCCTCTCAGAGAATACTTGTAGGAATACTTTCTGGAGTTCTGTTACATAGAACTCCAGAAAGTCGTAATCCTGAGAGTCATAATAATAATAATAACTAATAATGGAAAAGATTATCCTGTACAACAGACCAGAGGTAACTCTCATCTACAAGAAGGAAATGGCTGCCTACCCCCTGCTTGACATAGTGGTGTCCAATACTAGCAACCTCCAGAAAATCTAGAAGGAAATATGACAATCTATGACATAAATTCACCCTTGGGGCTCACATGGCACACCCAGGGTTCTGCGCTGGATATCATCATTCTTCTCTTTCTCGGTGATTCCCTTCTCTCTCTTCCAATGTTTGTAAAATACATTCAAAAAATATAGCTGATATTTGTTTGATGTATATTATATGTAATATTTTATATATATGTGATAAATTAATTTTAAAAAATGATATGTAAACTAATATTGGCTATATGGTGAAAATAGCTTTACTTTTGTTAACATTCATCCATTTATTTATGTGTACCCTTGTAATATTTTTTAATGGCCATGTTTACATAAATTAGTTTGAAGTGATTTTTATATATTTAAATTTCAATTATATTTTCTATCATTTCATTACTAATTTAGAATTAGCATTAGTAGAGGCATATGATGCAAGTAAGCAAGCTTATATAGGATCAGCCAAAAAAATAAATAACATTAAAAAAACATTCCTATTTCAC
Organism: Mastigoproctus giganteus; assembly: GCF_048544385.1. Classification (NCBI taxonomy): domain Eukaryota; kingdom Metazoa; phylum Arthropoda; class Arachnida; order Uropygi; family Thelyphonidae; genus Mastigoproctus; species Mastigoproctus giganteus. The sequence continues at coordinate 127,127,063 of NC_143582.1, forward strand.
CCATCCATTTATTCCAAATGCATGCCTCCAAATGCAGTCTGCCTTGAACTTAAGTTGTTGACCTCCACTACAACAGATGGAAGTTTGTTCCAACTATCAACCACTGAGTAAAGCAAACTTCTGCACATCTATTCTACAATTGTCTTTTCTCAATTTTAATTTATGCCCTCTCATGTGAGTAATCTGAGCAAGAGGAAGAATCCCATCAGCATTGAGCCTGCTCAAACCATTCAAGGCCTTATACACCTCAATTAGATCATCTTGGTGCCTAGTCTCCAGAAGCTGCAATTTGCAGAACTTTCTTGGTAACAGCAACCCTTTGTTCCACTTGCCATTCTCGTTGCCCTTCTCTGTACCTGTTTCAGTAGCTCTACATCCATCTAAAAAAGGAGGCTTCCAGTCCTCTATACAATACTCAAGATGTGGCCTGACCATTGCCTTATACAATCACATCCTTATCCCTGCTAGCAAAATTCCTGTATATCATTGACAAGACACCATGAGCTACTCTTGCAGCCTGTCTGCACTGCTCAGAAAACTTCATATCTGATTACACAATTACCCCAGGTCCTTTTTAATCTCCACTACCATGAGTGTAGTACCACCCAGTTGATACATTACTCTGGGGTTACTGCTACTCATTTGCAGTACTTTACATGTGTCAATGTTAAACTTTAGTTGCCACCTTTCGGCCAGTGTTGAATCTAGCAGGGTGCCTGGGGGTTAGTTTCACCACCAGTGGAATAAAATTCCTCCCTGGTGAAAAATAGTAATTTTTATTTTATAAAACGGCAATTTAATATATTTATGTCAAATAAACACAACATGAAAAATCACATCGCCTAAGTGTGATTTTTTTATGTGAACCCCAAACACGAGAGGTATTAGAACCTATAGTACTTAGTATCGTGCTTGGGTTAGAGGTTGAGAAGACGAAAGAAGATATTTGTTGACATTGGACTTGAACTTCTGTAGATTGTAATTTTCAGGAAATACGTATGAAGGAAGGTTGTTCCAGAAAACGGCAGTTGAATGAATAAATGAGGAAGATGAAAAGTTGGTTCTGTGGGTTTGAAGTTGGACAGTAAATGGATGTTGGCTGGTGGCAGCATGTGTTCGGATTTTTTTGAAAGAGAGAGCGGGAATTATAGAAGCCAATTCAGAAGAACAGTGCCCATGGAAGTATCTGTAGAAGAGGCATGCAGCAGAAACAGTACGTCTATGAGAAAGCGAGTGGAGAGACTCTGTTAGAGATGAATCATTAATTAACCTAACTGCCCTCTTCTGAATGGAATCAAGAAGCCTGAGAGAGGTTTTGGGGGCACCACCCCAGATGTGGGAACAATATTCCATGGCAGGGCAGATTTGCGATTTATACAGAGTGAGCAGCTGTTTGGAAGAAAAGTAATGCCGAGAGCGAAAGAGAAAACCAAGTTTTTTAGATGCAGAGGAAGCAATATTTGTAATGTGCTTGTGCCAAGAGAGATTAGAAGTCAGGGTAATCCCCAAAAGAGATATATATCATTTTGCCTAGAAATCGGAGTGTCACTAAAGATAAGCATAGGAGCAGAAGAATCCTTTTTGCGAGATATAAGACAAGACTGAGTTTTAGAAGGGTTGAAATCAACTAAGTTGTCTTTGCCCCATTGGAGAATTACCTGAAGATCGGCATTTAAGGAATTGGTAGCAGATTTTCGAGAAGTTGAAGCTGATTGAGCAGGACATGGTTTCTCAAAATTGAAAGTGGAATGCAACGTGCTATCATCGGCAAAACTATGGATAGGATTTCCAGTCAATGGAAGAAGGTCATTAATATACAAGAGGAAAAGAGTGGGGGAAAGAACTGAACCTTGGGGGACACTGGCATTAGTGGAGAAGTTAGAAGACAGAGAGCCATCTACCATCACCCTCAGTGAGCGATCAGAGAGAAAACTGGATAACCAATTACTAAAAACAGTTGGCAAACCATAAGATGGAAGCTTGTTTAGAAGACCTTTATGCCAAACACGATCAAAAGCCTTTGAGATGTCAAGAGCAACTACTTGTGTTTCACCGAACCTTTCCATTGAATTAGTCCATAAATGGGTAACATAAGCCAGAATATTACCAGTGGATCGACACTGACGGAATCCATACTGGCGATCGTTGATCAGACGGAAGATTTCTAGGTAGTTTAAGAGTTGGCAGTTAATTGATTTCTCCATTACTTTAGAAAGAGTAGAAGTAATTGCAATGGGACGATAATTGGATGGGAGGGATTTGTCACCCTTTTTAGGAACTGGCTGGATATGAGCAAATTTCCAAGCAGAAGAAAAACACCTTTGGAATAAGAAAGTGAAAAAAGGCGGCAAAGAATAGGAGTAAGTTCAGGAGCACAGGTTTTGAGAACAAGTGGAGAAATACCATCAGGACCTGGAGCTTTGTTAGCATCAAGATTAATCAAAATCCTTCTGATATCCTTTTGACGGAAGACCACAGGAGGCATTTAATGGAGTGTGTTGGGAATACTGGGAGGTGTTTTACCAAGATCATTAATACATGAGCTGGAAGAAAAATGGGATGCTAGCAGGTCAGCTTTATCCTTGGCTGAAGTGACAACAGAACCATCTGATTTGGACAGAGGTGGGAGCAGAGATGTGCAAAAGTTGCGGCTAATAGCTTTGGCAAGAGACCAGAATGCTCGGCTACCATTAGGGCAAGAAGCAAGTTTTCTACTCTTAGCCTGTTCAAACTGTAGTTTGGACTGATTAATAACAGCTTTGCAATTGTTGCGAGCTTTGGTGTAGGCAGAAAATGACACTGAAGAATTAGAAACAAGCAACATTCTTCTCTTGAACAGCCTTAGCACATTTATTGGAAAACCAAGGTTTAGATAAAGGACGAGATTTTAAAGTGGAGTGTGGGATAAATGATTCCATTCCTGCTAGAATAATTTCACTGACACGATCTGAGCAAACGTTGACATCAGAAGTTTTGAAACAGAAATCTGACCGAAGAAAAGAAGTCTCGCAGGTCATCCGATTTTGCATTCTTGTAATGCCAAACAACACGAGGTTGGGAATAGCCATGAGATAAAGATTCCATTGGAGAAGAGACAATCACCAAGTTGTGATCTGAAGGAGCTTTCACTTCGACCGTGTACTTAGAAGGGTTGTTTGTGAGAAAAAGATCAAGCGTATTGGCTGTATGATTAGAATTGTCTGGTATTCTTGTAGGTAAATGAACAATCTGTGCTAGGTCATTAGTAATTGCAAAAGCCTCAGTATCTCGACCTGCTGGGTCGGTGTGACTAGAAAATGGAAGCCAGCTGGAGTTGTGAACATTAAAATCACCAAGGAAAATTATCTCACTGTTAGGAAAGTTGGACTGGAGAAAGTCAAGGTGCAAAGAGAGGAAGTCAAAGAGCTTCAAGTGATTAGTGGAGTTGGGAGAATGGTAGAGACAACAGATGAATTTTACACAATGAGGTAGAGAGATTTTAAGCCAGAGAAGATCAAAGAGAGGAGATCCCAAATTGCCAAGTCTCTGACAGGGAATATCAGAACGGACATATGCACAAGTACCACCTTTGAGGCGAAAGGAATCATACAGCGAATAAGTTGGGCTCTGAGATGAGCAGTAGTTGAATCAGCCGATAACTGAGATTCTGTCAGAAAAAGTACATGGGGTTTGGCAGACTGCAAGTGGAAATGGACTTCGTTGAGATTAGAATTGAGACCACGTATATTTGTGAAATGAATTAGGAAGTGCTTGGGAGGTTTAGATCTTTTCGCAGATAAGCTTGCTCTATTAGTTTGACAATTCATGGTGTATTCAACGGTAAGAGAAAGTAGGTGGGACATGCTGTGTGAAGTAATGAAATTTTTGGATATGGTGTACACGTGGTAAGAATAATCCCAGATCCTTGACATAACGTGGCCTCGACAATGCTCCCCACATACGCACTAATCAGACTCCCTCCAGTCACTATCTGGTAGAGTAGAGGTAGCAAGATTATACACTAGCCGATCCAGAAGCCTCCTAGAGAGTTACCAATAGGTTCGGTCCAGTATACTAAGTAGCGTCCGGCCTGCGAACACAATTTTAGAGCTGTACCCTCGAAATGTAAGAAATATTGGATCTCGCCACGACGTTCATCATAACCTCAAAAGTCATCAATCATACTCCATGATGGAAGAGATAGGGAAGGGTTGACCGGAACTTAGCTCTAGAGACTAAATATGGGTTCTACCACTTCAAGCCTCCAATAAGCAAAGTGGTGGTATTTCACCGGTTGATGAGAGTCATCTACCACCTAGTACTGCCTGGTAACATAGAGGGTCGGCGTTTCTCCATGTTGTGTGTGCTCCACACCTCGACCCCTGCTTATGTTGGTTCACACCTGGGTGGTCACCCACCATGTACTTTTGCATGGAGGTTATACCCAGGATTACTAACAGTCCCACCATTGTGAAGGTGCAAGCAGAGGATTTGGCTGTCACAGACCATCCGGACTTTGCCTAAATTGGGTCCACTTGACTTGAGTGTCACCCGAATATCAGTTCCATCAGCATTTTAGACTCCCAGGTAGCAAGTACAGCTTGTCTGGTATATCTGAGAGAATGTCTGTGATACTTGTTAGGTGGTACACGGTAATGATAAATCACTAAAATTCAAAAGACACGGCATTTTCATAATAATTAAATGGACAATATTTCTGACTGCACAAATTGTAACTAAAAGCCACTATTTCAGGTGTCTGTATTTTTGTTTTATGGTTTTCAGGTTCCTTTATTTTCACACAAACCATCTACTCTTGACTAATTCTTTGCTTGTATATCGCAAACAAGATTGCAGGCCACGAATAGTTTTGCCTGAATGTGTTCCTGACAGATGCTATTGCAATTAAAAAGTGTCCTGCGACTTTCAGGGAAAGGCTAAATTCCTGGGCAGAGAGGAGAGTTTACTGCAGCAGCTAATTGAATCATCGTCAGTTTTTCTTTATGGTTTCCCATTCCCTTTATTTGTTTTTTTTCACAGCAAGAGTCTACTTGTGGCTAATTCTTCTTTTGTATACCACAGACAAGGCTGCAAGATGATTTGGTTGCAGCCTATAAATGCATTTTATAACCTTTTTATTATATATGCATCTGTACTTGTAAGATTGCATGAAGATAAGCTTAGAAAGCCCAAATGAGTTATCGGAAAAATTAATAAATGAAATGATTGATACACATGCAGAGAAAAAGGAAACAAGACTAAGATTATTACAACACAGTACATGTATGTTTGATTTTAATTTTTTTTTTTTTTGCAAATTTTAATTGGTGATTTCCATATTATTAACTGATTGTTGTCAGTAATGTGGTTTTTGTGAACTGACTATTAGTATTTAGATGTTAAATAATAAATATTTCCTTTTGTTATCTCATAATTCTTTTATTATAGCATTTGCAAATATGCATAATCTGTATATTTATTTTTATGCTTATTTTAAATTTATATTTATAGTAAGCATAAACATATACATTTGTTTGCAACATATACATATGTTGTGAATATTAAATAATAATAAAAAATATACACATTATTATTATTATTGTTAAGGTGCAAGGAAGCCCGAGGTTAATGATGCACCAGCCAAAAAAAATTTCCAAAATTACCCAGTGAGAAAGAGAGAGAGAGAGTAATTATATACACATGTACCCCCAAAGTTTACATCCCCCCCGGTGCATGTTTCCCCAAAATTTACATCCCCCCCCTGGTGCAAACACTCTGTATTCAACATTGCTCTCAGCCCATCTGCTCAACTTTTCCTCGCCTCGCCCTCAGCACAGCTCTGATTATAACCTTTACATTACTGCATTACAATTGTAATGCAGCCTGAAGTAATAATACCTTTTGGTAAATGTTTAAATGTATATTTGTAACATACTTCCACTCTTAACCTCATTTCCTAATTACTGTCTCCATAATATACAATTAATTATAACATTTTCCATGATTTCATTATTACTTAAACTAAGGGTACCATAGTTCAAAACATTTAAATAGAAATAATTAAGTTTAAAATGAAGTGGTTGTAGACAATTTTTAAATTCCCTACAGTGGGATTAGTTGGTCTCACTGCAGGGAATTACCAGCTGCAAATTCTAATAAGAAGCATTATTCAAGGAAGTAATCATAGACAGTAAAGACACTAAAGGGATTAAGCAAGATAAGGCAGATTGCAACAAGTCTTTAGCTAGGAATGTGAAGGAAAGTAGCAAAGAGTTCTTCATGTTAATACTAAAAAGAAAGGTATGAACTACATTGGTCTAATAGATATGACTGGTATAACTGTAGATGATCCTCAGGGTGCTGATAAAGTGAATAGATATTTTGCATCTATGTTCAGAGATGAGGAATTTTTAGGGATGGGGGATGCCAGATGTATATTAAATTCTAACAGGAGGCTAAATGATTTTGATAACTGAGAGAAAAGTGGCAGAGAGGTTCTGAGGCTGAATGTGAATAAGGTGCATGGACAGATAGGATCTATCCTGTTATATTAAAAGAAGCAACAAAAGAAGTATTAAGAGAGTATCCTTGGATTCAGGGGAGGTCCATATGGTTGGAGATATACAAATGTATTGGACATAATTGAGAGCATCCTTGGATTCGGGGGAGGTCCTCATGGGGTGGAGATATGCACATAGCAGTCACAGCAAGGATTTGTTAAGGGACAATCTTGTCTGCCCAATCTGATTGGAATACTATGACACAGTAACAAAGGAACTGGATGAAAAAAAATTTACATTGTATACTTATTCAGAAAAGCTTTTGTTCCTCATGAAAAACTGCCATACAAATTGGAGCAGTGTGGCATTAGGGGAAAGTTACTGCTATGGATAAAAGGATGGTTGAGAGGAAGAAGACAGAGATCAATGGGCACTGCTCTTCTTGGATTAATGTTATTAATGGAGTGCTGGGCCTATTGTTGTTTTCCATATTTATTAATGCTGTTGATGAAGGCATATCAAGCTTAATATCTAAGTTTACAGATGACAAAGAAGATGGCAGGGTGGTTAATGATAGTAATCAAGGAATGCTACTGCAACAAGATCTGGAAAATTAGGCAGATAGGCTGAGAAGTGGCAAATGAAATTAAATGTTGACAAATGAAAGGTGCTGAATGTGAGTATCAGTAATCCAAGCTTAATATATCAACCATGTGGTACCACACTAATGGCAATAGAGTATGAAAAAGCCCTGGAGGCATTTTTCAGTCAGACATGAAGTTCTCTGAACAGCATGGACTACTAGGACAGCTCACTGGGTTTTGTAGTTATATACAGGAATTTTGTCTGTGGGGATAAGGAAGTAATTATTCTACTGTATAAGGTAATGGTAAGGACACCTTTTGACTATATGCTTGGAAGACTCATTTTAGGAATGATGTGGACTGTTGGAACAGATCCAGAGAAAGCAACAAGTGAAGGACATAAAAGGATACTCTTACTTTAAAATACTTCATTTCTGTAAACTGCCTCAAAAGGAAATTAATTGAGCACTTTCAAGGAAACTTGATTGAAGTATTTAAGACCTTGAAAAGGATTGAATAAAAATAAAGATGGCATGATAATTATTATTTGGAGGTAAGAAATTAATTGTGACACACACAAGGAGCATAAATTGAGAAAGGATGGCTGTAAGATAGATTGTAAAGAAAAGATGGTTGAAAATTTGAAACTGCCCACCTCTACAACACCAGATGGAAGTCTGGTGTTATGGAGATGAGTGGTTTGAATAAATTTAAGGAAGAATTAGCATTAGCATTAGCATTAGCATTAGTAGAGGCATTTGATGCAAGAAAGCAAGCTTATGCAGCATCAGCCAAAAAAAAAAAAAAAAAAAAAAAAAAAGTAACATAAATAAATAAAAATAACCACTTCCACTTCACCCCTCTGTTCGTTCGAAATACCTGTCCAGCTGAGCCTTAAACTTATTTAGGCTATCAACTTCCACGACAAGGGATGGAAGTCTGTTCCACCCACCAACCACCCGCTGGCTAAAGGCAAATTTCCGCACATCTATCCTACATCTGTCTTTCCTCAATTTGAATTTATGCCCTCTCAGGTGATTTTTCTGAGCTAGAGGAAGAATCCCATCAGCATTGAGCATGCTCAAACCATTCAAGGCTTTGTACACCTCTATCAGATCACCCCGCTGGTGCCTAGTTTCCAGACACTGTAATTTGCAAAACTTAAGCCTTTCTTCGTAAGAGAACCCCTTTGTCCCATTCACCAATCTAGTTGCCCTTCTCTGTACTCGTTCCAGCAGCTCTACATCCTTCCTGAAATGAGGCCTCCAGGCCTGTATACAGTACTCTAGGTGTGGCCTGACCATTGCCTTATACAAGGGAATAATCACCTCCTTATCCCTGCTAGAAAAATTTCTATATATCATTGACAATACACCATGAGCTACTCTTGCAGCTCGTCTGCACTGCTCAGAGAACTTCATATCTGCCTGCACCACCACCCCCAGGTCCCTTTCATTCTCTACCACTGTCAGTGTAGTACCACAGAGTTGATACGTTGCTCTGGGGTTGCTGTTTCCCATATGTAGTACTTTACATTTGTCAATGTTAAACTTCATTTGCCACCTCGAAGCCCATCTGCTCAACCTTTCCAAATCCTGTTGCAGCAGCATAGTGTCAGTAGTGTCCTTGACAACCCTGCCAACCTTTGTATCGTCTGCAAACTTGGACATTAAGCCTGATATACCATCATCAATATCATTTATAAATACAGAAAACAATAAAGGCCCCAATACTGAACCCTGAGGGACTCCACTAATAACATTAGTCCACGATGAGCAGTGTCCATTGATTACCACTCTCTGTCTTCTCCCCCTCAACCACCCCTTTATCCATAGCAGCAACTTGCCTCCAATGCCACACTGCTCCAATTTGTGCAGCAGTCTTCCATGTGCAACAGTATCAAAAGCCTTTCTAAGATCCAAGTATATAATATCAAAGTTATTCCCTGCATCCAGTTCTTTTGTGACTGCATCATAGTATCCAATCAAATTGGTCAGGCAAGACTTCCCCTTAACAAAACCATGCTGTGTCCTAGCTATAACTGAAGTCTTGTCTAGATGATCCTGCAGTGCTTCTTTCACCAGTGCCTCCATTAATTTTCCGGGAACAGAAGTTATTAGAGAATATGGACAGATGAAGTGGGTAGTGTTTTTTTTTTTTTTTTTTGGCTGATGTTGTATAAGTTTGCTTTCTTGGATCATTTGCCATTACTAATTATGTATATCTTAATTGTGACACAGAAATTTGTGTGCTCATTACTGTTTGCCTGCTGTTAATTAGCTTTCTACAGCATCATCTCATTGAACTATAACTGTTACTATTACTTGGGGGATTATTATTATTATAATTATTAGCCATATGGTGCAAGGAAGCCTGAAGCTTATGCTGCATCAGCCCCAAAAAAATTCCCGAGTTACCCAGAGAGAGAGAGAGAGAGAGAGAGAGAAAGAGAGAAAGAGAAAGAAGTAGAAAGGAATCATCAAGAAAGAGAAGAATGATGATATCCAGCTCAGGACCCTGGGTGTGCCAAGCCCATACTCACCAGATGTGAGCCCCTGGGGGTAAGCTTATGCAGATTATAAGAAGTCTTTGGCTAAGAATGCAAAGAAAAGTAACAAGGAATTCCTTGTGTATGTCAGCAGTAGAATCAAATGGATGAATCACATTGGTTCACTGGATGCAAATGGCACGCTAATTTGATGATCCTGTACAAATTTCTGATAAACTGAATTAATATTTTGATCTGTGTTCACACATGAAGGTTTTAGAGACAGAGTTAGCAGAAGCCTAATATGGATTGGGAGTTAAATTATTAGCATTAGCATTATTAGAATCATTTGATGCAAGAAAGCAAGCTTATGCAGCATTAGCCACAAAAAAAAAAAAAAAACCCACTTCCACTTCACCCCTCTGTTCGTTCAAAATACCTGTCCAGCTGAGCCTTAAACTTATTTAGGCTATCAACCTCCACTACAAGGGATGGAAGTCTGTTCCACCAACCAACCACCCGCTGGCTAAAGGCAAATTTCCACACGTCTATCCTACATCTGTCTTTCCTCAATTTGAATTTATGCCCTCTCAAGTGATTATTCTGAGCTAGAGGAAGAATCCCATCAGCATTGAGCATGCTCAAACCATTCAAGGCTTTATACACCTCTATCAGATCACCTCGCTGGTGCCTAGTCTCCAGACACTGTAATTTGCAAAACTTAAGCCTTTCTTCGTAAGAGCACCCCTTTGTTCCATTCACTAATCTTGTTGCCCTTCTCTGTACTCGTTCCAGCAGCTCTACATCCTTCTTGAAATGAGGCCTCCAGACCTGTATACAGTACTCTAGGTGTGGCCTGACCACCTCCTTATCCCTGCTGGAAAAATTCCTGTATATCATTGACAATACTCCATGAGCTACTCTTGCAGCCCGTCTGCACTGCTCAGAGAACTTCATATCTGCCTGCACAACCACCCCCAAGTCCCTTTCATTCTCTACCACTGTCAGTGTAGTACCACAGAGTTGATACGTTGCTCTGGGGTTTCTGTTTCCCATGTGTAGTACTTTACATTTGTCAATGTTAAACTTCATTTGCCACCTCTCAGCCCATCAAAATTATTTTGATGGGCTGATGGGCTTTATTACAAAATTATTTTGTAATAAAGAAACTTCTGTGAACAGAGTACTTAAGACTGATGGAATCTACCCCATTATATTAAGAGATGGTAAACCTTCAGCCATAAATAATGAAAGCAACCTTATACAGTATTATATACTGCAGGAGTGGCCAACATAATTTGTGATGCAATCTACTTTTTTCCTTCAAAATGTGCCGTGATCTACCATCTCAAAAATATCATTGCACAAGGTGCACAAATCGAGGGATGACTGTATATTTAAAATTCGTCATGATCGACCGAAATTAAATCCGCGATCGACTCATTGGCCACCCCTGATATACAGTATTCTGGGGAAGTGCTTGTAGATTGGGGACGTGCAAATATATTTCCTATTCACAAGGATTCACAGGTAAAGTGGGTAATTACAGACCCAGAGAAAATAATGGAGTCAATAGTTAAAAAAGCAATGCAAGATCACCTTGGTAGGAGCAGAGCTATAAAGCAATCATAGCATGGATTTGTGTGGTAGGTAAAAGGTAGATCATGCATGTCACAAAGGAACTTTTGCATTATAGATTTCAGTTAAGCCTTTGGTATTGTATCTCATGAATGGCTGTTGTTTAAATTGGAGCAATGCAGCATAAATGGCCACTGCTCCTTGCTGACATCATTGTGGACTGTTGCCAAAGTAAAAGGACTGTTGCCCTTTTAGCAAAAGTAATCACTTGGAACTTATGAAGCATCTGATATCCTTAGTAAAATCAACTTCAATACTCCCTGTAGACAATCAGGAATCTTGCATTGTTTCACCTTGACTCTATTCTGTTTAGTGGAGTGAACTTCAAAGTCCACCACGGACTTTGAAGTTCAGTCCTCTAAACAGAATCAGCAGTTGTCAAAGTTGAAAACAATAATATGAAATCTAACATTGATATAGATTACAAAAGAGGTATGTTTGTTATTTGGTTTTTAGGAGCATTAGTAAATAAGGTCATATTGCTCCAGGGATATGTGCTGGTCATTCCCTGACCTTTCTGCATCCTCTGTATTTGGTGGTCACGGGCTCGAACCCCGGTCTAATCAAGAAGCGTGTGCTATGCACTGCTGCTCCTGCCCACCTGGCTACAGAAGCTCCCAAAAGAGGTATGCATTAAGTTAAGTTACTGGTAAAACAAATAATAATTAATTAGTTAGAGAACAGAAAAATAACAATGCCAACCACTGATGAACTCCGTCCACAAGTTTGCCCCTTCCTTTAAATTACAAAGTGACAAGCACTTATCTAATTATTGTAGTTTATTATTATTTGTTTTGTTATTTTTCTGTTCTCTAACTAATTAATTATTATTTGTTTTACCAGTAACCTAACTTAATGCATACCTCTTTTGTAATTTATATCAATGTTGAATTTCATATTATTGTTATCAACCCTGTTCATTGTTCTTTTTTCTGCTCTCAGACACACTGTTAATGGTTATCTGTATAAATAAAATTTGGACATGGATATCTGCATATGTGCACATACACACGTAACTGGACATTTTTTTTATTATTTTTATTAATAACAAGATACACAACAGGTAACCATTAACAGTGTATCTGAGAACAGAACAATGAACACAATTAATAGCAATATTAAGAGATCCAACAGGAAGATAAACATTGATATAGATTAAAACATTAAAATTATATGTACAAGAGAGGTATGCATTAAGTTAAGTTACTGGTAAAACAAATAATAATAATAAACTACAATAATTAGATCAGAGCTAGTCACTTTGCAGTTTAAGAGAAGAGGCAAACTTTGTGGATGGAGTTCATCAGTGGTTGGGAGTTGTCAAAGAAGTCAATGAGAGAGTCATTTGCTGATTTATTGAACTGAACTTCATAAAGTCCTTGGTGGCAGAGTCAACACGAAACAGTACAGTGTAAGGTTCCTACAAGGAGCATTGAAGTTGATTTTACTATGGATATCAGATGCTTCATAAGTTCTAGTGATTAATGACTCTTCTAGTGCACAGATGCTTCAGATGAAAGTAATCACTCAGCGATTCATAATACACTGAGTGATAAAATAGAGGATTATGGTATGTAAGGTAATGGACAAAATGTTTTTGGACTGCTTCAGTTTTGTTAGTCTTTTGTTAGTTTTGTGAGGATTCCAGATGAGTGAACTGAATTCAAGGATTGGCAGAACAATAGTTTGATAAACCACATATCTGTAGTTTTTGTAAGTTTTTGAATGCTTTGCTGGTGATTTTAAGTTTTTCCAGAAGTTGTTCATGCTAGACTTTATCAATCTGTGTAGACTTCTTCAGAGAAAGTCTATAGAAAGAAAGGAAGCAAATCTGCGACAACTGCAGAAACCATGAAGAAAATTCTTCCGTAAAGAAAATTCTTCAAATTCTTCTGCATGAAGAATTTGAAGAGGTGTTTGTGTACTGCTGTGTCGAAGAGTTTAGGCTGGATTGTAATCAGTTACATCATTTTTATCACCCTTTTGTAAAATAGAAACTATGTTGACCTGCTTAAAGTGCTTAACACGGATAACTAAATGGACATGCACATACAAAAATGAACATGGGCGCAGCATACTTACTTTGGCTGGAAGGGTGATGTCAGAAGTCTTCTAGTGCACGCACATACGTATTTTGGTATTTGGTATTTGGTATTTGGTATGTTGAGGGTCTTGTGGCTCTTGCGATTTCTCCCATCTTTGCGGTGTTCCCTGTATCGAGTGACAGTACCCTGTCAAGCCAGAGATTTAAAGTGTGTGGATCGTGTATAGTGTAGTCTGTTGTGTCCATTGTTCATCTGGCTTATTGGCCATCGGGCCCCTGATGGGACTGGACGTTGCCCATACCGCGCCATGTGGAGGCTAGCCAGGTGTTACCAGTAAGGAATCAGTACTCTGGCAGGTCCTGCCACCTACTTTCCTCAGATTTCAATGGCCTATTCAATAGGACCAATAAAAAAAAAAAAAAAAAAAAAAAAAAAGACATTGCTTTAATCGCTGTTGGTGCTTTGTTTGGTCATAGAGATTTGCCTTAAGAGCGAGAATGGATTGTATGCTGGATGAGTTTTATTTTTGGCCGAAAAGGGTCGGGCAAGCAATTTTGGTGTAGTTACAATTTTGACATGTGGGGCTGTGCGCTGTGAAGGTAGACAGATTTGGGTGGGAAGAAGGAAGGCTGGAGGGTAGAAAAAGAAGAAAGGGACCGATAGAGAAGGTGGCCCCCAAATGTTTAGTGGGCATGCACATGCCACACCAGAAGGAAAGTGGGTTTTGCAGGGAGAGGAGGAGACAGGGGTGTCCCCCCCCGCCGGGAAAAGGAGATAAAGCAGGCCCAGAAAGGTGCCGGATCTGGGTCGCCATTTGGCTAGTTGGCAGCAAGGCTGCAATCTAAGTCGTTCACCTTGACTCTCCAGGTGGTGGACTTAGTCTCGGCAGAGGGCAGGATGCGTTACCTGCACGTGACAGGCCAACTACATCTAGGTCCCAGTGTTTGGTCGCATCCAGTTAGGACTGAGTTGTCTTTCAGTTACTGTAGGTTGTCCCCACCGCTTGTCATCAAGTGCTGTAGTCACTCAGCTGGTCGTCAATGCCCAGTTGTGTTCTTTTGTGTCCATCGGTGGTCCAAAGTCTGAAGTTTGTTTCAGGGTAGCGGAAGTGCTCTTTGCCTCACGAAGAGATTTTGAGCAAAAAACGTGAAAGCCTTATAGTTTTCTTCTTCCTGCAGCACTATGTCCTCCCGATTTCTAAGGATGGAGCGTAGTTTGGTAAACAGCAGGTCACGGAGGTCTTCATACATATTACATTCGTAGAGCAGGTGCTCCCAAGTTTCTTCTTGTCCGCATCTACAGTGCGCTATGTCCGAGATTCCGAAATCGTGTAGCTTCTTCCTGAAGGAGCCATGCCCTGTCAGCAGGTAAGTGGTATGAAGTCCAGGAGAGTACTAGGTCGGACGAATAGGGTAAACACGTCCAATGTCTGGTATGAAGCTTCTAGTTATGATGATTGATTGATTTTGGTAGTTGTTGGCGCATCGGCTTCTGTGGCCATATTGCACCTCCCAAGGTTTTTGCAGTACTTTGATCCAAGCCCGAGGCGGGAATCGAACCCGCGACCTTTGGGTTGCCGGGCAGGTACTTTACCCACTCGGCTAGCCCGGTCGGCCCTTCTAGTTATGCGGCCTTTAGTGGAGTCATTCCACCGATTCTGCCACACTGTCCTCATGTGGTCTGTAAGACGTCTTTTTTCCTGTGGTCTAGTCAGAGTTGGGTCCGTAGTGTATCCCAAATGTGTGATTACCCTTCCTTTGGCGTGTTGGTGCAGCAGCCCACACCTGACAATCTCCAAGTCCAGAGGAAGACATCCCGCAAAGACCTGTAGAGCGTGGGTGCTCACCGTGCAGCATGCTCTGGTTGTTGTGAGGAGAATTATTCGATAGATGGTTTCCAATTTCCTTCTGTTAACAGCAGCGCTTGCTTTGGCGTACCAAGCTCCCACTGCATAAGCCAGTGCCGGGATGAAGAATGCCTTGTAGAGGATGGCGAGCGCCCTCTTCTTCAGACCCCAGTCTCTGCGTGTAACTCTAGCGAATAGGCCAGAATATTTCCTGAATTTTACTCTGAGGTAACTAAGATGCGGTGTGAAGTTGAGGTGTCTATCGAGGATATTGCCATGCGCACGCGCATACGTAAATGGACAAGCGCACGCGCATCCGTATATTGACATGTGCACGCACATACGTAAATGGACATGCGCATCCGTATATTGACATGCGCACGCGCGTACGTAAATGGACATGCGCATCCGTATATTGACATGCGCATAGATAAATAGACATGTGCATGCGCATACAAAAATGGACATGCGCATAGATAAGTGGACACGTGCATGCCCATGCAAAAATGGACATGCGCATACGTAAATGGACTTTATGGACATGGACGCACTTAAATATGCAATGCAGACGGGCATCACATAGACGGCATGCATGCATGAAGGCAACACATGCCTTCCTGCATGTGAGAAAAAATTTTGTATTATTATTATTTTGTCGTGTTATTATTATTAGCCTTGTTAATAATAATAACATAAACATTAAATATGGTGCAAGGAAGCCCCAGCCAAAAAAAATTTCAAAGAGAGAGAGAGAGGGGGGGGGGAAGTACATGCAACCGGCGAATCAAGAACCCCAGGGGCTCACATCTGGTGAGTGTGGGCTTGGCACACCCAGCTGGATAATCATCATTGTTCTCTTTCGTGGTGATTTCTTCTTTTTGGTTTTTCTTCTTGAAGGATTCCCTTCTACTTTTGACTCTCTCAGGAATTTTTTTTTTTTTTTTTTTTTTTGCTAGTGCAGCATGAGCTTCCTTGCACCATGTAGCTAATAATAATAATAATGAAAGAGAAGAATGATTATGTCCAGCTCCGGACCCTGGGTGTCCCAAGCCCATACTCACCAGATGTGAGCCCCTGTGGTGAGTAAGCAGTCTCTCCGATGTATGGTTAATACAAGGACATGCACACGTGCATACTTTCATCTTCTTCATATATGGGTAGAATTTTAGACACATTTTTCAGCATTATTTTATATTTCCTGATCAGTTCGTTTTTACTTTGAGATTTTGTTATTGTTTTTGTCGAAGATCTTTCAACGGTGAATTTTGTAGAAATACAAATTTATTTTACTTGCTGTAATTTAATTAAACTTGAGATGGACATTATGTGGAGTATTTCTAAGAAAGAAAGTTTAATACCACATGAAGAAGTAATACCAGAAATATACAAATTGTATAAAAATACAATTTGTATATTTGTATGAAAAGGATAATTGATCCAATTAAACCTGACGTAGCCCAGTGGTCAGGAGCGAGAGTGCGTAGCACGCGTTGCTTGAGTGGACCGGAGTTCAAGTCCGTGACTACTAAATACGATATTTGTATTGACGATTTATTGTAAACTCTACTGACTTGGTTATCGTGCCAGAGTATAAACAGAAAAAAATAAAAAAATAAACTCTAAACAGCTCCAATAATTAATTAAAATTGGCTATGTTTCGAATTTCAGTGTCGAAATCTGTATTTCGATATTGAACTAGCTAACTAAGTTAAACTAAATGCAGTTTACAAACAGTAAATAAACTGACTGTTCATGGTCAGCTGTCTCTAATCTAACCCACCAAATTTCATCAAAATCACTTTATCTTAATCTAAACCCAGTGGTGCTCTTATTCTGTTGATGTACGGTACTATACTTCACTATTGTTAACGAAATAAACTTTTTGATCAATAAAATCTTTCAGAAATAGCAAAAAATAGCTGTCATTCCTAACATTTTGATTTGTTATTCGGCAGGGTAAAGCGTTTTTAGAGGTGTGTTGGTGTTATGCTGCTATCAGTGAATATGTATGTTGTTAATGAGTGCAGGTTTCCCGATTCTTAAGGTTATATGAAGCCGAGTGGTCAGGAGTGGGGGTGCACTAGCACACGCTCTTTGAGTAGACTGGGGTTCAAGCCCCTGACTGCTAACTACGGTCGATTTGCCAACCCGCACTGGTCCAGCATGGCAGATTATGGTCCATTTCCCTCAGCATGAATTGTTGAGGAGGCTTCCATCCTGCAGTGGGTTGATAATATATATAATGGCTGCAGTTTACCGGTGTTTTTTTTTTATGTGTTATCTGGTACACCTTACACAGTTGTGTCCTTATTTTCAGTGTTACCATATGACCATTACTCGCAGGAGTAAGAGATGTCGCTCACTTATTTATTTTAAAAGTTGCTCAATTATATATTTATTTTAAAAGTTGCTCAGTTATATGTTTATTTTAAAAGTTTTTACTGTTATTTTTCGATTAAAGAGCGGTCACATTTTCTCTTGTCAGTCTAGACAACCTGTTTCTTTTTCTCTCTCTAAGTTAGAGCAGAAAAGTAAATAAAGAACACGTTCATTTATCAAGTGATCAAAGGCAGAGTTTACTGTAGTAATACCGTTCTATAATAATTAGACGTGTGTCGAGGGGTTTGGCCTTGCATGGAATCTTCCCTTAACAGTCGCTATAATTAATTGTCGTGGACCGCAGGGTATTTGTGTGCTGTTTCTCTTGGATTCCGAAATCTCATTACCACTACGCAGACGTTCTGTACAATAAGCATCTGTAAGCTCTGTAAGTCTCTCTACCTGCAAGCGTAGCTGCTGGAATTGAGTCCTTATTTCTTTTCGCCATTGAATAGGAAGCATAAGGAAGAAGTTCCTCATACAGCGAACTGAAATTTCTTTCTCTGCTGAACGAAATGCTTAATTTACATTTCTCGTGAATTTTAAACTTACAGTAAAATACTTATTTAACAATAAAGGCGAAGGTTTATTCATATTGGGTAGCTGAAGGCGCCAGAAAAAAACTTCTCAATTAATCATGTTCCATATTTTCAAGAGCTTCTGGATTAGCTGGATAAAAACTGCTTTTCATTCTTTCTTTCTTTTTTTTTTTTTTTTTTCATTTAGCAGTTTCCCTCCAGAATAGACACTAAAGTTAATATAATTATGTTGGTGATTTCTTCTGGTGGCGTTGTTGAAGCCGAAATTATTTATATATATTATTATATAAATATTATATATATTATTTATATATATATATATATATATATATATTTATTTATTATTATTATTATTTTTTTTTTTAACTCCTTGATTTAAAGAATAATTTCGACATTGTTTATTTAGATATCAGCAGAGCATTTGACTCAGTCCCACATGAGTGGTTACTTTATAAGTTGGAGCAGGATGGAATCATAGGGAAAATC
This sequence comes from Mastigoproctus giganteus, assembly GCF_048544385.1. Lineage (NCBI taxonomy): Eukaryota > Metazoa > Arthropoda > Arachnida > Uropygi > Thelyphonidae > Mastigoproctus > Mastigoproctus giganteus. The sequence goes on from NC_143582.1 coordinate 127,145,547, forward strand.
CTTAGATGGATAGCACGATGGCTTGAGGGCACCAGGCAGGGGGTTGTGATAAATGATTATTCTTCAGATTGGGTTAATGTAAGAAGCGAAGTATTGTGACCACTGTTGTTTTTGATTATCTTAAATTACATCTATGAAAGGATATAGGATGTGATCTAAACTTGCAGGTGATGTAAAAATCAGTAGAGTAGTTAATGATCGCCGCCAAGCAGAGCGACCTAGATAGACTTCTGGGATGGCAGAAAAGTGGCAGCTATATGCTTTAATTCAGCAAAATGCAAGGTCTTACACCTGGGGAACAGCAACCCCAAAATAACTTATACACTTGGTGTAGGAACGGGACTTGGGAGATACGATACGGTCAGACATGAAGTTGTCCAAGAATTGTGGACAGGTTGCAATGTTGCATGGTGTCCTATCGATGATTTATCGAACATTTGCTAGTAGAGATAAGGACGTCATAATCACATAAAGGTTTATAACCTTTATGTGATTAAATTATAAATTTTTTTTTTTTTTTAATTAGTACTGAAAACCGGTATTTTTGTATCAATACCGGTATTTGAATACCGGAAAAATTGTAAGCCCTAATATCATTGCACTGATGGGTTGCGTTCTTCGGACAGCAACGCAGTCGAAATGACTGTAAAGGGTATTGTCACTGCATTACAGATAAATAGCAGTAAAACTTCTCGATAGAGAAGTTCCTTTATTCGTAATGCAAATAACTTGACAACTCGTAGCGTGAATAGTTTGTACCACAAACTATTCATATAGACCTAAAGCTTTTTTTTACTCTAGAATTAGAAAAAAAAAACATTCATTATTTCCTTTACTTTTATTTAAACTTCTGTCACCGAGCAGTTTCTAACACCATTTAACTTTAGACAACTACCAGAGACATCAGTTTAATAGTCTTCACTGAGCCGCAAAGGCGCCTCCGTAGCCAGGTGGGCAGGAGCAGCAGTGCATAGCACACGCTTCTTGATTAGACCGGGGCTCGAGCCCGTGACCACCAAATACCGAGGATGCGGAAAGGTCAGGGAATGACCACCGCATATCCCCGGAGCAGTATGACCTTAGTTGCTAATGCTTCTAAAAAAACAAATAACAACAACTGAGCCGCAAAGGAGAACAGGCAGTTAAATTCACCCGTTACGCGATCGGTTTAATTTGATTTTTTTCACAATCTTATTAATTTCTGTAAGTGGAGATGTTCAAGCGAATTAATTACTATCGTGACTGTTTCCGCTGTTCTTTGCACAACACGTAAACGAGGTGATATTTGCATGCAGTCAAAAAATTTAAAGAATTTTGGTTCAGTCTGATTTACCCGCATAAATCATATGCATCGCTTTAATTAAATGCTAAAAGAAATACTGGTGGAATGAATGACTTCACCTACGTCTTTCTTTCGATTATAAGCTTATATCCGAACTTACTTCTCTATACAGTTCAGTTGTATTTTGTCAAAGACGAGATGGGAAAAAAGAACGAGAAGTAATGTAGCCCGGAACGATACATGGAATTGAAAGAAGCTACACGAAGTAGTGGATCTAGAGTACACGGAACTGCATGGCATCAAACCAAAAAACATGATAGGAAAAAAAAAAAAAAAAAAAAAAAGAAACTTTTTTTTTCCATTTCAGATTTATCTGAACCAGAGTATATTAACCTCAAGGGCTCACATCTGATGAGTATGAGCTTGGCACACCCAGGGTCCCTATCATCATTCTTCTCTTTCTTGGTGACTCCTTTACTTCTCTCTCTCTCTCTCTCTCTCTCTCTCTCTCTCTCAGGGTAACACGGGAATTTTTTTTTTTTTTTGGCTGGTGTAGCATAAGCCTCAGGCTTCCTTGCACCGTATGGCTAATAATAATAATAATAATAATAATAATAATTATTATTAATACCTCGACCAACAGTAACACCAGAGATAACAACAACCACCCTGTGTACTTGGTAGTAATATCCGTCACGAGGTGGAACCCCCAATCAGGGAGAAATAATAGAAGAGCATAATAGTAATAATAACGACCATCCCGATCATCGTGTTAACCACCAGTATGGTGCCAAAGAACCTACATAACAGCCTAGTAGCAATAGGTCTCCCAGCGAACACCTACAAGGAACTCCAGAAAGTCGCAATCCTGAGCATCTGTAGGATAGCCAGAGAGTTCCTCGACCAACAGTAACACCAGACATAACAACAACCATCCTGTGTACTTGGTAGCAATACCCGTCGCGAGGTGGATCCCCGCGACGATGGAATCAGGGAGAAATAGTATAAGAGCAATAATAGTACTGTACAGGTAACCCTCGTATAACACGGTAATCTCGTGTAGTGCGAAACCATGTTATACGGGAACCAGTACATAAAGGGGGGGGGGGTTACGTTCCAAAAGCTAAACAAAGATACACCATTTTTTATAACTATCGGAAAGTTAATTTTTATTAAAAATAATAATAATTGAACAAACGTCTTACAAACTGTGATACATATATGCCAGATAATGTATGTTCATTTAATTTTCTTCCTCTTCATCGCTGCTAAGCACAATCAAACGAGAACATTTTCTCTGTTGTAGAATATCTCGTGCTCTTTCTAAAAAATCAGTATTCTGGGTGTTTGCTTTTACCGTGTTGTGCGAGGATTTCCGCAATTTATAAATCGTGTTAGAGCGAAACCGTGTTATAGAAGTACCGTGTGTTGTACGGGGGTTTCCTGTATTAGTTTTTAGATCTGCTTATTGTCATGGCCAGATTTTTCACTAGGGAAAGTAGATATTTAAGCAGAGACACCGACTTAACAGGGGCGCTTTTGTCTAGAAAAGAAGAATGTGACCAGTGACAGAGTAGAAAATTGCATTTTCATACTTTATAGAAAGTATTTTACCTAGATTTTTGCTAGATAAATAAAAACGAATCTTAATTTTTTTTGTTACAATATGTAAAAATAATAATAACTCTCTTAATAGCAGTTGCAATTAATTAATTCGTTATTAATCGAGTTGGTGAATTCGGGAGAGATTGAAACCCTCTAACAGTACTATGGTGTAATCATTCTTCTTGAAAGTTCTTGTTCTTTTTGCTCGATCAGTTGTTATTGTATTAATCGCATTAATGTACGCGTTAATCATTTAGCGGGAGAGAAACTGTATTTTTATTTAATACTTTTAAGGCCCTCGCAAATTATATTCGGCTCGAGTTCTGCAGTAATAGTATGTAAACCAGGCTCCAGTCGTAGTCTTTAATTTGATTATATTTTACAGAAACTAGTAAATTAAAATTCATTTAAAAATATTTAAAATATAAAATAATATACAATAATAAAAAAACAAAATAAAATATGCAAAGTGTTTAAAATTCATTCAAATTAAAAATCCCTTACATCTTAATTAATTTAATTTAATTAATTCAATTAATTTTTTAAGTTAAATTATTTAAAAACAGCACTTTAGATAAATCTAAAAAAATTCTGCAGCTCAATCAAGAGATTTTTAGAAGTTTTCAAAATGAGTTTTGAAAGAACCGGAATGAAAATCGGAGCGAGAAAATTTTCCGATGTAATGTGCATGGCGTCCTCGGTCCAAACCTCTGATGTGGATAATCCCTTTGTGGCGCTGTGCGATCGTTTCATCAGCTGAGGATTCTGCCAGTTCTCTTTCTCTCTCGAGTGTACTTAAATAATTTTGCGGCTCATGGTTCTTCCCACATTTCTGTTTCCATACACCATAACAGTTATCGAATGTCCTAGGATGGATTACACTGCTAGTTTACACTGGGTAAGAACTCCGCAGCGATCGTTTTAAAGAGACTGCAAATATATATATATGAGAAATCTTTAACCACCAATGTTTGGACTTGAGTCCAATCTGCGTGAAGTCAATTTAAAGTTTCGTCAGATTGCGATTTATTTTATTTATTTAATTCAGAGCATTGACTATGTTAATCCTAGTTGGCCAGTTCATGTGCAACACATTTGTTCAAATATAATGCCTGCAATAATTCAGGCATTATATTTGAACAAATGTGTTGTGCGAGCTGATAAATCCGGAAAATAACTCGCTGGAAAAACCCTAATCCCACTTCTCTTTCTCCTGAAATTTAATTACGGCTCTAATTCAGCAGACCTTTAAGCATCCTGCATTTTCTGACGGAATTTGAACCTGACCTCTCCAAACGAGTGACAGTGACCAACCCGCTGGTCTCCCGGCGGAAAACTCGGAGAGCAACGATAGCTATAGGCGAAAAGGAAAACCAGAAAAGCATACACTTGAATGGGCTAACAAAATCTAGAATACCTGTGCTTAACTTATAGAATCACTACCAACGTGGATTGCCGCAGTTGTTATCGCCGCTAAAGGTAGATCAGCTCTCTGTCAGTTGCATTTCTAATATTTCTGCTGATGTATGCTCTCGCAGCTAGCACAGTGGCTAAGTTTGAGTCCTGTCTAGACGAGAGGAATTTTTTTAGCTTTTTTTTTTTTTTTTTCATACAATTTCATACAAATCAACCCAAGCACGGTACTAAGTACTATAGGTTCTAATACCTCTCGTGTTTGGGGTTCACATAAAAAAAAAAAAAAAATTCCGAGTTAGTCGGCTCCAGGAAACTCGGTGTTTTCATCCCGCAAAACAACCGATCATAGAATACACACAGTTTACACAATGCAGTGCAATAACTCTTCATGGTTGTCTTGGTGCCAAATCAGTTTAAAGGAATAAGCACAAGAGCAATATATATTTATATACGTTGTTTATATATTTATTTATTTTTAATTATATATATAAATATATTTATTTATTTATGATATTGCTTTGGTTATTTAATTTATCATTAAATAACCTGATTTCTTTCTTCTATAATATTTTACTATAAATGGGATATTTAATCCCTCTTGAATAAGGTTTCGGTAGCTTAAGATACTCATGAGCGTAACTTGAAGATATTGTGTGTCTTTACACCGTGAAACATTTCTCGAGAGCTCGTAAGTAGGAGTTTCCTAGATTTATGGTTAATGGGCGCACATGTTAGAAGCACTCAGGCCGATCTGATGCATGTCTCATGCATGGTCGGTATTTCAGTTGCTACAGCCCTATAGGAACGATGTGGATAGCCCTAAACCCCTAACGAATGGGTGATCAGAGACACCGTAACATTAAATATTTTAAGAAATATTTTTATTTCCCATTTTACGCTTTACATTATTTCTTCCTGGTATTGGAGAATTTTTGACTGCTTTACAGCGTGATGTACGCCATCAATGTTTCAAAACTGTCAAGTGTGAATTTTTATATAAATATTGGTTTTTAATCTTGAATTTAGGACACTACCTTTCGTATTATTTACAAAGCGAATATAAACGAACTACTTTCTCTATTTTATTAATGCTAGATTTTCCAGCAGAGCGCAACAGTTTTTGAATTCTTCTCATACCATATTTTGAATAATAGCTGTCAGGCACAGATACTTTTATTTATTGCTGTTCCACAAACAAGAAAAAAAGTTGTTGAAGCCTCTGCTGCTTTAGTACAGTACAGTAGATGGATCGAGGATTTAGGGGAAAAAATTGTTAACATTGAACCGGAATATCGCTATATTGTGATTTGCTGGAATTCTTATGGAAGACGGTTATTCCAGAGAACAGAAGTAGATGGAATGAATGAGGTAGAAAAGTAGATTGGAGATTTTGGAAACTGATTGGATATTAGTTGGGTGCTGCACGAGTTCGGTCTGGCTTGAAAGAAAAGGTGAAACTACAAATGTTAGTTCAAGAGAACGCGAACGCCTTTGTGATATGAAATGGTTTGCAAGATACATCATTAAAAAATAACATGACTCTTTCTTTTTTATCAGGTCGATAACAGTAGTTTGGGAACACCAGGCCACATGTTGAAACATTAATAGTTGGCTGGGTAGATCTGGGATTTCTACAGTTAACAGTTGCGTGGATGAATGGGATTTGCTATTGAATGCTGGTTATAGCAAATTTCGATTCGGAAGATAAAAGTACCAACGGATTAGGAGAATGTACAAAGGTGACAACAAAACAGGCATTAACTCTAGAGGACGGGTTAAAGATCTACTTGAAAAATGCTATCAGGACCCGAAAATGTTTGTACTGCATTGTTAAAACTACACGATAAGTGCAATAAAGTAATTAACATATTTCAAATTAAATTTTAGAAAAGTAAAGGTGAGGATAATGTGGCTCTTAGGAGGATGCAGGAGAACATTGCATTTATTTATTTATCTTCCCTTTTTTTGTAAAATGATTTTAGAAGTTTTCTGGAAAAGAATTAAGGATTCTGGAAAACTCGGATAAATTTTACGAAAATTATCTTCCAGAAATTTCTCCTACTTATTGCGATATACCTCAGAATCTTTTTTCTTTTAAATCTCTCGCTTGCCTTGAATTAACCTTATTGTGATATTTGCAGCTTTGCAAGAGAAATCCCGAACTTCGATTATTTTTCTTAACTGCACGCTAATTTATCCCAGCATTATAACCTCTTCTTTATTTTTATGAGCAGTGTATGTATTTATTTAGAGCAAGTGAATTGATCTCTTGATATAATGTCTGACATCAGCTTGATTCTTGAGTACCCACTAGCTTTAACAATTCGACGTATAATTCTTACCTTGTAATAAGGTACTGTTTTTCACGTGTGCACTAGGGAATGCTCATTTGGGAAAGTTTTACTTCTTCCTATCAAAGTGTTAGAAAAACTTGTTAAATATTGAAGAAGGGGAGAGAAGAAAATTACATCACCATAAAAAGAATATCGGACTTCTTTATTTGTAACGTATCAGAGAGAGAGAGAGAGAGAAGACTGCTTTTTTTTTTTTTCCCCGTTAGGCATTGTTTTGGCTGAAATCTTCCCAAGTATGGCACAAATATCTTTCAGTTGATGTTGGACATGTGGCATTTCTAAGCATGTTATCAGTTTCGTGGAAGGCTTTCCACTGCTCTGATGCATTGAGTCATCGTGGTGAATAGTGTTTAAGAGTAGTTTTTTATTCTTTTTTAGTGTTATGAGCCATCAGTGTTTTTCTTTGGTCAAAATCATACGAAACCTGTCCAATTGAATTGATACTCAAAAATGATTCGGGTATTTATTATATTTTCCCAAAGTTCCTGGGCTTGTCAATTTATGATTTTTTTAGCATTCTATTTGCGGTAGAAATACTAGTAAATCAACTGTCAACGAGATAATATAATTTATCAACGTTTGAACTTATTTTGTTATACCTGGGTCACTTCTACCATAAATATATATTTGTATTAATAATTATAATAACAATAATGGCCTCCGTAGCCCAGTGGAAAGGGTACAGAAGTGTACTCGCCTTGTAACTGTGGTTCAAGTCGTTTGACTACTAGATTGTTCTTGTTTTCTTTTCTATCTTGTGAACTCCTCTGACTTCATGTACTTCGTTCCAGATTATGAACAGAAAATTTGTTGGTATTTTTAATAATGCCATGAAAAATTCACAAAACGATACTGCCGAATTCACGAGCTCAAGTAACATTAATGCAAATTTACGTGATAGTTAAGTGCACGTTATCACTGTTGTGCATGCACGACTCTGTTGAAAATCTGCTCTAGTCATTTTGACCCTTGTATACCGGTATAAGGTTAAGTCAAACTATTATTTATTTAAAATATTAGTTTAAGTGATTTAATTTTAATATTACTAGATATTTCATAATATGCTAGTTTTGGTGAACTTATGCTAATAATAAATTATTTATAATTTATTATTAGCATAAGCTAATAATAAATTATAAATAATTTATTATTTATAATTTATTATTAGCATAAGCTAATAATAAATTATTTATAATTTATTATTATATAAATACTGTATTTATCGTTATACAGTATATATTTTTATACTACTGCATTTATTATACATCTCTCTATACATTAAAAACGTTTTCCTCCTAGTGATATTTATTCGAGCCAGTGGAAGAAGAAGGCGAGGCAATTACGTCACTACAAATGCAATTAATTATTGACAACTGCCTCCATAACGTTCACCAACCTGGTGTACGTGCTTCACTGTCTAACATTTGATGTGCCATTCTAACGTTTTTTGTATATTAATGAATATTGTATATTTGTAAATATTTTAAATATTTGTATAGTTTGTAAATATTTCAGTTAAATATTTTAGTCCTGCTCTTTCGGATGCAACAATATTCCTCATGCATTATGGAACCCGAAGCAAACGGTCTTTGGCTAAACCTATTATTTGGGTACACCACACAGTGGGTGTGGTCGTAGAACGGAGTGTTGCACCTTCGAGTTCTGCGATTGGGTGATTATTGTGAATGCGTTTTGTTTCTGATCGTTTTGTGTCGTCGAGGTGCGGGGGGTTTATCCCCCTATCCCTCTGTTTTAAAATCGCAAAACGAGTTCCCGATTTTAAAACAGCGGCAAGTGGGGATACACACTCTAGGCACTTTAACCTAGGAGGAAAGGGGCAGGGCTAAACAGTGAGTGGTACCTGCCAATCACTGGCTTTTAGTCGAAGTATGGAGTGGTACCCAAGATCTGAATATTTACCAGGAATTTTCCTAAGTGACCTATGTAAACGCATGTAAATAATTACGTAGTGATATTTATTCGACCTTGAGAATGCCGCGCACTACAAATGCACAGGTAAATAATTAAATAGGTCATTTCCTGATTAGATATCGAGCAGTGCGTTTCCACAGGTGTGTCTTTTATGTAGAAAAGATTTGAGTTACTCCGTCATACCTCTACATATTATAGAAAAACGTGCGCGGGAGTTGGCAAGCAAAGCGAGCAGGGGGCGAAGCCCCCTTGTAATTTATTAAAATCAAAAATATAATAAAATAATTTATTGAAATAAATTATTCTTATTCTGGCAAAATTCGGCTGGAAGTAGGATTTCGTTACAAATAAGTAATATGATACTTTTCATTGAGGAAGTGTTGTTTTTAGTGTACCTCTGAAGTAAATGGTTGTAATAGCCTCAAAATAAAGATATCGTTGCCATTGTAAAAGGATTTTATTTTTATTTTTCAGACAAGCTTTCAACTTTATCTAGTCTGTTTTAAAAGAAGCACAGGCAAGTACATCTGATATTTTTATTAGAGTTTGAATTAATAACTTAAAAGTAAAACTTTTTAAAACGTCATTCATTGGGAATTAAACTTATATATACTGCCATATCAAAAGTATTAGGGCACTACACGCATTGCAGTAAACGGGACGAACGAGATGTATGCCAAGTAGGAAGAGGGTATAAGTGCGCGTTAAAAATTAGCACAAACATCGCAAACCAGAATGAATCATGGAAAGATGCTTCTGCATTAAAAAAAAAACTTAATAACGGATCAGCAATTTGTAACTGCCTGCAACAGCAACACGTCTGAACCTCTCATAGTTAATCGTATCCGATGCAGGAAGAAGAAGAAAGAAAAAGGGCGATATACGTGTGCATAAACGGTTATGTAGGCGAAAAAAAAAACTGATGGATAGGAATCCCCGATCACTGAGAAGGTTGACCAAAGAAAGTGGTAAAAGCGAACCGAGCGACGTATTTGTAGAACGTTACGTTGGAGTTCCCGATGTCCACTGTTGTTACGGAGCTGAATTGATTTACATGGCAGTACTGCTCACAAACTCCAAATAGCATCAGCGAACGGCATATGTCGCTATTTTGCAGTGGTGTGCAGCCCAGCATTCTTGGATTGCAGAACAGTGGAAACAGGTCCTATGAGATTATGCGCCTCTTTGCACAGCCTTCAGATCGCTCAGTCCGATGAACGTCATCTATCGCAGTGTTATGCCCAAGATGAAGGCCCGATTAGGTGGGATTCATGGAGTTAGACTGTTCACGGACTGTTGGTTTTAGTGCCATCATTGCCGAGTCGTACACTGACTTCTTGGACAACTCGGTGATGTCTTCTGCAGTTCTGTGGAAATGGGCCTTAAATGTTTTAGCTGACAGCGCTTCATTCCATACAGCGATAGAACGAAGTTCAACCATTCGTCTGGCCAGCACCAGAATTCACACTTGAATTTGATCTAGCACCCTTGGGATGAACTGGAACATAACGGAGAAACATCGGATCAGAGATCGGCCAGTGAGCCGCCTCTTATACATCTGAACTTGAGACTGCACTAAAGGTGGAATGGACACAAATTCCTGTTGCTGGCTACAAAAAACTGGTCGAAAGTGATTCAAAATGGATCTGTGCTGTCATCGGAATCTACACTTTATTAATCTGTTCATTTTAACTTCTGTTTTATTATAAAACGTGGTGGTGTCCAATACTTTTGGTAGGGTGCGTATTTTAAATACTTTTGGTATGTATATTTTAAAGGGGGAAAATAAAAATACAAGGAACTAAATTACAAAAATCAGCTCATCAAAAAAAACCAACAACTTCCAAGCTTATTTCTGAAGAGTATCTCTAACTAACAAAGATTTCTGATCTGAGAAGTTAGATCAGAAAACTTTGTTTCCTTTAATCTCTAGAGCAGTTATTCTCAAACCGCTTCCCTACTCCTCCCACTCCCATCTACTGCTCTTTTGATATCTTTCCTCTACTATTAAGATCAAAAAATTCAATTTGGAGATACTTTGTTATGCCCAAACTTTACTTTTATTTTGCGACAAACATTGCGTTCCCTTCAAGAAAGGGATTCATGCCCCCCCATCCTACAGGGTGCTGTTGATCATCATTGAGAATCACTACTCTAGCGCGTTACAGACATTGTAATAGAAGCTTACTAGGGCACAATTGTTGAGAAGATGTGTTAGCTTTTTTGCGATGCTGCCTCATTTGTTCTTCGTTGGTTATGTAACGGAAACTGAACTTGGCCTGTTATAACGTGATCCCTCATCGGTGAAGACAGGATATTAGAGCTGGAAAAGAAATTAGAAAAAGTGAATTGGAATATCATCGGTTTGGCTGAAACAAGAAGAAGAAATGAATCACTTATAAGTTTATCAAGTGGAAATCTGCTGTACACCAGGCGCATTTTGGCCATAGCAGCCCTTGCGCCAATAAATCCCACTTCAACACAATAGCTGTACACCAATGGAAACAGTGAAAGGAGTGAAGGTGGAGTTGGTTTCTGGTCCATAAAGATTTTAAGAACAACATTTTGGAATTCAAAAGTACATCACCAAGGGTGTCAAGACTAATACTCAAGATTTCTAAGAGGTACATGCTAAAGATTATAATGATTTATGCACCAACATCGAGCCATGATGATGAAGAGGTTGAAGAAATGTACACCGAAATTGAGAGTCTTCTAGATGAGCAGAAAACCCACTACACTATTATTATGGGGGACTTCAATGCTAAGGTTGGAAAAAGGCAAAACAGCGCAGAAAGAGGAACTATAGGAAATTTTGGAATTGGTGAAAGAAATAAAAGAGGTGAAAGACTTGTGGAATTTGCAGAATCTGAAGGACTGTCAGTAATGAACACTTTTTTTCAAGAAAAGGGTGAACAGAAAGTGGACATGGAAGAGTCCAAATGGATTAACAACTAATGAAATTGACTTCATCCTCACTAACATAAGATATATTGTGAATGATGTTACCGTTCTGAATAAGGTAAATGTTGGAAGTGATCACAGAATGGTAAGATGTACACTTGATATAGATGTAGGAAAGGAAAGGAAAAAACTGACTCGATTAAATAATACAAAGGTCTTTGAGATAACAGAGGAGGAGAAAAGGCAGTATGTACTGGAACTTAAGAACAAGTTTGAACTTCTGCAGACTGCTCAGGACCAAGATATCGATTAGGAATATTACAACTTTCTGAAAGTGATAAAGCCCAAAAAACCTAAAGGCAATGTTTCGGGTACTGGAAAGACAAGGCATAGATACCCCATATATTATGATTTTGAAGAAAATATATGAGAGTGCTACCTCCTTTATTAGACTATACAAAGACAGTAGGAAATTTAAAATCGAGAAAGGAGTTCGACAAGGAGACACAATATCTCCGAAGCTGTTTACTGCTGCCCTTGAGGAAGCTTTCAGAAGATTAGACTGGTCGCAGAAAGGAGTCAATGTGAACGGAGAGTACCTAAACCATTTATGATTTGCAGACGACATTGTGGTCATAAGCCACGATTCCAAAGAATTAGAGGAAAATCTTAATCAGTTATATACAGTTAGTAAGGATTTTGGACTAAAGATGAATATGGCTAAAACAAAAGTAATGATGAACAAGTATGCCACAGAAGGGAAATAATGATTGAAGGAGCAATAATTGAAAAGGTGGAGTCATATACTTATCTGGGACAAGTTATTAGCTGTAATAATGATAAATGGCCGGAAGTCAAGAGAAGAATAAATTTTGGATGGATAGCATTCAGGAAATATAGTCACATACTGAAGAGCAATATCCCAGTTTGTCTGAAACGTAAAATAATGAACCAATATATACTCCCCACCTATGGAAGTGACTTATGGAAGTGAAACTTGCGCACTCACCAAAAGAATGGAAGAGAAGCTGAGAACTACACAGCGAAGAATGGAACGAATTATATTGGGAATCAGACTTAGATAAGGAGAGAAACACATGGATTAGGCAGCAAACTCAAGTAAAGGACATTCTTATCAAAACTAAAGAACTAAAATGGTTTTGGGCAGGACACATGGCTCGAAAACATGATGACAGATGGACTAAGAAAATAACAGAATGGTACCCAAGAGGAGCTAGAAGAAAACCTGGAAGAGCCGGAGATGGATAGATGAAATTCATGAGTTTTTGGGTAGTAAATGGATGGCCAGTGCTCAAAACAGAAGGAACTGGAAAGTTGCTGGAGAGGCCTTCATCCTGCAGTGGATTGAAAATGGCTGATGATGATGGTTATGTAAAAGAAAGAATCCTTAATAAGTTTTTTTATTTTATTTAAACAACGCAGGAAAGCATTGTTTTGTTTAAGAAGGAAGTTTGATGTAGTCCACGGTCCTTTCTTTATTTTAGATCCATTCTGTGGATCATATACTCGTGTGGGTCACGAGTATATTAACAAGTGAATGTGTGTTTTTACTCTGACTCCAGCATTTCGTTTTTGACTCTAACCCACCCCTCTCGATTTCCTTCAAGGATAAGAAAGATTTCCGGTATTGTTATTATAATCTATATGATCTATTTAGAACAGTGGTTCCCACCATCTCCGACAATGTAAACATCTAACTTTAGAAATTTTGAATTGGTGTATGGCGCTTAAAGCATACCTTTTCTTTTCAGAGAGGTATTGAAATTCTTTCCTTCTTTGTAAAGCGTACCACTAGTTGAAAATCACCAAGTTAAAATGTGACAACGCACCTATTGAGTAGCTTTAACTTACCAGTGTTATTTGAAGTAATATGAAATTGGTTAAAACGGAAGTTGGCATTCGAAAACCAGTAAAATAATGACGCGGTTATTTATTTTATTGTTTTTCCATTAATTCACGGTATTGTTATTTTAGCAAGAAATGTAAACTTTACATTTCAATTTAATTGAAATATTTATAAGTTGATCAGACGGCCAGTTTTGTTTGAATTTCAGATTGAATTTGAGATGTATTTCAATTGCATATGTACAAACTGTATATTTAAAATACAGTAATATTTGCAGTTACGATTTTAACGCCGTGTTTTAAGTAGTCAGCGGTCTAATTAATCGTAACTCGAAGTTTTAGAACTTTTAGAACCACCGCCCACCCCTGTTTTACATTAACATTGTAGTTGAATAATAAACGAATATCTGCACTGAAGCAAACTGGAAAGTAAAAATTGTTTGAATTTCACGTTATAAACGATCTAGCTGGTCCGCTATTGTCTTTAGCTTTTTTTTTAAATGTTGTACTCGAAGTTTCCAAACATCGTGACATAAATTAATAGCATCGCGGCGAATCCCATCCCCTATCAGGTAATCACGGTTCATTAGTCAGCCCAGCAGTCCCACTCACTCACTCGTCCCTTCTTCCCTAGTCAGCATCCTTGGACTACGTTAAGTAGGACTGATTAATTTCTGAATGCTCCTCTATCGAATTTCTAGGCTCAGCACAAAACCGACGCCACCTTGTCACCATACTGCGACAAGGCGTCTGCAAAGGGATGCCGTCGCTATCACGCATTTCCAGTGATGATTTGCTTACGGAAACTTCAAAAGTGGTATCCATATTTGAGCGTTTTAGTGTAATTTCCATAAGAGTGTACTTGCCACACGCTTAGTTCGTTGTTTTCGTATTTAGGCACTGCAGTTTGTGTAGTTTTAATTTCAACTTACAAATATCTGTTTAATGAGCTGTTTTATCACATATCTGATATACAGGGTGTTTCAAAAATGATGGCCAATAATTTAAAGGTGAAAAGTACAAACTAAAATAAGCAAAAAAGTCCCAGTGAACATCGGGCCGCAAATGAACCGCCACTGACTATGGGAGCACTAGTTTAGCAAAAAGTTGCGAATCCTTTGCTAAGGCTGGTTTTATTAAACATAAGATAATACATTTTAAATTTTTGATTTCAACACCACAGGATTTTACAGATGTTACATGTTACAAAAGGTGTTAAAAATGATGTCCTTGCATCCGTACGCAGCTTTGTAGTCTTCTCTGCATTGAGTTGCGAATCCTCTCAGGCATTCATGGGTCATTTCTGATTTGCCGAAAGGCTCCTTCAACCCGACGTTGCAATTTCTCAACTGTGTTAATGTCAGAAGTATACACCAAGCTTTTTACATGACTCCAGATACAAAAATCCATAGGATTTAAGTCTGGTGATCTGGGAGGCCACATTACCTATCCACTATTGACCATACCTTCTAGTTAGATATCGAGTCACAACTCGAGCAAAATGTGCCGGTGCACCATCATACATAAAGCACATGTTCTGACATTGCTGAAGTGGAACATCATCATCATCAAGGAGGTCTGGAAGGTTCTGCAGGAACTGAAGGTACAGCTCCCTGTTAGCCTGTTTTGCAGAAAGTGTGGTCCAATTAGACGGTTTCCTAGTAGTCCTGCCCAGACATCAGTAACGTTTCTCAACGAGAAACGTTACTGATGTCGTGACTCGTGAATTGCATTAGGATTTTCGTCGGACCAAACGTGACAATTATGAAAATTAAAAATACCATCACCAGTAAACCCAGCCTCGTCAGTGAACAAAATGTTGTTTAAAAATTGGGGGTTCAGGGCATGACTCCAGATTTGACACTGTTGTTGCATCCACTGGCAGAAGTTTACTCTAGGAGGGTAGTCTGTATTGCTGAGACCTTGTACACGCTGCATGTGGTAGGGGTACAGTAATTGGCGATGTAAAATTTGCTACACATTGCTATGACTCAGTACACGCTCTTGCAGAGCAATAGTCCTTATCGAAATTCCTGGATTTTGTTCTATTCTTTCTAACAGTCTGCGCATCGTCACCGTCCTCCCCACACCGGGTGGAAAAGACCCGGGTTCGAATCCCGTCGATGACGCGAGGAACTTTAATGGGATTTTTTCACTCCGTGGCTGAGTTAGTCGGTCTCAAGGTTTCCCCCCAGAAACGGGTTTTTCGTCCAGCAAAACAGACAAATCGACCATAGAACACACGCAATTGACAGACATGACACACAGCACGGCAGATGAATTTAATTATTCGGGTGGCCTAAATATAATAATTTTTTATTCTTTCTAACACCCTTTCCTCAACATCAGGTGTTATGCTTCTGGGCCTACCTGCTCGTACTCCATGTGTGAAGCGCCCATGTTCTCTAAGGCGTTGATGTATCCTGATGAATGTGCGCCTGTTGGGCTGCCTTCAGCGGAGAAATGCTTCTTGGTACAAACGTGCAGTCTCGAGCGCACTACCGTTGGCTTTACCATACATGAAGTGCATGTTCGCATACTTTTCGTTGCTGTAACCTCTTTCCATGTTGACTATCCTTTGACAAGTACTAGTATGCCTGCCACGTCTCAGAAAATTGAGAGAGGGGAAATGGAGAGAATGAGCATAATCTAACCTAAACAAACAAGTCAGCGGTGGATCCCAACTAGAAATGTGTAATATCTCGAAAACGATTCACTTAGGACCCGTGTTTACTAGGCTTTTTTTGCATATTGTAGTGTGTACAGTACTGTAGCAGTATATATGGCATGTATCAGTACATAGGCCTTCTGTTTATAAAGGGTCTGGCCCAAAATCCCACAGGCTAAAATCCCGATAGTATCTACTATATTGTAAAAATATATTTATTAGTTTTTTTAGTAAGTAAAATTTTACCATATTAGATTAATTTTGTATAGAAAAAAATATAAAATATAAAAATTTTAACGACAAATACCTCTTTCAATTTGAAGATCATGTTTTATTTTACAAAAACAGTTTTAAAATAATTGGCAAATAAAAACGACTTAATTAATTTTATTTTATTATATTGCATTTAACTGGTAATTTTTCAAGTCGAATTTTGGTATTTGTATAGAGCGTTTGAGCAATAATTATAGGTATAGCATTGAAATGCTAAAGATAAAAAACTTGAAATAAGAATACTTTCAGAATATGAAAATTTAGAGTAATGTATTTTGGCAGCTGCGAAACATTTGTCATGAATATCATTAGCATAACTAAAACTGTAATCCTACAGGTATTTGTTATTAGCTGTACTTTCACGAATTTCTTTGACAAGTACATTAGGCATGGGCACCAGCAGGATAAAAAACAGGAAAAATATCCCAGTTTTTTCTTATTATTATAATATTTAAGATTATTTCAGTATTATTATTAAGATTATTTCAGTATTATTATTAAGATTATTTCAGTATTATTATTAAGATTATTGAAGTATATTAAGATTATTATAATACGTAAACGTTTGATTATAATTTGTATGATTCTTTGCAAATTTTAATCTGTGATTTTGATATCACTAAACTGTGATTATTGTCAGTGGTGTGGTTTTTGTGAACTGATACATATATATAATAAAATTTTAATGTTTTTAGTGGCCGTTTTGATTATATGAAAAATATTTTTTATTTTCAAAAACAGTTTCTGAGATATAGACTCTAACTTTTTTTTTTTTTAAATACAATCGGTATGTCGGGATTTTGGGCGGCACCGGTTTATAAACATTGCTCGGTATGGAAATCCTTATGTGTATATTGTTGTTGTTGTTATTGGATTTTAGGAGCATCGGCAACTAAGGCCACGTTGCTCCGTGTATGTCTTTAAATTGCATGTGTTCTGAGATCAATTTTCTGTTTTGCTGGACGAAAAACCCGGGTTTTTCGCAGAAAAAACCATGCTACTCTCGCCTTGGACCGACTAACTCAAGTACGTTGTGAAAAAGACCCATAAACGTCATCGACGGGAACTGAGGTCTTTTATATCCTGTGTGGAGAGGACGGCGATCCTACCGACTGTACCCACGAGTACCTTGTGTGTATGTTCGAATAGTTTAGACTGCTGTTTAGTACGGGAAGCCATTAGAACGACTAGGTCATTGATGAACTGTGCTAGTCTTACGATGGAAATGGGTACCGACAGCTGGAAAAGAGCAAGAATGAATCCTAATACACTGGAGTGCAAAACTTAAGGACTAACACTATTTCTAAAGGTTACAACCACAAAATCTTTACTTAAGGTACTCTTTAGTGATGAGAGTACATTCAGTCTCAGCCGCGATTCTGGACGTTAGATAATCTGGCGAGAGGATGGAACATGGTATCACCCCGCAAACATCGATCTAAAAGAGATCGATATGGCGGTCAAGGTGTTCTGTATTTATGCCCAAATTATACAGATTCTAGGGTCAGGCTTAGGGAAGCAGTGCCTAATCTTTCCACTGGTCAAGAGTCAGTGTTGATGCAGGATTCTGATAATTACCGATCGCGGCAATCTTTTGCAAAAGAAGCTTTTATGAGAAGACTTGTACAGTCTCAGATGACAGCAGTTATTCACGCCTCTGGCCCGAACCCGACTTAACATTCAATTTGATATTTTCGACGAACTGTCTGGCTGTGTCCTCACCAGTTTCTAGAACAATAGATTTTGCTGTATGATTGCTGTAAATGAGTAAATCTTAACTTTTTTTTTTAACAAGTGGCGTATTAAAAGAGAGGGAGGGGGAGAGAGAATCACTCTCTCTCTCTCTCTCTCTCTCTCTCTCTCTCTCTCTCTCTCTCTCTCTCTCTCTTATTTATTTATTTTTAATGCGCCACGGGAACCTCTCTCTCTCTCTCTCTCTCTCTCTTTTTTTTTTTTAATACTCCGTGGGAACTCCTCTCTCTCCCTTTTTTCCCTCTGGAGTGGGCTCCCTAGAGGAATCCGGCCCACCTTTTGGCAGCAACAGGTTGGTCAGAGTCTCGAAATGAGACGTCACGACCACTATTGGGCCAAGCCCACCTTCCCGTCGTGTGGACGAGTACACAGAATCATCTGTCCAGGTGACCGATACTTCTGGGTAACCAAGTGGCCAGAACAGAACACACACATAATACACACAAGCCTCCGTCACACACATTTTTTGGATAGAGAAGAAAATTGCATGGGATGCATATAAATTATCAAGCGACTCAGAAGCCTATGGCAGATATAAGCTAGTCTGTAATCAGGTCACAAAGGAGGTTAGGCAGGCGAAGGCAGATTACGAGAAAACCTTGGCAAAAGATGCTAAGAAAAACAGCAAGGATTTCTTTACTTATATAAACTCTAAAAGGAAGGGGATGAATCTGATTGGTCCACTTGACATCGATGGTTCGACTGTTGATGATCCTGCTCAGATACCAATCTACATTCACACATGAGGAATTATTAAGGTTTAAAAATGGCAGAAGGTTATCAAATTGTAGCAGGATACTTAATGATTTTGTAATAACTGAGAGCAAAGTGGAGGAGAAATTGTTGAAGTTAAACATAAGAAAAGCACCTGGGGTGGATGAGATCTATCCAGTTATATTAAAGGAGGCGGCAAAGCAACTAAGCAAACCTTTAGCCATAATTGTGAGAAAATCCTTGGACTCAGGGGAGGTTCCCACGGAAATGTCCAAATGTATCCCCAATTCACAAGGGGGGGGATCGAAGGGTGACACGAGTAATTACAGACCAGTTAGTTTAACTTCTGTTCCGGGTAAAATAATGGAGTCACTGGTTAAAGATGCATTGCAGGATCATCTAGACAAGACTGCAGCAATAATTCAGACAGAGCATGGGTTTGTTAAGGGAAAGTCTTGTCTGACAAATTTGATAGGCTATTATGATGTGGTTACAAAGGACATCCCTGTGATTTTAAAAATTGAACCGCATCGCCATCTACTTGCGGGAATAGGTTGAGGCATTACATTTAGTGACTTTCAACAGGAATCATCGTAGGAAGCCATAATAATCATCACAGAAGTAGTCCTGTCAGTACCATTGCAGCAAAAGTAGTAGTAGTAGTAGTGGCATGTGATGCAAGGAAGCAAGTGTATGAGCTTATGCAGCATCAGCCAAAAAAAAAAAAAAAAAACCCACACCATCCCTCCAAATGCCTGTCCAGTTCCTCCTTAAATTTATTCAACCTATCAACTTACACAACGACAGATGGAAGTTTGTTCCAGCAATTAACCACCCGCTGGCTAAAGGAAAATTTCCGCACATCTATTCTACATCTGTCCTTTCTTAATTTGAATTTATGCCCCCTTAGGTTCGTAATCTGAACAAGTGGAAGGATCCTCTCGGGAATTCAATATGTGGGGTCCCTTCTGTTGGTTTCCAAGGTTCTCTTGCTTGGATAGGTTCTTGGATAAGTTTTCTTGCTTGGATAGCAGGACGGTAGGTGAGTTCTACAGCAGAAGAGACTGGTCTGCCAGAATTCAGTTGTAAGCAGCGCTCTCAATGTAGTAAACAGTCTCTTGGTTCCAAGAAACAAAGTCTTGCTTCCATCATTCATGTCAGGCTAGGACTGGTAAAACAATTTGCTAAAGTATTGGATCCTCAAGGTGAAACAATTTGCTAAATATTGGATCCTCAAGGTGACACGTTCAGGTTAATAGAGTGATTTTTTCCAAAATTCATTGTATGAGTATGTATGTATGGGCACCATCTCCTCAAGCTTATGCCTCTGTTATCATAGCTCGCAAATATATAGCCATCTTCCTCTAGGCTGAAATGCTGTATGGATCTGAAATCTGAGCATTTGCAGAGGAATACTGGTTGGTAATGTCGTTCACTTGCAAATTACACCTTCCCCTGCACGACGGACAAACAAACAGCAGTGGCACATGAACTTGGGGCCAAGGAGGCCACCAAACCTGGTCAAGGACAGAAAACCTGTGTTCACTGTTAAATTGGTCATGGATATATATCGAAGCCCAATGTATGCGGCATGTGTTCATGGTGCATCATCATCATCATCATCAGCCATTTTCAATCCACTGCAGGATGAAGGCCTCTCCAGCAACTTTCCAGTTCCTTCTGTTTTGAGCACTGGCCATCCATTTACTACTCGAAAACTCATGAATTTCATCTATCCATCTCCGCCTTTGTCTTCCAGGTTTTCTTCTAGCTCCTCTTGGGTACCATTCTGTTATTTTCTTAGTCCATCTGTCATCATGTCTTCGAGCTATGTGTCCTGCCCAAGACCATTTTAGTTCTTTAGTTTTGATAAGAATGTCCTTTACTTGAGTTTGCTGCCTAATCCATGTGTTTCTCTTCTTATCTAACAGTCTGATTCCCAATATAATTCGTTCCATTCTTCGCTGTGTAGTTCTCAGCTTCTCTTCCATTCTTTTGGTGAGTGCCCAAGTTTCACTTCCATAAGTCATGGTGGGGAGTATACATTGATTCATTATTTTACGTTTCAGACAAACTGGGATATTGCTCTTCAGTATGTGACTATATTTCCTGAATGCTATCCATCCAAAATTTATTCTTCTCTTGACTTCCAGCCATTTATCATTATTACAGCTAATAACTTGTCCCAGATAAGTATATGACTCCACCTTTTCAATTACTGCTCCTTCAATCATTATTTCCCTTTCCGTGGCATACTTGTTCATCATTACTTTTGTTTTAGCCATATTCATCTTTAGTCCAAAATCCTTACTAACTGTGCATAACTGATTAAGATTTTCCTCTAATTCTTTGGGATCGTGGCTTATGACCACAATGTCGTCTGCAAATCGTAAATGGTTTAGGTACTCTCCGTTCACATTGACTCCTTTCTGCGACCAGTCTAATCTTCTGAAAGTTTCCTCAAGGGCAGCAGTAAACAGCTTCGGAGATATTGTGTCTCCTTGTCGAACTCCTTTCTCGATTTTAAATTTGCTACTGTCTTTGTCTAGTCTAATAAAGGATGTAGCACTCTCATATATTTTCTTCAAAATCATAATATATGGAGTATCTATGCCTTGTCTTTCCAGTGCCCGAAACATTGCCTTATGCTGTATGGAGTCAAATGCCTTGTCATAATCCACAAATGCCAGGCATAATGGTGTTTTATATTCATTTGCTTTCTCCATTAGCTGTGATATTACGTGAAGGTGATCCATAGTTGAGAATCCTGTCCTAAAGCCAGCTTGCTCTTTCGGATGATTCTCATCAAGTATTCTTTCTAATCTGTTAGTAATGACCCTTGTGAACAACTTGTAGATATGGGATAACAAGCTAATTGGTCTATAATTTCCAATTTCTGATTTATCTCCTTTCTTATGCAGCAAAACTATGATTGCATTATTCCACTGCTTAGGCATCACACCTTTTCTAATGCACTTTGTGAAGAGCCTTGCCAGTTTTTGTGTTATGTCTCTTCCTCCCAATTTTAACAACTCTACAGTAACTTCATCTTCCCCCGGGGCTTTCCGATTCTTCATTTTCTTCAATGCATGTTCTACCTCATCAGGAAGAATATCGGGTATGTCGTATGTGTTGCTACTTTGCAATCCATCTTCCCCACTGCTGGTATCATTCCCTCGCTCCTTGTATAATTCTCTATAGTAGTCTTCTGCTATTTGAATTATGCCTTCTCTGCTGTTTATAAGTACACCATCGCTATTCTTCAGTTTCAGTATCATTTGTCTTTCTGTATTACTGCTCATGGCTGCTGATTTAAATCCTTTGTTTTCCCTTAATGCTTGTTCTACTTTTCTTGTGTTAAACCTTCTTATGTCCTCTCTGAGTCTCTTTCTAATGGCTTTGCATAACTCAGTATACTCAATTTTCTCCCTGTCAGTGTTTTTCTTGCTCTTCATTTGTCGTCTTTGGTTCATCATGACAAGTGTTTCTTGACTAATTTTTTCTTCTTTGGATTTCTGTTTCCCTATAGGTTTCTTGGGCTTTATCACTTTCAGAAAGTTGTAATATTCCTCGTCGATATCTTGGTCCTGAGCAGTCTGCAGAAGCTCAAACTTGTTCTTAAGTTCCAGTACATACTGCTTTTTCTCCTCCTCTGTTATTTCAAAGACCTTGGTATTATTTACTCGAGTCAGTTTTTTCCTTTCCTTTCCTACATCTATATCAAGTGTACATCTTACCATTCTGTGATCACTTCCAACATTTACCTTATTCAGGACGGTAACATCATTCACAATATATCTTCTGTTAGTGAGGATGAAGTCGATTTCATTAGTTGTTAATCCATTTGGACTCTTCCATGTCCACTTTCTGTTCACCCTTTTCTTGAAAAAAGTGTTCATTACTGACATTCCTTGAGATTCTGCAAATTCCACAAGTCTTTCACCTCTTTTATTTCTTTCACCAATTCCAAAATTTCCTATAGTTCCTCTTTCTGCGCTGTTTTGCCTTTTTCCAACCTTAGCATTGAAGTCCCCCATAATAATAGTGTAGTGGGTTTTCTGCTCATCTAGAAGACTCTCAATTTCAGTGTACATTTCTTCAACCTCTTCATCATCATGGCTCGATGTTGGTGCATAAATCATTATAATCTTTAGCTTGTACCTCTTAGAAATCTTGAGTATTAGTCTTGACACCCTTGGTGATGGTGCATACCTCCTTTACGTCTAAGATAAATCCCAACGATAATTATGCATTCCAACAGGCTTGCCTTATCGAACAAGCTTCTGCCCAGTCAGATGCTCAGCAGAATCCAAGAAGTCGACAATGAATTCCATCTGGTTGCCAAAAATGCAGCGTATAGGCGCTAACTGTAAATGGACAGTTCACCTCAATCTCGAGCTGATTACCTGCATCTGCATCAGTGCCCCATATAACTGTTAATTCTCTCCTCATACATAAATTCATTATGGTGTATCTTCCTGTCATTACAGGAGTTATGTACATTTTATGATGTATTTTTGTTTTTTATTTATTTTTTTATCTTGCGTATCATTTTTCTGAATGTACCATTTAGGAAATATTCATTTAATTTGTGAACTCCTGAAACTTGTAATGGGAATAAGTATTATTTATTTACTATTTTAACAAAATATTCACTATAAGATATTGCTAAGTTCCCGGCAATTTCTTTTATTATCAATGCGTTTTTTTTTTTTTTTTTTTTGCTTCAGCGAAATAGTTTGATGAAGAATTCGATATAAACAATTATTTTTAAATCCACCTGTACTTGAAATGTATTGGTTTACAAAATAAGCAACATTTTATGTGGAAACTGTGAATAACTCTGCGTACCTTTTGCTAGGGAGCATTCGCTCGAAAAAAAAAAAAAAAAAAAACCCAAAAACACCCTATCATAATTAAAATAAAATAAAATAAAAGAAATAGAAGTTGCAGGAGATGTGGCAGAGGAATTCAGAATTGCCTCCTGTACGAAAAAAAAGTTAAATATTAAAAAGAAAACAATAAAAATAATAAAATAAAAAAAAGAATAAAAAAAAATAACAGTAAGTTATATCTAGTGTACTGTATTCGGAATGGGTAGTTTCTTAAAATTCCATGGTACTGAATTTCTTATAAATAAAATATACTTTCTAAAGGATAAGTTCTGAACTAATAATTTTAATTTTGTTAATTTTATTTTTTTAGGTAATTTTTAAGGCCGATATTTAAAGTAAAATAAAGCATAAATTATTTTAAACAAATAATTTTCGGCGATATTTATTAAAAGAAAATTTAAGTACAGAGAAATGATTTTTGGATCACCGAAAAGATCGTTGCAGTGGAATTTAATTGCATTCATATTTCTCATATGCAATATGAGCAACAACAGCTTGCTTGTTGCTCATATCAGTATGGTATATGTGTCTGTAGAAGTGTGTTCGCAGTCTTTGGGGGATGATAAACTGGAATAACTCACGGGGACCCCTACTCCCTCCACCTGAGATCGGCTAACTACAGTCTTGATTGAAGATGACTTTAGAAATTCCTCCAGTCGTCAACGGGAATTGAACCCAGACCTCTCCAAATGAGTGACAGACGGAAATAGGTTTTCCTTGCAAAATTAAAATGATAGTAGAAGTGACTTTTATTCGTTTATATGGAAATTTTTTCATACAAAAACAAATACATAAATAAGTAATAAATGATCTTTATTGCTCTCTACAAGACTACAGTATTGTAGGGCAATTTGATTTACCAGCGTAAAACGGCTATGGGTTTTATGAAGAAAATGTTGTATGTAGATTTTGAGTAACACAAAAATCATATGTTGGTCAGTGAGTAATATTGTCGAATGTTACCCATTGGACCATATTGTGGATATCTCTTAACAATATCTAATACAAAGGTTTCAGGACAATGCGCATATTATACATATTATGTGTCATACACTCGAAGGTTCCTCAACTCAGATAGCGACGACACTTGAATGCTTCCACGGCAGCACAAATGTCACATAGTTGGCCGAGTTCCTGGTTGGCACAGGTTAAGTGTCGGTAGATAAGGTATGTATGCTCGCTTCTCATTATTTCTTTCATGATGGCAGGAACTTGATCCGTTATGCGGCGCCAATTCGTTGCTTCAGATGCATGTTTATGCCGTTCGCTTCCAGAAGTTTTGTTACTTGAACAATCTCCTTCGGGACTAACCACTCACAGATAATTTGGCTACGCCGCATCGGCACCAGTGTTGGTGTCAAACTCTCACGTGTCCTCTCAAGCTGGTGTATAGTTGGGCACGTATCAGGTGCATATTCCTAATATTTTGCGGACGGAATTATTCCGGCAATTTCGAGTTTTTTAAGATTTTGTTTTTCTGTCATTTACAGCAGCAAGAGGACTTGGGTATGTTTATTAGATTGACGATCTTGATTGTCCAAGTTTATGCGGGGGCGGGAAGTATATTGCTTATCTATCACCAATTTTAGAAGTCAGTATTCTGCATATACAGGGTGTTTCAGTTAAACGTTTCAGAACTTCTAAGAGGGGTAGGGTACATCCTGACAACTCGAAATCATATAGCAATATGGGGTCGGAAATGCTTTCCTGAAGCGGTGTTGTACACAGAAGCACCATAAAGAAAAGAGACCGTAAGTGAGAAATCGTTTTAATATTACATGAAAAGAAGCAAAAGGTACATGGATTAAAGTAAGTGTTCGAAGTTTCTTCCACGGGCTACAATGCACGCCTCACATCTCCGACGCATGGACATCCGAACATTCTGGAATACTCCAGGCGAATTTCGAATTTCTTCGGCAGCTACTGCGATTCTTGCAACCAGCTCCTCCGCATTGTCAACAGGGGTGTCATAAACTAGCGATTTCATATGACCCCAGAAATAAAAATCAAGACATGATAGGTCGGGGTGACAACTTTTGAGAGATGAACAGATTTCTGCATCGACGCAACAGACAATGTGGTTCCAACACGATGGAGCCCCTGCCCATTATAGCGGAGATGTTCGTAACTACCTGGATGTCACATTTGGTCAACAGTGGATCGGACGTGGTGGTCCCGTGCGTTG
The DNA here is from genome assembly GCF_048544385.1 of Mastigoproctus giganteus. Lineage (NCBI taxonomy): Eukaryota > Metazoa > Arthropoda > Arachnida > Uropygi > Thelyphonidae > Mastigoproctus > Mastigoproctus giganteus. The sequence goes on from NC_143582.1 coordinate 127,171,393, forward strand.
GCCTGCTCGGTCACCCGACCTATCATGTCTTGATTTTTATTTCTGGGGTCATATGAAATCGCTAGTTTATAACACCCCTGTTGACAATGCTGAGGAGCTGGTTGCAAGAATCGCAGTAGCTGCCGAAGAAATTCGAAATTCGCATGGAGTATTCCAGAATGTTCGGATGTCCATGCGTCGGAGATGTGAGGCGTGCATTGTAGCCCGTGGAAGAAACTTCGAACACTTACTTTAATCCATGTACCTTTTGCTTCTTTTCATGTATTATTAAAACGATTTCTCACTTACGGTCTCTTTTCTTTATGGTGCTTCTGTGTACAACACCGCTTCAGGAAAGCATTTCCGACCCCACATTGCTATATGATTTCGAGTTGTCAGGATGTACCCTACCCCTCTTAGAAGTTCTGAAACGTTTAACTGAAACACCCTGTATATTTGTTTTAGTAGTTGGAGGTTGCAGAGATGTATATTTCTGATACATACGGCATTGTCCGCCCCAATATAGTTTTTTCTTTTCACATTGTCAACCTAGAGTAGAGTTTGGGCAGCACGCTATCTGATGTGGCGCACTGTAGCCATAGCAGCTGTTGCGCCAGTAAACAAAACAACTATCTGATGTCCTTCATTTTTTGTACCATGATGATCTTTGGGTCAAATACGACTGTTTTTTTTTTTTTTTTTGTAGGGTTTAGGCGCATCAGCAGCTTAGGCCATTTTACACCATATGTAATATACCTGTAAATTGCACATTGTGGTTGATTTGCTGTTAGCTGAACAAAAAACTCCCAGTTTCCGCAGAAAACCCATGCTACCCTGTCCTGAGATCAACTAACCCAGCCACGTTCTAAAAACGGCCCATACAAATCCCTGGCCTCATTGACTTGATTCGAACTCAGGTAACTTTTCCACCCGGCATGGGGAGTACGGCGATTCTATCAACTGTGCTACTCACGAGGGCAAAATGTGACTACCTAGGTCTCTATGGCTGTGAACCACATAGTTCGGGGCATCTCAGCGATAGTGGAATTCTTTACAACGATTACGGGAAACATCAAGTTTGATTTGGTTTGATTTAGTCACAAAACCAAAATAAACCTAGAGCAAATACAACTTCTGTCTTATTTGCGCTGGGCTAGGGGTTAGCTCTGTATAAATCAGGATGTCACAGCTTCCTTCAATGAAAGGAATTAACGTAGCACTGAATAATAGCCCCTCAGCATGGCACTCAGGCGTTGGTTTATTAATAGAATCTCTTTTAGTTTCTATTAATAAATATAAGGTAGGCGCTTTATAGGTGATCAACGATTTAGTAAAATGCCAGCTCATTCTAGAAAATATTCTAGAAGAATACAACAAATATAATGTAAATGCGTTCGAATGCTTTTTTCAGGTCGCTGTAGGTAACCCTAAGTTTGTTATTCATAGCTCTGAGAGTTTGATTAGTTATGTCTGTGTGACTCTAGTGCAAAGAGCTAAAGTATATATACTTTAGCTCTTTGCACACACTAAGTTCATGTCCATAACTTAGTGTGTTCTCTGGTTGGTTTGCCCGTTTTGCTGGACAAGAAATCCGAATTTCCTCGAGAAAAAACCTTGCTATCCTCACTTTAGACAGTCTAACTCAGCCACAGAGTGAAAAAGCCAGTAAAAGTTCCTGGCGTTATTGACTGGACTCCATCCGGTGTGGGGAACACTTTGCCACCTGCGAGGACAACGCGGGGAAGTTTAGTTCCACTGCTGTGTTTGTTTGTTGGTGAAAAAGGTGATTTGTGAGAAAAGACAGGTATGAAGGTTTGTGTGTGAATTCAAGAATTTTTTTCAAGAAATTTCTGCAGGTGGATCGCTGGTACAGTGAGTTTGTAATAAGGTAAAAATGAATTCTATATTTTGCGAACCGGGTTGATGGATAGTTATTCCATGCTTCAGGAAAAGACTTGCAGCACTAGTATGGTATTATAAACATGAACCAAGCAAAGTGAGGGAACGGTTGAGACATTTCTGTATGAAATGCTGTATTTCATCTAGGGCAGCAGTTATAATTAGTCTGACTGATTCGAGAATCTGGCTATACTTGTTTAATCATACAACTGCACGTAAAGGTTCTTTAGGTGGTTTTCAAATTGATTAGGGCATTATCGATGATGATGGCAATCATGCAGTTTCTAAGTGCGTTGATTTTTACCTCCACGTAAACTGGATCTTATGCGTTTGGTATTCACCATGCCTTAGACCTGCACTGTGTTGCCAAAAGTAACTAGACACCAACATGTTTCAGAGAACCTTTTATTAATACAGTATTTGATAATATGTCAGCCTGCCTATGACCTGAATTACACACTATGTCCTTGTCTACGCCAAACCAATTTTTGACAACAGGAAGGCAGTATTTTGTGCATAGCTCTTTCAACAGCGGTTAGTTCAGCTATTCATTGTGGACGATTTGCATAACCGATTACAGTTCGTTTCAGTTCATTAGTAAGATTAATACCAGGGCTCTGGCTAGTCCAGTGAAGCTTTTGCACGTCCATGTCTTCAAGCTAAATCACTACAGGCTGTAATGTATGACATGGTTTATAGTCGTGCTGGAACAGAAAAGGCACTGTCATTACTGCTGCTACACTGTAGGAAGGGGTAGAATTGTTCAGAATATCAATGTACTGCACGATATTCGCTTGTCTAGGAACGGTGATCAATGGACCAAGTTGAGACTGAGAAGCAAGCTCAGACAATGGCAACACCTCCACCAGACCTTACACATGGGACGAAACACTCTGGTAAATAGTGTTCTTTGAGAAATAATTAATAATGCCACACTGATATATCATGTGATAGATTAAGTTGTCTTTATTGAAGTGTATGTCGCAGTTGGATTGAAAACACCTTAATATCAACACAAACAAATTTGGAAATGTTTCGAGAATACACCGTTTCTCGTCTTCAGGCTTGCAGAGGGGGGTTAGAATAATAGCTCAGGTTAGAAGTTAATTACCACAAATAACAACTGTTTTACAATATCCAGATATCTGAAGTTAGTAGTATGAATAATGGCTGAAGTTACAGATTATTCAGTTATTATTTATTTTAAGTTAGAGGTTACTTAGCTATTATTTATTGCAATAGCTAAGTAACCTGTGTCCTTGATCCCTCTACTGTATTTCGTTGATCTGCTTACTTCTGGCGTGAACGATTTCTTTTATACCTGTTCCAGACACATGTATGGCGGGTATGGTTCGGTTTTACCATTTCCCAGGGTTGGCCGGATACTTTTTAGCGAGATAGAAACTAACATAACATCATGTGCCACTTAAAAATATAAGTGGCACATGATATTATGGTAATTTCTGTTTTAGTTGTAATTTTATGAGTGAGTGAGCAAACAAATAATTTTATAAAATGAATTGTTGTCTTTGTGGCAAGTTAGTTGGTGCGATACGTCACCGTCTTCCACTCGTTTGGAAAGGTCTAAGTTCGATTCCTGTTAATCAGTGTAAGAATTACTGAAGTCCTCTTCAATCGAGGCTATAATTAGTCTATCTAAAGTGGATGAATAGGGTTTTATTCCGTGAGTTATTCTGGATTTTTCAGCCTCCACAGCATACAACTCGGCCGTTAAGACATACGCGCGCACACAAACACACACAATTCTACAATTTTACAGAGAATACACGATACGATATGATGAGCGACAAGCTGCCGTATTAATAATGATTTGAATTTTGTTGTTGAGATTGCTTTTTTATTTTTTAATAAGCAGATACGATCTGTATGTCGTCGGACCGATCAAAATTCTGTTGCAGGCCAGTGCCAGTCCACTGACTACTGTTTGGAGACTGCTTCTTTAGTATATTTAAAACTCTGTTGACTCCCCAAACTATGAGAAGCGTATTAAAGTTATCTCTGACGGATATTAGCGAACTCCATCAATCCGTATGGCAGTCAGAGAAATGATTAGTGTAGTTTACGGGGGGTGGACGGTAGTGAGCGTCGTCCCACTACGTTTTCATGCATTCTTGGGTAGCGTTCCAATCTTGGAAATGTGGAGGCCAGTACTTTTGCTGGAATCCTTTATTCTCAAGAAAGCTCTTAATGAGGTGTGTGTTTGGTGACGAGTTATGTTATTCCGTTAAAAGGAACTGTTCCCTTGGACCTTGGAATGAACGAACAAGGATTTCATTCCATGTAAGATAGCATTTCCACAGAGAATGATGTCAGACCACACAAATCACCTATCTGTAAACGGATTCCTTTCGGCAGTGTTATCAGATAGACCGTGTCTTGTCCTCCAGATTACAACAGTTTCATTATTAGTCTGCAGTCAGAATGCGAATTCATCAGAGAACAGTGATATAACCTATTTGCTTAAGATCCAGTTCACAAGTTCTCGAGTACTGTACTCTGCAACAGCTTCTTTCTTTGGATGGCACTAAGTGGGTCATCTACCAGGATCCTCGTTCGTAAAGGCCATGCTCATGTGGCTGTTGATTCATAGTCAGAGCACTTAGCTGTGATAAGATTCTAAGACTGTTCTCTATAGCTTGTGGTTTTATTGTGTGTAGCCAAATATCAATCGTAATGAGTTGTAGTATGTGATCTTGGTTTTAGTCAGTTGTAGAACTGATCTTGGTTTTCTTGTTATGGTGCCATCTGTTATGAATTGATTAATTTGATCTCGTAGTTGAAATACCATTGGGGATTCACATTGAGCCATCTTGTCACATGTTTGGAGCTGTCCTACCACTAAATCTTTGTCTAAATGTCCTTCAATCGTGGAATAATGGATAGTGTTGCATGATCGTATTACACGGATTCATTTATGATTATGCATTAATCTCGGAGTATTACACTCATCCTAAACGAAATTTCCTACCGCATAAGTCGTAACCGTTTCTGTTTGTGCTTTATAGGTACTTTTTCATATGCACATGAATGCAGCTCTGTTCCAGATGATTTCATTTGGATCCGCTTAATGCTCGAAGTATAATACTGTATTTGAAGTCGATCTAAAAAATCACAAATGTTAACCAAGAGTTGTAAAAATAGGATGCTTATGTTTGTGTACGCTCATATTTAAAAAATGATTTTAATTTAATTAGAAATTTAATTTTAAGTTCTAGTTTAAAGTTTTTTTAGAGCGCTGATTGTCCTTGACTAATTGGAGCTGTTCCGCTTGCATTTAAACCAGTTCTTCATGTGATTTTAAGCACCGAAGTGGCTATTTTAATGAATAAATTATTCACTTTGCTATTGAATTAGTGAAATGACGGATGATGCTATTTTCATTAGAGGAACGCTTTTTCTCGACCTCAAGGGGGGAACTAGTGTATTTTCTAATGGTCAAATTTTCTTTTGCTTAAGTTACTTTTTTCCTTCAGTTGTTCTTCATAGAAACACGGGTGATGTATTTTTCTCCATTTATGTTATGGGCTTTTCTATGAAATTTTAGTCTTAAAATTACCACCGCATCCCAAATGTCCTTTCCTCTTAATCCATTATCACCCTCTCAGTGCCGACAGAAATTCCCTTCATTATGACTTTCCAATTTGCCACCACAGGATCATTAGGGAATTTTTTTATCATCTTCTCACACAATCATTAAAATTACTCCAAAAATCAATATAGTTGGCGAGACAGACTTACAACGCCTAATGACATGCTGTTGTTCCACTTCTTGATAATATAATATACTCTCTATTGAACATATCTCTTCTTATAATGACTGCGTGTTTTAAATCTGCGCGTGTCCAGGAACGAAAAAACGTATTATGCTTTTAATAAGATAATCTGGCCAGTCTCTCTAGCTGTGCGAAGTACGAACACCAAGATTCTTTTAAACCAGAGTGACTCGCCAGCTTCCAGCATTCGCAGGTAGAAAGTATTTGCTAAGATGATTTTAAGAAGTACTTGAACTAACTCAGTTTGATGAATGAATGCATGATAAGAGGAAGACGAAAGAACATTGATCACATCCACTTCGCGTGGTAAAATTTCTAGTTATTATTACCTTTTCGTTATGCCTTAGTCTTAAAAATTTTATTAGCAAACTCGGCTGCAATTAAACTGAAAGAAGTTCTGTGCATCCTTGCCATTTCTTTTACAAAGAGAATTCTCTGATTTCAGATTGTGACATTTCTCATAACTTTGTTTTGCCCGAAATTTATAAGAATGTACAGATAATGCTACTGATTGTAATTTAAAATTTTTGCGGCTAGCTGATTGATAGCGTATACTTTTGCAGTAGTTTTGATGGTCGTATGTTATTCTGTGTTGCATTAGTCCCGTATGTGAAGCGGTTTAATGATATCGTATATAATTGTATACCACAGTGGATATAATTATCGTTCTCATCACACCGGCTGGAAGAAGCCTGAGTTCGAATCCCATCAATGATGCGAGCAATTTTATCTTTTTTTTTTTTTAATTCTATAGCGTGGCTTAGTTGGTCGCAGACTAGCATCGCATGGTTTTCTCCGAAAACTTGGAGAAAAAGCACTCAAATCGGCCACAGAATACAGACAATTTTTACAAACATAATATACTGTCATCTCAAAGCCTTAGTTGCTTTGGCGCTTAACATACACATCCGACTCAGAAGAACAAACTTTGCATAGTTTGGCAAGAAAGTTTCGGAGAAATACATGATGTATTACGGACAGCATTTTGAGAAGATCGAAAGCAGAAACGTTAAGATGGTGCTTTTGATAAAACACCATCTGTGCCTTCACCCGTTTCTGGCCAATAACCAAATACTTGCAGTTCTCACTCTTTGCTTACCAGTCCTTGCTCTCTGCGACCTGTTTTCAAAAATGAAATTCAAAGGAACGATATTTAACAATGGGTTCGATATTCAACAAAAACTGTGGGTGATATTTGACAAAATTACGAAAAATTGATCTCACAGATGATTCCCGAGTTGGAAAAATGTTTGCGCTCGATGTATTAAGTCCAAAGGGCCTAGTATTTGGGATTATGGTGCAAAAATAGGAACGTTTAACGAACCTTTTGTTTTTAAATACATTCTCGTGACTTTTGGTAGTACCTTGTGTGTAGTTAATTTTTTTTCTTTTCTTTCCTTTTTTTTTTTTTTTTTTTTAATCGAGTGCGTTCGCAGATGCGTAAAACACCTACTGTTTTCACCCTGTTCGAAGACAGTAGGTCTTTACGCATTCGTCTGTCCGTCCGAATGTAAAAGAAATCGACTCTAAGTGGAGAGATAGATTGCAATGAAATTTTATATTTGGGTCTTTTAGAAAGACCAATATCATTAAAATAGGAGGGATTGAAATTCGCCATTTTTTTCCCAGTAAAATCTCCACACGTTAATTATGTAAAAAAACTGTTATGTCATGTGAATAATTCAAAGTTAGTTATTAAGTGCTTGTGACTAATTACACTAAATTTGATACAAGTGTGTTGTTTCAAGACCTTTGCTAGATCCCGCCATGAAAGCAACACCCTCGCTGGTAACAGCTCCTCACTCCATGGTTGTCAAACTGTGGACGGCTGTATGAAAACTATAGTTGCCATGAGAAAGTACAAGAACACCACTTAATACAGAAGAGTACTGAAGAAATGTTCTTGAGTACTCTTATGTACTCAATCGAAAAAATGTAATTTTCTGATACGACCAGGTTTTTATATATTTTTATTGATCAGTCTATATATGTTTTTATATATTTTTCTTCATGCATCTCTTTGCAAGAGATACATGGAGAAAAATAAGATAAGCATACGCATCACTTATGGCATACAGATTGGACTTCACTGTAGTATAGTGTTTCTCAACGTCATTAAGTTTCCTGCCCTTAACTTATAAAAAAAAAAAGAAAGAAAAAATTAACTACACACAAGGTACTACCAAAAATCACAAATTTTTTATGAATATTTACATGCAGAAGAAACTAGTTAATTAAATGAGCATAACCAATAATTCAGAACTTCGGATTAACTTTGTTAGAAGTTTTGTTAATAGTCATGTACATTACGATTTTATCTGCTTGTTATCTGTATAAAAGTCCAGGTATGCGTATTTAGTGCTGGAAAAGCTAATTTCTTTAGGCGCGACGAAATTCTGTATCCCTATTCCCGATTAGTGAGAGTAACGTGTCTTCCGTCGTAGGCGATAAAATTATTATTATTTTTTTATCTTTAATTTAAAAATCAAGGATGAGAGACGTATTATAGTGAGATGGCATCATCACACACATTGGCATTGCGAATAATAGAGATGGGGAGCCCGGAAAATTGACCAGGAAGGACCCCATAGTAAAAGAAATGTTTATTTCTTTAAGCTTTTATCTACTGTGTAGGATTATCCCCAAGTGCTAAATTGTCGCAAAATGTAATTCTATCATTTTTAACTTATTCATTTAGTAACCAGATTTTTGATAATGCGTTCAGGTAAGTTATCATTGGCAGAAAATACGCTTCTACTCTCAATCAGGATTGCTGTTTATAAAGGTTTCCTATTGAAAATTACAACGAACTTTCAACTCAGGTCTGTTGGAAAATAAGAGCTGGACCATCTCTCCATGAGGCATTTTCCCGATTTCAATCCGACCGGAGAATCTGATGGGGGAAAAAGAATTATTATTAAAACACTTATCAAAATTAATTCAGCTTTTTTTTTAATGTCTTAAATACATAAAATATAATTACATAATAGACTACAAAAATACATAAAATATAATTAACTCAATTTACAAATTAGTTATTTCATTCATGGGCGTAGGCGGTAAAAGTATTTTTTCCCCTCTTTAATTTAAAAATTAAATTTTAGAGTTAGGTTAACTGAATGGTGGAATCGCATTTAGAAATGTTGTAGTGTGAATATTCTGCTAATAATGAAATAATTTCTCCTCTCTGAAATGCGCCCAATGTCGTGGATACAAACTGCTGCCCAACCCTCAGTCCACCTGATATTGATCCGTCAGCATGCAAACAGCCAATGTCACAAAAAAAAGCATCCTGTAATGAAAAAATGGCCACTGCATAAAGCCTTTAAACGAGAACTACGAAATTTCACAGCTAGCACTATAGCAGTCTCGAATCTAAATGCGATCCAGTATCGACCATCAAACCACTCTTAAGAATCTTATCACCGTTCTCGCCCCCCAGTCACAACTCTCCAAGTTTCAGCAGTGTTACATGAAAACGTGAACATTGAAGTGAATGTGTAGAGTTACCAAACAAAATGCGATCGGATCTTTGGCCCAAATGCACACTTATTAGATCATTCTTTGGAATTCTCAGTAAATTCCCCACTCAACAGAACGTTCAGTTCACGTCTATTGTTCTTATGACATCTGATGCCTGATTGATGGATCAACATGGCCGATATCACTCAGATGATTTGCCGACTAAATATTCTCTCTGACAGCTGAGGCAAACTCAATAAAAATGTCCATCTATTAAATGGTGAATGGAACGAGAAGTAACAATGAATCTTGGAACATAACAGAATAATGGCGCAGACACGAAATTGGATTATTTCACTCACGAGGTCAGCAATCTTAGGTCAAAGAATATGCAGAAAAACCGCTTTGAGAAGAGTTCCATCTTTATAACTCGATTAGTATAATCAGGGCAGTCCTAAGGATTTTCTAAGTGTAGTTAAAAAAACACATTGTTTGATCATAAGAGGGTTATATTCTCATTTAGGAGCTATAACATTTCAGAAGCCCCTCGGTATGGTCTACCAGAACGTGAGGAGTATCCGAAACAACCCGGAAACAATCGACCAGATACACCTCTGACATCATGTTGATGTGCTATCTGACTGAAACTTGGCATGAGAACGAGCAAGATTCTATCATTCATTGCTCTAGTTCGTAATCACACTTTCAACAATTCACCACCAGCCTATGAATCACACATTACGACTTTCAAATACATGTACAACATAACTTCATCGATATATGACAGTTTATGCTCCGGATGTTTTTTAAATGAAAACTCCAAATATGAAAGGTATTTATTGTAGGGTTTTAGGCGCATCAGCGACTAAAACCATAAGGCCATATTGCGCTGTATGTAATATGTCTGTAAATTGCATGTGTTCTTTGGTCAATTTGTGTTTTCTGGAGGAAAAACCCGAGTTTCCAGGAGAGAAAAAAAACTATGCTACCCTCCCCTGAGACCAACTAACCCAGCCACGTTGTCAAAAAGGCCCATAAAGATTCCTCACGTCATCTACGGAATTCGAGCCCAGGTCTTCTTCAGCCGGTGTAAATAGGATGACGTTTCTACTAACTGTGCTACTCGCGAGGGCATGTTTGGTATTAAATAGTACAGTACTCCATTACTATGGGGATTTTCACCTTTCTCCCATCTTGCATGTTTTCAGAAGAGATTTACTGATAACTAGCATCACTTAACATTAAAACCGTCAACGACCTGCCCACCAAAGGAGATAATCAATTAGACGTTATCCTGCTGAAGGATATCTCTTCTTCAGAAAGCATACAGTTCAAACGAAACAAGAACTACGAAAGCAGTGGAAAAAAATTCATGGTCTACTCAAGATCGAGATCGCACCGGTTGCTGTAACTCTATATTTCCCTGCCTAGATGGCAGTGCGCGGACCGAAACTAAAATTGTACTTTTCTGACCCGCATAATCCCCTGGGAAGTTTTAGCGATGCGATATTGGACTTTTTGACAATTTGCTGATTCGTTGGTTATAATCCATAAGCCCTTACACAGCTTGTAAAAAAATTGAGCTCGATCAAGAGCATGTTGGTCTTCAGTGTTGTCAAAGTTTTCAAACGAAATAGGAACCATACAAGCAATGAAGAAAATTGGGGTGTACTTCAATCATCAAATATCTAAGACAGTATAAATACTGTATCTTATGTTAATATTTACAAAAGGAGAATCGGGAATTCGGTTTGTGCACTTGCCCGTATACAAACCGGAGTCCGAATTTTCTGTATCAGTTCGACCCTATTCCGGATGGATTTTACCACAAGGTTTAATAATCTTAATTTAGACACCGATACAGAAAAATATAATAGTGTGACACTGACTGGCAATTTGGCAGTAATCCGTTTAATGCGATAATTGTCATCGATATAATGAGCAGCACACAAGCCATAGTGTCTGAACCACTGTAACAGAGTTTCCTGGAGGAAAACCATACACTAGTCGTTCGTAGCTGGCTAACTCGACTACTATTTAAAAGAAAAACCACAAAAATTCTCTCCATTTCGATGGAATTCGAACTCAAAATGTTTCCATATGCTGTGGAAGGACTGCATTGATCGTAACCACTGTGCTAACATTATTTGTGTTATATATCTTGAACTTCGAGCCTGAAAGTTAAAGCATCCTGAGAGTAACTTGAAAGTAAGAGGAATTTACGAAAAAAATAAAGGAAGCGATACCCAGTGGGAAAAATAAGAATGCTGATTGCATAAAATACCACCGTGCGCATTAAGTATTAATATATTCAGTATTAAATACAATACAGAAATTTATATTGTAGGATCTTCTAGTTGGCTATTGCGTGTGAATTGACGCACCGTGCTTTCATGTTCTTACCTTGTCTCGCATGAATAAGAACTTACCAATGTCGTGTACTTTTTAGCCGCACGCTCTGCTGCTTTCGTGTCAATCTGGTGGCAGCTCACATAATCTTGCTCTTCCGACAATAACGGCCGGCTTTCGTCGTCTTTGCTCTGAAGTTCCTCATTTAGCACTTGGCTACTTATTGTGTGCACACACACTACGTGCTGCAGCAGCAGCTCGTGCTTTTGGACGATTCCTGCGATTTGGAAGGCCAGATGAACCGCAGTCGCAAGATAAGAGGTGCAGGAAGTTAATAAGAAACGGAACTGACAACACTTCTGCCCCCCTCCCCTCTGACAGACAACAATGCCGTAGTAGATCCCTCCGATAGACTTGTCAATGGGATATACCGCTGTAAGCAAAGAGCACTTTGTAACGGACGTTTTTATCTGCGACAATCTGTGCCGCCTCGTCCGATTAACGATCAACGAATCAATTACAGCACTGCGAAGTATGTGCAGTCGGACAACGAGGAAGACGGGCTTTTGATGGATGCGCCTCTGTGCGGACCTAATTTTGTGACTGGCACGATGACTGCGGTGGGTTCGTGTGTGAAACTCAACGTGAGCGTAGGAGGAAGGGGGTGAGCGGTTCTTTAGAGATTCGACAGCTTGCCACCGTACGGACTGAATGTTCCATTCTTAGCTGCAGATAAAAGGCGAATCCTGATTAGGAGAGTTTTGGCCGTAGAAAATTAGAAAGGAGATACGTCGAGGGGGAGGAAGAGGGGATCCGACGTATGACAAACCGCATCTTCCATTATCCACTTGCCATTAGCGACTGAGAAGTGGGTACACGCGCTGCTCGTGGTCATTACAGGTTTGCGAAATACATGCCGTCGCTGCGACGCAAGTAATGGGACAGCAGAATGTAGAAAAATGGCGTATCTTGCAAATGCTGATTGCCTCTTTTGCTGTAGACGGGGATGGATGCTTTTTTTTTTTTCTTTCACCGTACGCCGGCGTCGCCCGTAATATCAATGTACAGAATTTCCTCAATCAGATTTATCAGCGACTTCTCGTAAGACGTGTTCAGTTCTGTCAGAATGCGGAGCCATCTGTAGATATCAGGTTGTCTAAATAATACATCAGTGTTGCAGTTGGAAGCGCACTTCGATTGTCTTTTTTTTTTTTTTTAACAGCAGTCGAGTTAATGAAAATAAATAAAATACGGAAGTTTTATTGGTTCTGGTACGAGACGTATTTTTGTAAGGAATAACCTATAAATGCTCGCACATTCCTAACTGGTTCTAGCGCCAAAATGTCATTGATTAAAGAGAGCCGAAATTGAGCTGTCATTTCATTTTTGCCAGCGACTTAAACAGACGTTTTTTGCGAATAAGAGAATTGTCAAGATAACGGAATTGCTTGTTCAGCCATCGTTTTTCAGTAAGTCACCGCATTCCGTGAACAACATCTGTTATTTGTCAGTTCCGTAATTTATACTTGCAGCTTCTCTTATAGCTAAAATGATGCATACCAAGTAGATAAATGGAATGCACATCCGTGCACACAAGGAAGCCAAGAATCTTGTACATTAATATTGACGGTCGTGGAAGAAATTTCCCTCAGCTTCTTCGTTTGCACGCCGTCTTCATAAGTGTTAAGTACAAGTTAGCCGAATATGCTCCCTCTCTCGCTCACTCTTTTTTTTCCTTGATGGCGTTTCTGATGGGAGTATTTCTTATCTTTGCGATCACTTAAGTAGTATGATGTGCATCGCGAGAAGTCTTTGCTTGGTATTTTATTGCCTACAGATTTAAACGAGACATCTCATGGACTTAAACCGCATGCTTTGCAATGACTCGCTAGTTTGCCTACATTATGCTTCTGGCTGCTAACTGTAATGTTATGAATTTAACCTATTTTGTTCTGCAGAAATTTGTATTTTTTATTCTGTTGTATATAGAAAATATTCGTAAATAAATAGTTTTTGAATGTACTTTGTTTATACTCTTCCGTTCCACTGATTGGTTGGTTGGTTGTAGGGTTTCAGACGCATCAGCAACTTAGGCTATATTGCTTAGATGAAAAACCCGAATTTCTGGGAGAAAAAAAAACAGGCCAACTACTGAGACTGACTAACTCAGCTAATTCTAATAGTCTAACTGACTAATTCTTCGCGTCATTGACGTGATTCGATCTCAGGTCTTTTCCACCCAGTGTGGGGAGGATGGTGATTATATCAACTGTGCTACTCACGAGAGCATTTCCTTTCCATTAATAGTTAATCAGTTGTAACCATCTAGCTCGATTATTTTCTCAAGTTAGCCATCTCAAGCAGACGGAGTTGGATTTACCCGTGAGTTATTTCGGGCTTTTCAGCCCGCACAACATGCAAATCGGCCTGGGAGCACACACCCACTGTTACAGACATAATATACTTACGGTTATGAGCGTAATCTTAGGAGGCCTTTAATACCGGTATAAACATGTATAAAATTTACAAAGGACTGGAGACTTCCGTGGCAGTTTCGTCGGCACGCCACATCTCTGCCGTACCGACTAAGCTACCACTTGTTTAAAGAGATCTGGGAGCAGTTATGTTACTGTCGACTGCTTAAATGAATTTATAAAGCCTTCTTTAATAGAGGCGGTAGACAGCTGATCTGAGATGGAGTGAGTAGGGTTCCTCCCATGAGTTTTTCGTGTTTCGTAACCCTCACAACATTCAAATCGGCCCTCGAACACGCATTTCTAGAGAACTATACTGATATGAGCTACAAGTTCAGGTGTCGTTAAAATAATAATTTGAATCTGAATACTTGTGAAGAAAAGTTGTACAGGGGACAGGAAGTTATTTTTAAGGACTGCACCATCATATACTGTAAATTGGTCTGATGATGATTTGAAGTAGGAAGGTGGTTAACGACCCAGAACCAGGTCATTTTACTTCAAAATGACTTAAATCGTTTTCAGAAAAGTGGCAGCTGAAGTTTAATGCATCTAAACTTAATTTTTTGTGCCTAAGGACCATTAAATCAAGGAGTTACAAGATAGGGGAAGAGTTAAAAGTGGTCCAAGAAGAATATGACTTAGGGTTACGATTCAGTCAGACATGATATTTTCCATGCAGTTACGCTGCATGGAAAATTTCATGGTAGGTAGCTAGGAAGACTTGTGTGCTGTCTTATGGCATGTATAGGACCACCACACGTAGGGCAAAGGATACGCTTGTATAAGGCAATGGTGAGACCGCGTGTAGAATTTTACGTTCAAGTGTGGAGGGAACACTTCAAAAAGACATAACTTCTATAAAGGGTTAAGAGAAGAACAAATGAACTGGTATGGGGCACTAATCGACATCCATATGAAGAACGACTTAGATAGTGTGGACTGCATAGCTTGGCAATTATACATCATAGGGGGTACCTGAAGGAGATTAGTAAAATAAAAGAGGGAACCATATTTTCACTGGTAGGAGAGAGGAGAACCAGAGGATACAAATACAAAATTTTGGGGAATAACAGAAAGCTGGATCTGAAGTTGACTTTCGGGCAGCATGTTGTTGATCGTTGGAGTTAATTCCTCCAGAGTGATTGAGGTTAATAGTCTGGTATAAAGTACTAAGCCGAATTGGAATAGCCACTTTTTTGGCGATGGGGAAGGTATGAATGAGTGATAGATTTATTTTTTTGCCCGTTTTCTTGCCATCTTTTTTTCCATTATAATACTCTTTTAGCCATTAGTAATATTACCAATACTAAATAAAGCTTTTTTTATATATAAAAGCCATGCCACACTTTTGAACAATCCTCGTAAAATGAACTCAAGAACTGCAAGCATTTTTTAGGAATGTTACGGTGACATTTTCTGCACTTCAAGGATATAATTATCAGATTTAATGATAATTTATTTACTATTGAATTATAACATCAGTGTATGATGTACTACTGGATCAAGGTCAATATATGAACATAACAGTTGGTCAGATGGTCATTACAGAGTGGTTGAAAAGTCTCCGCATCCTTTTTTTCCTTCATACGCAGTGTGTCTGTGTGGGTACCCATAACCAGTAGAGTTAGATACTTTGCCATGAACATCTGGGGAGCAACAGCTAAGGGCATCTTCCAGAGCTGCATGAAATTCCTCTTGAGTCTTTAAACCAAGTACAGGAACATTGCCCATCATGAATCCTCATAAAGTATCGGATACTTTATGGTAAGGTCAGGACTGTGTTGGGACAAAAGTTAACAGTGAAGGGGATGTTGAAGAGCCAGAATTTTATGTAACTGTCTGAATGACATCTAAGATGTCATTCAGATAGCGCTACCATACTGAATCACTGTCCTTATTGCAAACCATAGGCGATAATTCTAATATTGGAAATGTATTTACTTTTTAAAAACTAATAGGATATTTTAGTCACATATAAATCATGGTTAAACAACATTATTTTTCATAATAACAATAGTTAGACGCAATATGGCCAAACTTGCTTTTGTGCCAAAAAAATACAAACAATCAACCACCCTATCATGCTACAGCTGCACGTCATCCATAATTCTTATCATCGACATTATTACATACGCGAAGATACGTATTTTCAGTTCTAGAGTAAAACGTGGGTTTCCCTAGATCACAACACGACATGTTGAGAGAAAATCGGGTTCGGTGAACTTAAGCCTTATGGCTTCACATAATATGATGTCTTCCCTGATGATTGAGTGTTACATCAGTCCTCACTCACGTGGAAAAATCTAGATTCGATCTCGTCGAGATTGAAGCAGAAGCACAGAGGGGCGGGATCTTTCATGAGGCGACTGAGTTAATGGGTCTCTGGCGAGGAACGTTTGGGTTTTTTTTACTGGAAACTCGAATGATGGACGGGTCATGTCTAGGAGAGGAGAAAGAGTGGTCATAAATGGGTATTCTTCAGCGTGGATTGGAGTGTAAGCGCCAAAGCAACTAAGGCTATGAGGTGTCAGTATATTGTGTTTATAATTGCGTGCATTTTTGCTGGAGGGAAAAAACCGAGAAAAAAAACCATGCAGCCTTCGTCATAGAACGACCAACCACATTGTATTGTGAAAAAAAAAAAAGCTCATAAAAATTCATCACATCATTAGATTTGAAATCAGGGCGTTCCACCCTGTGTGGTAGGGCGGTAATTATAATCACTGTGCTACTCGAGAAGGCACAGCTTAAGGAAAATTTAAGGTAGAACAGCAGACTAGACCTTACGGAAACTCCATACCTTTGGATTGCGTGTCGTGGAATGTTAGAATAAGTTGTGATGATGGAAGAGTGGCCGAGGAGGGGGTAGCAAACTTCAAGGAAGAATAGGTACTTTTTTGACGATGGGAATACTCAGGTTTTTTTTTTTTTTTTTTTTTTTTTTTTGCGGATGCAGAATAAGTTCGCTTCCTTGCATTGGTGCTATCCCATTTTAACACTATTAATTATTAATAATCTATAGCTTAAGGTAACACTCAGCATTCCATTTTAATTATAGTGAATGCGTTGATAGGTACCATCCGTTAGGAGATACCATATTGCTTCATGAAATTGTTAAATAGCATCTGACAAAACCGTTATGCACTGTTACGTATAACACGAATAAGTTGTGCCGATTACGAGGATACAAAATTCAACAGAACTTTATATCTCATATAAATCAATACGTGTGCAAATTAAAACAATTTTTCAAATTGTGTCCTAAAGAACAGTGCAGTGAACATCTTCATTCCGAATAAAATCGAGTCAAAATATATTTATTTTCTTATTAACTTTAATTAAATATTGAACTCGCAAATACTAACTCCCAGTAGCTTTATAAATAATTTAAGCTTAATAATTTATGGATTTATAAATTAATAATCTCGACGATGAGCTCCGTGAGCGACCTTAAAAACGTCAAGTCGAACATCAAATATACATTATCTTAGCCGAGCAACATTTGGCTGTAAAATACAAATGATCCCGAGACACATCTTTCAGTAGTTGTGAAGTAACTTACAGTAGACATTGAAATATCGTATGTAAGGTTTATCGAACTGAAAATTGACTTACCTTAGACAAGTTGTTTATGAAGGAATGCTTTAAGCATTATAACCCATATCTCGGAACTCATTTCTCGTGCCTAGCAAGGCCACTTAATGAAACCGGTAAGCACAGTGGTGGTACGTGACGTGTTATGGTTGTCCAGATTACCAGATGATCGATGTCGGAGCGAAACTCTCACGGCAGTATACGTTGATCACAGATTTTATCGAGTCATTTATGGCTAGTCGATATAAATTATCAGCGCATTCCTTCTATCTGTCAGTAATGAACCGAGGGAGTGGAAATGTAGGTAATAAAAATTCTTTATTAGTTTCTATATTTGGTAATGTTTTATTATATGTATCGCTGCTTAGATAAGAGGGATTTCTAGATTAACTACCAGACGAAATTAAGTTCGGATTTCTCCAGAATCTCTAGAATAAAAAGCTGTAGAAAAATCATTTCTTCCATCGCAGGAGTCAGCTACATATCTGAAGTATTAAGTTAGCCAAGTAAAGAGCAATTTAAGGGTATAACAGAACGGCTTTTCTAAATCTGACTTTTTAATGAGCAACTCTCCAATTACGTTATTATCGATAATGCATTAAAACTGGGAAAGAAAAATATCCAGTAATTATCAATGCAACTATGGCACGCGCGGAAAAATTGCGGAGAATTAATTAGAAGTGAATTAAAGAAGGAGAGGCATTAAGATTTTCGTAATACTTCCTGACGAGAAAACAAATGACTGTAATTACAAAGCTCAATGAATGACATTCAGACTTAGAGTGTCGGCGCAAAGTTACATGAACGGTCGAAATCGAAATGTGAAAAGTCAGTGTTTTTATTTTGCAAAGATTTTCTTAAGAGTCAAAGAAACAAAGTTGGAAACGAACACAATTGTGTTTTTTTTTTGCTACATTGCCATTGCTAGTCGAATAACATTAAATGAACTCTTGAAATTTTTTTTTTATTCAGATAGCTTTTTTTCTGTTTTCCGCTGGAAGAACTAAAGTTTTATATGCACCACTGCTTAAACAACCCAAGACAGTAAGGATCCTTGCAGTAAAACTTTATTACAAATATTCAAATACTGTATAACGATCATCTGAGGAGAATGACCTAAGCAATCTGCCTCCCCACCACCCTCAAAATATGTTTTCTGTCATACAGTTAAGCGTTTTGAAGAGAAAGCAAATATTACTAATCTCCCTTGAAGTGAAGGACCACATTCAACTGGAACAGAAGATAATGTTCCACGTGTTGATAAGCAAACTCTGGATCGACTCTCGAAATAGCCAAATGGTTAGGAGCGAGAGTGCAGTAGCACACACTCTTTGAGTGGACTGTAGTTCAAGCTCGCTTGACTGTTAAATACGATTAATGATTGTATTCGTGATTTATTGTAAACTCTTCTGACCTAGTGCTCTCACAGGATAAATAAGAGCAATATCTACAAGAAAGCTTTCAAGTGAGCTAAAAATATTCAAACATTTCTGTGAGGTTTCAAAAGATTCAGAATACAAACTTTACATTCCAACACAGTTAATGAGGATGATCCAGATTGGAGAGTCAAATTTGCAAAAATGTTTTGCGCATATACGAAAATATTGAAAATTTTTATACTGAAATTGGAGTTGGTAGTGGTTCGACATCATGAATTTCTTAACAGACATAGTTGTGTTTGTTGGACTACTGAGGAAACCTAATATCCAAACTGAAATGGAATTAAACTGTCCAGATATCGTCGTCTAGTTGGAATTTGGTGTTAGGAGATTATTGGACCACTTATTGCTTTCCAGTTATTGCTTCGAAAATATTACTTCAAACAGCTATTTATTAATGTTAAATTTTTCTTATCCTAGTATCAAAATAGCAGACGTCCTTTCCATCAGGATGGTGTTACTGCACATTATTCCCTCGAAGTTCTTAAATGAAATTTCTAAATGAATAATTACCAAACTAGTGGATCGGGCGTAGTGGTCCTATCGAATGATCGCTCAGGTCGTCAGATTTACAGGGATTTTTTTTTTCTGTGTTCCTATTTAAAATGCCATGTTTATTTCAATAAATCTTGTACTCTGTAGAAGCTGAAAACAGAGATAAATGAAAAAAAAAAAAAATTTTTTGCGAAAATCGGTCGTGTTATGTTTGAAAATTTGAAAATTGAAAAAAAAAAAAAAAAAAAAAGAGAGACTGCTTTCATGCATTGAGGCTGAAGGACACATTTCGAAGTATAATATACATTTCTAAATGGCCATAATTTTTGAGGGACTTGAGGGGTTTTAGGTTTTATTATAATGATTCTATACTTTTCCAGAGAACTTAAAATAAAAGCGCACTTTGACTTTTGGGCTCACCCTGTATTTTAGATTTCATCTTACGAATTCATGTCATATTCAGTGTCAATAATGCCCCAAAGTGATTAATAGTGAGTGCTTTTTCGAAGATAGTTTTATTGAAACTTATGAGAACTTCACAGCCCGTACTTCACACAATAGTGTTTCATTGAAATATGTTTATATTGACTACGTCAACAAGAAAGGGGAAAAAAACATCCCCCCGCTCCAAGTATAGCATATGCATGATATTATGGGGTCAGCGAACGATCAGCTATGGAAACAATGACATCTTTGAATATTCCATGCAACACATTTCAATCTTTGTCAAGGTGACCTGCTATCGATGCTTAAACCGGTTAAATTTAGTCACATTCTCCTTATTTTCTTGTCTAGGTTGGGTTCGACTCGATTCACAGCCGTGTAAAACCCAAAAGAAGTAGAAGGGTACGTTGCTTTCAGCTTGATGAATTTATAGCTGTATTGGGAAGGGGGGGGGGGCAAGTCGCATCGTATTCTTGGAATTTGTGGACGTCATAATGCAGAATATCCTCCTGAAACAGAGGGAAGAGGCAATAACCTTGAAGAGGCTGTATAACCTACTCCCGTACGTTCAAACGACCGCCGAAGAAAGCCGAAGTCTTTTTTTTTTTGCTAGCCCAAATTCTAGTCTGTGCCACGTTTAAATTTATTTACATACGGTTCCCTGTGTCTGCTTCCTCTATATCAAAATCACGTCCGTTTCTGTGGAATTTCCAAAATGAAAACTCATCTGAGGCCGCTGTCCTCCAGGTAGTGGTGACATTTCCTAGCCAGTCTCATGGGGAGCCATGTATTTTTGAATTATATATTATCACGAGTCTGGAAAACTGTTCGCAGGCTCCAGCCAGTGTTTCCGAATTGTCCGATATGCTTTGACTGTCACTGCGCAGTGCTTACTGTGTCGTCGTTGATGATTGACATTACGTGCTCGTGAATATTGTTATACGTACAACCATTTGATAGTAATCTGCCTACTATTATGCTGAAGTTGAGAACAGGCAGATACGCGAACCCTTCCTTGCACAACATTTATATTTATGCATCGTGATTTACGTGCACTGAAATAAACCACGGTCGTCTGTCCAGGTGTTCATTTTATTCTGGTAAGGACCCAATGTCCACTTAACTTGTACAGAGAGAGAGAGAGAGAGAGAGAGAGAGAGAGATGGATGGATGGATGGATGGATGCTGGGACATGCATCCATCCATCCACATTACCAAGTAATGGGGTCATTACTTGATTAAGTAATGCGGATTAAGTAATGTGATTAAGAAAAATGCGGTCATTACTTGATTAAGTAATGACCGCATTTTTCTCTCTAGTTTTTCTTATTTTTTAAAAATCACCTGGAATTTGGGATTAGTTATTTAGAATACCGTTCGTGGTAGTTAAGGTCAGAGGGAATCAGGATATCCTGTCAGTAAGTTGCACGTGTTTCGCGAGCAATACGGGGAAAAAAAAAATCCATTTTCGGAAAGAACACCATTCAATCCTAGCTCTAGTCTAACTCATAGTGAACAAAAAAAAGTCAAGAAATTATAAGAAATTCTTCCACACCAGCAAATCTTTGACTGCCTTATTTCTAAATAACAATTAGTATTAGTAAGACCAAATGATGCAAGGAAACGAACTTTTTTCCATCAATCAAAAAAGAAAATAAATAAATCTCGAATATTCATACTATTCCAGTCCCGCAATGTAACCATCCACTCCACTCTAAACTTAGCCAGACTCTCTGCCTCTGCCACTTTTGGAGGCAAGTTATTCCAGCGTTCGACAACCCGAAGCCCTTGTGTGAACTTAATGAGATCCAGTGTTCTGCTGTTCCTCAATATTTTATATTTGTGCCCTTTCCCGCTTCCTTTCTCTAGCTTCTGAACTCCGCTGAACTTACGTGGTGTTCCGGAGTATCAACAGAAAATTTATTTGTTATTTTTTTTCCTCATGCGTTTTACTCAATTCCTTTAGCTCTTTTTATACCTAACCTATAAAACTTAATTAAGCGTCCTGTAAAGTTATCATCTTAGTAATTACTTGATAAGAAGAAAAGTAAATTTACTTTTCTCTTCAGTTAATCACAGTAGAAGGAAAACAAAACAAAACAAAAAAATATATATACATGTATATTTAATTTAAGAAGAAAAAATTGAAACAGCCTGAATTGTAACGTGCTGCGTACATTAGCAAACTTGTCGGACAATATTTCCAAACGATCCAAGTCTTTTTGAAGCAACATGGAATTATCCATCATTAGTGCACAGTTCTGTAATATTGAATAATATAAGATAACTACCCTTTTACTGTACTATTTTCCAGTAACATTAGCCAGAACAGGTGATAAATGGTAGTTGAACGTCTCTGTTTCCATAGTGAGGCGTCCAGTGCCGGATTTAGGCAGAAGCCAAATAAACTTGGGCTTCGCCAACTGAGGCCCTTCGCTGTTTCCGTTTGTGAGTATAAATTATCCATAATTAAATATTTTGGGCTTCTTTAAATGCTTTCTCTTAGGACCTCATTATGCCTAAATCCAGCCTTGGATACATCGATATTTTCATGTAATTATTCTGAATGACACGATAAAACATAAAAATATTATCTTAAGAAATCACAAACGTAATTTAAAATTTCATAATGATCGCTTAAGATTATATACAATGTCCTGACTAACGTATTCGACATCCCTCCCAATAGAGCGAACGAGATGCGTGCAAAGTAATAGCAGCGATATCGGAAATAAGCAGAATGCGTCATGGCAAGGTGTTTTACGGTGTTAAAGAGGCTAAATCGTCGGGTGCCGTATTAAATAGTTGAGTGTGGATTGTGCCCACAATGAAGTTGGGAGAAGGCAGTGCAGGGCTGTTTCTCGTGGTTTGGACTTGGACGATTGGTAGCTCCAACATTCAGTGCTGATTCACTGATACCTTTGGACACTTCGGTGGGTCCCACACACTCTGACAGTTCTATGGAAATGGACCACTCCATGTTATAGCACGATTATGCCACACCCGTTTAGCGATCAGTGTGAAAACTTCTTTCAGGAAACCGAAGTCCAACAACTCACTTGGCCAGCCCAGAGTCCATACCTGAAGTCGATCTAACACTTCTAGGATGAACTCGAATGCTGGCTCAGGGCGCGTCTAATAAACTACTTTCTACAGCTGAAGTGGCCCCCTCATTGAAGAATCAATGGACAAAAATTCCTGCTGACTGCTGCTATAGGGTTCTAAAGATTTTAACGACGGATCAGTGCTATCACTGGGGGTTAAAGATGTGGGCATACATCTTATTAATTTGTTCATTAAAACCAGTGTTTTTCCAAACTGGATGGTATATGAATACTTTTGGTAGTATAAAGTATCCCCCGCCGTCCAATTAACCTTTCATGACTCAGTTCGGACGTCGTTGCTGCTCACACCACATGGAAAAGTCTCGTTCTCGAGCAGGAGTTGCATATGTTCTCTCTCTCTCTCTCTCTCTCTCTCTCTCTCTCTCTCTCTCTCTCTCTCTCTTAAAAAACGGATTTTCGTCCCATAAAACAGACAAATCGACTGTAAAATTCACATAATAAATAATAAATATTCATTTATTGCAAATTCAGCAAGCCCATCACAGCACATAGCTAGGGGCAGATAATAATACAAAGGAAAAAACATAAAATAATGGAATATATGTACGTAGCACGAATATATGTACGTAGCAGACTTCATATAGGCACTGATAATGACTAGGAATTATAGTTATGAATTAAAAAAGAATTTGCCGAACAATACATTTGGCTTTCAGTTGAAATTACTGGGTTGGATTATTTTTCTTCATTTTATCGGAGATCTGACTCTTGTAGGCTTCAGAGTAGTTGATTAACCTGTTGCAGTCATGTTGTGATGATTTATGAGGTGAAGGGATGCATTGGGGAACATTCTGTCCATTTGTTTGAGCCTGGAGAGGTTGGATTTGAATTGCTGGTTTCTTTAAATTTCCCTGTTGGGGGCAGCTATTATAATGGCTAAGTTTGGTGAATCGCATGCAGAAGTGATTAACTTTGCAAGAAGCATGATTCCAGACTCGTTGATCATCTGTTGCAGAGGCTTTTGTTTTTAAATTTTTATAAAGCTGTCGCCTGGATATTGTATGGGGAATTACTATTGAGCCATCAAAGAACCCAATATTCTAGGGCAACGAATTTCTTGACGGTTACTTGAGGAGCACCGGACCAGATTTCGGAAGCATAGGACAGAATGGGAAAGATGCATCTTTGAACATGGTTTATGACTGTTTTTCTGTCTTGAAGCGCTGCTGTTTCTTGTTTGATTAACCATTTTTCTTTTTGAATTTTTTGAGCAACATATAAATACTTTCCAAACACAACTCCTCTGATTCTATCCTATAGCCATCATGTTGTACAGACAGAAATTTATTTATTATGTCTGCTGACGCCTCATGGCCTTAGTTGCGTATGCGCAGACGCTAAAAACGCAACGCAATTATCCATCGTATTTAAGTACTACTTAATTCGGAGCTAATTTTAACTGCATTAATAAACCGAAAAATCATCTTCCGGAGTGTAAGGTTTTATCGGCATGTATTTATTAAGGTTATAAAATTATAATATGAAAGTGCGCGCCCTTCAATGCTTATGAGTGCGAATCGCGTCTCACTCGAATCTCTTCTTATCATGCTTCATTCTACATTAGCAAAGGTCAGGTGTACTTCGCTGTGATATTTTTGTCTAGAATTGAAGGTGGCCAACTATTTCAGGGTGCTCTCAAGTTCATTATGCTGATGGAATTTGAGCACGTGCCGGCTCTCTCTCTCTCTCTCTCTCTCTCTCTCTCTCTCTCTCTCTCTCTCTCTCTCTCTCTCTCTCTCTCTCGTGTCATCCATGCTCGTTAATAGAAGTACTTGGCGGTTGTCCAATCTTTCCACTACCCGAATTATTCCAGACATACAAGTAATATTGAGGATATCCTAACCTAAAATAGTTTTGATCAGTAGAACTGCAACACCCAGCTGTTTCTGCTGCTGCTGCTGCCACTGCATAGCATCAGTGATGACGAGTGTAAGATACCGTCTGCATCGCATTGCCGCCAGTCGGAGCATCTCTCGAAATAGACCATACAAAAATACACTAACAATATGGTGATAAGTGTTATTATTCGATTTATCATAGAAACTGTTCCATGTGCAGGCGCAACATTCTTCAATAAACATTTTGTGTCTAGTACTCGAGCAGACCATAAAAGTAGGCTTAGAATTGATAACTGTGGTATTCTGCCTCCCACTCTTCAACTAAAGATTCTGATTAAGTGTTTCTGTAGCACTGATTAACCCTTCTTTCAATGCCTTCAGAGAGAGAGAGAGAGAGAGAGAGAGAGAGAGAGAGAGAGAGAGAGAGAGAGAGAGAGAACATGGCAATTCCTAACAAAGGTTTATAGGATTTGAAGTGACGACCTGGCGCTAATAATCATATCCACTCTTATACATAAAATCAACGTCTAATTTAAAGTGAACTGCCTTTCCATTAAGGTACTTTGCAATAGTCGATTACTGTCTAACAGTTTTCCAATCTCCACTCTGCGTAATATCGTTCTACAGTAACTTTTGCTTGTAAGAGTATGTCACTTAGTAAATAGTTTCTCAGTTCATACCTTAATAACACAACAAGCCTTTGTTTTCGATCAAATATAGCACACCCACTCTGGAGCTGACAGCATTTCACAAAAGGATTTCTACTCGATCATCGCCTTCTTGATCACTGAGCTTCGCATCTACTTTTCTTTCGCTATAAACTTAGTTGATCCGTAAAGCCCCTTATTCTTCCTCTTAGGCAAAGTGCATGTATTAGTGTCGTTATCAGAAGGCAGCTGCGAAATACAGTAATCTGAAAGTCGGACCTGTTATGATTAATGTTCTATGCATGGTATTTTCCTACACGATCAGTCGCTAATATTTCTCAAAGTAAGGCACGATGGGGTTCTATCTAAAAACGTGATCCCTTTCGATTTGTGTAAGCTGCTGCAGGCTGTCTACTCATCTATTGATTGCCGTGTTTCAAACATAGCCGCTATCTTAAGAGAATACTTTTTTAGAAGGGTGGGGAGCAGTAGTTTACCTCATTCCATCACCCTGGTTTCCTGGTCTATTAACAAAGGGTTATCTTTAATAGAGAACTTCGCTATTAATTCAGCTGTCATCTGTTCCGCCTCACAAATCACATTATGGGAAAATTAATAATTGATTTTTCCCTCCTGTATTATGGTGATAACGGAATTATACGCAACTTTTGCTGAGCTCGTAAAAAATGAACATTAAACACCGTCTCGTGTGGATCCGGTATTGAAGAAGCTGCCGACAGCTTCGCTAAGCTGTTTCCTTTAATGGACGTTTACACGCTGTTGCTTCTGTTGTCCAAATCTTTTCACCGCCCTCAAGGGATAGAAACGCTTTGACTAAGCAGGTATCCTCGTGTGTGTTTCTATGACTAGAAACAGAGAAGGTTATCGGGTATAACCTGGATGTTTTGATATCATTGATAACCCAAAATTAACTTAATATTGGATTTAAAATGATGCTTAAAAATTATCGGCATAAATATAATAAGGGAATATGAGTGCATTGAGCATCATTTTTCTCTCATTTGTGTCAGTTCATATCCTGCCTGGCCATTTATTCTGCTTGGAGAAACAGCTTGTTAATACGTAGCAATTTGAATAAAAGAGTGCGCAAGTTATTGTTATCTGAATACTGATGAAATGTCACTTAAAACAATTACTGAAAAGTAAGGAATAGATTTTGTTCTCACCTGTTTTCTTTCTCTCTACTCCGTAAACTGTTGCACCTTTTTTTCTTATACATTAATTTCATATAATTCATCATTTTGAAAAATCGTACTTTATCTTCAAAACATTTGCTTGCACTAGGTATTTTAAGAAAATAAAGAAGTTAATTTTGAGCGATGGAACATTCGTTTCACAATCGTTAATAATTATTTAATAACATGTGTTGACAAAAACTTTAATAAGATAGCTTAAAAAAATCTAACTTTAAATCGTTTTAAATGGACAGGCAGTAAAGTTATATGATGAACATTATTGATGTCAGTGGCCGAGAATTAGTAGTTTAGTAGGAAACTGTTACACAAATATTACCTGCTTTAAATGAATCTATAACAAATTTATCATAAACTGTTTAAATTGTTTTTCTTGATGGTGGGTTTTTAACAAATTCAAACAAATTGCACGTCAAACATCCATTGAAATTATAGATACCATTTCGCATGTGTTTTAACAACTAGCCGCATCTTTATCAAGAAAATATAACTAATCAAAGACGAATAATTTTAACTTCAACTATAAATACGTTCTTAAATATTTTTGATGAAACTGTGGGCGCATCTTTTTGAGACACGCTGTATATTTTTTACTTTTATACTCTGTTATTTCATGGTTCTGTGTTCGCAGTAAAACACCTGCCCGCTATACAGTATAAATGTATATAGTGCATAGTAAATATTTAATTTTATTTATTTATAAAATTGTTTTAAGAGTTTGAAAATTTGCATGCTAATCGTTCTGTTGGATCCTTTTACCCTACCAAGAACGAATATAGGTAATTAAATAGGTAATTTAAAAAGAAAAGAAAAGCTTTCATCCCCACCAAACAGATCGAAGCGCCTGTGCTATGAGGCAAATAACACAAGTGAAGGTGGCATTGTTCTTATGCTGCCTCAGACTGCCTATTCTAAATAATCTATTTAACAGAAGCAGTATAAAATAAGAGATGGAAAGATGTAAGGTTTTAAATTAGCTGACTATGGCTAATTAGTGAAAAGCAGTTAATGAATATTAAAAAAAATGAGGATTTCTCAAACGAACTCTTAGATAACTAAATTGAATTCAGCGTTGATTTATTGAAAATTATCAAAATCTCTGCCGCTTTTCCTTCTTTATCACATATTATAGCTGCCCCATAAAACTCACTGCGTTTATGTACAGATTTACCCCCATTTTTTTCTACGGTAATATGCATAATTTTTAATATCTTATAAATTTATTCAGTGAAGTATACATAAAGAAACTTCTATATCGGGAAAACATTTTCCCAATCTTCTGCTTCTTCCTCCTTGCAATTTATTTCCTGACTATTTTGAGAGCCACTGTTTTTCACCCTATGCATATTTTTTCCCTTTAACTAAGTGGGTTACGTGATCTTGCTCTTTGTTTTTTTTCTATCCATATTTATCCTGTGACCTTTCTAAATCATTAATTCTCTCTCTTCTTTCTTCTCATTACATGCTGAACCCATCTTAAATCGCCGTTCCTCGCTTTTTCAATGGCATTCTTCATTGTTTTCTTGCAATCACCATTTCTAAGAGGTTGGGCACATCCACTCTAGAGTCTTATTTCATCATTTATGTGTTTCGTACCTGTTTGTAGTTTCTTTTAATTAACTAAGATTGAGGGCCATGAAGAGCTTCACGAAGGGTGAATGCATGCGTTTTAAACTTTGACTAAAAAATAAGTCGTTAACTTATTTTTTTCCAATTTAAGGACTAAATATATAAAATTGCTTTGTGGAACTTCAGCGTTATCAGATCACCACTAAGCGTACTTTATGTTTCGGTAAGTTGTTAAGTTCTTCCCTTAGTCAAAAAAAGGGTAGTCTTCATCTAACTTTACCATTTCATTTCAACACTCTTCTTTTAGTACGATTGGTGCTTCTATTAGGCGGATGACCTTATAGTATGAAAACTTAACAGTTATGAAGAGCTGCTAGCTGATTAAAAATAGATCTGGGTTTAAATGTAAACGAAAGAGAGAAATTTTCTTCCTATCCTGTCGCCAACGGGATTTAAACCCAGAAGTCTCCAAACGAGCGACAAGCGTCGAATTCACCTCACCGACGTAGAGGACTCTTTCTTCGTATTCTACATCCTGTTAAGTGCAAAGTTCATTTTAACAAGTTATTTTTTAAATAACACTACCAAACAAGAACTGTATTCCATCCTTTACTTTAAGTCATGTATTTTTAAGCGAGTTAGACTTTGACGCGACGATTTGTTCTGTCGGGCTTTCGAAACGTTAAGAAAAAAAACCTTTTTTGTGCTTTACATTTTTTTTTTTTTTTTGCGTGTGTTCATGTCTAGTAACGGAACTACCAGTTTCTACTTCTGGGTGAAACTAGGGCATAAAGATCGCCCAGAGATTTGACCTTCCACCGAACTTTAGAAAACTGATAAATGTGGCTTAGCTGTCGTGACGTTGCATATCTAGGGGATCTCAGTTGAACCATTGGCTGCCAATTTTCTAAGGCTTCCTCTGGCCGGCGTTGGGAACATCATTCAAGAAGACAATCAATAGGGAAGACTACTGAAGCATATAGCGAGGAGTGCGGCAAACTGCATAAATTTTTATTTGCAAGACGCCCTTGGGAAAGTCTGAGAAGAAACTAAAATAAAATTTAAAAAAATAAACACGAAATAATCCAAACTTTATTTGTAAAAACAATAAACCTAAAGTATTAGTCCTTTAAATTGTTTGGTTTAAAATAGTAATTCAAATTAGTTTTCTGATTTTTTAAAAGATTCTGTTTCCATTGTTACGTAATGTACACTAGATTTACTTCGTGTAAATTTTACCGTATTCTGTAATTTTTAATGTTCAATAATGTTTTATGCTTTCTTTCTTTATAACAAGAACATTTTGGCTATTTTAGGGTTGAACGTTTGGTTAATAAAACTGATAATCAGATTTTTGTTATTGGGTTTTAGGAGCATCAGCGACTACATCCATATTGCTCTGTGTATATTGTCTGTAAATTGCTTGTGTTCTGAGATCGATTTTCTGTTTGTTGGATGAAAACCCCCCGGTTTCTTAGAGAAAAACCATGCTACCCTCGCCTGAGACCGACTAACTCAGCCACGTTGTGAAAAAGGCCTATGAAAATTCCTCCCGTCATCGACGCTATTCGAACTCATGTCTTTTCCACTGGGTGTGGGGAGAACGGCGATTCTACCAACTGTGCTGTACGAAGGCAAAATTGATAATAGTAATAAAAGTTAGAGTATACATTTAAATTTACACTGCTATATCCTATTGTTTATATCACAAAGACATACAGTTCATTCCCCTTAAAATTGTGCCGTCGATGTTGCGTTATTCTTTTCTTTTAATTGCTGTTTTCTTGTGCGTTCCATTCAAACGACGTTGATGATGGTGATCGGCCTTCTTTTTGACGTTGATTTTTTCGGCAGCCTTTCAACCAGCTCACTTCTCATTGGACCCGAAGTTGCTCTTGTCTTGCCAACCAATGTGCATTTCTTTTACTTGATAAACATCATCTTATCTGTAAATGTCCCCTTGTATTCATAATAATTAGAATATAACGGAAAATAAGTAACAAAATACAGAGTGGGACAAAAATTAGGCTGAAGAATGATTTAATTGATTTTAAAATTAAATACGTTGCACACAAAAGAAAAATACCATTAACTGCTTAGGATATGTCTTTATTGCACAGGTTATACTAAGCATGGCTAGAATGCTCCAGGAATGACTTTATAACTAAACCAAATAACATTGAATTTGCCCATTATTTTCTTTTGCCCTCGGAATCTCTTCTCCATTATCTGCCGTCATGATTGGAAGCATTTTTGGAAATCGATTACTTATCTCGATTTTTGTGCTATTGACGTACGTTGCTGGACTTCCTCCTCCGAAGACGCAAAAAAAGAAAGTGTACATTTCAGCGAACTTTTGAAACTTGAGAATAGAAATCAGATGGAGCCAAATCGGAGTGTAAGGAGGATATCTCATCTGCAGGAACCGTGTTTTTCTCTGAAACATTCCTTCATCGATAATGCAATATGAGGTGCATTGTTGGTGAGGCAATTTCTGACATGAAAACGTCGTCCATTTCTTATAAAAAAAAAAAAAAAAGGTGAAGCAGTTGGTAGATAGAGCATACCATTTGTAGCTGTTTGTTTTTCCTAAATAACGTGAAGATTTTCTTTGGCCAGTAGACGATAATTGTATTTGTTGATGGGTCCAATCAAGTTAAAACAAGCTTCACCGGACATGAATGTTGTGTTAAGCCTCTTAATTTGTTCTCATAATCTGTAGGCTTTAAGACGTGAACAAGTTGGAGTTTATGGAAAGAAACTACATATTATTGTAAATTCTAATGTCAGATTCACCCGGCAGTTTTATGATTAGCATTTATCTCTGCTGCGCTGACAGTTTACTTGGGGTTTATATAGTATTGTTACACTTGCAATGTTCAATTTTTCGGTGCATTCCTCTTGCACTTCATGTTATGCGGAATATATCTTATATTCGCAATATAGTCTAACATTGAAGGCATTTTTAACATTGCAATTCTCCCTTAAATTCGCGTTGACTAGAGCCAAAAAAAGTCAGGATTTGCAACAGGTCGAATCAGGGTTTTAATAAGGAAACTAAGCTGGCTTTCATCAGGAAGCGGCGCCTCCGTAGCCAGGTGGCCAGGAGCAGCAGTGCGTAGCACACGCTTCTTGATTAGACCAGGGTTCGAGCCCGTGACCACCAAATATGAAGGGTGCGGAAAGGTCAGGTAATGACCACCGCATAACCCCGGAGCAATATGGCCTTAGTTGCTAATGCTCCTAAAAACCAAATAACATAAATAACATCATCAGGAAGCAGAAGGCCTACAGAAAATGACAGAAATCTCTAATTTCCGTCAGACCTTAGCATCTATAAGAAAGAAAGAAGAAAGAACATGTTTCTTGAAAAAGAAAAGGCAGGTCCACAACCAAGTTGTTCTAGATTGAATGGGATTGAAGGATTCTTTCTCACCATTCATATCATTCCGTAGGTAGATTTACTTGATCCAGAATATTTTCTCACATGAGGGCTGGTTACCTAGGCCACAGATGGATGATACTGAAACATCTAGAGAGAACATTATTGATGCCATAAACAAATTACCAAACAAAACTACTGTGGGTCCAGATGGTTTCCCACTTTTCATAATTAAAATATGCAGCACATACATAGTAGACCTTCTCATTTACTTCTTCAAACAAATTCTACAATCTGGAATCGTTCCATCAATTTGGAGATTATATCACGTCAAGCCTATTCCAAAGATTAAGAAGCCAAAATCTCTTAAAGACCTGTGACCAATCTCCATCAGCTGTTCTCTACTCAAAATATTTGAAAAAGTGATTGAGCCAGCAATTTCCCAGCACTACTTTGGGCACAGGTCCGTGTATCTACATACCGTTATACAAAAGTTCAACAACTACGGATCTTTTAGATACCCTCTTCAGAATACAACAGACCCTCAACAGAAAATCCCAGATTGAAAATATCGTCCAGAACATTAAATCAGCATATGACTGAATATATTTACCAACTCTTTTTACTACACTGAAACACTACTTCAGCTTGTTAGATACCATACTACAAAATTTTAAGACATCTGTTTATTTCCCATAACAACTTCCAGCCCTCGTGGGTAGCACAGTTGGTAGGATCGCTGTCCACCCCACACCGAGTGGAAAAGACCAGAGTTCGAAACCCGTCGATGACGGGAGGTATTTTTATGGGTCTTTTTCACAACGTTGTTGAGTTAGTTGGTCTCAGGCGAGGGAAGCATGGTGTTTTCTCTCGGAAACTCGGATTTTTCCTCCAGCAAACAGAAAATCGACCTCAGAACACACGCAATTTACAGACAATATGCGCGGAGAAACATGATCTTAGTTGCCGATGCTCCTAAAAAAACCTAACAATAACAACAACTTCCAGGTACCCTTCGACGTCATAAGAGGGCAGGGGAGTGTACTTTCAGGTATCCTTTTTTTCTGCAGTTTTGGAGCTTTTCTTAGCTTATAATTCAAATTTTGTTACCTATGCCGAGGACCTGAATTTCTACCTGAGTTAAAATAATCCTCATCAGAACCATGATATAAACACCCATGCTTCTAGGCAGATACTGAGACTAGAAAAATGTCTTGAAACAATTGGACTGCATCTGAACCCTTAAAAATCAGCTGAAATACCGATTACAAAAAAAAAAGTTAAAAAGTTAAAAACGATATCTAAATCTTTGTAGGGGTGAACGGGTGCAAAGGGTGTTGCTCCACACAGACCTAGGCTTCACCAAGGATGAAGGGCTCGCTTTTACATTATTAGAAAGAAGGCGTACGCAGGACTATGGGCTGTACAACAAGGGCTCGTGGGTGTGCATAATCCACAGCTGCTTTGTCAGTACATCCTGAAGTGTATTACACCTATACCATTCTACGCTTCTGAAATTTGGTCCTCTGCTCCTGCCTCCTACCTAAACAAGTACTCCAGTTTGGAATATTGGTTGCTAAGATGAATGAACAGGGTGGTGGGCAACTCTCTTGCTATTTCCTGATCCATCCTCCAAGCATCTGATGACTGCAAAAAAATGCCCTCACGTTATCACTGCTTATAACGGGGCAAATAGATGCCCCAACTGTTTCATCATTAATCTTCTGTGCAGAGAAGGCAAGAAGAGATCATCCCGATTCTTGCTTCCCTCTTCGGCTAACTCTGACAAATCTTAATTCTGTGAGGGACCTGTTTCCTGCCAATAGCCTTGAGATCTTCAACAAATTAGGCATCCATCGAGATAAGTTATGTGAAGATAAGCTCTACAGAAAGAAAACCCTAGAGAACCGTTATCACCTGATGAATCTGTAATAGATACTTGCACGTGACTAATAATGCCATACTACAAATAATTTTGTTTAACTTCAGACTATATATATAATTTTCACACTTTGTATATTATTTCAACTTTTTATTTATAAGTAAAATTCTGTAAATATCCCGGGTTTAGCCGACATGTTCTCTACTTGTAATCCTTTGTACAAGTGATACCTCTTACCTTAGTCTGTAAATAGCACACCTTCCTGGCACATAGCCTTCCCGGGGTCGTCTGCGTTTTTGTGGAAAAATGAACTAATAATAATTATTATTATTATCTTCATCATCATTATTATTGTTGTTGTTATGTTATTTCTCCTTGATGGCGATCTCCACCCCGTGATGGGTACTGTACCGTACGAAGTGCAGAGGGTGGTTGTTATGTCTGGTATTGGTCGAGGAACTCTAGCTGTCCTACAGGTGTTCAGGATCGCGGCTTTCTGGAGTTCCATATAAGTGTTCTCAGGGAGACCTATTGCTGCCAGGCTGTTATGTAGGGTCTTCGGCACCGTATCGGTGGTTGACACAATGATCGGGACAGTCGTTACTTGTTGTCTATTCCACATCTCTTTGATCTCCTGTTTTAGGTCCGTGTACTTTCTGATATTTTCCTCGTAAGTTTTCTGGAGGTTGCCAGTGTTTGGCACCGTATCGGTGGTTGACACAATGATCGGGACAGTCGTTACTTGTTGTCTATTCCACATCTCTTTGATCTCCTGTTTTAGGTCCGTGTACTTTCTGATATTTTCCTCGTAAGTTTTCTGGAGGTTGCCAGTGTTTGGCACCGCTATGTCAATCAGATAGGTAGCCTTTTCCTTCTTGTCGACAAGGGTTATGTCCTGTTTATTGTACGCGATTGTCTTGTCCGTTATATGGCACGGTTCCAGTACAGCTTGTGGGTTGAGGTTCCTACTTGTAATGATGTGTTGGATCGTTTCTGAGGCCAAGTGGTATCGTCGACATGTGTCATCTGACACTCCGTGCTCCTTTGCGATGTATGTTTTATAGTTCCTAGTGTTGACTACCTGGTCTTGGATGGCGAGCATGAATCCTTCGGTCTCGGAGAGAAGCCTTCTGTTCGTGAGCCATGCATTGGAAGCCATTTTATCAATGTCGTGTAGTGCTTATTATTATTATTATTTTTTTGTTATTACAATGTAATGGAATAGAGCTTGAAACAAAACTTCAGAAATTTAGTCCTTTTCCTGCAAATCTCAGGTAGCCACGGTAATTAAATTTCTAGTTAACAGCCGTCAGTCTGAAACAAAGAACAAAAGAAGTGGAGTTAATATCTCAAACGTTATCTGTACTTCAAGTTTTAGCGTGCAATTTCAAATATGTTAGGAAGATAAATCCAGAAATCAGTCCAATTATTGGAAAGTCAGTCTTTTTAACTTATACTTGTCATCATTATATTAAGAGATAAAAATAACTCAATTTGCTTTAACTAAAATTTTATATATGAAGACTTTATCTAAAGTGTATACACTGTCTGTGTGTACGTTATATAGTGTATATGTATATATGTTACGGTAAATTTGATTAATCCGGTGATTATGAATAATTACCGGTTAATATGTATAATCGCCAATAATATTGGAGAATTTAATTAATATATAGCAATTTATTAAATATACCGGTAATTTTACATATTCTCCAGCGCTCGCTGGTGTATTTGATAAATAGGACAGAGAAATCATATGAATGAAATGAAGGGAAGTGCTTCTGCGCACTGCCGCTTCTAAAACCTCTAATATACCGCCATTTAGTTAGTGCAACGCTGTTGGGCTGAACGAGAACGACCACTGTGTCTACATTTCTACCGTTTAGTGCAACATACAACAACACATCAGCATTTAGTTAGTGCAGCGTTGTTGGGTTGAACTAGAACGACCACTGAGTCTGCATTATTACCGTTTAATGCAACATTATACTTAAAGATAAAGTTAAACGTATTTAGTTTATGTCCATAGGTAAGTTTTCTTTGAAAAACAATTAGAAATGAACATGTAATGAAAATTTTTGTAGTTTGCCAAAGTGTAACGGTTATGGATACCATTGAAAGAATGAAAGAAAGTTTTACTGCAAATTTAACGAAAGTAATAGAAACAAAATGCAGTAACAAAGGTTTTATAACGAAAGAAAAATATATACTGCTGATAAATGACATTTTTGCACTAAAATTGAAAACCATAGGGAAAACTCCAGCAGATTACCAAAGACTCAAGCGCTATGATATAATTAAAGTAGGTGATTGTAATTAATTGACCCTGTTCAAGAAAATAGCCAAAGCATAAAATATTATGTCTGCACTGAGGAAATTTTTGATACAATACATAATATTCATATAGCTATCGGCCATGGGGGAAGAAATCGGATGATGAACGAAATTCAAAAAAAGTATAAAAATATAACCGCTGAGTCTGTAATGGTATATTTAAACTTATGTGAGCCTTGTCTGAAGAAAAGTAAAGTTCCTAAAAAAGGCTTAGTGGTTAAGCCAATGGTGTTTAACGAAATGAATAGTAGGTGTCAGGTAGACCTGATTGACATGCAAAGTCAGCAAGACAAGGGATACAAATTTATTCTTGTATATCAAGACCACCTAACAAAATTTGTACAGTTGCGTCCCTTAAAAAGCAAACGTGCTGAAGAAGTTGCTTATGTTTTATTGGATATATTTACTATTTTTGGATCTCCTTCTATCCTTCAAAGCGATAACGGTCGCGAATTCGCGAATAAAGTTATCGAAGAATTATGTTCTTTTTGGGAAGAACTCAAAATCGTACATGGTAAACCTCGGCACAGCCAGAGTCAAGGTTCTGTCGAACGTGCAAACCAGGACATAGAGAATATATTGAGTACGTGGCTAGAAACTAATGAAACACGCAACTGGAGTGAAGGATTACGATTTGTTCAATTAATGAAAAATAGAGCATATCACCAAGGAATTAAATGCAGTCCCTATGAAGCTATGTTTGGTTCTTCCATTAAAATTGGCCTCAGAACCTCATGGCTTCCCAAAGAAGTTGTTGTTAATTTAAAAGAAGAGGAAGAACTAGAAAACATAATGAAGCAATTTAAAAATGATCATATGATCGAGACTGAATCAAATATTTATGATTCTGGAGAGATTGCAGGAGACACTAGCATAAAGAGTATTGAAATTGAAAATGACAGTATAATGGAGAGAATATGGAGAACGTTGAAGAGAATATGGAGAAAGTTAAGGAGAATGTGGAGAACGTTGAGGAGAATATGGAGAATATTAAAGAGAATAACAAAGACTTGGATAATATTGTTGCGAATAGGAAAGCACAAATATATAGAAAACGTAAAATAGTAAAAGAAAATCTTAAAATACAAGCTAAAAAAATGATAAACGTGTCTAACAAAAAGTTTCCTACTGGAAAAGTAGGTGATACGGTACGTATAAGAATTCCTGATGTTGACAGAGCCAGAAGCGACCCAAGAAATTGCTTGGCAGTTATTATGGATATTGACAATAGTGGACTATATAAATTGAGTACAAAGAAAGGGAAATTGGCCAACTTTTATACCAGAAATGAGTTTTCTATATTCCATGAAAAATGTATAAGTGTCGCGGAAGTTCCAGACTCAGAATTATCTTTGCGGAAGTGTGTTAAGAAGTTTTCCATATTTGATGGTCAAGGTTACAAAAAATGTAATTGTAAAGGAAAATGCAACAGTAATAAATGTAGTTGTAGAAATAGTAACAAACTGTGCAATTCAAAATGTCATCATAGTTTATCTTGTAATAATAAATAACATTAAACTTTGATTTTTTTTTTTTTTTTTGTATTCTGTTGCCATCTAATTTCAATTAATCAATATTACCAGTAAGCATTGGAGATTATTCATAATATCCGGTATGTTTGATAAATTAAGCATATTCTCCAATATTATTGGGAATTATACATAATAGCCGGTCATTATGTATACTTTCCGATTTTTCATATTGCCCGTAACATATACACAGTATAATGCCAATTATCCGAGGCTTGGTTTTCTGCGTAGTTGAATTAACCGTAATTAGAGATATGTTTATTTTATTATTTTTAATTTTTAATAGCATAATTAATTACAGACTTTCTAACAAATTTAATTTTGGAAAAATATTTAGTTCTATTTTTATTTGTTTTGGAATGGGATCGTGTTTACATGATATTTTTATATGAAACATATACCTGTTCGTAGATTTCGCTGGAGAAACCGAGAATTTTTTCCCCTACTGTTTGTTTCAGTAAATGACTTACACAGTAGGCATTCTTGTTTGATAGGTCTCACGCTTCATACAACTAAAAGTCATGTTAACTGAAATTTCTCCGTGATATTTTTATCGTCTCTTGATTTGGAATTTATGGTATGCATTTTGGTTGGTTGAAATTAAAAAAAAAAAAAAAAAAAACATGTAACCGTAAGCATACTGTACAATACAAAAATCTCTAAGATTCATTTTAATAATACTCTTAAAATAAACGCTAAATATTAAGTCAAAAACATTATTGCCAATGATTTCTTTGCTAATTCATGAAGTGTTTCCTTTCAATTAAGAACGTGACGCAGCTGATTTTTAAAAGCGTTAGCCCTTAGGTAGTGTTCTTTACACTAAATATGTATTTACAATTTAAAAAATATTTAAATTTGAAATCAGGTACATAACACGGTGAATTTAAACCACAATGGATATAAAGTATTTCATTACACTAAGTAATAGAATAATTTGAATACGAATTTGTGCTCACTTTAATTAGTGTTTATAACTGGCAGTTCCCCGTTATGTGATTTGTTGTACGTTAATTAATTACTATTTGCTTCAACGAAGTCTGTTTTCAGTACATAAAACTTAGAGATTAAGTCACTCCCACTGCAACGAAACCATCCCTGCGAATGCTAAGTTGCGTAATATTGAGCGAGGCTGTACAATACCCGTGATGTGTAAATTAGAGAGGATTTGCAACCTAGCTAACTAGCTACTTTGTGCATTAAGAGTGATCACAATCCACTGCCGTCGGTATTTCGCTGAGTAATGTTCGCAGCTGTGTCATCCCCTTACCTCCCCCTTCCACCAGGAAGGGACAATGCTCAAGTTAGCTGGCTTCGCTTCTGGTAGTCTTGTCGAAGTTGACCTGACACTACGTGAACGCGCACAACTGACGTGAATTATGACTACCCGTATAGATGGCAGTTGCGGAGCGGTGCATAGAGATCGCACGAACTGGAATATAATAGAGAAGCAGGTTATTTGGGCGAAATAGAGAAGTGGTGTCAGTTACATGCACCCAATTTGGACGAAGTGTAACTGCGGTGGCAGATTGTTGTGAAAAGTCGTTTTTGTCCCGAACCTCAGTATTACGGCAACCTCGAACAGCAAGGACGCAGCCTGCAAGACAGTAAGAGATATCATGTACAGCTGAGAAACAACCACATGCCATGTGTGTGTGACGTAAATCGAGCATTTTCACTTTTCGAATGTAGTAAAAATTTCTATCTGCCTATGGCTTTATAGGCCACGCAGAAGATCGAAAATTTACATAATGGCCAATTCACCATCTTTCATCAAAGAAACTCTCGAAGTACACCGGGAGTTTCCCTACATGGTGGTCTCCAGTGGGCTATAGGAAAAATCGATCAAGTCAGTGTCATTAGACTACATTAGTCTAACGAGTTGGAAAAAAATGCGAAATTATCGGTCCCTCCACGTAACATTCACCGTTTTCACTGTAAAAAAAAAAACTTCATTTTTACTTCTCGTTACTTCTCTAGCATTTGAAGTTCGTGGGATCTGCAAATTCAAGCTCTCCGAATGATTTTTCAAAAAAAAAAAAAAAAAATTAAATATCAGCCTTCGAAGCAGTATACAGTATTGAGCTGTTTCAATGCTTTTCTGAAAGGTATTTCTTAAGTATTCTACCAGTTTAACAATAACGCATTCAATAATTTTACTATGCATTACTTTCTGTTTTGTATTTAAAAATATATAAAACGTTATTTCGATTAGTCATTATTATTCGTTCAGGTTCCGTTATAAATGCATTTATTTGATTAAAACTGTGTAGTTTTTAAAACAGAGTTCGCTAGTTTCTGATTGTCACATTTACATTCTCCTGCTAAGTTACCGTAAACTATACACTGTATTTGATTTTCACGAACTCGTGCGCCATTTAAAAAAAAAAAGTAAAATACTATATATGTATTTTATAAAATACGATAACCTGTCCTTTATTTTTATTTGTCTAAACATGAAACAGTAAAAAAGTTTCTGAATGGAACTGAAGTTTTATAAGCTTCGGGTCTATTTTTGACTAAATGTCAACAGTCACAGTAGGGCTTGTTATGCTAAAAAGTAAAACTTTAATTAAGAATTGAGCGTGGAAAATGTTTTTTATAAAAGCTCTTAAACGGTTTTTTTTAAATTTAATATTTGAGCGAAATAAATTTGTGAAAATGTGGTATTTTGCCAATTTCATACTCATTCCAAAGATCACTGTCCTCCTAACACTGGGTAGAAAAGACCTGAGTTCGAGTCCCGTCGATGATGGGCCTTTTTTTTTTTTTTTTTTTTAATAATAAGATTCTTTATTAACATAAATTTTATACACTAGTGATTCCTTACACAGAAAGCCAGAGGAATCTTACAATTAGTTGTTTATACAAGTGATTTTGATTTATAAAAAAAAAATAATAATAATAAAAAATAATAATAATAACTAAATCATAATTAGATCAAAGCAAAGATAATAGTCAAAATGTAAAAATGAATGAAGTAGTAATTACAGCGAAAAAGGAATACAAGTTGAGCAGAAACAAATTACATAAGTTAACTAAGATCGGCACTTACACAAATGTCCTTTACAAACAGCAAGATAGGACAAGATGCCATCTCGGTATGCCTTGTCTATCGTCCACAGGTCGATGTCGATGTTGAGCGAGTTGAGAGTGTCCAGAGTCACATTAGGGAAGTGTCTCTTGAAATTCTGTAACCGCTGGAGCCTTGAGCATAAGGAGGGAGTACTACGGAGATGTCTGCCTGGCAAACGCCAACCAACCGTGTTCCAGATGTTGATGTGATCCTGCTTAGCTGAGCAAAGATGAAGGAATGACTTTATTTTTAGCACATGGGCTCTGTGGACTACGGGCGTATATTGCATGTTGCAGCAGAGAGTAGATTTAGATGTTGTGTAGTTCTGGTGCGACCACAAGTTGGCCCACTTCAGCACCCAGAATTCGAGGCCCCATAGTTTCCTGAGGCTGGTGGGTGGTGCCGCCGACCAAATTTCCACGGCATAGGAGAGTACACTACAGAAGTAAGTTGCAAGGTACTTCTTGATTATTTTCTTATTGTGCGTTTTGCTCAGATCAATTTTCATTCCCCAGAACGCTCTTAGGGCTTTGGAATACTGTGCTTGGATTTGTTTTTTATAGGTGAGGTTGGCATCCAGGATTACTCCTAGGAATTTGACACTGTCTGTGGGAGTCAGGACATTTCCTGCCAATTCCGGAAGTAGAGACGATGCAGTATCAGTAGAAGTCATCCGACTTGGCGTAAAGATGAGATAGTTTGACTTCTCTGGATTGACTGACAGGCCAAAAAATTTAGCATACTTACAGAATGTATTTAGGTAGCTGTTTAATGATTCAGAGGCGGTTTGTCTTTCTTGTGAAGGACCAACATTGCGTCTGCATGGCAAGTAGCAAACAATATCATCAGCATACGATAGGAACGCTGGAATTTGATCCATTAGTGGAACGAATATTGCTGCAAATAACAAGGCTGAGAGACAACCACCTTGTGGGATCCCTACTTCGACGCTTTTAGTGACTTTAACGCCATCGCCTTTGAAGTGAAGCATTCTCCTAGATAGCAAATTATTGAGGATCTCGAGCATATTTCCGGATATCCCATAGAATCTCTCAAGTAAGGCAAGAAGGGGTGTTATTTGGACTGAGTCGAAAGCAGATTTCATGTCCAGAAAAATGGTGTGAAGATCTTCGTTGTCATTCCAGGCCTGAAGTATTTTCTCTGATAATGACTGTAGGCAGGTTACCGTAGATCTATTAGGCATGGCATAATGGGTGTGTTCTGGCCTATGCGCAAAGATTGCGAGTGCTACATCATTATAGATGCACTTCTCGAGGCATTTCAGGAAGGGAGAGGCAATTGATATTGGTCTGAAGTCAGCCGGTCTTTTCGCATGAGGCTTTTTCGGAACTGCCACGACTCTGTATGATAACCAGCTTGAAGGCACCTGTGCAAATTTTTCACAACGTGACAGAGTTAGTCGGCCTCAGATGAGGTTAGCATGGTTTTTACTCCCGGAAACTCGGGTTTTCCGGCCAGCAAACAGAAAATCGACCCTCAGAACAAACGAAATTTACAGACAATACACACGGAGCAATATGTCCTTAGTCGCTGATGCTCCTAAAACCATATAACAACTGTCTTCTTTCTTAATAAGTCTGTTTTTGCAGAATATTGTACATAAGTTTGGAAAGTTTTGAGTTAGAATCCTCTTATTGAAATAAGGAACGTTTTCAGTTAGTTCATGTAGACATGGCATAAGGTTTTTCCTCTGATTTTTCTCGCTTTTTTTTTAATTCCGCAAAAAGGCCTCCGTGAAAACACGCCGCTTGTAGACATGACATGTATAGCTGATGACTTAAGTTGCCTTGGCTTTAATTTTGAAAGCTGAACTTCTTTTGGCATTCATTAGCCAGTTTCCTTTCTGGCTGCCCACTGCACATTTAGTGAACGGGTTTTATTTCCAGGCTTCTCACTAATCATAGAACTCAAGATCTGGTCTTTCATTTTTACTATTCTTTTCCTTAGCTTAAGCAGTACCCTTTGATTCAGAGTTCCGCCAATGACAGTGTCACAACTTGCGATCATCTTTATTGCTTGACAAATTTTGCGCTATACAGACAACCAAAGCTTCTTAAAAATCAACCACCCACTCTTCAAATTCCTGTTTCCATTTAGTGTCTATTGGGAAATAGGACCACTTAGTAAATATCAGTATTTGCAAATTCAAACCTTATTATTGGCAAAAAAAAAAAAAAAAAAAAGAAAAGAAAAGAAAGATGCTTCAGACATGCCAATTTTAATAATTTCTGTTTTTATCAGACATATATTTGGAGCGTCTTCAATACCCACAAAGCCAGATTTCTTTCTTTCTTTCTTTCTTTCTTTCTCTGCGATGCTATTACTGAACTTACTCATGGGAGGGACGTCATCTCTTACCTGAAATCGGCTAACTTGAACTTGCCTCTTGAATGCAAGTTTAAATTGTGCTGTTGTTGTTGTTATTTGGTTTTAAGGAGCATTAGCAGCTAAGGTCATATTGCTCCGGGGATATGCGGTGGTCATTCCCTGACCTTTTCGCATCCTCCGTATTTGGTGGTCACGGGCTCGAACCCCGGTCTAATCAATAAGCGTGTGCTACGCACTGCTGCTCCTGACCACCTGGCTACGGAGGCTCCTAAATTGTGCTAAAAGTCATACCACGATTATCTCTATCCGATTTTAAAAGCAAGCGACATTAAGAGAGAGAATAAATAAACTGTATAGAGACTTCTTTAGGAAAAAGAACTGAAGCTGGAACAGAGGAAAGTGTTTAAGAGTTTTTGCTAGTGTCATTGAGAACTGCTAATTCGCGGAGGTTTGGGGGATCAGTTTAAATAACGCAGGTTAGTGACGTTTGCCAAAATCACACTTGCACCCTCCCTGTGTGTGCAACGTGGTTAGTAGCTAAAGTGCAGTAGCACGCGTCCTTTGAGTGGACCGGGGTTCAAGCCCATGACTGCTAAACACGATTAATGTTTGTGTTGATAATTTATTGTAAACTCCACTGACCTGGTGGTTGTGCCGGAGTATAAAACAAGAAAGAAACATTGAAAATGATTTCAAAAACTACCAGAAGTTACATACCACCGAGAAATTCTTGTTTAAGTACAAGAGATGCGTCAAGGTTGTAAAAAGCCAAAAGTTACAAAACTTATATCATCTATGTAGTAAAATCAGGAGTATGTAAATAAATCGAACAAATGCAAGCTTTTGATTAGATCAATCAATGCTGATATAATCAAATTTACAGAGACACGATGCCATACAGAATTAGGAATGAAGGATTAATTATGGTCATTATAGCGTGTTCAGGGGGATAAAAACGGTTGAAGAGGGGAGGGGTCATCTTATTATGAAAGCGATCAGACTCTATCCTGAATTAGGTTCAAGTTCAGGTTGATGTTGAGTCTATGTGGCGCAAGAACACGTGCCGTAAAGGAAAGGAGAGTCGTGGTATGGCACAGATCAAACAATTCTGAGGAGTACGGCAAAAATCTCTATAGGCAATTTGAATGAGCAGCCAGATGTGACCGTCTCATTATTGGCAACTTCAATCTATCTCTTTTAGATTGAAATCATGGACAGGTAATATGCCATGGGAAACAGATTTCTGAGCTATCGGGCTAATTATTATTTATTCGAACTTGACAGATAAAGTACAAGGTAATCTTAAATCCTCGACTTGGATAAGCTGTTGGATACAAGTTCATTTTGGGAAGTATTCAAGGAATTTATCATGGAAGTTACTAATACATTTCATTTGTTTCAGTGCTGAAGTTTCGCAAAAGAAAGATGCCCAAATGGATGACCAGAGGTCAGAGGTTTAATTGAGCTAAAGAAAACAGTATGGAACAGTCACAGACTATTACGAGATAGTCTGTGATTGTGTTTATATGAGTATATTTATATACGCATATAAATCATATATACTGATTTATATGAGTATTATAAGCA
This sequence comes from Mastigoproctus giganteus, assembly GCF_048544385.1. Taxonomy (NCBI): domain Eukaryota; kingdom Metazoa; phylum Arthropoda; class Arachnida; order Uropygi; family Thelyphonidae; genus Mastigoproctus; species Mastigoproctus giganteus. Next base: position 127,215,857 of record NC_143582.1, read on the forward strand.
TGTGTGTAACAAAACCATTGATAGGGTATGACAGGCGAAAGCTGAGTACGAGAAATCACTAGTAGAGATAGAGAGCTAAAATGGAGACAGTTCTATTTGTTCTTGAATACAAAAAAGGAAGAGTGAATCAGATAGGTCTCTTGATCTAACTGAAAAGTCTTAGAATACTCATTAGAGGTGGCCTGAGTCCAAGGATGCTCTCATAATTATGGCTAAGGGTTTGCTTACTTCCTTTGCCTCCTCCTTTAATAATAACTGGATAGATCCCATCCACCTTGCTTATGTTTAACTTCAACAGTTTCTCCTCCACTTTGCTCTCAGTTATTAGAAAATCATTTAGCTCCCTATTAGAGTTTGATAAGCCTCAGGCCTCCGCTTCCCCACGGAATTCTTTGTGTGAATGTAGATGCAAAATGCTCATTCAGTTTGTCAGCTACTTGAGCAGAATCATCAACAGTCGAATCATCGATATCAAGTGGGCCAATCTAATTCATCCCCTTCCTTCTAGAATTTATATAAGTAAAGAAGTCTTTGCTGTTTTTATTTGCATCCTTTTCCAAAGATTTCTCATAATTTGCCTTCGCTTGTCTAAGCTCCTTTGTGACTTGCTGATTGCAACGCTTGGAGCTGGACAGCCTGGTGGTGGTGGTGGTGGTGGGGAGACTTGATAGAGATATATCAGACGCTGAAGGGGAATCGGTTATTTTCACTGGCAAAAGAGAGGATACCCAAGGGGTTATTCTTTATTTTCCAGTGAATTAAAAAATTACAAAAACAAAATTTGGGGAGTAACAGACGGCTGGATCTCACGAGATTTACTTTCGGTCAGTGTGTTGTAGACCATTGGGATGAATTGCCTTCAACAGTGGTCCTGGTGTGATAGCTTGGTGGAGTTCAAAGCGGAATTGGATAGGTATTTTTTGGTGTTGGGGAAGGTATGAATGACAGAATTTTTTTTGGCAGATGCAGAAAAAGTCCGATTCTTTTCATCATTTAGCCATTTTACTCCTATTAATACTAACCCTCAGAAAAGGGATCAGCGTCATGATGATTTAAAGATACCTTCATCGAAGTGAAGAGATCAGTCACTCTACTTGAGGGCGCTACTTTGATTCCTGAGAGCTGACAGTATAGGTATGAAATCCTTGAGCGTTTTTTTGAGGATTTTCAGAGATTCTGTCGTCCATGAAAATGAACACAGGGTTTATGATACTTCTGAAAAATAGTGGAATACATTACTACAAGGATTTATACCAGCCTTGTACGTACATATTATTAGCATTTCACCACTATGTAACCATGCAATTCATAAATAAATAGTTTAAATTAACGATAGTGAAACATGAACATTTTAGGTTTCTAACCAGGTTCAGTCTATTAAGGATAAGTGTTGGTGAGATAACATCCAATCGGTTTACTCGGCGGTGTCTTCAAAGCCAGGTTCAGTTGGATCATCGTATCTCAATGTTTTTCAACCTCTTTTGAGTGACGGAATACTTTGTAACGGGCAGAAATTGGCGGAACACGAAATCCAGATAATATTTAATCCATTTCTTTAATTTAATCCATTGGCGGAACACGAAATCCAGATAATATTTAATCCATTTCTTCACCTTTAGTAATTTTATTTGTTTTAAATTTGTTCTGATTACATCCCTAATTTTTGAACGGAATATAATCAGAACAAATAAGCACAAAAATAAGTTGCAGTGCGTTGAAAGAAGTGCGAAAATATACGTAATTTCAAAGTGAAGATGAAAGAATTATACGTGAATGTAATAATAATCGTTTGACGACGTCTGATGCACGAGACGGAAATCCATAGACTGAAAAATCCTGGACGTGCTAATGTTTGAAAGCAATCTCTATGGTAGCATCTTTATATAAAATGTGTATGTTATCGGTGAAATTTAATTTCAAGTCCAAAATTTGGACCTAAAATTCCCAGTTGAAAACACTGCCCTAGCCGCCAATCTGACCAAGGTATTAGCATTTTATGTGCTGTACTTAAATTGTTTTTTAATTGGGTCCTCAAACTACGTAGATCTTTAGTGTGCCCTTTAATGGTTACTTTGAAAATCCTTCTTAAATCTGCAGAAAGTCATTTAAAGGTGACTTTTATGTGCAGAGCTCTTTTTCCAACTGAAAGTCGGTTTTCTTTTTTTCACTGATGGGGAGCGACAACAGCCCTTGTGGAATGAACTCTGATGAAAATAAGTTTCCAAGTTGTCCATAAACTATTTCTGCATCGAAAGGAAAAGTCCTGGAAAGATTACCGTAGAAACAGGAGAAAACATAATATCCGTTTTTCATCACGGAAGAAAATGTTTGAACCTCTTGTACAATAATTGTACACAAGGCCAATGGGGGGGGGGGGGGCAATAAGGACCATTTGGTCTGGGCTTTAAGCCCAAAGGAAGCTTCAAATAAATTTACTTCAGTAATTAGTGCATTGGCACAGAAAAGCACATGTTAAATAAAAAAAAAAAAAAAAAAAATGCATTCAAGTTATTGTTCTGACTTTGTTGTGCCTTATTTTCTTTTTGTGTCTTTAGTTTTTGTTATAGCAGGGGGCATCAGAATCTGAACGTGGCCCTGTTTCACCGGACCTCTGTGAAGGCTTGTTCGTAAAAGTAATTTCGCATTATTTTCGGCTCTGTCATATTTTACAACTTGTTTTTCATTTTTGCAATTTTACAATTTCTAAGCGAAAATTTCCCTTGCGTTTTCTGTTTTGTTCTGTTATTATCGATATCTCTCTCTCTCTCTCTCTCTCTCTCTCTCTCCGCATCCGCATCTTTTCACATCAAGCTAGTCATTTGTGAGATTTTTCTCAATAGGTGTTTGTTGACAATGTTTTTTCTCTTCTGTGAGTAACTAATGACTTTCCTTTAAAAAGACTTAATGAGTGGGGAGACAACAAAAAAAAAATTACCCCTCTGATGGATATAGGTCAGGTGTGTGTGCAAGGTGAAGAATATGCTGTCCTTATCGTCTGGCAAGCGTAAGCGTCCTAATGAAAACATACATATGGAAAAAATGAAAGAAGAAAAACTAAACATATAAATCTCAGGATGACACTCATGCGATCGCCTTAATGTCATCTTCAGCATAACTTCGTGATAATTTGTTGAAGTTAATGACAAGAATCTGCCTGACGATTTTTTAGATCTTCACGACGTTGCCAAAGTATGTGATCATAAAAAAATGCGAATTTCATCGTATGCGTGATGATACAGCGTTCTTGTCACGAAATGGCATTAGAAACACACGGTGATGTATGTTGCCCTGTAAGAAAAATATTCAAGAATGTCTCTTATTTATTCCGTTTCTACAATCCTTGATACCTCTTTTTCTGGTAAATCTTGAAATAAAAATAAATCTTACGTAACTCCAAAGTTATTAATATACATAGCTATGTTAGCCATTAAACTGTATTATTATTGGCCATTCCTGTAATCTTGAAATAAAAGCTAAAATTATTTACTTGGCTGGGGGGGGGGGGATTGTAGTGTGGCATATGCAAGCTGCAGGATCGCTGCAACAGCAAATTCAAAATGGATAGTGAAACGGTCGTTTGCACACAGTATGAAGACATGGCGTGTCGGTCCTGTATAAATATAAATAATTCTGATAACCATCCCTTGTTTGGTAGTAGTAGCTTTAACCCTTAAGTTCCCATCACAGCTTGTTAAAATTACATTTATTTTGATTTTCGATATACTGTACTGTACAATATTTGCCACTGAACTTGATTTATTCAGAGGGAGTACGCTGCGTTGCCAAAAATACTGGGACACTATAACGAATAAGCAATTAAGGTTATTATTGTATTGATACCACTCTTATACCAAGTGAAATTAATAATGTAGTTTACTAGGCTGTTCGCTTACATTACTATACATTAAAGTGACGTTTTGAGTATCTTACCGATATCCATCATCACACCATGCTGGGGAAACAGAAGATAGAAAAGGTTACAACTTTTGAATATTTTAGAATATTACAGTTGCAATTACCAATTTTTACAATTATAATTACCAAAATTACAATTAGAGGTACAGCTCTCAATATTACAATTACGATTCTAAAGTATTAAGTTTCTAAGGAGATTAATTTGCATATGTAACTGTAATCGAATTTGCAAAATTGTAACTGTAATTAATTTTGGTAATTGTAACTGTAAAAATTTGGTAATTGTAACTGTAATATTTTAAAATATTCAAAATTTGTATATTTTATCCTTTTCTATTTTCTGTTTCCCCAGCAGCATAGTCTGATGATGGGTATCCGTAAGATACCCAAAACATCACTTTAATGTATAGTAATGCTGGGAAACAGCCTAATAAACTATATTATTAATTTCACGTGGTATAAGAGTGATATTAATATAAAATAACCTTATGGAAAACAACCAGCATTTGCCTTGTCAGCATTTGAGAAAAGACAAGCACTCTCCTGGAATGCAACTTCCAGATCACAAGGAATACACAATGCTTTCTCTCCTCTCTTCTGTATGACAGAGTTGTAAAACTTCATACAGACCCTTACAAGATCTGTCGCTGTAGGAGTCCCACAAGGAGGGGTCCTTTCGGGCCTTCAGTTTTCATCTTTCATCTCCCCCACTGGTTGCACATACTCGGTGTCTACTGAGCTATGCGGATGATATCAAGACACTCACTCCCATCATCCCCAGTTAAGACCAGGATCTGGTAAAAGCGGAAATTAACAACACTCTCACCGCAGTCACATATTATCTCTGCCAGTTTGGGCTCAAGATCAATCCTGCTAAGTCCGAGTTCATGGTATATTCACTGAAACAAAACCCTTCATCTCTCCAGCCTTCAGTCGGCAACACCCTCATCCCACTGTGTTCAGCTATCGTGATCTAGGCGTTGTTAATCTACTTAAAATCGACTCCAAACTTCGATTTAATGCCCACTTCGATATGCTCTTCACACGTGCTGCAAGACTCCGGTGGATAGCAAAACAACATCTCATACATATCACCAATAAAAAGATAACCGTGAAGTACATAAGAACAGTTATCTTTCCACCTTTACTCTTATGCTGCTGAAATTTGGGCCTCAGCAGCACCGTCAATAAAGAAAGCACTCTTTGAAGCTGAATTCTGCCTCCTAAAGTGGGCCATCAGGAAGCATAAACTCATAAACAGCTCTGCTGTTTTTTTACCACTCAGCTTGCTGACTCTCTCGGGATTCCACGGCTTCCCACCTTAATCGACAACCAATGCCTCCTAACAACAGTCAAGATGATAACAGGCATAATTGAAACACCTTCATTCTGGGATACCTGTGGCTGGAGGATTCCCCCTGCTGCCCTAAGGGACAATCCCGAGCTCTACCCGCGTTTTAGTACGACTCCATCTCTCGGACAGGTCCCACCCTCAGCAGATGATCAAGCAGACTCGGCTCTTGACGCCGACCTGAACAAATTCCCCGTTGACCGGAGATACCGGAAAAAAATTACAAATAGCAGGACTAATCGGCAATGACTCATCTGTACCTTGCATTCGCTTCTGTCTGATTGAGCTGGTGCTCTTATGTAACATAAGAGCACCAGCTCTTAAGCTCTTATGCTCTCAATCACACCTAACTCTAGTGAGGAGTTCTTTCCTTAGTATAGTATTGTAATATTTTTCATTTGTATAGTTACCTTTTTTCGGTTTAATTTTGTAAATAATTGTTTGAGTATCCGGGAAGTATCGGAGGTTCTAAACCCATGGCCTTATGGCCGCGAAGGACAGTAAAGATTATATCTCTTTATCTTTAACCACGTATCGTCCTTTCCTATCTATATCGAATAAGCACATTTTATGCAAATTGTTGGAACATAAGTATTGCGTATAATCCTTCTTCCTATGGTCATTGATGCCGGGTAACATACGTTCTGTGGGCAGTTACACTACCAGGAAAGCGAAGAATTTTATCATATCTAAGTCTCTCTGTCTCAGTCATCTGAAACTGTTGCCCAACAGTTTCCTTGTTGACCAAGGCACAGAGGCATGTCAAATCGCGTACTCTACTAAAGAGATTAGGTGGTTTAGCTGACTAGATAAGCACACTAATAACAGGAAGACATTGTCGGAACTGAGGGTATGACTAGCAGATGCAGAGCAATGTGGCAGTTGATAACTTCCTGTATCATCACTTTCCGTTGGCATAGTATGGCGCTGCCTTATGCAAGACGAATATCTTCTCTTTTCATTTTGTCTCCAGATGCGACTGCGGCCGTCGCTATCTCTCAAGCTCTCGTGGTAGCACAGTTGGTAAGATCGCCGTCCTCCCCACACCGGGTGGTAAAACTTGAATTCAAGTCTTGCCGATGACGGGAACAATATTTATGGGTCTTTTTCACAACGTGGCTCAATTCGTCGGTGTCAGGTGAGGGTAGCATAGTTTTTTGTCCCGGACACTCGGATTTTTCATCCAGCAAACGGAAAAGCGACCTCAGAACACATGCGATTTGCAGACAATATACACGGAGCAATATGGCCTTAGTCGCCGATGTTCCTAAAACCCTACTACAACAACAGGTATTTCCCAAGTACATTCCAGACTCGTCATTTATGACTCACCAATGCTATTCATTAGTCAGTCATCTATTTCCTCTCATTAGTATGGCGTTGAGGACAATAGTATAATGTGAGCGGCATACCGGGCATCGGAGCAGCTTGGGTTTTATTGGTTGCTTGATAATACAGTGCACTTTGATGCAGGCTATCGCAGGTCTGGTATTTCTGGCGCATGTTTTTGCTCCAGGAAAACAACCTTCGATGTTTTTGTGCCATAAAAAAACGAAAATCAGATCAAATCGCAGGTCTGGTTCACAGTGTTTCAGATCTCGTAAATAGTTAGGGATATGTGTTGTGTAGATAATTTATAGATCTGTTAGCAATACTGATTGTAGGACTATGCTGTGGGGCAGATCCCCACTCAATTCTACGATTGCCTTAAGTACATATTGACGCTGTACTAAATAGATGGGGAGAAGACATCGATGCCAGTGCCCCTCTCTCAGTGATCAGTTTTGGGAGCAACAAACAAAAAACACTTATATATCTTTCGTTACTATCAACGGAACAGAGAAACAGGAAACTGCATCCAACAATCTCCAAAGGGAGATATTGTGAGAGGAAACCTCCTGATGGATATATTCATGAACTATCCACGGCTCCTATACAAACCTCTCTATTTTCCTTTCTAGATGACCGCTCTCCTTCCTCCACTCTGAAAACAAATGAAGCTGAACTTTTGCACCTTGAATGCTATACAGACCCACAATATGCAGAAATTACACCAAACATATAGTTTTTCAGGAAAACCTCTTCCCAGAAGACTTAACGCTGTCAAAAACGTCAGCCCTGCGACCGTCTAAATCAAATGCTCATAATCGGTACAGGAACAACAACTCTAGTCGATCCACACAATCACCGAACTACTCGCTGAACGAAGACACGACGCATGTGAACCTCTCAGCTTCTAGTTTTGGCAAGGAAATTCAGTATTACAGCTGTAAGGATCCGAGAGAAAATCACCAGACTTGTGCCAAAGACAGGCAAGTTTGTCTTAGGGCTTGGTGTCCAGATAGAAATCAGAGAGCTGAAAACAAGGCACCCGCCATATTCATTATTTGAATACAATGAATGAATGAACCTTGAATACAATTCAAGCAGAACCTTCTAGAACTCAGCAAGAGACTTCGCCGATACAGGGAGAGTGCTTAGAGGAAAACAGACACCCGGAAAATGATGAAAATCAGAGAACTTTCTATAGGAAAATCCGACAAGAGGAGAAGGAAGGCAACGGACTCCCCAGCCAGAAGGCACTCGAGGAGTTCTGGGGAACTGTGGAGCAGCGAAGTTAGTCATAACGGCCATATCCCCTGAATAGAATTAGAACGGAAGAAAAACAAGGACATGCAGCAAGAGATAACAGAATGGGAGATTCTGGAGGAAGAAGTACAACACGCAATCAGGAATGTATCACAACTAGCGAATCCCAGGGATAGATAATATCCACAACTACTAGTATAAAAGTTCAGCTGTACATACACACAGGCACATAGCGGAGCAATTCACTTAGATGATTGACACAATCTCAGAGTATCTTCCTAACGGAATCATTTCTCTGAAGGTTAAGGACAAAGACACAAACCCGCCAAAGTAAAGACCGATCACTGGGGTGCCAACAAGGTACAAGATTCTGACGAGTTGCTTAACCAAGAAGATACACAACCACTTGGAGAGCCCGAACATCATGGCCGAGCGGTAGAGAATGGTTGTAAGCAGACGAGAAGAGGATGAAAAGTGCGGTTGACCGTTGACGCGGCAGTTACGGAGCAAGCATGCAAGGAGCACTATTCATTAGTGAAAGATGAAAAATAAAAGGAAACGGTGGTTATCTTTATCTTGATTCGATTGGTATAAATTCGAACACGTGATCATTTCCACTAAAAAAAAATCCAGGAGCTGTTGTTCCACTGGAGTGCGGTTTGTCTGTGTACTAAGACGAAAGAATTTAATTTTGTATTGAGTGCAAGACACATTACTGTCTGTGTGAATATCCCATGAACCGATGAGGCTCATTTTTATCTATTCAGAGGTGACAGTTGTTTAGTTGGCTGCATTTTATAGTGTAACAAAACTCTATCATTGCGTTTTGACTTTGATAAGAGTATTGAACTCTGGCTTGGCAGGTTCTGGAGCTTTTTTGTAGTGAGGAAAATAAGCAGGGAGTAGCTTCGTAGTTTATTTCTTAAAAGTTTCATAGTTTATTTCTTCAAAATTCCTGTGTGGAAGAATCTCAAGATATCTCCCAGTAAAACAAATTTCATGACATTTGAAAACCATTTTAATTATGGAAGACCACCAAGGATTCAACTGAACGGTTCGCAGATACCATATGTTTCTCAAAAAAAATATCTCGGCATAATTCTCGATGATAAATTAACCTTTCTCCCCCATGTCACCAAACTGAAGTAAAAAATTAGAAATTTTATTGCTTCGGTCATAAGAATCTCCAAAAGAGACTGGGGTTTGAATAAAAAGACCATGAAACTATATTATAAAACAATAAGTTTCGTATAGCAGGTATTTGGCACTAGAACATCGTTAAGGTCAAAATCAAAAATGAGCTACTATCAAATCAAAGAACAGTGCTTCTGGCACTAAATAATGTTCCTCGTAAGTATCAAACAATGCCCTTCAAATCCTTGGAGGAGAACTGCCTTTAGATTTATTTATCTTGTACCGTGGCACGATTTATAAACATAAGGAAGGACTGCAGGTATCTACTATGAAAATTACAACAGACCCAGTTATTAACTTGAAAACAGAACGGAAAAAATTATCGAGTGAAATGATTAGTATTTGGCAAAATAGATGGAATGAGTCTGTGCATGGCGAAGTCACAAAGAAGTATATTGAAAATGTTGAGTTTGCTTCTACTCAACCTTCCGTTTCGTGGTTTTCACCAAGCTTGTTTACGGCATGTTTGTTAACAGGCCACGAATCTTTGAGGGCCAAACTTTTCGACAGAGGTTTGGAACCGGATCCTTTTTGCACCTGTGGTCAAATGGAGGACTGTATCCATGTTTTACTACTTTGTCCGCAGTATACAGACCATCGGAATATTGCTACTTAATCAGGTTCCAGGTATAGCTGAGGAGAATGTAAAAATACTAGTTGAGAACAAAGCATACTTTGAGACTTTCCAGACCTCAAATTCAAAATCGAATAGAAATATGACAGCTGAGAAGTTAATATATATATGCTTGTATCTCATTAAGTATAAATAGAATGACTTTGTAAGTAAGATATGTAAATTTAATTGTATTTCTAGTTTATTAGTGTTTTTTTTTTTTTTTTTTTTTTTTTTTGCTGGCTTCCAGGTTTGGGCAACCTGGAGGCGGTATTGCTGGCATCTACCGGTATTGCACTATCTCCGGTGGGTGTGGGATTTGTGCACATGGCACTAAAGGTGGCAGTAGACCCAGGCCCGGCTCCTTGTGCCTGGGAGCGGGCACCGGGTGGCGGCTGCCTAGGTGTTGGCTGCTCCTTGGTGGCGAGGTGGACTGACACAAGCGACACACCATACACTAATACAAAAGCTCTGCAGGGTTTCTGTACAAACACAGATGCACAAGGTGGAGATTGGCTTAGGCCTAGGAGCCACCCTCGATACAGGTAAAACACACACATGCACCATTTACGTTCTTGGACTTATTCCTTAATGAAAAAAGGAATGTCTGCGAGGAGCTGTGTTTATTTTGCTGATGTATTTTTACTGTATATAAATCTTGTATATATATTTTGAGAATGTACATAAAATTGTGTGTAAATAAAAATGGAAATGGAATGGAATGTTTGGAAGAATCTGGAAAAGGCCCGGGTTCGAATCCCATCGATGACGCGAGGAACTTTAATGGGCTTTTTTCACTCCATGGCTGAGTTATTCGGTCTCAGGCGTAGATAACGTTCCCCCCCCCCCCGAAACTGGGGTTTTTTTCGTCCAGCAATACAGGCAAATCGATCAGAGAACACACGCAATTTACAGACACAAATACGGGTTAATATAATCAATTGCGGGTAATCCTAATATAATATATATATATTTTTTTTGTTTGGAAGAATTGCGCTGTATGCGAACCTTGAGAGTTAGTCTATGCGTGTACCATGTAATGTCCGCAACCAGTATTCCAATATTGTGTACAGCATTCTCTGTGTCTCCATGCTTCTGAAATATTTACTACCCGAGTCTCAATTCAATGCACTTAGGAAAAATGATACATTGAACAGCTATGACAGTCGGCAATAAAATCAGAGTATGATGGCTCCATCTTTGGACACCATCCAGCGAGTTCTTTAGCAAAGTCCCCAGCAGATTTTAGCAGATTTGTCAACTTGAGCAGGCACATTAAGGATATGCTTGAACGTTATGAAATCCAACTTTTTTCCCTCCCGGAACTGTGGTTTTCCGTCCAGCAAATAGCAAATCGACCATAGAACAAAGGCAATTTACAAACAATATATACACGGCTCTATATGGTCTAAGTTGCTGATGCGCCTAAAACCCTACAACAACCAACCAAACAAACAAATACCTCAACCATTCGATGCGAAAAACTACCTATAAAAGAGCCTCCCATGCATGGACAGTATTTCTCAAACTCTGCCGACTCGAATCGAACCACGGCCTTTTCTACGTGGGCCAGGGAAAGCTGCGCAATTCACTGCGCAGCCCATGAGGGCTGTTTATTTAGATAAGCCATCGTACTGCGAAAATATTAGTTGCCACGGTTACCCCACTTGTGAAAGGCCCCTATTTATGCGATTTATAGCTCTCAGGAGTCTTTCGAGAGAATATTTCGTATTTTCTGTTTAAAGAAGAATAATGATCATGAATACCAAACCTATATAACTTAATTAATTAAAGATAGGTTTATGAAATGCATGGATATTTACGTTGAAACATACTTTGGCATGCCCAGATGCCTTCCAGCCATAAATTTCGAACAAATTAATGACGAAAATATACGTGCAAGTGGGCAGACACGCAAATTCCGTTCATGGGAAATAAACGCTACTTAGGGAAGGCACTCGCAACAACTTGGGTGACTAAATAGCCTTTTGATATGGAACAGAGCTGTGGTCTTACAGCGTAGACCAGTCTGGTGCATACCAACTGGTTCCAGGAGTAAGTAATGACGTAACAGACGATACGAGAAGAATAAATTAATGGGCCTGCTTGCTCTTCTACTTTTTGTCACGAAAAGAACGCTAACAGAGGAGACCGTAAAACTTTCTTTCATCTCGCTTCCCTGTTTCGGTAATCCATGAAACGTGGTAGTGTAGACTACACACGAGACGAATAAAAGACAATAAGACGTTTGGGCGAGTGGCTATGTATTTGTACAAGAACAATTTTCTGATGAAATTGAAACTTATTTTAATGTAAACGGAAGGTTGGCTTTCGAAGAAAAATAAAAAAATCGGAAGACCTTCGATCGGAATTGTTTATTTTTGTGATTTTTGTCATTAATTTTGATAAAAGCGTATGAGAGGGATTAGTTTGTTTTTGAATGTTAAGTTCAAATTTTACACGCAAAAAAAAAAAAAGAAAAAAAAAATTAATTGCCCATATCAAGGCATCTATTTGACAAATATTTAAAAAAATATTAATAAAAGCATCATAAAACATACTGTATAAATATTAGTACATCTATTTTTAAGCTACAATATGACCATAAATCTGGGCATTTATTTATTTATTTTTTAATTGAACGAAGTGATATAAATGAGAGAGATAAATAAAACTCATATTATCGAGAACGAAATCTAGTGATTAAACAAAGTAACCACTTAAACTGGAGCCATATTTTTGCCCTTTATATTATTCGTATCTTTAATTTGATAAAATATTTTTGAAATTTGACTTTATTTAAAGATATTTGATAATGTGTGCTAGTAAATGTTAGGAGTTGGTACAATAGTTATAAGTTTAGCATTCTTTTTTAAACATGTTCATATGCAAGGTAATACTTAAAACCTTCTCCGGCGGTTCACCGGGTTAGATAAATTTTTTAGCAACTGATACGTCATAATTATTCTGTCGGGTGACGAGAACAGTCCGTGCGGTTTTTTCAGGTTAATATTTTTGAGAAACATTATGTAGAACCTATTGTAGATGTTGATTATCTGTGGATGACCTTCGAAAGTATAACTGAGTTAGCTCAGTAACCGTGTGGTGCAGTTGGGTAAAACAGTGAAAATTGATTTAAAAAATGTCTTCTTCGATTACAGTGATTCGAGAACGTTTACTTTGAGTACAAACTAAGCACAAACGAGCAGCCTGTTGGATATATACAGCATTCATAGAAGATACAGTGAGTGAACGCACCGCCCAAAATTGTTCAAAAATTTTAATCAGGAGGTGATGAGTCACTTGATGACGCTCCCTGGGAGGGACAACCGCCCGCCCTCGAGGAACCGAAGGCCGCCGTTGAGTCGGATTCAAGCCAAATGCGCCAGATGCTTGCAGAAAGATTCATATTAGTGATGATACAATTGGTTTGCATTTAAACTGATCAAATGAGTTCCACATAAACTCACAATTGACAACAAACCCAGAGACAATCAGTTTGCTTGTCACTGTTTTCGTGTCGCTATAACGGGTGACGTGTGACACAAGATGGCCATAAGCCATTTTTTTATATGACAAAAAATGACTTGCGTAAGACATTTTTTGTCGTAATATCAAACGATAACACCATTGGTTATTATTCTGTGAACCTGTTGAAGCTCCCACTTCACCAACAGATTTTGCTGGTGGAATACAGCTGGTATAGTTCATTTAGAGCTTATATCAACTGGCCAGACCCTCACAAGGCACAATAAAGGGTTTTATTAGACTCTTTCGCATACATATATATATATATATATATATATATATATATATATATATATATATATATATATATATATGTGTGTTTAGGGTTTAACGGCACTAGGGGGTTCCCCCATCTCCGCGTAGTCTACATTGTCGTGTGTTACAGTACGCTCTAAAGGTCAGAGATTTAAAAGTGTATGGATATTGTTGGGGGTAGTGTTGTGTACCGTTGTTCATCTAGCCATTTAGCCGCTGGACTCCTACTGAGGCCCAACATTGCCCACATTAAGCCCTGTGGAGGCAGGCCAGATTCACCAGTATTTTTAAATAAGTTCTCTGGCAGGTCCTGCCACATAATTTCCTGAGATTTCAGTAGCTACGACCTTAAAAAAAAAATAGAAAAAAAAAAAAAAAGAGGGGGGAGCGATAGAGGTTGGGTCGGGCCAAAGGGGTTTTAAGTTATACAGTGTGGAATTAAAAATTTTGGGTGTAGGGCTAGGATAATTTTGATCTGGGATGAACGCTAGTTGAAATGCTAGAGGGGGAGGGGAGACTGAAGGCTGGGAAACAAAAGTATAGGATCAATAGAGTAGATGACCCCAAAATCAGTTCAGTAAGGCAGGCCCGTGCCCCACCAGAAGGAAAGAGGGGCGGCGGGGAAGGAGGAGACAAGGAAACCGTCACCTCCCCCGCCAGGGGAAAACGGGAGAAACAGGGCCGTGCAAGGGAGCACAGGTTCAGGATCGCCACATGGCGTTGGCAGCAATGCTGCATGAAGTCATAGTTAGTAGAGTCCAGTCCGAGAAGGTCAAATTCGAGTAGTGTCAATCCTGGGACAGACAGGTCCCGTCCAGGTGGAGTCATTTCAATAGTGAGCTGCATGAAGTCATATTTGATAGTCAATCCTAGAGGGCCAAATCCGGGTAGTGTCAATCCTGGGATAGACAAGTTCGGTCCAGGTAGTGGAGTCATTTCAGTGGTGAGTCAACTTGGTGGGAGGCGAAGCCGGAGCAGCAGTTATGGTAGATGGAGGTGATGTTGAGGCTGCATTGTAAAGGCACGTTTATTGTGCAGATTGAAAGTCTTCATGGGGATTGCAGTACGCTGAAGCAAGTAGTGGTCTTGACACATGGCTGGTTAGGCCGTATCGTTGTCGGGTTGAGCCTAATTCTGAGGTTGAGGCAGGGTTTTCCGCCTCTTGAAGAGGCCCTGAGCAAAGTTAGAAAAGGCTGTATAGGTGTGGTCCAGGAGATGTTACTCCTGGGCTCGGGATGAAATGGATTTGTGTGATGAGAGAAGATCTAAGGTCATTATGTAGTAGGCAGTCATGCATCAAGTGGTCCCAGGTCTCCTGGGTGCTACAGGTGCAAAGGGAGCTGCCGGAGAGTCCAAGAAGGTTTAGTTTGCTGCGAAAGGCACCATGCCCTGTTAGGAGGTACGTGGTTAGAAGATCTGGGGAGAACCAGGATGGTGATTTAGGATATACTTTGCATAGTCCGGTTTAAATTTGCAGTGATGGCCCTTTTGGTGGATTCAGGCCATCTGTTGTAAGTAGGTTAGGAGTTGTCTTTTTTCCCCTGGAATAGTTGTTAACAGAATCCGTGGTAAAATCAATGAAGGTGGTAGACTTTCCTCTGCTGAGCTGATACACCATCCCCACATGGGCCACATCAAGGTTCAGGGGTAGTACACCGGTGAGGACCTGTAGAGCGTGTGTGCTGGAGGTGCAGCATGCTCTGGTTATCATAAGGAGAATTGGCCGCTGAATGATGTTCAGCTTTCTTCGTCCTACCATAGTGGAGGCTTTGGTAAACCATATGCCAGAAGCGTAGGTGATGGCCGGAATGAATACGGCTTTATAGAGCAATGCTAGGGTTCGCTTTTTGAGCCCCCAATCTCGGCGGATCACCCTGGCGACCAGTGCAGTGTAGTTTCTTATTTTCCCCTGTAGATAGTTATGGTGTGGGAGAAATGTTAGTTTGCTGTCGATAATACCAAGGAGTTTCAGCTGGGTAACAAGCTTGATGATCGTGCCATGTATCTTGATCTGAGGCGGCCTCCGCGGATCAAGACAAGGTCTTCAGGAGAATGGATTGGGTTTTCGTGGATGAGGTGCTCAGATGGTTTTTCCGGACCTACTTTTGCAGGTTTGTAAGAGCTCTGTTGGCAAATATTTCAAGTTGAGCCCTGGAGTCCCCTGCCAGGGTCAGGGAGAGATCATCAGCATATGCCAAGGTCTGGACTTCGCCTAAGTCAGTACTGAGAAGCTCGTCGAGTACAGAGTTCCAGAAAAGGGTGCCCAGGACGGAGCCCTGGGGGCAACCTCGGTGGTCACGACGTTCTAAGGAGAAGGGAGTCTGGACCACAATGCTCCCGTCACTGATATTGCTGGCAATGCAGT
The DNA here is from genome assembly GCF_048544385.1 of Mastigoproctus giganteus. Lineage (NCBI taxonomy): Eukaryota > Metazoa > Arthropoda > Arachnida > Uropygi > Thelyphonidae > Mastigoproctus > Mastigoproctus giganteus. The sequence continues at coordinate 127,231,667 of NC_143582.1, forward strand.
TGTAGTGGTTTCCTGGGAGCTCAGCACGTCTCAGCTGTCCGAGGACGCTCGGCCACCATAAGGTGTCGAACGCCCCAGCAAAGTCGACCGAGATGACGAGGAGCTACTTCTGGGTGCAGTTGCTGGCAGCGTTGGTAATGGTCTCCAGCGTATCGACCGTAGACATGCCTGGCCTGAATCCAAATTGATTTTGTGCAGGTACCAGTGAGGTATTGTAGTGGTTTTCCAGAGTCCCTCTAAGGAGCTCTTAAAGACTTTATTCAGTACAGAGAGGAGAGAAATAGGTCTGTACGAGTCAGGTCGATCGGCGGTTTAGTTGGATTTTTGAGTATGAGCCGAATGGACGCAGTTTCCAATCACTTGGGAACCATCCCTTTAGCAGGCAATAGTTGAAGAGGTTTAGCAGTGTTCCCGGAGCGAATTCGGCAACTTTTGTAATTATTTCGGGCTCGAGCATGTCGCCTGGTTACTTGTTATTTCTCAGTCTCCCAATAATGGCCATAGAGAGATCCTCGACGGTGAAAGGCTCTTCCACGAGTGTTGAGTTATAGTTGTTATTGTCGAGGCAACGCTGCTGTTGTTCAAGAGAGTTGTCATCTGGTGGCGGTTTGAAAGAGTGGTCAAGTATGTTTGAAATTGAATGCTGCCAGGTGGTGGTCACGTGGCCTTGTGGAGTGATTGTGGAGCGAATAACTTCACCTCTTGGCAGTTTATTTGTTGTTACCTTGAACACGACATCCCAGGGGTCAGAGTTACCAACCGTTGATTCCAAGTGCTCCCAGGACAGTCTTTTACGCTGCCTGATCATCGCGTTGTAGGCGTTCCGAGTGTCCCTTCCGGATGTATTCAATTTCTGCGGCCCGTTGGAATGCACGCCTCTTTTGGTTTACTTCGCGTCTGAGGGCCTGAAGTTCCCCTGACCACCAAGGGACCGTCACAGGGATAGAGTTTTTCCGTTTTATTGCTGTATTTGCAGCGTTCGTAATTATGTCCGTGACCTTGCGCTGATGGGAGTCTGGATGCTGGTATTGTACGTGCTCTGTTTGCAGGCGCAATATCTCGTTGATGAGTGTTTCTTTAAACAGGTTCCAGTCAGCTTTGTTCAAAGCATATCTTTGTTGCTTCTGTCTGAGCATTGTAGACTGAGTGATCGATCTGTACACATTAAAAGTTATGGCTCGATGGTCTGAGGTGGACCAGCCCTTCCGCACGGTCGAATCCGACAGAAACTTACCAAAGGACCTGGGAGAGAGAGAGAGCGAGCCACGTTAATTGTGGTTTCCCAAAGTGATCTGGAAAACGTCGTTGTTTGGCCTATTAATGACTTACAGAATGCTATTGGCCAGGAACTCTTCCAACCGCTGCCCATTTGTAGCGCCTCTACGCCCTGGGGTCTCATTGTGTCAGAGCGCAGAGCAGCAATTTACGTCATCACAGATGACAATCTTTGCACCCGCCAGTTCTGTTAATACGTGTTGTAGGTACTGGACTACAGGTAGGATGTCCTCTCCCGGCCTGCGGTACATACAGGGAAACGGCGTAGAACTCGCACAGAGAGGAGATGATATGGGCACAGGCGGCCCATGGAAAGCAAAGATGAGATACCTGCATCACAGTCAAGTGAGGATTCCTCACAGCAATCGCCTCCCAGGGTGTCACACCAGGAGCATGGACAATTTTGTAGGACGGGGGGGGGGGGGTATCCCCTCATTTCGTTTGAATGAGTGTAGTGTTCTTGTATTTAGAGAATGTCGATGTTTTCCTCATCTGCCTTCTGTCGAAGTTGTCCGACAACGGCCTTTGCCCACTGCGCGTTAATTTGCAGGAATCTTATCTTGTTGCTTTATGTAGTGTCCCCATAATTTATCCGTTGTTAGTGTGTGCTCTTGGCCTTCATGTAGACAGGGCATTTATTATCCCGAAGTCAGTGGGTATGAGGTAGTTTCGAACTTTTACAGTTAGCACAAATTGGTTTGTTGGTCTTGTTCGGGCAGGTTTCTTAGCTGAACTTTTCTCAGCACAGTGACCGCAGGTCTGTTCTGTCTGGGTGCACGTGTGGGTCGTGTGACCGAAACAGCATCTGAAGCATTTTTGGGACAGCTACATGTTCCTTGTAGCGGTGGGCGCCCCACTGTACACTCGATTGTGGTGGGTCAGTATGTGCCAGGCTTTTGGTGCCAGTTCTACATCCCAGTTGAAGAAGTGCCGCTTCTAGACTTCGTTTGGTACTTTGGCTTTATCAGTTTAGCCAGATCCTCTTTTGGTAGTGCTTGCTGGAGGTTACGCCAGTACAATTCATCTCGTCTGGTGTTGGGATCCAGGTCGTCCTTGTCATTGTCGAAAATTACTACATAGGGTCCCTTTTTCCTTGGGGGCTCAGCTAGAAGGCCCAGGGTGGTAATCTTGGCGTTTGTTAATATCATGTCAGCGTCGTCTTTCGAGTCAGTTTCTATGATGATGTCCGTATTTCGCGTCTTTCGGATTGATTTTATTTTAGTGTTTCTCAGGTCATCAGTAAGGAAAGCGATTACAGTCTTATTAATCTCCTCGCTTGTCAGAATCCATCGGAAACTGAACTCCCATCGATTTGTCGAGCCATCTCAAATTTAATTGAAATCGGACAAAGAAATCCGGAAATTGTTATTTCGTTTCTTCCATACAATATGTATGGAGGAAAAAAAAAGAGAAATCCATAGATTAAACGTAGTTTTAATACAGTGTGTTTTATTTAGGGAGTCCCTGCACGCTTCGCTTGTATTGTTATGTAAGGCTCATGAACATGGTGTTGCCTGTGATATATACACTAAGTGATCAATGAATTATGACCACCTACCTAATACTTCGTAAGTCCTCCTTTTGCCCTCAGTACAGCAGCTTCCCGACGTGCCATTGATTCAACAAGATGTCGGAAGCGTTCATGAGGTATGGCCAACCAAGCTGTGTGTAATGCGGTTAGCAATGCAGGTATGGAGGTGATTGGTGTATCCAGACGCCTGATATGCCTTTCCATAGTGTCCCACAAGTGCTATATAGGATTGATATCGGTGGAGTTCGGAGGCCAATCGATATGCTGGAAGTCAGAACTATGTTCCTCAAACCATTCCTGCACATAAAGTGCCCGATGGCTCGTCGCGTTGTCATCTTGAAAGACATTCGGGAAAAAAGTGTAACATACTGGGGTGTACACACTCAGCAAGCAGTTGACGATAGCGGAGACCAGTGATACGTTGTTCCACATGCACCAGGGATCCAAGTTCTGCCAGTGAAACATGCCCCACACCATACAACCGCCTCCAGCGGCCTGCACTTTTGATACCATGCATGGTGGATGAAGAGCCTCATGCTGTTGACGCCAAATCCGTTCACGACCATCCACGGTGTAGAGTAAATAACGTGACTCATCCGACCAGCACACCTTCTTCCAGTCTTATAACATCTAACTTGCATGCTCTTTGCACCAGGCGAGTCTTTTACGCCGATGAACCTTGGTTAGGAGAGGAGGGATGCCGTAGGGGCTGTCTACTGGTATAGCCCATACGTGCGATGCATGGTCATCCAGATATTGTTCCGGGTTGGCCCATGTTGTATTGGATAGTCAATTATTGAACAGTGCTGCGCCTGTACGAGTCGTCGGACCCGGCGCTTACCTCTAACATCAACTTTTCGCTGACCTTTGCAGTTTTGCCGTTGGTGCGTTGTTTGATCATTTTGACGCCAGTCCTGGTACACTTTAACAATGGCGGCTCTCGAACATCCCACCAGTTCAGCCGTTTGGGAAATCGAGGGCACCAGCTCGTCGAGCTCCCACAATCTGTTCTTTATCAAAGTCCAGTGAATCATTCCTTTTACCCATCACGCTCAGAATTTTACTGCCTACTGAACCACTGACACCTTATCTATGCTACGTAGGTCGGCTAACTGCGCACTCTCGTACCTCACGTGGTCGGCGGGTCGCATTCAGTTTTCATAGGGGTGGTTATAATTCAGTGATCACTCACTGTGTGTGTGTGTATATATATATATATATATATATATATATATATATATTTTTTTTTTTTATGGAAACCCAAAACACGAAAGGTGCTAGAAGCTATAGTACTTAGTACCTTGTGAGGATAGAAGGTTGAGAAGATGAAAGAAGATACTTGTTGACATTAGACCTGAATTTATGCAGATTGTAATTTTCAGGGAATACATGTGAAGGGAAGTTGTTTCAGAAAAAACGGAAGTTGAAGGAGCAAATGAAGAAAGAAGAAAAAGAAAAGTTGGTTCTGTGACGTTGAAATTGGAGAGTAAAAGGGTGTTGACTGGTTGCGGCACATGTTCGGACTGGTGAACAGAGAAGGGGAATTACAGAAGAATGTCAAGAGTAACTTCTCAAACTCTTCCATTGAATTTGTCCATAGATGGGTAACATAAGCCAGAATATCCGCAGTAGAACGACATTGAGGGAATCCATACTGGCAGTCTTTGATCAGATGGAAGGTTTCTAAATAGTTCAAGGGTTGGTGGTTAATGGATTTCTCCATTATTTTAGAAAGAGTAGAAGTAAGTGCAATGGGACGATAATTGGATGGGAGGGATTTGTCACCCTTTTTAGGAAATGTCTGGATATGGGCAAATTTCCAAGCTGAAGGGAAAACACTGGTGGAATAAGAAAGTTTAAAAAGGGACAACGAACAGGAGTGAGCTTAGGAGCACACGTTTTTGAGAACAAGTGGAGAAATACCATATTTAGAGAAAAGAGACGTAAAAAGTATATCGGAGAAGAGTAATAAATATTATACATTTGTAATTAAACTGAACCGCTAAGTTTAGAAAACGTAACAAATGGTTTTATTTAGTGTTCTGTAAAGTTATAATCTTAGTCATTATTTGATAAGTAGATAACTATATTTAGTTTTCGCTTCTGTTAATCACAGAAAAATAAGAAAGAATTAAATTAATTTTTAAAAAAATCGAATGCGCCTGAAACGTAACCTATTCCATAATTACCTAATTTTTCTGTTCACTTTTACGTATATTTTAATTTTATCCAAAACAATCTGTGCGAACTTTTGCGATGTTAAATATTTGGCTAGTGCAGAAACTTCTTAACAAGAGCGGAACCGTAAACATAATACTCAATAAATTACCGAGAACGTCAAATAACTAAGAAAAATAGCTAGAATAAAGAACCAGTGAATTAATTAACTGCTAGTAATACAAATAACCTGTCACCCAGTAGGTCAATTAATATATATAACTTAAGTGTACTGCTTATTTCTTGAAATACTGCAAGTGTTCTTATTAGGATATTATCCCATAATGGCGCAGTTAACGCTATAAATAACGTATGGAATGATTAATTTTGTAAAAGCAAACCATCATTAAAATGATGTTGGTTATATTGGTTTTTTTTTATCTGATATTGCATTGAAGGAGCTTGAACACAAAGACAAATAACCATAGACGTTACAGGCTTTATTGCAAGTCACCACTCACGAATAAATGGATACAAAGTAATTTTTTCTCTCTCTCTCTCTCTCTCTTAATTTCTGTTAACAACTACTTATTGTAAAGCACCTGTAAGAAAATAGCGACGCCTATGGACAAGTTCCTGCGGTCTCACGAATCAGAATAGTTGAAATTGATATTTTTATTATTATTGTACGTAACTGGCAAGAATCCGCTTTCCGTGAGTGCGTAGTACGAACATCCTGCATCTTCCGGTTGAATTGAAACAAAACAGTAATGTCGCTTAATGTCTGTTGATAGAATAATTTCAATGTGTGGCAGATATTTAAAATATCGATTGGATCTGAAAAGTTATTTGAAGATAATAATCGCGCATTTTAAAATTCAAAAGATTGGAAATTTTCTTGTTTTAAATTTCCTCTGCATTTATATGCTTTTTAAACGATCGTATGCTGTTATACATAATGACCAACGTGCATAATTCATAAATAAGCACTCAAGGTATAAGTGGTAGCTCCTTAATATTTAGAGATATGAAGACAAAATCTTAAGCAATTATTTATTAATATACTCCGTTTGTTTAACCGAGATCCATTTTAATTTATGACTGGTATGGCCTCTACATGCATTTTGTGATATTCTGAGAATTATTTAACCCAATTAACTGGAATTTTAATTCAACTGACAGTATGTAGGGACGAATGACTGAAATTAGTCACTCTGGCCTACATCACTTGGCAGAGTTCACCAGATCTGTAGATAGAGCTTGTTGAAACCCAGTCTACGGCTGTCTGTAAACTTATAATATACTAAAGCAGAGTTCGAAGTGTTTGTCAGTAGCTCCTACTGACAATAATAAACATCTGCTGCATTATTTTTAGAGTTTCTTTCTGAAAATATTCATACGAATTCAATTAACACAAGCCCATTCTGTCCAATCTGGTGCGAGAGTGTAAAGTGTTTTCAATGCCTAGTTTAATCTTTATCACAGAGATGAAAAGTAATCATTTTTATTTATAATTAAAATTTTCTGGTGCCATTAAATCATGTATTTAATTTAATTTCAGCAATTAAATATCTGATCACGATGTTCTGTAGTTAATTTTAAACTAAAATGACAGAGTGAAGCGACTTTTATTAAAAATCTTATAAAATTTAACTAAAATTGACTACTCTAGTGTCGGAACAAAAAGTCGCTGTCTATTTAGAAAATGATAATTGCTGTGTTCCATAGATCTGCTAACATCAGTGCAAAACAACTTGGATTTTTACAAAGTCTTACAGTAGAACCTATTCTTATAGCCATTTGACCTCTTGGGATTTTTGGACTCTTAAAAGAATTTCGTGTATATTGTTCTTTCCATTGATGGAGACGGTGCAAAGTACAGGAAATAAAAAGAGCATTTCTTGCATTAAATATAAAGAGCATTTCTTGCAAGGAATTAAAATACAGTACTTGTATAGTGTTAGAACTCCTCTAATTAAAATAATAATAATACAACGTTTAAAATTAATAAAAAAATACCCTATTTCTTATAAAATATAGTCTTCTTCTTTTTTTTTTAAATAGAAGCTGTATTAGAAAGCTTAACCGCTGAATGTGGGCGTGTAGAGGTCACATTATTTTCGATCTTAAAAGGAACAGTCCTAAAATGAACCTATCATGCGGTCACTATTAGATATGTTAAAGATACGACACTCCACAAAGAAGTAAGATGCTCAATGTACAATATGCTATGGATACAAGTTAATTTGACACTAGTTACCTTCAGATGCTACAGTTTTATACAGTCTTAAGAGGTGGAGAAATTAGAGTGAACCATTTTACAAGATTCTCCCTCCCTCGATGAAGTCTATTGTGGTAATAAATTTGTAATCATCCTGCTTCTCTTCGGCTAAGACACTACACCTATACAACCTCTGAATGGGCCGAAAGAGACGCCTTAGAATGCACCAACGTATTTCGTGTGTTCCGTATCGTCTCGACATCTTGTAAGGTACAGGCCAATGATGGATGGCCGCTTGGCGAATTATTAGGACGTAACAATCTTTGAGAGTTCCTTTTTTTCATTCTTCGGAAAACCACAAGTTTAAGCAGTTTTATTACTATTACGACAGAACTTGATGGATATTTCTCATCAGAATCGGATGAACTTTTATGGGCTCTATTTCACACACCGGCCAGGTCAAGCTCGGGCTTAAGTTATCCACGACAGTATGGGTTTTTCCAGTGTTGCTCGTTTGGAGAGGTCGGTCTGATTCTAATCCCTTCAGAGATCGAAGGAATTCTTAAGGGCCACTTAAGTTGGGGTTGTATTCAACCGAACTCAGACTGATGAAGTAGAGTTTCCACCGTGATAGTTATTCCTTAGTTTTCAGTCCGAACGCGCGCGCGCGCGCGCACACACACACACACACACACACACACACACACACACACACACACACACACACACACACACACACACACGGAAGTTTCATAGTTTCTTACAGAAACCTGGTTTTTCATCCCATTATAAAAATCAGTCATGAAGCAAGTGCGATGACATGCAGATCTTTTTCAGTGGGCCTTAATTGGTTGACTCGAAATCCTTACACAGATTTTGCAATTGCGCAGGACTACGCTAAAAGCCATACTGTTTTATTATTTAACTTTTATTATTAATATAGACGGCAAGACAACAAATTTAGTTTGAACAGTAAATCGTCTTTATTGTAAGCTTGATTGTTTCTTTAAGGCCGAATAAATGAATAATCAAATCCAGTTGCGCATATCTAACGAGGTTTCTGCATGGTCTCTCCAAGGTTTACTATTTTACGGCAGCTTTATTCCTTAATGGAAGTACAATGGATGCCACTTGCTGTGTGATTACTTCCAGACTTGGCTAAAGTGATAACAATAACCGATGGGGCTAGAATGCAGCTGTTCAGCGTTGTTTACTGATGTAGAGCGGATGTGTACATAAAAGGGTGGAATTGGACAGAAAGAAAACATGAAACGCAATCAATATAAAATTGTTTAATTTGACTGTCCGTTATTTCTTCGAAATAGTCATCAATAAAATGAAACTCGTAATGTTTCTGGAAATTTATACAAACCATTAAAAACAAATAAAATATTAAAATCAAGAATTAGAAACGGGTTAATGCCCTACTGTAAAACTTCCGGATTGGTAGTAGTAGAGTTGCAATACTTTCTTTCACAGACTAATGGTAACATCGAGAACCCGTACGAAGAAAAATCACTATCGAGCCACACAGCGTGTTGAAGTTCAAGAACTAATCGGGATATTACGTAATCACTTCACTGCACATGCGTAACCCGCAACGCCATTTTTTCCCTGTGTATTCGTCTGATCGGAACTTCGCAAAAGTGTCTGTTGTCTTCACCATGTCCGTCCGTCCGCATGTAAGAGTGGGACCTGCAGTGTACGGATTGTTATGAAATTTTGTATTTGGACTTGTTAAATATATTTTCGAGCCAAACCAAATTTCGTTAAAATCTGACCAATAGAAATCCGGCAATTATTGTTTATTTTTTCCATACAGTTTGTAAGGAATAAATAAATTCATGTATTAAATGTAGTTTTGTTAGTTAAGACAGTTCGTGCACGCTCACATGTATTGTACAATTCTTTTGTTTAAATTATTATTGATCCACAAAAGGATACTGTAGTGTTTTTTTTTTCTTTTCCATAACGATACAAAATAAACTGTGTCAAAACCATAAAGAAATTTTACAAAGAATTTTAAAATTTTTTATATCGAAAATATTTTAAATTAATCGAAAAATTTTAAAATTTCGATTAAAGCGATTAATCAAAACGCTACAAAGACATTGCTTCTTTTTTTTTTTTTTAAACAAAGTGATGTCTCTGGTCTGTCTCTGTTACCGGATTTCTCATTTGGCACCAGGTACGCAAGCTATTTAATACAGAAGACAGTTTTCTGCAGTGATTTCCTGTATTTTCAAACTTTTTCTTTTGTGACATAATTTTTGCTGTATTGTATTTATAAAAAAATGTATGTGTGCCGAGCACGCATAACGGAAGTTAAGTAAAACTTCTTTAGGTGAACATTTATCACTTGACCGAGGATCCCGTATTGACCGTATGAATTCTGCAGGCGGCGAATCTGCATGAATGGGAGCCTCGGAGATGCGAGAGGTTACGTTACCAAATCTAGGTTTGGCAAGTGCTGTGGCATTGGATGACATTTAAACCCATCTGACATCGATAGAGCCGGAATCACTTTGTTCTTGAGAGAACCACGACAGCTGTTACAGGTCGACATTTGACTTACATCCTCATTTGGAAATGCTGTTTGAAGACAGTGATCTCGATATGCTACACTCTTCACGTCGTTCTTGAACAAAAACCGATCACACATGGAACGACTGAACCGAAATCATTATCTAGGAATGTATGTTTAAACTGTGCGTGCATGCTTCGGTGTTGTTGCTCCTGCTGTGTATTACGCTCACTACGTGTTAAACGATTTGATGGAGTACATCAGTTGGTTTTGGCGTCTTCGCTTTTAGTTTACGACTGGGCTTCGAGGACTCTTCATCGTTTTCATTTGCAGTATCAACTTCCATGACTCCTTTCAAATTCACTTCTGGGGAGATGTAAGGCTCTGAAAATGTGGATGGACCTTCTCCAGCTCCTTTGTTCAACTCTATCACACGCTGTAATTTCTTCCGCTGTCGAAAAGCTTAGATCTCTCCTTTGTGCTCAATGGAGATGGTTTCGGTGGTCGAATTGCACTATTCGTGCCCTATACGCCTTGCAACGCTCACTATTAGTCTTCGACATGTTGAATTATAAATTTTTTTCCGTCGAAATTTTTTTAATAAATACGGTGGAGAATTGTGAAAGAAATAGCATGACGCAATCAGTAGGGGTACTGATTGGATCTTGCGTTGCTCGTGCCTGGTATGGAGTCGTACAACGGTGGGGGGGGGATGAATCATTTCGCGTCGCATATTCTTGGCGATATTTGTCAATCCACGGACGCATTGCCCGTGTACTGCCCTATACGCCTTACAACGCTCACTACAGTAGACCCCCCTGCCTTACGATTAGCCACTGAAATCTCAGGAAATTAGGTGGCAGGACCTGCCAGAGTAAATAACTATAATAGTGGTGTACCTGGTCTGTCTCCACGAGGCGGAGTGTGGATAACGTTGGGTCCCATTAGGGGCCCAGCGGCTAAATGACCAGAGGAACAACGGTACATGACACTACACATGTACAGAATCCATACACTTTTAAACCTCTGGCATTGACAGTGTTCTGTTTCGCACCCACAATGTATAGCACGCGGAGATGGGGGAAACCCCTGGTGCCATTTGACACTAAACACACTCTACACGCTACGATTGGTTCACTGTACAATCAAATCACTTTACGATGGACACTCCATAACGAAATACCGTTCACTATACGATATGTAGTACTCCCTCCTTATGCTCAAGGCTCCAGCGGTTACAGAATTTCAAAAGACACTTCCCTAATGTGATTCTGGACACTCTCAACTCGCTCAACATCGACATCGACCTGTGGAATATAGACAAGGCATATCGAGATGGTATCTCCATCTTGCTGTTTGTAAAGGACATTTATGTAAGTGCCGATCTTAGTTAGCCGATGTCATTTCATGTTCTGCTCAACTTGTAGTCCTTTTTCGCTGTAATTACTACGTCATTCATTTTTACATTTTGACTATTATCTTTGCTTTGATCTATTAATTATTATTTAGTTGTTATTATTATTATTTTTTTTATAAATCAAAATCACTTGTATAAACAACTAAATGTAAGATTCCTCTGGCTTTCTGTGTAAGGAATCACTAGTGTATAAAATTTATGTTAATAAAGAATATTATTATTATTATTATATGTAGTAAGTGCCGGTCATTGTGATCACGTTTACGAATTTAATTTTAATTCTATTAACGGCGATTCTAATAAGCGAAAATAGGAGGAATATTATCCACAAGCTATAAAAGTAAAGATATAAAGAAGCACATATCGGAATAATATTTTCTACAGGTTAACAAAAGAAAAAAAATGAAGGCAGAAAAATCAACCACACCGGGTATTTCCAGTACTTACCCTCCAAATTAGTAACCGGGTCTAACGTTGCTTACCTTCGGTGTACGAGAATCGGGACATTTAGTCTTGTACGATAGTTGGCTGTTCACAAAGTCTGTAATGCATTTACTTATGGCAATGGTCGCATTTTCGTTGCGTTTTTTATTAATCCACGAACGTAAATTACTCCGATCTGGAAACTGCCTGGAGCTATACTGTTCGATTAATTTCAGTGTGATACTGTATACGTGTAGAAGGCCAGATCACATTTTTGCAACGTCACTTTTGGCTGAGGTGAAATGGCGACAAGGTTGAATTGTAGTGTTTGTTCATGAATTGTTTTGCTTATGTGATTGTGTTAGTTAACAGTTTTTCTCTTGGTTTCAAATGGCACCTTTGTGATATTCGTACGGGGAGTGACGATGCTAGGACTAGTTACATCCTAGTTTAGGATGGAGAAATTTCTGAGAAATGCAAGTCATTTCTCTCTGAATAGAGATAAGTGGTACTGCTTATGGTGAGTGGCCAAAGAATACTAATTACACTAACTGAATACGAGTACTTAAGAAGAGAAGGAATTAATGGAATTCTTGCTTTGCTTAATATTTTTTGCGATACACTTGACTCGGTCTCTAAATTTTGTTTGAACAAGGGAACCGATTCTATGAATTTCTGTCATTAAAACAACATAACTGCTCACGAGTCACCGGAAAAAATTCTAGAATCGCACTGTTTTCGTGCCTTGTCCGATATGTACTCTAATATCTATCCTGCTCTACCAAAAGTAATGGAACACGTGTATTTCATAACATAACATGCATTTTCTGCCGGGTTGGATCGACCGGTAGCCTTAATGACTGCGTGAGTACGTTGTGCAAGGCTTTCCATCAAACTTAAAAAAGCTTTCAGTATTTCCAATGTTCTAATTTATTCTACAGGCACGTTATGGAGTTGAGATCAGCGCTGTAATGCCTATACCCCCATTTGAGTGGAAGATAGAGAATCGCGACTCATCACTTCACATTACTGCTTCCCACTGATCCACAGTCTACCTTTGTTTATGAACCATGTCAGTCAGCACTCTCTTTAGATTTGGTTATAAAGGGCTTATGTGCTTCAGTTCTGCTCTAGAAATTCATGGGATGCCACTCTGTACTTATTTTATTTCTTAAGTTAGGGCGGTCCCAAGCCAGACTATGGCAAACCTAGTCATGGACGACGCAGTGAGGTCGTCCATGTTGCGTTACACATCTGTATTCTGATCCATAGAAGACCAGTATAATGTATGTCATCACACATAAGTTTTTTCCAGTCCATACTCAGTATAAAACTTAGTACTCAATGAATTAGGATTGAAGTATTTTATCCACCATTATGCAGCACAAGGAGCTGCTCATAAACTAGTATTAGGGGAAGGTTTCCTGAATTGAACCACCGACTTAAATATAAGATTTTAACGTTTGTGCTGGAATCTAATGGCGAATTGTTATACATTTTTACCAGTGGAGTCTGCCATAATAGTTTCGTCTTCATCGAGCAAGCAGTGTGAATTTGAAACTGGAAAATGTGTTTTTGATGTTTATCTTATTTCAAGGTTTTCAGTTCTCGCGATAATTTCTCAGGATTTCTAAATGTGATTTCTAAATCTTATAATTGATTAATACTCATCAATAGATTCGAATTTCCTCGAACTACTACCGACTTTCTTGCTTTGTTATCTTTTGATTACTCTATGTCAGAATGCTGAATACAAGATAGCGCTTTGTTGCTCAGAATGGACCACATACTGTTTCTTAGAATGATGGTCCAATGAAGAAAATATATTTTCAAAGATACGCTTTAACTGTTGTCAGTCAATTAACTATTAATACTTCGTAAAATTAGATAATTCAGGAAAATATGTTTATTTTGCAGCAATGTAAACTAGTAGTATGAATCGGGCAATTTATTAATGTTTGAAATTTATCAATTCGTTATTGATAAAGTTATTAAAAATAACCTCAACCTAGGATCCATATCGCCTTTAACCTAGAACCAGCTCAATAGTGAGCTGACTTTCACCTTTACGTCTCTTGACCTAGATAACCTCGAACCGAATCTTTTCCCCGATTCTTTATAAGACCCTACTTTTAGTAGGTTTGTATCTGAAATGACGAAAACCTAAAGGAAAAAAAACCTTTAATATCAACAGGGTTCTAGGACTCCGGAGGCCTACTGAAGAACAGCAAGATAATGAAAGCTGGAATTGCTTTATTTGTGAAAAACAAGAGATGCACGATATGATCCAATGCAAATCATGTCATTAATGGGTACACAAAGAATGCGCTGCAGTTAAAAAGAGCAAAAAAAAAAAAAAAAAAAGTACTATTGCTTTGTGTGTAAGCCCGTTAAACTATAAAGTATGTTCTATTTCCTAAGAGTTGGCTACTATATATGTGTATTATATATTCCATTGTGTACAAAAAGCAGTATTTTGTGACTCTAGAACAATTCAACCTCTGGTCCAATCAAGGAGCCAGGTTGATTACTATTTGGGAAACGTATTTATGCTGATTCACATGATAAATTTTCAAAGACTTTTACCAACGTGTTTCGAAATAGTTTGCAAATTTAGGGGGGGGGGGAAGATGTTTTGAAGTACAGTATTTCCCCATCGCTCTGAATTTAATCTAAAATATTTACGTTTTAAGGGCCTGCTGAATCTTTTCTTTTCTTCAGGCCCAACAGATATATGAGCTGTTGGCACGGGAAAGGATCGCACACTGATCCCAAGCTTGTGATGTTAGCGAAAAACTAAGCACACTATTATAGGAGGAATGGAGCAAAATTTCGATTTCCACATAGAAAATTCTTGCAGGGGTGTCCACCCAGAGGGTTATTGACGTCATTAAACCCTTAGGACCATATTCGATATTAAAATTTAGATTTTTTTCTAAGACAATATTTTTTTCTTTTAAATTAGGTGTCCCAACGTATCGGAGTGTATATTTAATGATGGTTGTAAATGAATATCTTTTATGAAATATTGAAAAATTTATCTTGAAATTTTTAATCAAATAAAAAGAGGTATAGAATCACATCGAATAAATGGGATAATTATAAACACTTTTAGGGAGGGCAGTTAGATTAATCAATGACCCCTCTCTTACAAAGTCTCTCCGCTCTGTGTCTCACAGCCCTTCTGTTTCTGCTGCATGCGTTTTCTGTAGATGCTTAAACGGATACTGTTCTTCTTCCAATCCAGTCCGGACATGTGCCACAACCGGTCAACATCCTTTTACTGTCCAACTTTTTTTTTTTTTTTTATGTGAACCCCAAACACGAGAGGTATTAGAACCTATACTACTTAGTACCATGCTTGGGTTGGAGGTTGAGAAGACGAAAGAAGATATTTGTTGACATTGGACTTGAACTTCTGTAGATTGTAATTTTCAGGAAATATGTATGAAGGAAGGTTGTTCCAGAAAACGGCAGTTGAATGAATAAATGAGGAAGATGAAAAGTTTGTTCTGTGGGTTTGAAGTTGGAAAGTAAATGGATGTTGGCTGGTGGCGGCACATGTTCGGACTATTTTGAAAGAGAGAGCGGGAATTATAGAAGCCATTTCAGAAGAACAGTGCCCATGGAAGTATCTGTAGAAGAGGCATGCAGCCGAAACAGTGCGTCTATGAGAAAGCGAGTGGAGAGACTCTGTTAGAGATGAATCATTAATTAACCTAACTGCCTTCTTCTGCATGGAATCAAGACGCCTGAGAGAGGTTTTGGGGGCACCACCCCAGATGTGGGAACAATATTTCATGGCAGGGCGGATTTCCGATTTATACAGAGTGAGCAGCTGTTTGGAAGAAAAGTAACGCCGAGAGCGAAAGAGAAAACCAAGTTTTTTAGATGCAGAGGAAGCAATATTTGTACTGTGCTTGTGCCAAGAGAGATTAGAAGTCAGGGTAATCCTCAAAAGAGATATATCATTTTGCCTAGAAATCGGAGTGTCACTAAAGATAAGCATAGGAGCAGAAGAATCCTTTTTGCGAGATATAAGACAAGACTGAGTTTTAGAAGGGTTGAAATCAACTAAGTTGTCTTTGCCCCACTGGAGTATTACCTGAAGATCGGCATTTAAGGAATTGGTAGCAGATTTTCGAGAAATTGAAGCTGATTTAGCAGGACAAGGTTTCTCAAAATGGAAAGTTGAATGCAATGTGCTATCATCGGCAAAACTATGGATAAGATTTCCAGTCAATGGAATAAGGTCATTGATATACAAGAGGAAAAGAGTGGGGGAAAGAACTGAACCTTGGAGGACACCAGCATTAGTGGAGAAGTTAGAAGACAGAGAGCCATCTACCATCACCCTCAGTGAGCGATCAGAGAGAAAACTGGATAACCAATTACTAAAAACAGTTGGCAAACCATAAGATGGAAGCTTGTTTAGAAGACCTTTATGCCAAACACGATCGAAAGTCTTTGAGATGTCAAGAGCAACTGCTTGTGTTTTACCGAACTTTTCCATTGAATTAGTCCATAAATGGATAACATAAGCCAGAATATCACCAGTGGATCGACACTGACGGAATCCATACTGGCGATCGTTGATCGGACGGAAGGTTTCTAGGTAGTTTAAGAGTTGGCGGTAATTGATTTCTCCATTACTTTAGAAAGAGTAGAAGTAATTGCAATGGGACGATAATTGGATGGGAGGGATTTGTCACCCTTTTTAGTAACTGGCTGGATATGAGCAAATTTCCAAGCAGAAGAAAAACACCTTTAGAATAAGAAAGTGAAAAAAAGGCGGCAAAGAATAGGAGTAAGTTCAGGAGCACAGGTTTTGAGAACAAGTGGAGAAATACCATCAGGACCTGGAGCTTTCTTAGCATCAAGATTCATCAAAATCCTTCTGATATCCGTTTGACGGAAGAACACAGGAGGCATTGAATGGAGCGTGTTGGGAATGGTGGGAGGTGTTTTACCAAGATCTTTAATACATGATCTGGAAGAAAAATGGGATGCTAGCTGGTCAGCTTTATCCTTGGCTGAAGTGACAACAGAACCATCTGGTTTGGACAGAGGTGGGAGCAGAGATGGGCAAAAGTTGTGGCCAATATCTTTGGCAAGAGACCAGAATGCTCGGCTACCATTAGGGCAAGAAGCAAGTTTTCTACTCTTAGCCTGTTCAAACTCTAGTTTGGACTGATTAATATCTGCTTTACAACTGTTGCGAGCTTTGGTGTAAGCAGAAAATGAAACTGAAGAATTAGAAACAAGCCAATTACGATATGCAACATTCTTCTCTTGGACAGCCTTAGCACATTGATTGGAAAACCAAGGTTTAGATAAAGGACGAGATTTTAGAGTGTAGTTTGGGATAAAGGATTCCATTTCTGCAAGAATAATTTCACTGACACGATCTGAGCAAACGTTGACATCAGAAGTTTTGAAACAGTAATCCGACCAAGGAAAAGAAGAAAAGAAGTCTCGCAGGTCATCCCATTTTGCATTCTTGTAATGCCAAACAACACGAGGTTGGGAATAGCCATGAGATAAAGGTTCCATTGGAGAAGAGACAATCACCAAGTTGTGATCTGAAGTGCCTAAAGGACCTCTCACTTCGACCGTGTACTTTGAAGGGTTGTTTGTGAGAAAAAGATCAAGCGTATTGGCTGTATGATTAGGATTGTCCGGTATTCTTGTAGGTAGATGAACAATCTGTGCTAGGTCATTAGTAATTGCAAAAGCCTCAGCATCTCGACCTGCTGGGTCGGTGTGACTAGAAAACGGAAGCCAGCTGGAGTTGTGAACAATAAAATCACCAAGGAAAATTACCTCACTGTTAGGAAAGTTGGACTGGAGAAAGTCAAGTTGCAAAGAGAGGAAGTCAAAGAGCTCCAAGTGGTTAGTGGAGTTGGGAGAATGGTAGAGACAACAGATGAATTTGACACAATAAGGTAGAGAGATTTTAAGCCAGAGAAGATCGAAAAGAGGAAATTCCAAATTACCAAGTCTCTGACAGGGAATATCAGAACGGACATATGCACAAGTACCACCTTTGAGGCGAAAGGAATCATACAGCGAATAATTTGGGCATCTGAGATGAGCAGTAGTTGAATCAACCGATAACTGAGATTCTGTCACAAAACGTACATGGGGTTTGGCAGACTGCAAGTGGAAATGGACATCGTTGAGATTATAATTGAGACCACGTATATTTGTGAAATGAATTAGGAAGTCCTTGGGAGGTTTAGATCTTTTCGCAGATAAGCTTGCTCTATTAGTTTGACAATTCATGGTATATTCAATAGTAAGAAAAAGTCTGTGGGACATGCTGTATGAAGTAATGAAATTTTTGGATATGGCGTACATGTGGTAAGAATATACCCAGATCCTTGACATAACGTGGCCTCGACAATGCCCCAACTTCAAACTCACGGAACCAACTTTTCTTCTTCCTCATTTATTCATTCAACTTCCGTTTTCTGAAACAACCTTCCTTCATACGTACTTCCTGTCAACAATATTAACAAGTATCTTCTTTCATCTTGTCAACCTTCAACGAATGCACAGTACGAGTATTATAGTTTTTAATACCTTTCGTGTTTGGGGGTTTCATAAAAAAAATCAGAGCACAAAATGAATAAATGAAATAAAAATAAAATAAGAAGAAAACATTTACAAACAAGTCAGGCAATGTGACACTCTTTTATTAATTTTAAAATAGCGTGGAAGTGCACATTTCGTATTAAAAGGGGGAAAAGCAGACTTTTAATGGTGACAACTGTCGGTATAATAATAGATGAAATGAGATTTATGTCAATAAAAGTTGTTACGGATGACAACATTGTGTATTTGCAGCTTGTTTGTGAGTATAAGATTGATAAGACGTCGGTCGTCTATTGTGACAGCTTAGGTTATGCATGCCGAGGCGAATGACAAACAGCTCGCAGGTAATAGCCCCCCCACACTGTGGTAACGTTTTCCGAGTCATTCCAGCCTAGTTTATCTGTAAGGCCGTAAACCTCGGAGGCCACTGGAAATGGCTAAAAATATTTAGGAGTGTGCGGTTGGCTGATACTGCTAGTCATGAACACATAAAGTAATGTCTTTTAGATACCTAATGGCTCTTATAAATAACCATAAAAGTAGCAGACTCATGGAGGAAAGAAATTGCTGTTTAAGTAGATGAAGCAGACTACTCATGCAATGTTTACAGATGAAGCTAAATATGTTCTCTTAAGCACTATTCCTGCGATAGCTAAACGAACACCTAGCAAGTTTCGAGGTACTTGGTAATGCTCGTGCTACTTTTACCTGCATTCGCTATACAGTAGAGAAGCATTTTAACTCATACCGTGAGAATATTTGTCTATTTACCGCGCTAGCTAATAATATTTATGATGCTGAAAGGTTCTATAGTTTCTCGACCAGTGCAGTTGCAAGCGCAGATCGTTTCGATTCTCAGAAAGTAGCTGGAACATCCATCGGAATATGCATATACAAGTATTAAACGAAAGGGCCCGAAAAT
Organism: Mastigoproctus giganteus; assembly: GCF_048544385.1. Classification (NCBI taxonomy): domain Eukaryota; kingdom Metazoa; phylum Arthropoda; class Arachnida; order Uropygi; family Thelyphonidae; genus Mastigoproctus; species Mastigoproctus giganteus. The sequence continues at coordinate 127,250,734 of NC_143582.1, forward strand.
TTTACACTAATATGTACTCTTTACTCGTAAATATCCCTAATGCGATCCTGAGACCTCGCGTTATGTGAAGCAGTGCCATGCGACTTATTTTTCGTAGCGCCGCAATTTATAATTGCAAGTTAGGGTTTAACACAGCGGTTCGTTATTAGAAAAAAAAATGGTACATCAGTTATAGTCTAATAAGAATAATAAGAAATTCTATTCCAACTAAACTTATTAAAACGGCCATGCTAGAGTAAAAATCAAAGAAATGATGAGCTTCTGAAGATAGGAGCGTAAAACGACAAGTGTTATGAGAGAATCAAAAGCGTTATATGAGCAACAGTAATAAAATTCGATAGTTATAAGAGTATTTAGTGCATTAATTTTAGTCTGTTTCTTTCCTCAGTTGCTGTACAGTCGTTTTATTATGAACTCCCACTCAACGATTTTAATGACAAGGATGCTTAGATTCTCTCACTAACTTCGGTTGTAAACGTTCTGGAAATCAGGTGAAGGAAAAGACCATTAATGGTAGTACGATGCTTTAGGAATATATCGTCTTGCTTTGCTTAAGAATGAAAGTTAAAGGGGAACCAGAATGTGAAAAATTTTGGATAAAATAGTTAATAATTCTGTCAAATTTTTAGACAATTATTTGCACACTATTTAATTAGTTAATTAAACATGCAATTTCTATAATTCATTCAATAAAACAGTGGTTCATTATAATAAAAAAAATGTCAGTTATAGTCTAATAAGAATAATAGAAAAATTTTCCACCTATCTTGAAGTTTGTCTATTGAAATATGTAATGGAAGAGAGGATTGCGCCCAGGGAGTCAAGGCCACGAGACATCAGTATATTATGTCTGTGAAAATTGCGTGTATTCTGTGATCATTGAAACCTGTTTGCCGAAATCGACTGATTCGAAGAGACTTAATTTTCACAATATCCTAACAACTGCGATCTAGATATTTTTCTTAAGCATTAGAGAAACAGAAATGGTTTCAATAGATGCTGATAAGAGAGTGATGTTTTCTGCATAAGACATTTGCAATTGGCAATACAATGCTGTACACAGCAGAAATCGAAGATCATCTTTTCGTTGCAGACTGTTCAGTAAGAACTTTGCCATAACTATACTAGTTCAATGATTTTTCCATTATCCCATATCAGGTCTTTGTCTATCACGTCAGATTTACAAAATTATGAGTGAAAGGCCTAAAACTCTCCCTTTTATCGTATAGCATATGGATGAGGGCTTCCGGTTTTTGAAGAGTTTCACTAAATTTAAGAAATAATTTAGCACTTAAGATAATAAAATTAAGTTCAGCTTTACTATTGTTTTTTTTTTTAAGGATTGAAACAATTTTCTTGTAATTCAACGTTAATACATATTAAAAATCCACATTTATTGGGGATGAATCTCCTCCTGAAAGTTTTAAAAAGAGTGATTGCTATCGAGTGAGCAATCTTTATGGATCATGTTTCAAGAACTTTTTAGCTGGTGCATTCATTTCTCATCGCATTTTTAAGTAAACATTCCGTATACATGGGAAACCATTAAAAATGAAGAACTCATGTATCCAAGCTCAGAACATACTTTTCCTAGTTCTTTTAGGCGCTTTAAAAATGTTAGGTACGATATGTATTACATGTACCAATATAAAACCACTTTCTCCTGACAGATTTAACTTCTTTATCTATAAGTCTGTGGACCCATTTATTAACACGAGGCCCATTACATCCTAACATTAACATTTTGTTCAAAAAGATTAAATTGTGTAACATTAAACGTACAAATGCTTCAATAATTCGTCTGCAATAGTATGTCCTAAAAAGAATGTTTATGTCTACAGAGGATTTCACTTTTAGTTTTTGACTAATATTTTATCATAATCTGCAGTTACCCTTCAGTCTTTTTCATTTTTTGCATTTCTGAAGTAAACACTTTGGAAACATAGCTTTAAATATGATCAATGCCCTGACTGGAAGCTGCAAGCATGTTCGTGGTTACAAATCAGTTCCACTCCCTTGGAATTTCCTCTAACACTATTAGAGTTGAATATTTCCTTTGTTGCTTTCAGAACCGCTTTGGATGGTCCTATCTGAGTACCTTGACTTCCGATGAAGGGCGTAACCGAAGAGGATACATTTTTTGTTGAAAATTTAGTTAGGTACTACAAAAGATTTTCAGTCTTTTGTAGTACCTAACTGCAGTCACAAACGGAATGGTTTGTCTTTCTTAACCCCAGTCTGGATCTGCACTTTCCTATATTCATCCAGCTTTCTATGAAGTGCACAAATTTTTGAAAAATTGTGAGGATAATAGGAAAAGGGAATTAGGGGTGTAAGCTGCATTGTCTTGAGATATTTGTTTATTATATTTCGATAATTCACTTAGTGATAGAATCATTAACTCTGCATCATGGCCAGAAATAATGGTGAAAAAATATCACGCGATATTTATTCCTGTTTATAAAATGTAGCATTCATTGAAGGAGTAGCCAACATTATGTAAAACGTGCACGAAAGGGAAGGTTTGCTGTTTCTTGTATACATACAACTAGATTTATAGACGTTTTGTATATACTTGTGTTAATGTGGAAAATTTCTCCGTTATACAGATGCGTAAGGCTAACAGTGTGTGCATAATCCTTATTGATAAGGAACTTCTGAAGGGCCTTTCTGTTAGAATTTTTTCCACGGTGTCTTTAGCGTCAAATGGTTTCCACATCGATCGACAGAAAACTTTCTTATCACTAAACGCCAGCGAGAAAATGGACGGCGATAAATTCGGCTGTGGTATTATAAGAGTACGTATGTACCTTATGGGAGAGATCAGAAATAGATTTCTTTATCATTAAGAGATTACCTGGAGGGGTTTGTCCTTAATCGGAGTTCTAGAAAGCATTATCACGCCAGAACTTGGAAGCGAAGAATTTCGGAATCAGTTTGACAGACAAAGACATTGCAGCTTTTTAAAAAGTACTAAATTCGAATACTACAATGTCCACATTATTATATTCCCTATTCTTTATTAGAGCAGTGTTTCCTAACTGGTACTGCGCCTTCACCCTAGGGTTATATCAGGTATCGTCGAAGTGTAGTTGGGAAGAAACCCGTAAACGATAGAGATTTTCATTCATATTTAAAGTTAGGGACCGATAAATTTGATAGCTGATTTTAATCACATAGCTTAAAATTTTCTTTGGGACTCTGATTATGTCATCGTTTAAATATATGTTGTTTAGCTGCGAAAATTTATCAATTTTGAGAAAAATCTATTAAATATAATATATATAATTGATGCGTTTCTCAAAATTGAGAAATTTAAATAAAATGGTATAAATTACGTGTAACAAAATTTGTAGCTCATCGTATTTTCGAAGACAAATCTTTCAAATCTGCATGAGCATGCTTGCTTTGTAGGTTTTGGTGTATCCAACTTTTGGTGCCAGTGCGTCTGTGACTAAAATAGCTCAATGCAAAAATGTATTATTATTCAAATATACTGAAAAAAGAAGTGTCAAAAGAAGTGATTCTTATGCTGCTTGATTTCGTTTTATACGCTATTTCACTTTTTCTCTTGACAAACCGGTAGTAGTCCTGTCATTTTTGGGTTCATTTGCTTCGATAAGGTTGTAGAAATATCTTAACAGATTCTTTCTTCTTATTGACCTGAAATTTTTAGGGAAATATTTTTACTTAAAAAAATGTTAGTACAGACAGGAACTCATCTGTCTCTGGTATAGTACACGAGTAACTCCTTGATACATCTTCTGACCTCCCCGCAGTTCGGAGAAGTGTGTGTCTTTGCATTAAAATCTGTGTTCCTAAACATTAAGTGCACGGTCATATGGAAATAACACGCTAATAACGCCCAAAAATACCACATAACTACGAGACAGTTTTAGACCACAGCGGGTGATGAACTGTTATCAATTATTGTAGATCTTGTTTAGCATTTGATTATTTTGAGTTAAGAGTGAGTAATTTTTATTTTATTTCCATCCTATATAGAATCTGAGTGTATTAAATATACCCATAGTCTTGAAAAAATTTCTCATTAAGTTAAATTTAATATCTAAAGTGGATAGGTAACTTTGCTTTGATGACTAATGGAGCTGGTTTTCCTCCCCTCTCCCTCCCAAAAAATGCTTATCACATAGACCATCGCTTCTCCGAATACCGTTTGAGTTACACGCAATGAGTTACACGCAATTCGAGCGGCTGTGGATGGTAAAGATTTCTCCTCGGAATCAGATATTTTGCTAAAAGCATGTTAATACTTTAGCCGAAATTCGTTATAACATAGGACCATCATTTATTTTAAGAGTTTTTTTTTTTTTTTTCATAGCGGTTTGCTAACCAATATTTCTTGCTGTATGCTGCCATTAGCAAAAACTGGCAACCCAACAGGAATTAATACTTTGAACGTGTCATGTTGCACCTATTTTAGAAGTATTTTTTAAAAAAAATGCGAAGTCACGGCTCTAGTTATCAAAAACTCCGTTTCGTGGTTGTATGAGATCCTTTGAAACTTCTGGAGGAAGGGGGGAATGATATTACATTGATATGCGCTCGGTATGCTTTAAAACATGCCGGATCTTTACAAATATGCCTACAACGAATTGTGAAAAATGGGTCTTGTAAGCAGATTCATAAATTTTACGGGCTCTTCGCCAAGCCATGTGTTTATTTACTTCATACTAGATTCTTCCCCCACACATACCCCTCCAGTAAATCTAAAAAAAAAAGCGCAAGTCATTCATCAGCTCATTCAGCCCAAGTGTTGCTTAGCTGGTATATCGAAAGACGTGAATGGACCATTGATTAATAGGGTTCTGTTTTGTGGACTTGATGAGAGCCACTTCACCACATATAGGAATCGATACCGTAGTTGGTTTGTTTATTTATTAATTTATTTAACAGCCCACAATGGAGTTAACCCTATTACCGTATAAGGAAATATAATTATAAAGCCATATTGGTTTTAAAATACAGAATTGTGCATAGTTTGATTAGATAAGTATTAAATGGTCGAACTCATCACAATTCTATTAGAAAATTTTATAAACAAAAAATGTATAAAATTCCATTCATAATATTTGCAAACAACAAAGCGGTATGGTCCTTGACAGACGCTCTGTGCAAAATGACCATACTAGCATGGCCTCTTTCGTTCTTTGAATCCAAATTCTGACTCCTGGGATACTGGTTCATTACAGATGCTTAAAATAATCGAAGAAACGAAATCAGGTCTACATCAATTTGCTGCCTGGTCAGCTTACAGACGTCATGCAGCAGCATCCTAGAATTTCACAGAGCCCCAGACAGATGCCCCAGAGCTATTAAAATCATCCGACTTGACCCTGCCTTCTTTACCCTCTCATCACCGCTATCTGGGAACAATGACTATTGCTTACATTGTTTTTATCTCCCAACTGACTTCTCCACTCCTTTATCCTATATTTAAATTCAAATTCTTTTAACGGTACTGGATCTTGTGAACACACACTGTAAAAGTTTGTGTTCACAGGCCTATTTGCATGTTGTGTGGACCGAAAAACTTGTGTGTGTGTGGGGGGGGGGGCAGTTGCCTCCACCTGAGATTACAACTACAAGGCCCTCAGTTATAGAGACCTTTCTTTAAAAATTTCTCATCTCCAAGACCCTATATATCCATCTCCAAAAGGAAAGTATATATATATATATATCCCTGGCGAAAAGGAACGTGTTTGTGTGTGTTTTCAGATTGGATATACTGTATATTCCTCACTAAAAGAAACGTGTGTGTATATATATATATATATATATATATATATATATATATATATATATATATTCCTTGCCGAAAGGAACGTTTCCTTTACAGTGAGACTACGTTCCTGTAAAGTACCGCGATTGGCAAGATTAAGGTCTCGTAGAAAATAGGAGGTTAAGGAAATAATAAATGTGCCAGTAAAATATATAAAAAACACAGTTAACTTTATCTTCCATTAAATGACCTAGAAATAAAAACGATCTTATCGTATTTAGGTTATTTAATGGAACGATCTTATCTTAATGTATTATCAACCAAAATGAAGTTGATAACACAATAAGTAAAAGATAAGAAATTGGTGATGGAACAAGATATATATATATATATATATATCTGATAATTAAAATAAATATGATATTTAAATAAAATCATCAGCCAGTGATATTATTATTTTGATATTTTAGTTTTTTGGTAGTTTCTTTAACCCTTTTTTGGTGATATTTCACGTCTTTTGGAACTGGTACCTTCAAGGGCGGTACCGCTAAATTATTTATAATTGGCATTATTTAAATTTATATCATTGTTTATTAATTGGGTTTAATGACTTAATTGACTAAATTATATAGGGGATTATCGACTACCCTTTTGTCCTATTATCTCTACTTTCCCTTCCCTGTTTGTTTATTTATATTATTTTGCGTTTCATTTCGCTCTGTATTATTGCCGTACTACTGGCTGATGATTTTATTTAAATATCATATTTATTTTAATTATCAGATATAATTAGGCATCATGTGGAGGATGTGCATTTGCTGCCTCTAATGATAGCTACATAGCCATATTTATTTATTTTTATTACTTTTACCTAACTTTTACCTCACATAATATATATATATATATAAACATGCGCACAAAATATTGGCTGTCCCCCTAGGTTGCACCTTAAATTGATATGGAGAAACACGGTATTCTTTAAAGTTACGAAACAATTGCGGAATGCCTCCAGGAAAAACGTAAATGTTAATAAACAAGTTAGTTAGTGTATGCAGTGCGTTACATTGCAGGCGCGTGCAATTTTTTTCTTATTTTTTTTTTCATTATCTGTGAATAATAGAATTGAAAAGTAAGTTAGTTATCTCCTTATCAATTTACCAAGATTATAACTTTATAATACACTTAATAAAACTCCGCTGCTTTACGTTCTCAATAAGTATAATTACAACTGTATTATACTTATTACTCTCCTCTTGTATACTTTTTTTGAAAGTATACAGGAACTCCCCCCACTTACGTAAGGTTGCGTTCCGCGGAACGCTGCGTAAGTCGGAATTTCCCCCATACTTGTGCAGTACTCGCTGAATTGATTGAATCAAAAAAGAAATGTTCGACGAACATGTAAATAGAATTATTTATTGTATTTATTCATTTTTTATCTCATGTGCAGGAAAAATTACAAAAGCGTGCAATTTAAAAAAATTTCAAAATTATAAATTTACAAAATAAGATAGGAGACAGGCATAATGTCAGTAAGTCAGTAACCTCTCGAGCATCGTTGCCACAATCGACGTCTTTAGCTCATACGTACGCTGCTGTGGAGGTTGACTACTGTGGAGATTTAGAAGGGGATTTAGTCGGCCGCTCAGCCTCACGAAAGAACATATTAATGGATGACTGGACGGTGGCTTTTTATTTTCATTGTCGATTTCTTTGTAGCAAGCAAGCATATCATTCACCCCTCTGTTAACTTTTAAGAATCGTTCACTGTCAGGATCCATCTTCTCAAACCTCGCCATTGGCGATGCAATTTCACGAAATGCCATTGCCATCTCTCTGATGATGAAGCGCCTCGGCTCCTCATTTTGGTTCATCTTGAGCTTCGTTAGCATTTTCTTCTTTCACTATCGCTGCCTGCAGGTCAATAAGTTCTTCGTTAGATAAATCCTTCTCGTCTTCCTCTATTAACTCCTCCACGTCTTTAGCATCAACCTCCAAGTGAAGTAGCTCTGCAACCTTTACAATCTTATCTGTAACCTCTTTATATGATTCGTCTTTTTCAAATCCTTCGAAGCCTTTTACGTGCCGTGGACATATTTTCTTCCATGCGCCATTCAAACAACTTTTAGTAATTTCCGCCCAGTTCTTATTAACCTTTAAGATGGCGTGGTAAATATCGTAAGATTTCCAAAAGTCTCTTAACGTAAAAGTTTTCTCATCGTCTACTGCAGACAATGCCTGAGCAAATGTTGTGCGTAAATAGCATGCTTTTAAATTCGAAATAACACCGATTCATAGGTAGGATGAGTGAAGTCGTGTTTGGCGGTAGAAATGTGACTCTCACGTTCGAATTGAAATCATCTAGATTTCAATTAGATAATGCTCCTGGACATGCTACGCAGATGCGTAGCATGTCCAGGAGCATTATCTAATTGAAGCAAAATCTTGAAAGGAATGTTGTTGTCTTTACAATATTTTTAAACCTTGGGCATGAAGCCGCATTTAAACCAATCCTCAAAGGGAGATATTGTTATCCATGCTCTCTGGTTCGATGGGAAATGCATGGGTAGGGCAGCTTTATCGATGCCCTTAAATGCATGAGGATTTGAGGATTTCCAGAATGGTACACAAGCAGTGGTTTTAATCTATAATCTCCCGCTGCATTAGCCCCAAGCAAAAAAAAAAAGCGTGGCGCCATCTTTTGACGCCTTGAAACCTGGCATTGTACGTTCGATCCGGCATTTTTTTTTTTTCAATACAGAGCAGTCTCGTCAACGTTAAAAAATTGCTGCATTGAATAGCCGCCTTCATCAATAATGTTTTCCAACACGTCACAAAATTTCTCTGCAGCTGCAGAATCAGCACTGGCGACTTCACTGCATACTTTAACGTTGTGGAAACCAGCGCGATGCTTGAACCTATTAAAACACCCGTTGCTTGTCACGAACTTGGGTTGGGGTTCGCCGTACTTATCCTTAATATCTTCATAAATACTTCTTGCTTTTGCTTGAATGATCATTAGACTCAGGGGCACTCGCTTCTGAATCTGATTTTTATCCATATTATTAACAGCAGTGCCATCTTCGATATAGCACTTGAACGCTGTTTCGTGATCACTGTTGATCTTAAGTGCGTTGATCCTTTGACATGTTCTTTTATAAGCGCACTGTCCTTTAAAAAAATAGTATTCACTCTTGAAGCAGCGAGACCTAAATTCCCTTGCAATAGATGATAAACTTTGTCCTGCTTCATACTTCTTAATCAATTTTATCTTCATTTCTAAATCAATTTTTTTTTCCTTTCCTGGCACTACCACCACTTGCACTTTTCATTGGTCGCTTTCCCCTCATAATTGTAATGAGTAACTAGGAATGAAGAGAAGTTTCTGAAAATTTGTTTTTTATATGATTGAAGGTTTCAGTGAGGGGAACACATTTCACCATAATAGTGTTAAAAACCCACACAATTGCAGTTATCGGTATTATCGCAAATGAAATAAGATCGAGTTTACTACCTGTTTATAAATTATTGCACTAACAGAAAGGCCCAATAAACCGGAAAGAGCGAATTGTTTGTATTGTTTTCTGGTCGTGACCTCCAGAAATGTGTTTTAGAAAAATATCACAAAGGCGTTCAAAATTGATTCTTGTAACGGGAACATATGATAATGATGAAAGGGTAGTGTAATTTCGATTATAAATATGACTTTTTAGAGAGATAAATCGCTTAGTAATATAATGAAATTTTCAACTTCCAAGGACTTGGGACGAATTACAAAAAAAACCAACAAGTGTTATTGGGTTCACATTATATTTTCACGATACTTCCATTTATTTCCACGGGATGCAAAATACGTTTCACCGAATTTTTAAGTTTGCACCGGCCGGCAAAAACTTACTTAAAGTCGAATTTACGTAAGTCGAGTATTACGTAAGTCGGGGAGTTCTTGTATTTTCTCTCTGTATATATGTATCTCTTCACAAGCACGCTTATTTCACAAGTCTTACATAACAATACGCTTAAAGCCAGCATGGAGTGCCTAAAGTTAGCAATACTGCATGAAAACTACATTTAATCTACGAATTTCTTTTTTTCCATAAAAACTGTATAGAAAAAATATATATAAATATTAATTTCCCAGATCTCTATTTGTCCAATTTTAATGACACTTAGGATGGCTCGACAAATGTTTTTAAAAGGCCCAAATGTAAAATTTCATGAAAATCCGTCTATTGGTTGGAGTTGAATTGTTACATGCGGATGGACGAACGGACTTGGACACTTATGTGTTCGCATATAGGTTATATATGCGAAGGCGGCTAAAAACACGAAATTTACAGAAATTCAGCGACTTACTACGCGCTGGTGCTGATGAGGGCGTCCTTAAGGGCCATAGCAACAAAAGCTGCGTGGCTTTAGTATATCGCATATGTAATTGCGGGTATTCGGTTAGTTTGCTGTTTGCTGGTCGAAAAACCTGAATTTGGGGAGGATAAAAATGAAACCCTCTTCCGAAACAGACAAACTCGGCCACGTAGTGAAAAAGCCCACTAAAATTCCTCGCTTTATTGACGGAATTCGAACTCTTGTTTTTTTCCCAGTGTGGGAGGATGGTGATTGCAACCACTGGACACCCCCGGTGGGCTAACCGATATTTGGTAAAAATTAAATAATTAAATACAATGACGATAATTTTAGAAACAGTACTGTTTTCCCTCCTGACTTTCTTTATGGTCTTTTTGTGTAACCTTAAAAGGCAGGCAAAACTTAGTTATCAAACACTGTTGTAAGCAAAGTTATGGAATCATTTATTTATTTATTTTTTTAGGATAAAACACAGTGAAAACTATCTAAGTTTTTATACTTTCCAATCTGGCGTTTCAATTTTAATAGCCGTTGCAAACATTACAAGCTTTTAGTCACTCTCGGAACTTTATGAACTATACAAGCATGCTCTCTCTCTTTAAAAATAGCTTTTGAAGACTCCTCCCATTCTGGACAACGGAGGCCATTTCTACGATGCTATCCACAGTGCCATCTGCGAGGAGGTGTAAACATAGTAAGTCGCGTGTCTGTATTTCATATCACATGATCGGGTTCGATTATTGCGCTTGGCTACTGCATTTACATAATGCTTTTATTTTGCTAATACAGCACAGCAACCTTTAAAGTTCGCTTCATTTTTCACTGCAGCATCTTTCGCACTTATGTAGTGTATGTAGAAGTGTATCATCGAATATTTGGTATCATAACAGGAACAAGAACATTAGTTACAATTCCGGTTATAAACTTAAACATTCGATTTAAAAAAAAAAAAAAAAGATAAAATACAGTTCTTTTAATATGTATGGAAACGTGTTTGGCTCAGTTATAGAAAACACAAAAATGAACAGTGAACGAGGGTCTGCAGGTAAGTTTTATGTTCAAGCATAAACAGTTTAACTTTGGCTCTCTGTGCTTTCGTTACAGACGCGCTTATGGATACAATACGCCTCTGGTACTGACCTGGAGCCAGCCCCGAGTATCACTAAAAGGGAAAACATAAATAAATACATTTTCTGTTTATACTCCGGGTTGACTGTATACCGTAAGAGGAGTGTACCAGTTAGAGATTACAAGAACATTGCCGTATTTTGTGGTATCCCGTGGATTCAAAAACGTGGCGGCAGTAAACTGTATTTGCATTCTTAACACTCGGCTAGAGTAAATACTGTTATGAATGAAGACGAAATTCTTCAGAAGTTAGGTGTTGACGAGTCAGTACCAGTCAGTTGTAATTAATCTATTCGTGTATTAAATTACTTCCGTGTCGAGTTTTGGGACTGTTTTGTGGTTTTGATTTACGGTACGTCAACTTTGGAGACCCCCTTCGAGAGGATGGAGTGAACAAGATTCATTGATAACCATTGATTTATAATAGCAAAAGAAATCGATTAAAGTTGTCCAAGTTTTATTCAGATTGTGACTCCAATTTGGGAATTTTGACAATGCGCGAGGTTAGATCTGTGTATTGAAATGTGTTTATTTAAATTGTTCAAATAACACCTAATTTCTATTATAGACAGATCAGGATCTGTGTAGTGAAGTGCTTATTGTATCTATCAAGATTAATGTATGATATAAATAGCATATTATTTATTTTTAATCCATTTTGTAACTTGCATAAGCACTCCTTCAGGACGACTTATATAGATAGGCTTCAGGGATTGCGAGATAAGTTAGTAAACAACTACACTATATTGAGGAAAGAATCCGGACACTCCTGGGATTTGGAAAGAATGAACCTTACGCGCCATCCACTTACGAGGTATATGTATAAAAGCCACCGCGTTCATGGTCGAATAAGTAGATCAGTGAAATCCAATGTACTGTATGCGTTGAGCTTGGCTCTTTCCAACGGGGGTGCCATATTAGCAATCAGTCTGTTCGTCCATTGCAGCCAATCTTCAAAACTCATTCCAGGCAAATTTATTATATGCGATACAATAAAACTTCGAAATTTACCTTAAATTTTCCTCTAGCTCTGCTTTCTTTCTTTCAGATGTTCGTAGATGTTTTGTGAATTGTGTAGATCGATAAGAAAGATTTGCAATGCCCAAGAATTAATCAATTATTTTTGAATATTAAGAGAAGAAGATATATTTGTTTACAGAGATTATATAAAAAGGATTATATTTTTATATAGACCTAGAGGTGGTTATATAGGCTATTCATACGTTAACAAATCTGTAACCCGAAAATTATAGGATCTATTAATGAGTAGTTTTTGCATTCTTATCAGTACGCTCAGAGGTTCATGGTACAGGGACTGAAAATGCAAATGGAATATTTATTGACAGTTTAATAATACTTTACAAAAAATTACATTTGGTATTAACAGTAATACTGTTGGCTTCCTTCATTCTATAGTAGACGAACTAGTCGGGGAATTGGTGCATGTATCAACATTAATGTTAATCTTATTATCTGCAGCTGTCTGTTGTAATTTTGACGACCTGCGATGGCTTGCCTGCCCGATTATTCAAATAACTTCATAACCAACCAGAAGTTTGCAGAACCAAGGCCGGACAGGCCAAGGGTGCAGGAAATGTCAACTGATAACGGTTTCTTCACCGATTAACGCTGTCCTACCGGAATGTTACACCATCAAAAGAAGCACTTTCGCTTAATGCGGGGACAATCGTACTGTGTAAAAGGTGTAGATTGTCGGTCTCCTTTAATTGTGCATGTTCCCAGATAACTTCTAATTTTAATCTTTTCAGTGAATAAAGTTCCGAAAATAAAGCTTGATGTAACTTTGCACTGCGTAGTTACCTTAACTGGGCGAAATGGTTCTTCAATACTTGCGTTAGCACATGATTCCTGCTCGACGTAGCGGAGTGGGCAAAGTTACAGCAGTAACACGCGTTAGAGTTGATCTTTTTAAGCTCACGTGACTGTTAAACACAGCGTTATTCTTATATTCTCTATTTTATTAGCTCCCCTGAATATAAACAAAAAAAAAAAAAAAAAAAAACAATTCATTTGACTGTGATTCGAGCCCACGCCTCAGATAAATACAATACTGATCGTATTTTTGTTAAATGATAAATGATTAGTTGTAAACTTTTCTGTCTTACTTTGTTGTGTTGGAATATAAACAGACCCATCAGGCGCGACCGTGGCTGAATGGTCAATACGAGTACAAAGTTACTCACGCCACGTATTCGAATCCACATGATTTTCCTGGTTCTCTCGTAAACCTTCTGATCCTACCTATGTGGGCATCTCGAATCATAAACAGAAATTTTATTTATTTAGCTGAAACCTTCATGCGTCTACCGGATGATCGATAACACAGCTCCATCTTGATTAGTTTGTCAGTCTTTCATCGTATATGATAAAATTGATTTTTATAATCCCGTGGTTCCAACCAGTGAGGATATTTGATCTGATACGAAAATGTATTTAGTTACCCATAGGACTTTACGAATGTTGCTTCAGGGAATTTTGGTAATGCGAGTTGTAAGGATATCACCAAATCTTCCTTGGTCGAGGCCGATATTTTTCAAGCTATAGATAATTTTAAAGTAGGAAATTTTTGGCTTTACAAGCGCATTGTATTTTTATCACTAACCTGAATTATATACGATACAATTCAGGTTACAGTGATAATATTATAAGCACGTATAAAACAAAGACTAATGATTTAATCATTCTATGTAAAGGTGTTAATGGCTGGATAAAGCCGTTGTTTTAGTGGAACTTTGTTGCAATCACTATCAGGTAATAAAATGACGTGCAAAATGAGCACGATATGGACAGGAATTTAAATTTCGTCTAGGACTAAGTAAGAAGTGACGCGTTTAGTTTACGGAGAGAATTACAATGAAACTGTGCAGGGTCTTGAATAAAAATTCGTTCCTACAGAGAGAGAGGGGGGAAATAAAACTGCCTCTCGTTAATCACGTTGATCAGTGTAAAAAGACGTGTAAAAAATAAGTAATTTGGACGACAACACGGGAAGTAGGTGATGGGAGAGCAGCGTACATCCGAGAAAAATGAAATAAATTAAGGATAGCCGTTGAGGCAGATCAATCAAGGAAAGCACATTTCTCTACGAGGGTCGCCGGAAATTTTGAGTTTTAAGGAAAAGCGGATCAGACCTTTTAAAAAATGTTTTATATTCACTTCTGCGATGCTGTTACGATGATTTAAAAACACAAATGTGCATGTGTTTACTGTTATTAGAACGTGTGAATAGTCTTGTCAAAACGTTAGGTGAAAACTGTTCTCATTCTATGTGGTCGTGTGGGAGTATAAATAGATTTTCTTTTAATGAAATTGGATTGAATGCTGTCTACACGATGTGGTAAATACACCTGGTGAAGAGCTCACACTGTCTTCATAATAAATAGTTGATAAGGCCAGTTGTTCATACAATTTTAATATTGCATTATTAGAAGAGAAAGTTCGTGTGAGCTTTTTTTTTTTGTGAATTAAGTGCAAAGAAAAGCGAAAATCGAATAGAAAAAGGATACCTAACTCCTTACAGTTGGCTACTGAATCGATTTCAATGTTTCATGTCATACAAGGGAACAACTGGACTGACACTACGGACGTAGAGAGAGAGAGAGAATATAGTTTGCTATTAAAGGTATTTGCGATCATACTGTTCCGTGAAAGCCAGTTAGCATTGTAATTAAATCCTTACTGAAGGCCTAAACAATCTACGAGTGAGAGAATGGCTTGTATATTTTAATATCATCAGCAGAGAGATATCATTTGATCGTTAGAAATGAATTGTTTCATTTCTAGCGATCTGATAATGGGAAAACGAACGAATTTTTAATATGTATTGAGTCATTGGTACCTTACAGTTCAGAATTACCTGATATGGCAGCCTTCTCCTTGGTGTAGTTTGTTAAAACAATCGTCTAGCAATGAAAAAAGCCGCAGATTCCAATTCATGGTAGTTTCGCACTTAAACTTTATCGCTGTTTCGTTGTCTCCAGGCAAGCTCACAGTTTCAGAGTTTGTTCTTATACACGCTTTGATTAAAGTTAATCGCGGGCGTCTCGCAAACAAAAAAGGTATCGCTATAAATCTGTTGACGAAAGACAAAAAACAAATACTGTATTGCGAATATACCCCGCCCCAACCCTGGGAAATACTATTTTGTCTAAAATATTCAACACAATTTCAAATGTTTTAAATAACTGGATTGTTAATAACTTTTAAAGGAATTATCTTCGCACAAGCTTTTCGTGCGTTAAAACACGGTGCTTTTTAAATAATAAAAATACAGTTCACGTAAATGGCTTAATCAATAAACGAACTTCATACAAATCACTATACAGCAGTCGCACGTTGTAATTTGCGAAATATTCCATCAAAGACAGAATCGAAACTCTTTCTTTCAATAAAAACTATTGTTATGTGATGTGCTTGGACGAACAGCGACCCAATTAAAGAAAATATTCTTCGCGTGTTATTTCTACTAATAAAATACAAGGATTTAAAACATCTCACTCACTTCTTTCATTGAAAAATGGGACAGGGCATCGGCACCTTATACTGGACAATTTACAATAGTATCTGACACACACTTATTGTAGGGTGGTTTTATTCTCCCGGCAGGCGTACGCAGCTGCAGGTGCACAAGCGTAATTATTTTGAGATGGCGAAGTTCTTGGTGCTCCCCCGTGATGGCGCTATTGTATCGGGAACCGTTTAGAAAGAGGCGGTACGAGGACGATGACGTAAGGGAAAGCTGATCCTTAGCGCTTGCGTCAAATTGAGACCCAATGGCAACCGTCTTATCCTTCTATCAATCACATAGGGCTCCCATTTTGCCGACTGGGTATGTTGGAGCTTCTCACAATGGACCAATAGTCTTAGCGTGCAGATTTAGTGCTCGCACAACCCACGTGCTGGGCTAGAAGCTGTCGTACTTTTTAGTGTAGTAGCTTGTAGTACTCAGGTTATAGCAGACAATATGGATCCCGAGAACCAGCAGAGCAGCGCGGGCAGCCCGAACGAGCTCTCACACGACCCCGGGTAGGTTTGGTTATCTCATCATGAGCGAGCTTGCAGTGCTAAGTGTTGTTCTTTGTGTGTGGTGTGCGTAGGCGATTTGCCTGCTCGCTTCAGCGGGAAATAATTGTGTTCCAGCGTTTCTGTGAGTAGGTTGGATTTCTACAGCTAATTCTCTCTCCTTGTCTCTTCCAGGAAAATGTTTATAGGTGGACTCAGCTGGCAAACAGCACCAGGTAAGTAACGTCTTCGCTCTGCATCCCTAACTGTGATTTACTTTTATCCGATATTTTGACACTAAGATGCGCCGCTGACCATTGCAACTAGCCCGGCACTAACAGATCGATGAGGCTGTATTTTCTTAGCATCTTAGGATCATGTCTCCCGGTATTTGAAATCTTTCATAATTTACTAAGTGCATAGAAGCAGTTATTTGATGTTCTCTTACCGCATGCACCCTGATAATGTGGGCAAAAAGTGTCGACTGATTGTGTTTTTAACTAGTTAAAAAAGTTCATCCTGCATCTTCGGATGTTGTTATCATTTAAAGTGCCAAGAAAAGGCGATCCAGGACCTCTTTAATCCGCAAAAATCTTCCGCTCCTTTCTGTGTTTTATTACGTCTTTTACATTTTATTATTATTTATTTATTTTTTTTTTTTTTTTGCGTTGTAATGCGAGATGAAGGCAGCTCCAAGAGGTGAGTTCCACCGTGTGTGTGTGTAAAGAAACATATCACAAAACAAATACATGCTGACTGATGTACTTTAAGAGGGTGATGGCGATAGTGCGCTTACATAAATGACGTAATGTATCTGTATCCACACTGGCACTGATTTCAGTGCACAGGTACACAGAGTACATCGACTCTCGCTCCAGCGGTCAACATTAAATGAAAGTTTTGTTATGGTTTTTTAATTATTTATTTGTTTTAGTTTTATTACATTGTCGGAAGTAATAATCTGCTGACACAGCTATTGGTGGAAGCTGACTGCCTCACGTTTCAACTGCTTGTGGTTCCGTGTTTCGTAGCAGAAAAATTGTGATTTAAATTAAATATCGGCTTTGCAATGAACCATGAAAAAATTTAAAATATTTAATTTTTTTCATAATGTTTGTCAATATTTAAAATGCTCCTTAGTTAGATATTAAAGAGAAAATATGAGATGCGTGTGCGGATGAGAGAGAGAGAGAGAGAGAGAGAGAGAGAGAGAGAGAGAGAGAGAGAGAGAGCGAGCCTGCTTTGTTAAGTATTTTTTTTATTCCCAGTACATACGCTTGTTCATATTTTTTGGTTACGTTTTCTCCTCAACTAAGCAGCGACTTAGCATTTATTGTTATATTCTGTCTAGAACTATTCTGTAATAACCTTTCTAAGGTAATCCTAGGCATTATTATGTTCCAGTGGGTGGGAAACATCAATTGAAGATACTTCTTAAGCTTTTCGGAAAAATAAAGCTTACAGCAGTCATTTGGATTCTGTAATTATACTTTATCAAATTAAATATAAATGGAGAAATAAATTATGGACCCTCGCGCTTGACTATTTGGCTACGGGCGGCTTTTCTACCCAGTCCGCATCTTTCCTGAAATAATTTCCATGCCTGGATGCAGTATTCAAGATACGACCTAGCCACTGCTTTATAAAATGGAAAAATTGTCTCTTCTCTTTATTGGCCAAGTTTTTGTGTATCATTGACAAAACCCCACGAGTTGTCCTAGCAGCCTCATTACGCTGTTCAGCGAACGTCATATTAGCTTGTATAGTAACTTCCCAATCTTTCATTGCAGCTATCCAAGTGGTATGTCTACTTATTTTAGGCTGAAATAGCCTGCGAAGAAATGAAAAAGTCCAGTTTTTCTGTTTACTTATTTGTTTTTTAGATATTAGGAGATTATCTTAGCATCTTTTTCTCATGCTTTCCTATTTTTCTTTGACATGTTCTGTAGTGCCATTCTGTTCAAATATCTGACCCGAGTGTGTGGGGAATTTTGAAAATTGTTTATACCATTTATAAATGTTAAACTTCTTTCCTCTTATGTTTTTTTTTTTTTTTTAACTGCTTTATTTTCTTTAATGCTTCCTCCTTTTCTACTTATTCTGCTTTTTTTAAAGGTAGCCTCCCCTTTAACGTTTATTTTTATTAAGTTAAATGCCAAATTCTGGATGACCAGATTTAAGGTTGGTCTACTCCGGACGGTACACACTATCTTATAATTACAATTTTCAGACTCTGGAGTTTATTAGAATTAGTTGAGGGAAAAAAAGTTAAATATGTCACCACAAGGAGGTGATAAATTCTTTCCTCTATTAGATGTATTAATGTGGAATTTAGGAGCATAAAACTAAACTCTAATTTCCTCATTAAATTCTCCAAAGTCTTAAATTCTCTCTGGATCCATCTGAGTGAGTTGTGTTGTCCAAATTGTTTGACAGAAATGGAACCGCTGCCGCCCAAGTGTTATGGGAATACAACTCGTATCTTTAAGAACAACACCACTAACCGAACTTTAAGAAAAATGAAAGCGATGATCTGTGGATGTATGAAAATTTCTGAAAACGTGGTTTTCTAGGTCCAACAGAGACATTCGACCCTGATATAACTGTGCACCCTGTGCACTTCTTAAAACATCGTCCGTACACAGAGGTCACAAATAATCCATCGTGACAATTTGACAGTTACATTTTGAATTACATTTCATTACCTGTTTGGGAGTTGACGTTAACTAACCCTATGACATAGCGTTTGCCGAACTTTTTTTTTAGTCACGGAACACTTTTTATCTTACAATATATTTAAGGAACACTATTCTTTTGTGGTGATTTGGTTTTTGAAATAAAAAGTACATAATTAATGCTCAAATATATTTTATTTTTGAAAACAAAATCAAAATGAAAATGTAAAATATTGCACAATTTATGTCAGGAAAACACTTATAAAGCGTTATAAAAATTCATTAAAAATTAACTACAGTGTTCTACATATAAAAACGTTATGTGCGTACAAAAACAAAACAATTAGATTTTTATAATTTGTAAAATTATTTGTATAAGTTTTAAAATTAGATTGTGCTGGAAAGTTGAATCCTCATGTCAGGTGCAGCATCAAGTCTGTTCCTATATTTGGTTTTTGTTGCAGCGTAATAAGAAAATCCAGTGCCGCACAAATAAGTTGTAGGAAAAGGAATTAATACTCCAACTGCAGTTTAGCCATATCGCGGTATTCTTCTATTAGGCTACAAAAATTATTTATCGGAAGATTTCTAAACTTTTGTTTTAAATCAGAGTCAGAAATCAAATTAGTCACGTAAGTGCCGTAAAATTGTGCTGGAAACTTCTTCATGGACCAAGAATTTATTTCTATCACAAATTCATGTAATGTGGAGAAGCAGGCGAAGTTATTTAGTTTTACAGAAGATATCCAGAATTACAGCCTCTTTTTAATGGACGAAAGTTTATTTATTGTTCTAAAAATTGTCACATTCTTCCTTTACAGCGACAGATTACTTTTGTTTAATTTTGAAAAAAAAATATATATATATATCTGCAAGATAACGAGATTCTCATTAGCCACGAGGAATTTGTCAAACAGTCATTAAAATTTTGTCCTGAGTGTGACAATTTTCGTAGTTCACTACGAAGTTCAAAAGTCTCACAAGAAATTTGCTTGATATATGGCATAGAGTAAAAAAATATGTGGAGGTCCTAAAGTCTCGAAACTTTATTAGACAGTTGGACAGACAACTTGAGTAGTTGAGACCGCGAAATTTGCTTGTGAACAGTCACCTTACTTTTGTGTGTAAAAGAAGCGCTTTATGCTGACTACCCATTTCATCAATGGATTGAAGTGGCGAGATTTGACAAAATTAATCGTTTGTACGGCTTCATCCATCGCAATTTTTGGATATGCTGGTATTTTTTTAGCTGCCAGTGCTTGTCTGTGCAGAAGAGACTGTTGGTGCTTTGTGGTACTACATTTATGATTCACGTCACAACTCTCTCTCTTCATCTTCCCGACCATTGCCGAGCCCCATCAGTACATACATCATTACTTTTCTCCCAACTAATTTCATGCTTTCTGATAAAATCGTTGATGCAGTTGAATATTTCTTCCCCAGTGGTGTAGCTTAGCACAGATTCACATAAGAGCGTATCCGCTTCAATGGTATTATTAAATCTATATCGGACAGTAGCGCAGCAAGTTCAGAAATGTCAGTGGACTCATCTATCTGTAATGAATACTTCTGCAAAGTTTTAGTCAGCAAACCATCTATTTTTCTACGTCATCAGAAAGATCTTTAATACGGCGTGCAACAGTATTATTTGATAATTGTACTGCATCAATTTTTTTTAGCAGACTTCTCGTTCAACATGCAAGTTACAATATCTTTCACGCAAGGTAAAGCGTTTCTTGATAAGCGTTTCTCCAATAGTATGCGCTTCTCTGGTAAGCACCATGCGGTAACTTACTCGATAAGGTGCTTCTGTTGCACTTTCATTGTCTGTTTTAGCAATTTTAATCATCGAAAATTTACAATTTTTAGATGAGTCACGCTGCCTCTTAAAAAAACTTCGTCTCTGTATTCAATATGGTTGGTTTATAAATGCTCACGAAGTTTAGCGGGAGCCAAAGAACTGTTTCCTAATATTTTATTACATAGAACGTACTGTGCATCAGGATCATCTTTATTTACAACACATCTAAAACTAGAAATACAAAAAACTGCCATCATACTTTCGTTTTGGTCTTTTATTAACTGCTTCTTGTTTTTTTATGCACTTCGACGGAAATTGTTTCACTTTGGACAGCTCACTAGTACTAACAGATTTTTTGGGGATGAAAAGGCTGCGATTGTTCATCCTCACTTTGTCACAGTATTGTGCTCGTTTATATGGGTCGCAGTTGCACTACAAGAAGAACTTGCTTTTCGTTGTAACGTTCTTTCTGTCAGCTGCAAGTCCATAGTCATTTATTTTAATAACAGTATTTGGGAATACTGATATTTATACAAGCGAAGCTAGTTTGGTTACGTTATGCTTACTAGCTTAACCGCACTAATGCAGAATAAGAACTGATCTTGTAATTGCGAAGACGGCCACCACCACCCGCAAAAATCTGTAAACTTGCATGAACGTGTCAGCGGAGGCTGAGGAATTAAGATGCGGCAGTTTGATCGTGTTGAGTGAATACGTATCTAGTACGTGATCTGTCAATAACCAGAAAAAATAATGTTAAATTACACTTATACAAAAAGTTTTGTACGCTTAAAACATGCAAAATTTAAATTGAAATATATATATATTTAATTACGATTTTTCCACAGAACCTCTTGGAACGCAGTTTGGGAATGCTGCTATAACACTTTATAGGTTGATGGGTGTACTTTCACTGGAATAGTATCACTCACTATTGGATCAAAGGAAAATCGTCATCGATGTCTTAAGCGCCAGAGGTAATGTTGTGATTCCACGGTCAGCTTTATTCTTGGCCCATTTTTATTTGAAGAGTATTGAACTAAATGGATTAAAAACACGTCCTGTCACCGCTGAACCCTAGAATCTGAGGTAAAGCGACAATTTTGAGCATATATTTTTATACGATTTGTTAAAGATATCGGTGAAGAAAAAAAGGAAATTCTCAATGTAGAAATTAACACACAAAGTCTCGTAAGTTATGCTTAATTAATTAGTTTAATATAATTAAACATTAAAGATCTAGACCTAAAATTTGATCTAGATCTTTAAAGAATTCTCGAGAAATGTGTTTTATAGAAATTTGGATTTTAACTTCCTTATTGAGTGCCTTTTATTCCAAGATGAACACTGCCCCATTTTGGTGGATCTTTTAAGGATTCTTGAGAAATGTGTTTCACAGAGGGTAGAATAGTGTAATTTTTAGCTTTTGGAGATCGCACATGTATTTCAGAATTTCAGAAATCTTCCAGTGTTCCATTGACACGTATCAGTCTGTCGTTTTTGGTGTTAATTTTTTGGTGAGAACTTTTGATTACAGTGGTGTCCCTATCGAATGAAGACTTGGTGGTGACAGTAACCTTTCCCCTCCCAGGCCTTGACTGTATTGTATTGTCCTGTTAGCTGCGACGTACGAATTCTGAGTATCATATTCACTCGTATATGATACTCAGTTTTTGATTCTGGCCATTCCATATACATAGCGTCTCATAAAACTTTTGATTTCAAAGATACGTACTTCGTGAGGTGAAGGGATTTGTTATAGGGAAAAGCGCTTCTCTTTTTTTTTTTTCCTGTCTTGAAATTATTTTCAATCACGCTGTTCGCTGGCCAATATTATCAAAACCGATGCATGTATGTATGGTGCAGTGTCACTGGAGATCTATCATTGTCTTGCTAGGGTTTCGTTATTAGTTGATGCTTCCTTCTTCCGTTACTGGTATGTTAGTGCAATAAATAAGTGCTTGCATGAGAGGAACTTCTTAGCCGATAATCCTATACGCATGCAGAACGCTGTTTACTGGTGTCAGTAATAACCTGCATAAACTCATACCGTACTAAGAGCTGACGAGAAGTGCTTGTTTGGCATGATCGTATAGAAAGCGAGCGCATGCTGTACGTCAACATAATTTTCCTGTTTACTGTGTTCCTGAAAACACAGTAAACAGGAAAATTTTAGTTTTATGAAGCTGTATGTTTACTTTTATTTAAGGCTGTGCAATTATGATATGGTAGAGGAAGGGAGAGAATTTGACAGCTTATTTTTAAATGATATACAATGTACTTTCTTTTTAAAGTCTCTCTTTACATATTATTTGAGCAAGTCTGAATATTAAGCAGTTGTTTTATACTTCAGAAGTTTTTTCTCCTCCTTCTTCGTTGTTGAATATCTGCACAAAAACTTTCGCCTTTTTGCTAATTTATTTCTTTAGTTTCACGATATATTGAACGGATAGAAAGAGCTTATTCACGGAATAAATATTGAGTGGTTCCTATCAAAACCAATAGTATGCGCTTATATATTCGTATATGTATTTAATCTTCACTTAGTTACAGAAAGAGACTGCTTAAAATGCCACTGTGGCTCAGTAATTAAAAATTTTTTTATCCATTGTACTCTGTCATTTTTACTTTCCACAGTCATCAGTATTGATAGGAAAGAAAGAATTTAACATTGCTCGAAAACTGATTATAGCATTAATTTTTTTCAGTAGGACAGAGTTAACAAAAACTGATTGTAGCGTTAATTTTCCGCATTATTTTCGTAATATAGATATTTAGTGTAGTTCTGTTATAGGCTCTGAGACAACCGCATTTGTCGTTAAAAACTGATTTATTGGAGCTGGATAAAACTAAATGGAAATTGAAATATGATATCTCTCTCCCTCCACAATGGTGGAGAATGAAGGGTTCCAACGATTTTAAAAGAAACTAAGTTAAGAGTATTGTCTACTTTTGCCCTCGCTGTATCCCCGCAATGCTCTTAAAATAAATATTGGTATTAACAGTCTCCAAGTGTGCACTCATAACTGTAAGTGCATTATGTCTGTAGAAGTGCGTGTTCATGTTTTGATTTTACATGTTCTGCAGGATGCAAAATCCGGAATAACTCACGTGGGAAACCCTGCACTCTCCCTCTGAGATCGGCTAACTATATACTTGAATGAAAAGGACTTGAGAAATTTCTCCAGTCGTTTACAGGAATCGAACCCAGAGTGGTCAGGCGCGCGGGTGCATAAGTACACGTGCTTTGAGTGACCGGGGTTCAAGCCCGTGACTACTGAATACGGTACTGTTTCTTGTAATCTGTCTATCTTGTGAACTCCTCTGACCGTTTGGTCGTCCCGGAGTATAAACAGAAAATTTATTTATTTATTTATACCTTGCCCTTCTCGGAAAAGAGGGGCATTGTGCCGATTAGGCTGTCCTGGATGGCTTCAAGAAAGTCGTTTTAGTTGTATTGGTGAGAGAGAGAGCTTTCTTCATCAGTGACAGTAACGTCTTCATCCTCAGAATGTAAATTGGGATATTTAACGTTGCTGCAGATAAAGTACAACCCGTCAGTCTTCTTGTTGACAATTACTATGGCGTATTTGAACAGGATAGTGCATGTGACCTGGCCAGATGCATGCAGACATAGTTTGCAATATATATTCAGTAAGATTTCGCCCTTTTCCCTTTGTCCACCATCTCTTCAGATCTCAAATCCAACGATGATATGTGGGATATCATCGCCTGCTGGACAGTAAAACGACCATTTTACAGAAAAGATTATGTTGAATGTTGGTTTTTGCAGTCTATGACAGAGACGTGAGGGTTTGAGAATTTCTGCAGGACCGATTATGCCTTCTTGAAGAAGGGGTCACTGTTGGGTCCCCTAAACTTTGTTTTGTGTTATTCTTCTTAAATGAATATGAGTGTCTGTATTTTCGCCCATTATATTGGTGCAGGGGTGAGTGGATAGTCTTGCGTGTTTTCAGGCAGCAATTGCGATATACTTTTCTTAGGATATCGAACCATTTTGATTCACTGGGTTGTCTATTCTGGATTTTTAAAATTTATTTTTCAGTTAGGAAGTTCGATTTTTAAATTTCGCTTGTGCGCAGGTCTTCAGCATTACTTTTGCAGTTTGTAAAAGTTCTTTTACGTGGTACAACAGGGTTTAATTTTATAAATCATCATACGTACAGAATTAGGCTATGCAAGCCAACATTTTCATCTGCTGTCCATCATTATAAAATGTCCACTAAATGGCCTAGCGTTCTAAATTTTGTCTAGCAAAGGTGACAATCGTTGTCTATTCTGGATTTTTAAAATTTATTTTTCAGTTAGGAAGTTCGATTTTTAAATTTCGCTTGTGCGCAGGTCTTCAGCATTACTTTTGCAGTTTGTAAAAGTTCTTTTACGTGGTACAACAGGGTTTAATTTTATAAATCATCATACGTACAGAATTAGGCTATGCAAGCCAACATTTTCATCTGCTGTCCATCATTATAAAATGTCCACTAAATGGCCTAGCGTTCTAAATTTTGTCTAGCAAAGGTGACAATCGTTAATTTTTAAATTTTATCCGAGAAATATTTAAATTTATCCATTTACAGAAATGGATTCATTTAATGGTTAAGCATTGAAAATCGCACATCCTGATATGCAGTCCAGAATTCATTAGAGTGCATTATTTTTAATTTCTGAAAATGTCGTGGGATAAAAGAAAAGGGAGCTTTTTTATGAAGTTTCGTTCTAAAGAGTACTCCATTGTTCCGAAATAAGTTACGATTTTTTTAAAAAAAAATTCTACAGTTATGAGGTGGGTTGAAATATATGAGCATTTTGATAATGAGAATGTGTCCTAAAAATAGTTGAATTTACTTTGTTTATCTGGGGCGGATGTCGTCACAAAAAGAATATTTTTATTGGTGAATAAATTATACACCGCAGAAATCCCAGGTAACAAAAACCACAATAAATGCTATTCTTACTGGTTGTAAATGCCATTAAATGGCATTCTTACAGTTTGGCCGACATTTCATTTCCCACTGACCAAGATTGTTTTTAGATCTTGACCAATATTGACCAAGACTGTTTTTAGAATCTGTTATTTGTTGTACTAAACGCAGGTCCAACGACAGATAATAATGGATAATATTAAATTTAAGTAATTAAATTCATTTTCAATAATCGGCAAAATATTTTACAAACTTAAAATCATAAAAGTGTTTTTATTTTATTATCTTATTGATTTATTATGTTATAATGGACTTAGTGCTTTTTAACGCCTGTTCTACATGTGGGCACACATTAGCACGTAGAAAAATGTTTTAGAAATTTTCTGAGAGAGAGAGAGAGAGAGAGAGAGAGAGAGAGAGAGAGAGAGAGATGAATGAACAGGACAGTATCACGTTTTTGGGGGGGAGGAGGGTGCTTAAATGTTTGCCGGTAGCGCTATGCAATAGTACAAAATAAGTTGAGGAAAATGTGGATAAAATGCTATTATTATTATTACAAATAGATTTGTCGAAAACAAAAGAGTAGGACATTTATTGCTGTTCGCTTCTTCTGCTTAAACGTCGTAAACAAAGACGCCAGTTTTCTTGAAACACCGAATCTTTATTTGGGCATCGATTTTCTAATCACCACACGGACATTGAGAGCAAAATACTTCTTTTATAGCTTTATTCGTGTTCTATTCCGTTATCGTTATTTAACAGCACTGTATTTTGCAACACCGTATTCTACTCTCCTTTTTTTTTTCCTGTCTTTTTAACACCTCTAACTTTTCGTTTTTTATTTTTTTATTTTTTAAAGGAAAGCTGCCGTGCTATCTCTCGGGTATTTTTCTTTCTAGTTACAAACTGGCTGTAGTGTGGTGTGAGCCATTGAGGGTAGGCGAGGTCTGAATTGGAGGGAGGTGGAAGAATGAGCTGAAGGGTGTATCAGCTGTGCGTGCAAATATCGATCTGTCTAATCCGAAAAAAAAAAAAAAAAATGATAATAATGAATACGGAACATCACTGAGTCAATAAGTATGGAATGAGGAAAAGCATTCCATTAAATTCCGAAGTCTTGTTTATGTACATATGCTTGTTTAGAATATAATCGCACTGTTTTCAGAAAATTGTTCTTACATTTTGGATGCTATTTAAAAAAAAAAATCCCTTCGCTTTGGGAGGACGATTTAGAATTCTCTAGCGCATATGAAATGTAGTCTTGCATAAACTTCGAAAAATGTAGCTTCAGCGAAATTAGTGTTCAATGTTTGCTTTTTCTGAGTGTTGGCCTAAAATGAATGTCTTGTAAAATAGATTTATAATACTTCAAATAGGTTACTCATTAACAGCAGTTTTCTTCTTTGTTAGATTCCATTTTGAACTAAACTGAGGTTGTGCTACTTTTACTATCCCAGTGATTAATGCGAAGTTGTATTCCGGTATATCTTCGCATTTCAATACGTCCAGATCTCTCTAATTTAGTGCTTTGCAGAGTGTGTTCCGCTGGAACTTGGGGTTCCCCAGAGTTATCTTAAGGGCTTGGCAAATATATTGTTATATATATATTTTAAAATTTAATTTATACAATTGTATTTTTTAATATATTAGAGTTCTGCCAGAAAACAGTTCACTAAAGAGTGCCGCTGCCGAAAAATTATTGAAATATCACTGATTTTTCAGTCAGTTGCGATCTCAGTGTATTCTTGCATTTTGTGAAAACGACCGACCCCAGAAAATCCAGCATTTAATACAAAGTTTCGCCCAGGGCGTGGCACTAAGGAAGCTTTGGTTGAACTTCTCTCACGTGTCCAAAACTGCGACTCCAAATATGGCTTTGCCATCTACGTCGAATTTACCTGCGCCTTTCGTCATCTTTGGTGGTCCAGTTTGCTTGCTCGGTTGCGTGAAGCATCTTGTCCAGTCTCTTTATTTAATCTAACTAAAAGCTACTTTGAGGACTGCTCTGTTGCTGTTCTCTAAGGCTCCAACTCCATTATTAGGCCTGTTAGTTGAAATTTTCCACAAGGTTCTGTGTTAGGCCCACTCGCCTGTAACCTTGTCCTGGATGAATGGCTTCTTAGGACTGCGCATAACATCTCTAAACTGGCATACACCGACGATCTCACGCTGCTTGTAAAAGGATCTTCTTGTTCCTGAATTGAGTCTGATGCCAATGCTATTATGATCGATTTATCTCAATGGCATACTAATACAATTTGTCTATTTTACCAAGGCTACAGTGATGACCATAAGGGATCGCTTGATCCTTCCTGGCCTCCAGTGGTTAAACTTTCAAATAAGTCATCGTATTTGGTGGCTTTCATAAATTTATCGGTGCGATTATTGACTCCAAACTCAATTTTATTAATATTTGGCGTATCTTCGTGAAAAATCAAAAAATGTACATCCATGCTGATCCGCATTTCCAAACAATCTTGGAGTTTGAATTGCCGCTCTCCGCTTCTCATGTACAAAACTGTATTCACTCCCACGTGTACCTATGGCGTTGACGACTTGTTTTGGCATGCCCGTAGGTCAGTGTGCAGAATAAGCTATCTTCCGTCCAGCAGTCTATGTTTATGGCGATGTGTCGGGCCTGCAGAACTGTATCAAGCCCAGCCCTGCAGGTCCTTAACGGTTTTTGTCCCTTGACTTATTGCTTATTTTCCATGATATTAATTCTTATATAAGACATGGAACTTCTATTGAATTTTGGATTTTACAGTTAACAGTGCCACTGATCCCAAGGTTGAAAAGTAACGTTGCTGGGAGTTTTTGATTTCGCGGTGGCATGATTACTGGAATATAACTCCCCTCAGGGACAGGTAACTTACAAATTCATTCCAGATGTTCTTTTTGCATCATCTGTGGAAAATAGTTCTCGCTAGGTTACTCCAAACGTATATATGTTATTTCTCATTTCTGCCATGGGTCACTAAATGCCAAACTGGCTGAATTCCATCTTACAGCTTCACCTCTGTGTATTTGTGGTGATACTGAAAATTGGAACATGCCCTTTTCCATTATTACCTGTATGCGGATTCACAGATGCCCATACACACCTTTTACTTTCTTTTGCTCCTGGTCAGGAAGAAACTCTGCTAAGCTCCAAGGAGAATCTTTTTACTTCTGGACTTGGCTACCAAGGCTTTCCTTCACTCCGAAAACAACTGCTTCCATCTATACAACCGCCTACTGGCCACTCCTGATGCTTTGATCTAACTGCAACCGGATTCCTTCTCATGGATCAGCCTATGCAGGGAACTTCACTAACCCTAGTTCGCAGGTAATGATGGTGTTGACACGGACATCATCCACCGTTCTCTTTTTCCGCTTTCTCTTTCCCTAATCCGCCATTTTTCTTTTCCCCTTCCCTTTCTTTCCTGGCTTAGTACTTGAGGCAGGATTTTGCTAAAGCTCGGGTTGGGGATCCTGGATACTGGACTGCTATCCACTAGTCACATACTCCACCAATGAATTTTTTTTTTTTTTTTTTTTTGCTGGCCTCTATTTTATTTTACTTTTGCTTTTTTGAGGTTCTGCCTGTGTTTGGGCTCCACGGGTATGAATAGCTGGTATCTATGGTCTTGCATCCACCAGTGGATACGGGACTTATTTTTATTTCTTTTCATATTCTTTTTTATCATATTAATTTGATTAATTAATATTATATTTTTATATGATCCCAAAGCGACTTTGGGTATTCAGTACGGAATTGTTAGGGTCTACAACGATTCACGGTAAGCTGTGGCCCACATCCGCGTTGTGTAGACGGACACTGGGGAGGCTTTCCAGGTGATTGCTTTCCTGGTGACAAAGTGGCCAGTTTTTAAAAGTAATTCGTCTTGAATTATACCCTAGTTAAGTGATACAAAACCCTAGGGTTTTGTATCACATAACTCACCTTGGGTGATGGTTAAAAGTCCTCGTTGAAGTTATTCAGTGTAAGTATTATCTGTAATATTTAATTTGCATACACTTTGTGAATATGTTTAGCTATAAATCGATTCTCGTCAAATATGAATCTATAATGGTTAATGCCCAGACCTGTTAACGGTCAAAGTGCTTTTCAGATTACTGCTTTCTCTTAGATATCGCTATCGCGAATCTATCAATTCTTACTAAATTTTAATTTATTAGCATTTTGCCCAGATTTATCTTCTATATATATATATATATATATATATATGTGTGTGTTTTTTTCCTTCTCTTTTTAACGGCGCACATAAGTATTCATTAAACTATAAGCTAAAATCTAACCTATTATGCATATATATATAGAAGATACTACTACTACTAATAATACTAATAATAATAATATATATATATAGTTACTATAGTGAGAGTGTATAATTGGTACTATATAGGTACTCAAAGTGTATTAAAACATAGGCATAAAAGTACTCTGCGGCCATAAGGCCAAAAGAACCCATAAAGACTACGACAGCCTGTGTTGGTCTACAACACAGGCTATCGTAGTTTATTTCTAACAACACAGTTTATTTCTAACTTTAGAAATAAACATATAATTAGCATACAGCGGATTGGGAAATACCCAATCGTTGGCCTATCGCTCGAGTACTCGTACTCGGATTTCCTTCTGCAAGACGTAAGACATTCTCCTCATTGTCTGGCGTCCTCGTCGTTCGCTCTCGATTCATGGTACCTCTCGTGAAACAACCAGTCTCACGTAACCTTCTGAGCACACGTGCGAAAATCGTATGATGCGGAGCACGCCTGTGCGGGAAACGTTCCTGGTACAAGCGCAGAGCGGTGCTCCCGTTACAGTCCTCAGCTCCATACGCGAGTGGACATGTGTGGACATGTGTTTTTGTAAAGGGCGGCACCTAGAACATCTGTTCAACTCCGCCTCGTATCTCTGTGAAGAACAGTATCAACTACAATTGGGCCAGATGTGTGTGACGTAGGTTTGTGTGTATTAATGTGTGTGTTCTGTTGTTGTGTCTGGCCACTTGGCTACCCAGAAGCATCAATCACCTGGACAGATGATTCTGGGTACTCGTCCACACCACGGGAAGGTGGGCCAGTCCCAGTAATGCACGTACTGTCTCAAAAGAGACTCTGACCCACATGATGTTGCCAGCAGGTAGGTCAGGATCCTCTGGGGTCCCATTCCAGAGGGGCAGACAAAAAAAAAAAAAAAAACCACCCGTGGTGTTGGTAATGGGGAGAAAAAAAATAATAAATAAAAAATAATAATAAATAAATAAAACAAAATAAAAAAAAAAGAAAAGAAAAGAAAAAAGAAAAAAAAGAAAAGAAAAGAAAAGAAAAAAAATATAAAAAAATAATAAATAAATAAAAAAAAAATATATATATATATATTTTTAATTTATTTATTATTTTTATTTTTAATATATATATATAAATAAATAATAAAAGTAAGTGTAGAGTGGCTGACTCCAAACAGAATGCAAGGAGGAGCAGGAGAGGAAAAAAAATAATAAAACACCATTGTCTAATCCACTTCAGGCCCAGTGCCAGGGGTGTTGACCACTCTATATGATCTCCTCCTTCGAGAAAAGACTTCCATAGCAAAGTTGTGAAGAGCAAATAAACATTCAGGGGTTTGGAGTAACTGGTCTAATTGGTTTTCTGCTATTGGGATGGTGGTCACTAAATCTTGTCTCAAGTCTTCGTACAGAATACAGTCAAAAAGAAGGTGCCTCCCGTTTTCCTTGGCTCCACAGTAGCACAGGTCAGTCGTGCGGAAGCCTAGTTGGTGCAGTTTTTCATTAAGAGAGCCATGTCCAGTAACTAGGAAGGAAGTCTCCATGGTGAGGGAAAGCCAGGATTGGACCAAATTAGAGGATGTAAAGGTTACATCAGGAAGGAAGGCCAGTTCAACGATTGAATACTCGTCCATCCTACTGCCTCGGGAATCAGTTCGCAAATGCTGACTTCCAGCGGGATCGCTGTTCATGCGACCTCCCGTCCTCTACCGCATGAAAAAGCATTTCGGACCCTGCAATGCTATGTGATTCCGATTCGTGTTTGTGCCCCCTACATCTCCTGCAAGTTTGTCGCACTGGTAGTGAATCACCCTGTATATATAATGAATATGAGGTGAAGTGAAATAAAAGTAACATAAAATGAGGTAAAATAAAATAAAATAGAGTAAAGTGGATACCATATCGTCTTATAACTCATAATTTCAATGTCTTCATCAGAGGTCATCCATCGAAATTATGTGCATAACGGCCTCTGTTTCCTACATATTCTTTATGCTTTGATACACGTGGTATCAAATAATTTTAAAAATAAATTAGGCCAAAAATATATTATTATATGTAGAGCATATAGAGCATCGATGACGTTACAGAGGCGAGAAAGGAACAGAAAAATTGAAGTAAGGAATCAAAAATGAGGTAAGGTTAAACAGAAAGTAGGAATGAGCCAGTAAGGAACTTACCGATAGGGCAGAAAATGGTTAAGATAGCGTCTATGTATATATTTATATTTATGGTACACCAGCTGTTCCAAGTTAGAAATCGGAGGTAGTAGATGAAAAATACTGAAAAATTACTGAGAATATTGTTAAAAATTATATATATGTAATACTAAAAGGATGCATAAGTGTATATAGAATTACTGAAAGGACGTATGGATATAATGTGTGGGATGGTGAACGCAATTAAAACATGAAGAACATACTGCCAGGGATAGTTAAGAATTATAATAACTTACAAAGTAGCAATGAACAGTGGCTAAAACTTTGTTAAAGCGAAAAATAGGTTTGGCAAAGGAGGGAGATAGCATCTCGATGTTGCGTTCGTAAAACTACTAGCTCACGAGAAATAAGACGTATGGACAAAGGAAAGCAGAAAGATAAATGAAGTAGAGATAATTAGATGGGCTCATGTATTTCTGGGTTTCAAATCCCATTTCCTGTTGGAACGTGATCATACGTGTGGGAGTGTATCATGTTTTTAGAGGTCAGTCATGTAGGTAAGAAAAGAAAGTAAAAATGAAGATATAACTATTAAATATATATATATACAGAGTTAATATACTATATTGGCTAATTGTTGGGTTAAATTTTTCTAAGTTGTAAAACAGCACAGAGGCTAAGTGTATTGTGTATGTACAGACCTGCTAGCTAAGAGGAAGAAAAAATGTTTAAATATTGCTGAGTATATTATTTATGTTTATGTAGTCGGGGATTAGATTTTTATATTTGATTATGCTATCGAAGCTCTATATACGAGCCCCAAGGGAATGAGAAAAACGGTCGTTATATAGGAAGGGCGTTATATTGAATATTCATAAAATAGCATTAGATTCATGAGAAATTGGCCAAGACCGACCACACAGGACGTTAAAAAGAGGGTTGCTATAAAGAGCCCCCACTGTACTGGGGCCTTTGCCAAAGTGATAGTGGAGATAAGCTGGAGGAAATTAGTTGATAATCAGTTTTTTATAGAGCATTCTGGTGTTATTAATAGATATGTCCTTACTGGTACATACAGGGTTCTTAAAATTAAAGTATCCCTACGTAGAGGGCTCCGGAGCGAGTTCTAAGGCTCGTCTGAAGAGAAATTTGAACAACAGGTACAATAAAGAATGGGTGTCTCCGTAGCCAAGTGGGAAGGAGCAGCAGTGCGTAGCACACGCTTCTTGATTAGCCCGGGGTTCGAGCCCGTCGCCACCAAATACGGAGGATGCGGAAAAGTCAGGGAATGACCACCGCATATTCCCGGAACAATATGGCCTTAGTTGCTAATGCTCCTAAAAACCAAATAACATAAAAAAAAAAAAAAAAAAAAACAATAAAGAGTGCGCTCACCATTTATTGGAAAAAAAATTAGTTACAAAATTTGTCACTGTATGGCGCATAACTATCTTAGTTACCCCCGTAAGTTATTGCCACAGCCCACTACTCAGCTCTACTTTACTGTATAAAAGCAAAGCAGTCACTTCAAAATAATACAGTTGAAGTTTTCCTGCACTAGTGCCAACAACGCTGCAGGTAAAGGAAGTGAAGCTATTAGTGAAGCTGTACTATCAGAACAGCAACAATGTAGCTGCAGCTATCAGAGAATTCCCGTGTCAGAAGCGCATAAGGCGTGGACCTATGACTGTTTGTGCTGTCCGCAAAATGATTGCGAAATTTGAAGCGACAGTACATCTTGGTGGGCGCCTCCGTAGCCAGGGGACAGGAGCAGCAGTGCGTAGCACACGCTTCTTGATTAGACCGGGGCTCGAGCCCGTGACCACCAAATACGGAGGATGCGGAAAGGTCAGGGAATGACCACCGCATATCCCCGGGGCAATATGGCCTTAGTTGCTAATGCTCCTAAAAACCAAATAACAAACAAACAAACAAACAAACAAACAAACAAACATCTTGGTGTTCAACCAGGTAGAGGTCGAAAACGAGTGGACTCCTCTCGTGTTGAAGATGTGGCTATGGCTGTCGTGGATTTATCAAGTCAATCTCCATGTGGTAGCGCAAGTGTGCCAGCTATTTCTTGTGAAATGGACATGCCGAATTCCACTGTAAGGCTAGTAATGCGTTAGGTGTTGCGGTACTGTCCTTATAAGGTGCACATGCTACAGCAGCTAAAGCATGGTGATGCAGATATTCGTTTCATATACGCACTTCAGTTTCTGGCGCGATTGACAATGGATATCACTTGGCCATGGAACACGCTTTGGAGTGATGAAGCCCACTTCTGCTTAAATGGACAAGTGATTATGCACAACTGTCGCATTTGGGCAACAGAAACCCTCGAGTTATCCAAGAGGTCCCGGTGCATTCTCCAAAAGTGACAGTGTTGTGTGAATTTACGGCCACATTCATGATTGGGCCGTATTATTTTGAACGGGTAATAGCGACTGGACCCTGCACCTGTTCCGTCATTGGACAGCGATATTATGAAATGTTGGCAAATTTCGCAATACTAGAGCTGCAATAACGTGGGTGCATTCAGGTTACCATATTCATGCAAGATGGTGTGCCACCCCCACATCCACCGTTGTGTCCAACGATTGCTAAGGCAAGACTTTACTGACGAACGGGTCATTAGCTGTTGTTTCCAGACATCTTGGCCACCCTGATCATTGGACCTCACGCCATGCGACTTCTGGTTGTGGGGTTTTTTGAAGAACCAGGTGTATCCGGAAGGATGTCAAACTGTGGCAGATCTGAAGGACAGCATTAGACGTCGTATGCTGGCTATTCCAGTTGACAAGTTACGTTCTGCTGTAGAAAATGCTGTTCTTTGAATGGAAACTGTTGTTGACCAAAATGGAGGCTACATTAAACAATTGTAGCGTTGTTCAAGTGATTTGTATTGCCACAACGCCATATAGTGACAAATTTTGTAACAAATTTTTTTTTTCAATATTTGGCAAGCTCTTTCTTTATTGTACCTGTTTTCCAAATTTCTCTTCAGTAGGAGCCTTATAACTCGCTCCAGAGCCCTCTACATAGGGATACTTTAATTTTAACAACCCTGAATTTATCATTAAGCATTAGGATAGCAGATAGCTACTATAACATATATGTACATAAAAATATATATAAAAAATTTGAAATATTAGGTACAGGGCAAATAAAGCCAAATTAATACCCCAATAAATGGCAAATTTAGGCCGGCGCCCACTCGATAACGCCAAGGCCAAAACAATGAAGATAATACAGTACTAAAGATAATAGAGATAAGACAAACACCAAGGAACAAATATTTGTTTCTTGGGATTTGTCTTATAATATAAATATAGCCTAACATAATATACCACTTTTCCATGTGAATAAACTAAAGTGGCTTTTCGGAATTCATCTGTGCAATTCTGTGTTTTGGCCTGTAAAAGGGCTCATCGTTAATTGAGACAATTGCAAAGAAGAACACTTTCTTTTCAATTGCCTCATCAGCACATAAACACGAAATGTTTATTGGCATACTGCATGGGGGGGGGGTTAGGAAATTTGGAACTAGTTTTCTTACTTTACTGTTCGAATAAATTAATTTTTCAAGTGAAAGCTGTCACATACAGTTATTCGTAGAGTTAATACTCCACGCAATGTTCGTTACAAACTTAATCTTGCAGTGTTTAAGAAATTAACACATTACCTATGTACGCTACTTGTAATGATTATTTATTCCGTGTTTTCAATTGAATAAATTTAAATAATGTTTGTATACTAAGCTAACCTATGTAGTAGTAGTAGTAGTGGCATGTGATGCAAGAAAGCAAGTGCATGAGCTTATGCAGCATCAGCCAAAAAAAAAAAAAAAAAAAAAAATCACACCATTCCCTCCAAATTGCCTGTCCAGTGCCTCCTTATGTGTTGGCCACAAAATTACTCCTGATTTAATCCCTTTTGACGCTTTTATCACCAGTTAGATAGTTGCATCCTTTCTTTGAGGACGAGATTATTAACTTTATAGTTTTTAATTTCGTCCTCAAACTAAAGATTATTGATTAGGTTATTAGCAATCGTTATGGTTAATCTCGTTTATAGTTGAAAAACAAGCAGAGTTAAATGTTAGAGCACAGGCCCAGCTGCAGCTGCACTATTCAGATGATTCTCTTTTGTTTTTGATAGGGGTAGTCAAAAGTTTTTGATCTACCATAGAAAGAATGACCCGGTCTAGATGTTAATAAACTTTTATTCAGTATAGTTACCCCTAGGGCCACACTTTATGCAATTTCCCTAATTTCTTCTAGACTCCTTATGTAGAATCCACTGGGCTTTGTCTTCTAACCATTCCTTGATCACACGAATAATATCATTATTTGTCCCAAATTTGGTAAAGCCTTCTCATATATATATATATATATATTTTTTTTTTTTTTTTTTCAGTGCAGCAAAGGTATTAATCCAAAGAAAGGGGCCGTATTGGGAAAACAGAATGGATGTGACTACAGTTCATAATATAAATTGTTATTGTCTCCATGGTTACCGCGTTTTGTGACTGGGGGCGTTGTCATGCAGGGAGAGAATCCCTCTGAGACTATCACGATGTTTGACCTTTAATTGTTTATGGCATTTCGCTGGTAAGGAAGAATAATATTAATCCGTAATAGATTTATCCTTTAGAGGGTAATTTTTGAATATTATCTTTTTCTCAAAAAAAAAAAAAAAAAAAAAAACCACCATACCTTTGGTGGCTAATGGCTCCTTTCAATAATTTATCGTAGCAAGGAGATCTTCATTCTGTGACTCCACGGAATATTGTTTGGGCTCGGGATCATAGTAATAAATCCAAGTTTCGTTCATTTTGTTCATGGTGACAGTTGGTTGCTTGTTTGAATCCCGGGAAAGTTTTAGAACTATCTTTACATAGTCCATCCCCGTCATGAGGTTTGTTTTAGACATTCTGAAAGTAATGATAGCTAAGGCTAAGGGTCTAAAAATATTATGCACAGTATGCTAGATGATCACCCAGGCATGGTGCTCGCACCACACAGAGATATGGCCGAGCTCTTTTGACATTAAGTAGTAGTACTATGTAGTAGATGACTCCTATCGCCTGATGCAATACGCTACTTTCATTAACGGGTACTTGAAGTGGTAAAAACGCTCTTTAGTCTCTCCAGAGCATTTTCTTTTTGGCATTTCCCCACTGCTTCTGTGAAACAGTATGAGTTGTATCTTTTGAGTTTATGACGGTTATCACGAGGAGTTCCAGTATGCCTTACACTTCGAGGATGCAGTTTTAAAACGGTTTTCGCAGGCCAGGCGCTAGAAGGTCCACCGGACCGAACGTATTGGTAGCACTCTAGGAGGCAAAATCTCATTGCATTTATTCTGCCAGCTATGATTGGAGGAAGTCCAGGTATTGTGTATGTGGTGGGTGGGTGCACACATCCATCTCCAAGGTGTTCTTCCTATTTTGTGTTTACTCTTATTGCACATATAACGGAAGATGCTGGAATTCGTGATTCTTTACATAATGTGTAATGGATCACAAATTTCATATGCAAGTGACCAACTATATATGATTAAAGGCAGCATATTCCCCCAACATTAAAGCCATTTAAAACCCATGGTAACTCGAATACTGTTTTAAACCTTCTGATCCTGAGACAGTGAACTGTTTAAAATCCACTACCTTGGATTGAGAGGTGCTGGATTTTAAAATTTTCTGTAAATGTTTATGATGATTATTTTGTACTTACATATATTTAGGCGAGTAGCAGAATTTGAACAGCATGGATAATGCAATGGTGTGAATTCAACACAGCAGCTGTCTTGGTATTGCACCATTTTCAACAGAGAGCTTTACTTATATTACAACTTTGAAAACTGATTTCGTGTACTACATGGCAGCTCACATCGAAAAGGTTAGTTACAATTTATTTTTTCTGCGCGTTATCAGTAGATACTATCTACTATTTAATGAGACACTAGTTAGTTCTTTAATAGACTGCCTTAGAAGTCCCATCTTTTAAAGAATGGCCAATTAACCTTTTGGAGAGACTACCTGTTTGAAAATAGTGCAATACTAGGGCAGCTTGTTGCAAAGGCAAGTTTCTTCTGCTGTAAGAATTAAAGCCAACCCTGCTGGCCAAAAATTATATAAAAGGATATCACAGTTCTTCAAGAATCATATAAAGAAAGAAATTTAACTCTTTCTTGTATGGATTCTTAAACATAAATGCAAAATGCAATTGTTGATATGAGTATTTTTTTTTTTTTTAATATTTCCGAATGCTGATTTTTTTTATATATATAAACTGTACCTGATTTATTTAAAAAGTTTTTTACAGAGTTCACTATATTTCTCAGGTCATATCATTGAAATTATTCTTTATAGGGTTAAAATCCTTTATTCTTTATTTCATCCTAAATCGCCGTTTGTTATCCAAACTGTGATTTTCCAATAAATGTGCTAAAGCAATTCAAGATAAGAATATAGAATATCGCAATTGGCTTGTATCCAAATCTTCAGCTTCATTTTTTGCTTACAGTAATGTTCGCAACAGTTGTAAACAAGTTATTAATAAATCCAAACTCGATTTTGAGAAGGCCAAAAGTAGGAAACTTGCTTCTTGCTGAAACGGTAATCAAGCTTTTTGGTCTTTAGCCAGAGCTACTGGCCGTAAATACTGTTCATCCTTATTTTCATCTCTTTCATATCTTGATGTTTCTGTTGCATCACAAATCTAAAGAAAAAGCTGATTTATTAGTATCTTACTTTACCTCTAACACTTGTATCGATGATATGATAAATCTCTTCCTGCAATGCCGGTCACATTATAGTCAATGCCTGCTTAGAATTTTCATCAGAAAGAAAATTAAAAAAAAAAAAAAAAAAGAAGTCATATTAGGGCCATCCGAGAAGTATTTCATATCTCGTGTATTATGTCCGTTATTGTGAGTATTTTCTGGTCGGTTTGCCTGTTTTTCTGAAAGAAAAACCCGAGTTTCCAGGAGAAAAGCCTCCCTACCCTCGTCTAATACTGACTAACTCAGCCACGGGGTGAAAAAGCCTATAAAAGTTCTTTGCGCCATTGATGGATTTCAAACCCGACCTACTGCACTCGATGTGCGAAAACGGTGATTATAATCATTGTGCCACCCGCGAAGACCTAATTAGAAGAACTCAAAGAACACAGAAGAAACCTAAACAATCTTGACACCCAAAAGTTTTCAGACTCTCACGGCATTTCTTCAGTTGTTTTAAGATGGTATTTTTCCTTTTGTTTGAAAAACCTACTGAGTCATATTCTTGAATAGGCGAGGAATCCCTACCTTCCAGTTATCCTTCCACTGCACTTACCTCAACTCTTTCTAAAGTAATGTACAAATCCATTAACCGTCAACTGTTCCACTCCACCGACGGCGCGGTGGAGTGGAACAGTTGACGGTTAATGGATTGCACAGTGGTATCATCACCGTCCTCTCCACCTCCGGTGGAAAAGGTCCGGGTTCGAATCCCGTCGATGACGCGAGGCACTTTAATGGGCTTTTTTCACTTAGTGTGCTGAGTTAGTCGGTCTCAGGCGTAGATAGCAAGGTTCCCCCTCCAGAAATTTGGTTTTTTCGTCCAGCAAAACAGGCAAATCGACCAGAGAACACACGCAATTTACAGACAAAATACATATATGGGCATATATCAGAAATAATGGGTGGCCCTAATGCAATAGTTTTGTTCCACTCCACCAGTCTGCGCGGTAGCATAGTGGTATCGTCACCGTCCTCCCCACACCGGTTCGAATCCCGTCGATGACACAAAGAACTTTAATGGGCTTTTTTTTCACTCCGTGGCTGAGTTACTCGGTCTCAGGCGTAGATAGCAAGGTTCCCCCCCAGAAATTGGGGTTTTTCGTCCAGCAAAACAGACAAATCGACCACAGAACACACGAAATTAACAGACATAAGACACACAGCACGGCAGATGAATTTAATTATTCGGGTGTCGGGTGGCCTAAAAAAATAATAGCTATTATTAATATTTTTATTGCAGGCAGTGAATGGTTACATGATTGCCTGATGCAATAATACCCATAACAGCGACAATGCTAGGGGTTTAACATGAAATAACTAATATAGGAAAAATTACATAAAACATAAAACGTATAATTACATATTTAACATATAAAATTGATATTAACATGGGAAATGAAAGAACATGAAAAGCGATGAAAAGACACTGGCAGTCACTCGGCTGAAGACGAAAGCTCTTCCCTGATGATGTGTCTTCAATACGATTTGTCCTCTATGAACGTTTTGGAGTCCACATCCATCTCCTGGACGTTGTGGAGCATCTCCATGAGCAGGAATCTATCTCCTATCCTGAGCCTCCAAGCTACAGACTGCAGAGAGGGGAGGGCTCTTAAGGGTTTCGGGGGTATCCTGCAATTGCACATCTGCCAAAAACTTGGCGTATTGACTTCATCCGCTATCATTTTAATTGACACAAGCAAGCGGAGGGTGAATATCCGTTTGGAGAATTTCTGTAATTTAGATGTTGGGTGATATCTGAAGTATGTGTGAGTGGTGGCAGTTTATGCTTGAAGAGGACCCACCAAAGAAGCCAGTACTCATCGTATGCAATGGTTTTAGCGTCGTTTTCGTTGCCGACGCCCAGATTTCTGAACCGTTGGTGATGATCCACTCCCCCAACACTACACATCTTTCCACTCCCCACACACCTTTTAAATCTCTGGCCTTCACAGAGTTCTGTGCTACACAGAGTACACAACACGGAGATGGGGGGAACCCCTGATGCCGTCAGACAACTAACATCTAGTCCTTGAGGTTGTCACAGACATTCTCTCAGATATGCCAGACAAGCTGTACTTGCTACCTGGGAGTCTAAAACGCTGAGGGAACTGATATTCGGGTGACACTCAAGTCAACTGGACCCAATTTCGGCGAAGTACGGACGGTCTGTGACAGCCAAATCCTCTGCTTGCACCTTCACGATGGTAGGACTGTTAGGAATCCTGGGTATAACCTCCATGCACAAGTACATGGTGGGTGACCACCCAGGCGTGAACCAACGTAAGCAGGGGTCGAGGTGTAGCGCCCACACCACATGGAGGAACGCCGCCCCTCTATGTTACCAGGCAGTATTAGACGGTAGATGACTCGCATCAACCGGTGAAATACCACCACTTTGCTTATTGGAGGCTTGAAGTGGTGGAACCCATATTTAGTCTCTAGAGCTAAGTACCGGTCAACCCTTCCCTATCTCTTCAATCATGCAGTATGGTTGATGACTTTTGAGGTTATGATGAATGTCGTGGCGAGATCCATTATTCCATACATTTCGAGGGTACAGCTCTAAAACGGTGTTCGCAGGCCGGCCGCTAGTTAGTATACCGGACCGAACCTATTGGTAACTCTCTAGGATGCTTCCCGATCAGCAGCTAGTGTATAATCTTGCTACCTCTACTCTGCCAGATAGTGACTGGAGGGAGTCCGAGTAGTGTGTATGCGGGGAGCATTGTCGAGGCCACGTTATGTCAAGGATCTGGGTATATTCTTACCACATGTATGCCATATCCAAAAATTTCATTACTTCATACAGCATGTCCCACCCACTTTTTCTTACTATTGAATACACTATGAATTGTCAAACTAATAGAGGAAGCTTATCTGCGAAAAGATCTAAACCTCCCAAGGACTTCCTAATTCATTTCACAAATATACGTGGTCTCAGTTCTAATCTCAACGATGTCCATTTCCACTTGCAGTCTGCCAAACCCCATGTACTTTTTCTGAGAGAATCTCAGTTATCGGCTGATTCAACTACTGCTCATCTCAGTTGCCCAAATCATTCGCTGTATGATTCCATTCGCCTCAAAGGTGGTACTTGTTCATATGTCCGTTCTGATATTCCCTGTCAGAGACTTGGCAATTTGGAATCTCCTCTCTTTTTCTTCTCTGGCTTAAAATCTCTCTACTTCATTGTGTCAAATTCATCTGTTATCTCTACCGTTCTCCCAACTCCACTAACCACTTGGAGCTCTTTGACTTCCTCTCTTTGCAACTTGACTTTCTCCAGTCCAACTTTCCTAACAGTGAGGTAATTTTCCTTGGTGATTTTAATATTCACAACTCCAGCTGGCTTCCGTTTTCTAGTCACACCGACCCAGCAGGTCGAGATGCTGAGGCTTTTGCAATTACTAATGACCTAGCACAGATTGTTCATTTACCTACAAGAATACCGGACAATCCTAATCATACAGCCAATACGCTTGATCTTTTTCTCACAAACAACCCTTATAAGTACACGGTCGAAGTGAGAGGTCCTTTAGGCACTTCAGATCACAACTTGGTGATTGTCACTTCTCCAATGGAACCCTTATCTCACGGTTATTCCCAACCTCGTGTTGTTTGGCATTACAAGAATGCAAAATGGGATGACCTGCGAGACTCTTCTTTTCTTCTTTTCCTTGGTCGGATTACTGTTTCAAAACTTCTGATGTCAACGTTTGCTCAGATCGTGTCAGTGAAATTATTTTTACAGGAATGGAATCCTTTATCTCACACTCCACTTTAAAATCTCGTCTTTCATCTAAACCTTGGTTTTCCAATAAATGTGCTAAGGCTGTCCAAGAGAAGAATGTTGCATATCGTAATTGGCTTGTTTCTAATTCTTCAGTTTCATTTTCTGTCTACACCAAAGCTCGCAACAATTGTAAAGCAGTTATTAATCAGTCCAAACTAGAGTTTGAACAGGCTAAGAGTAGAAAACTTGCTTCTTGCCCTAATGGTAGCCGAGTATTCTTGTCTCTTGCCAAAGCTATTGGCCGCAACTTTTGCCCATCTCTGCTCCCACCTCTGTCCAAACCAGATGGTTCTGTTGTCACTTCAGCCAAGGATAAAGCTGACCTGCTAGCATCCCATTTTTCTTCCAGCTCATGTATTAAAGATCTTGGTAAAACACTTCCCACCATTCCCAACACGCTCCATTCAATGCCTCCTGTGGTCTTCCGTTAAAAGGATATCAAAAGGATTTTGATGAATCTTGATGCTAAGAAAGCTCCAGGTCCTGATGGTATTTCTCCACTTGTTCTCAAAACCTGTGCTCCTGAACTTACTCCTATTCTTTGCCGCCTTTTTCACTTTCTTATTCCAAAGGTGTTTTACCTTCTGGTTGGAAATTTGCTCATATTCAGCCAGTTACTAAAAAAGGGTGACAAATCCCTCCCATCCAATTATCGTCCCATTGCAATTACTTCTACTCTTTCTAAAGTAATGGAGAAATCAATTAACCGCCAACTCTTAAACTACCTAGAAACCTTCCGTCTGATCAACGATCGCCAGTATAGATTCCGTCAGTGTCGATCCACTGGTGATATTCTGGCTTATGTTAACCATTTATGGACTAATTCAATGGAAAGGTTCGGTGAAACACAAGTAGTTGCTCTTGACATCTCAAAGGCTTCTGATCGTGTTTGGCATAAAGGTCTTCTAAACAAGCTTCCATCTTATGGTTTACCAACTGTTTTTAGTAATTGGTTATCCAGTTTTCTCTGTGATCGCTCACTGAGGGTGATGGTAGATGCGCTCTCTATCTTCTAACTTCTCCACTAATGCCGGTGTCCTCCAAGGTTCAGTTCTTTCCTCCACTCTTTTCCTCTTGTATATCAATGACCTTCTTCCATTGACTGGAAATCCTATCCATAGTTTTGCCTATGATAGCACATTGCATTCAACTTTCCATTTTGAGAATCCTTGTCCTGCTCAATCAGCTTCAACTTCTCGAAAATTTGC
Organism: Mastigoproctus giganteus; assembly: GCF_048544385.1. NCBI lineage: Eukaryota > Metazoa > Arthropoda > Arachnida > Uropygi > Thelyphonidae > Mastigoproctus > Mastigoproctus giganteus. The sequence continues at coordinate 127,294,655 of NC_143582.1, forward strand.
TACCAATTCCTTAAATGTCGATCTTCAGGTAATTCTCCAGTGGGGCAAAGACAACTTAGTTGATTTCAACCCTTCTAAAACTCAGTCTTGTCTTATATCTCTCAAAAAGGATTCTTCTGCTGCTATGCTTATCTTTAGTGACACTCCGATTTCTAGGCAAAATGATATATCTCTTTTGGGGATTACCCTGACTTCTAATCTCTCTTGGCACAAGCATATTACAAATATTGCTTCCTCTGCATCTAAAAAACTTGGTTTTCTCTTTCGCTGTCGGCGTTACTTTTCTTCCAAACAGCTGCTCACTCTGTATAAATCGCAAATCCGCCCTGCCATGGAATGTTGTTCCCACATCTGGGGTGGTGCCCCCAAAACCTCTCTCAGGCGTCTTGATTCCATTCAGAAGAGGGCAGTTAGGTTAATTAATGATTCATCTCTAACAGAGTCTCTCCACTCGCTCTCTCATAGACGTACTGTTTCTGCTGCATGCCTCTTCTACAGATACTTCCATGGGCACTGTTCTTCTGAATTGGCTTCTATAATTCCCGCTCTCTCTCTTTCAAAACAGTCCGAACACGTGCCGCCACCAGCCAACATCCATTTACTGTCCAACTTCAAACCCACAGAACCAACTTTTCATCTTCCTCATTTATTCATTCAACTGTCGTTTTCTGGAACAACCTTCCTTCATACGTATTTCCTGAAAATTACAATCTACAGAAGTTCAAGTCCAATGTCAACAAATATCTCCTTTCGTCTTCTCAACCTCCAACCCAAGCACGGTACTAAGTACTATAGGTTCTAATACCTCTCGTGTTTGGGGTTCACATAAAAAAAACAAAAAAAAAAAAAAACACACACACTTTGCACTTTGTTCCATTCCCACATTCTTTTTAAATCTCTGGCCTACACAAAGTTCTATGGTACACAAAGAGAGTACACAACGTGGAGATGAGGAAATCTCTGGTTCCGTCAGACAACTAACACTTTGCATTTGTTAACTTTAACTCACCGGGTGGAAAAGGCCCGGGTTCGAATCCGCCGTCGGTGACGTGATTAAGTTTAATGGGCTTTTTTCACTAAGTGGCTGAGTTAGTCGATCTCAGGCGTAGATAGCGAGGTTTTTCGTCAAGAAAATCAGGCAAATCGAACAGGGAACACACGCAATTTACAGACAAAAAAAATATACGGGTAGATTATTTACTTCCTTTATTGGTGACCCTAATATCATAATTTTTTTTCCCGTTAACATGAACTTTCTGCGGTCCTCCAGGTCCTTGCGGGCGTCCCTCCGCTCGATCTACAGGTCATCCTTCGGGACTCTATTACTGCCTGTCCATGGGTTTACCAACGTCCATTCTTGGGTATACCATCAACACCCTCAATGAGAGCGAGACTGAAAAGAGACTAATTGAAGCCAAGCTTCCATAGACCTGACAGGTCAGATAAGACAGACACTGACGAGAGTCTAATTACAAAAAAAAAATATTCTACAGACCCGACAGCCCAGATAGACACACACTGACAAGGGTCTAATTACAAAAAAAATTTATTCCCGACATTTCACTTGTTTTCCCCAAAGCTCCACCGAGATTCTCCCCAGGTCTTTTCGCAATTTATCTAATAACTGGACATGGTTCGATCAATCAAAAATTGACTTCCATGGGCATAATAGATAATCTCTATTGCTCTTGTGGAGAAATCGACGACTGGAACCATCTACTATACCTCTGCCCACTGTATGAAGACCTTCGTAACATCTTTTACACTATAATCCAATACTTACCACAGTGACATGAAAACTTGCTCTTTACAGAAGAACAGTACTATTATGCGTTCACCAAATTTGCCCAAGATCTGTTCTCAAGACGGAAGACTCTACCGCCTACTCATACTGGGAACCACGACGATTGCTAGACTTTAGCAAGCTAAATGATCCTGCAATATGTTTCAAAGGCTCTACTTTGCCGAATATATCTGCTCACCTCGATCTTATAGGGGTAGGATTTGCTAACCCTGTCTTTGGACAGAGTAGGATTTTAGTGATGTTTGACCATACTATGGCGATTTTGGCGATACCACCCGGCTCATTTGCAGTGTGACTTTCTTCCCTTTCCTCGGACTTGTTCCCTTCCTCTTTTTTTCGCCTGGTGGACCTTGCTCCACCGAACTCGGGCGGCTGCCTTCTCTAAGCCGTTACATTTTATCCCAGCTTTATTCCTTTCTTGCACTGTACCTCCATGCTCTATTATAATATATATATATAGTCCGCCACTGCATATATATATATATATATATATATATATATATGCAGTGGCGGACCAAAAAACTGCCTTGCCTTAAAAAAGTAACATTTGTAGTTTTGATTACAGTCATTTTGTTTGTCGTAAATCAAAGGTATTGCGTCAGATAACGCTTCTATTGCGTCAGACAGTAATTGCAAGGTATTGCATCAGCCGTTTCTATAAATACGGCGTTGGAAGGGTATACACGCTCATTAGTATCCTGTTTTGCGGAGGTGTAAGCATGGCTCCATACGTTCACTTGACACCAAGAAAAAAGTGCAGCTGTTGCTCTGTCCCAGGAAGGGCTTTCTACGCGTGCTATCGCTGATAAAATAGGCTGCGACCAGTCAACAGTATTCCGGGTTCTGAAATTAAAGCGTGAAACCGGTGATGTGAAGAGAAAACCTCGATCAGGCCTTAAGAGAGTGACTACGTCTTCCCAAGATCGATATTTGAAACGGCTTATGCCTTCGTAATCGCTATGCTAGTGCTCCTGATCTAAAACTGGACTTTGAGGTGGCCTCTGGTGTTGAAACAAGTGCACGAATTATCCAAAGACGGCTTTCGGAATGTGGTCTGCATGCCTATCGGCTCAAGAGAAGCCTTTGTTGACCCAACAAATGAGGAAGAAGCGACTTGCTTGGGCTAAAACGCATGTTTCATGGACAAAAGAGCAATGGGACACCGTTACCTTTTCTGACGAATTGAAATTCAACTGCATGTGGACATGTGTATATGTAAAGGGCGGCTCCTAGAACGTTTCTTCAATTCTGCCTCGTATCTCTGTGAAGAACAGTATCACTAAAAATGGGCCAGATATGTGTGTGACGTCGGTTTGTGTGTATTATGTGTGTGTGTTCTGTTGTTCTGTTCTGGCTCGGATGGGAAGCGATATGTCAGAAGACGAAAATCGGAGGCATACCATCCTGACTGCATAACACTGACTGTAAAGTTCCCCGCCAATCAGATGGTCTAGGGATGCTTAACAAGCAAAGGGGTGGGGCGATTTAAGTTTATTAACGGAACAGTGAATGCAGAAACCTACACTGCTATCTTGGAGGAGTGTCTGAAACCCGTTATTAGGGATCACCAAACGGACGTCCAAAACTGCATTTTTCAACAGGACTCAGCACCTTGCCACACAGCAAAATTGGTAAGTTTTATGCTATTTAGATTTAATGATGAGTTTGTCTTCTTGTTTCACAAGGCTTAAAACCTCGTTTTTCTCCCTTAAGGTGCAGTCATACCTCAGAAATGCTGGCATTACAGTGTTGAACTGCCCCGGCAACAGTCCACATTTGAATCCTATTGAAAATTGTTGGTACATAATGTCGTCTAAAATTGCTCAGAAGAAGCCAACAAGCAAAATTCAGCTGCAGAAGAGCATTGTAATACAAAGTTGTTTGTTTGTTTGTTTGTTGTTTGGTTTTTAGGAGCATTAGCAAATAAGGCCATATTGCTCGGGGATATGCGGTGGTCATTCCCTGACCTTTCCGCATCCTCCGTATTTGGTGGTGACGGGCTCGAACCCCGGTCTAATCAAGAAGCGTGTGCTATGCACTTCTGCTCCTTCCCACCTGGCTACGGAGGCGCCTGTAATACAAAGTGTGGTACCACGAAATTGAGCAATCCAGAAGCTGATTAACTCTATATTCTATGCCAGACCGTTGCAAGGCTGTAATTGCAGCTTGAGGAGGAACAGCAAACTATTGAGGACTTATTTGTTGATTTACAGTACATTACGATACTATTACGTTAACTTGTCATTTCAGTTTGTACACGTAAATGCAATAAAATGTGTTCGGTAGTCATGATTGCCATTTGCATGATTTCTCATATTTCCATTAATTACGCATTTTACCCTTTGGGAAGATATTTATGGCAATTAGGTATATCAGATGGAGTCGTTTTATTGAATTTCATTCACAGAGTTATATATCCCATCTAACAAATGCATTTCGAACATTTCTGGAACCCACAATGCAGCGCGAAAAAATTGTTTGCAAAATTCACAAGTGATGCAGTTTTTTTGTCCCCCACTGTATATAAATTGTAATATACCGGGTAGTTATAAAATATGTTTCCCTAGTGTCAAAACGGTTAGAGATAGCGCTGTGAAAATCGGTGGGTGTGTCATTTAGGGTATGTGGAAGCGATTTGTAGAAGGGGGAAAAGTTCAAATTTACGCCACCAGGGGAGAAATTGGCACTGTAAACATGAGATGGAATACTTAACTTAGAATTAGATTTTAATATCAGAATTTAGAAATCTACAGATATTGTTCTATGCGCTTTCCTTCACTTGAGATGACATTCTGAAAACGGAGGACTGCTTGCGGCAGTTTCGTGTAGCATCTCTTTGGGGATGTTGGCTACGTGCTGTTTAATGCTTGCTTTCAAATCGACAAGCATCTGTATGCCGCCACGGTAAACTGTCTTTCAGGTATCCTCATAGCCAGAAATCACTTGGATTGAGATCTGCTGATTGGGCTGGCCAGAACTGCGGAAAGTCTCTAGAAATTATGCGATAATTTCCGAATGTTGAAAGGAGCAGTTCCTTCACTTATCGACTACGGTCTTCAAGCATTTGCCTTTCTTGCAGAGCGGGAATAATGTGATCTCTTAGAAGAGCGCAGCACCGTACACTAGTTATCGTACACCTTATGTGACCATGAGGTGTAGACTTTACAAAGAAAGTGGTCCGATTATAAACTCTGCTGTGAATCCACACCATACTGTAACGTATGGACTTTGTAGTGGTCTTTCATGCACGGTAGATGAACGAGAAGTTCCCCATATTCGGCAGTTTTGTGCATTTACAGCTCCACGAAGAGTGAAATGTGCCTCATCAGACCACAAGATCATTCGAGCCCATCTATCGTCAAGTTCCATATGAGCCAGAAATCGTAGAGCAAAGTCTATTCGTTGTTGCTGATCACAAGACTTTAGTTTTTGCGTGGCACACGCTTCTTGATTAGACCGGGGTTCGAGCCCGTCACCCACCAAATACGGAGGATGCGGAAAGGTCAAGAGAATGACCACCGCATATTCCTGGAGCAATATGGCCTTAGTTGCTAATGCTCTTAAAAACCAAATAACAAACAAATAACAAACTTTAGTTTTTGCACTACGTGAATCTTTTTTTCTTGTACTACGTGAATCTTTTGTTCTTGCGCTACGTGAACAGAAGACCAAGGAAGGTTCAAGTCTCTTGACACACCTCTGGCAGGCACTACTGACTGGTAGTGTTTCGCATTCTGACCATTGCAACCGCCACTTCATTCACTACCTCCGTTCCGATACGTGGTATTAGTAGTAGTAGTAGTGGCATGTGATGCAAGAAAGCAAGTATATGAGCTTATGCAGCATCAGCCAAAAAAAAAAAAAAAAAAAAAAAAATCACACCATTCCTCCAAATGCCTGTCCAGTTCCTCCTTAAATTTATTCAACCTATCAACTTCCACAACGACAGATGGAAGTTTGTTCCAGCAATTAACCACCCGCTGGCTAAAGGCAAATTTCCGCACATCTGTCCTTTCTTAAGGTCCTTTCATCTGGTCATCCCCTGCTTGAAATTGCACCTAACTCCCCGGTCGCTTCAAATTTCTTTATTAGTTTTCGAAGCCCCACTGACAATGTCAACGGTCCTTTACCCAAACCTTGAAGTTTCCTATATTCACGTAGAGCTGCACTAGCATTACTATTATTCTGGTACAACAGTTTTGCTAAAAGAGCACGTTCCTTTTTTTGTAAGAGCCATAATGGTTATTGACGGTGGCGTTAGCCTTTCTGCTTTTATCTAAGAAGATGTCATTTGCGTAAGCAGCGTGTCTTGAAGTAAATGACAACTTTTACATATGTGCAGCGCCGATTTCCCCCCGGTGGCGAAAATTTGAACTAATTTTTTTTCTTCTATAAATCGCTTCCCCATACCCTAAATGACATACCCACCTATTTTCACAGCGGTAACTCTAACCGTTTTGACACCGGGGTCTCCTGAATAGGGAAACTAATTTTATAACCACCCGGTATATGCACACACAGTATAACACACTCGCATGATCCACACACTTTTAAATCTCTGACCTTCCCAGTGAACTGGTACACTCACAATGCAAGCAACGCGGAGATGGGGGAAACCCCTGGTGCCGTTAGACACTTAACACACTTTGCACTTAGTCTCCGTACTTAGTCCCCCTCAGGAAGCTGAGGGGACCCTGACGGAGACCAGCCAGAGAACAGTGAGCAGCCTGGCTACCTCCTAGCGATGTGTGCGGGCGACGTGGGGTCCCACCAGGGGCCCTGCGCCTTAATGCCAGAACAGAACAACAGGACTCAACACAATACCACACATTCAACACAACGCTTTTCTGGCATTTACAGTAGTACTGTATTTCTTCACAGCGTACGTATGGCGCAGATGTAGGAAACCACAGGTGGTGCCTGACCCTAACACTATGCATGCTAACATTAACTAGGTAGTACAGTGGTTATAATCGGCCTCTTCTTCACACCATCTGGAAAAGATCCGTGTTCTAATCCTGTCAATGACACCAGGAACTCTTATGGTTTTTTTTTTTTTTTTAAGTGAATTAGTCGGTCTCAGGCGTAGATAGCAAGAGAGAGAGAATCCCTCCCCCCCCCCCCAAAGAAACTCGGGTTTTTCGTCCAGCAAAATAGGCATATTAATTAGAGAACACCTCCAATTTATGGACATAATGTACATTGTGCATATATGTCAGTTCTTACGGCCCTAATATGGTAGTTTTTTGTTAACATTATCTAGAAACTTTTTATCAGATTAATGACTATTGGAATAAGATAGTAGGATTTTTACACGTGTTCTTGATGCTTTTAGGTATCAAGGTTGTTTTGGCTTCTTCTGTGTTCTTTCTGATGAAGTATCTCCGAGTAGCACAATGGTTATAATCACTGTCCTTCCCACACTGGATGGGAAAGGGCCAGGTTCGAATCCCATTAATGATGCGAATAACTTGAACAGACTTTTTTCGTTATGGATCGCCATTATGAATTCTGTCAGTGTCGATTAACTGTTGATATCTTAAGATGTTACTCATCTGTGGACACATTTAGTGGAAAAGTTTGCAGAAATTCAAACGTATCTCTCTCTCTCTCTCTTGACATTTGTAGAATTCTGATGGTGATTCACAGAAAAAAGTCTTCTAAAATAAAGTTGTGCCTTGTCTGTCTTTTTTCCCGACTATCATTTCGCTAGTAGATAGTTTTCTTTTTTGACTTTTCAGTTTTTCTGGAGTTACTCACTCTTATTTTCCTGTATATTGGTGATCTTCCCCCATTTCTGGAAATGTTGCTTATAGTGTTGTCGATGGTAATACACCATGTTCACTTTTCACTTTGAAACTCTAGCACAGACAGTATCCACCACCACCGTTTTCTTAAGTGCTGATCTCCAGATAGTTCTTTACTGATGAGAACGTTAACTCCATTCCTAAAACCTAGTCCTGTTGTAATTTTCTTAAAGAATAATCATCTTCAGCAACGCTCAGATTTTTTTCTGAACAAGATCAGATATCTTTAATGGGGATAATTCTTATTTCGAACTTCTCTTGGCCTAAGCATATCACAAATATTACATTCTTTGCATAGAAAAAAACTAGGTCTTCTCTTTCTCTGTGGGCATTACTTTTTTCTTAACAGTCACTGATTAATAGCAGATCCCACTACCCTGTAGCATTGTTCCCATATCTGAGATGGTGCTTCGTAAAACTTTCTTAAACTTGTATATTCTATCTAAAAGACAGCAGCGAAGTTAATGATACCTCAGAAACTCAGGTAGTTCCTTACGAGCACTATTCTCCAGTATTGATATCTGCGATTGCACTGTTTTAATCCAAACAGTTGGAACACGTGCTTGAAACTAGCCCATATCCCGGTGGAACTCTTAACTTCAACTAACTTTTCCTCTTTTTCATCTATCTCCTCTTCTTCTGTTCTTTGGAACAACTTTTCCTCACATGCATTTCATTAAAATTGCAATCTGCAGAAATTCAAGTCAATGTCATGTAGATATGTACACTCAATAACCACTGTATTGTGATCACCTACCTAATACTGTGTTGGACCGCCGTTTGCACGGATAACAGCCGCTATTTGCCCAGGCATTGACTCCACTAGATGTCTGAAGACTTCCTTAGGGATCTGTAGCCAAGCTGTCTGCAAAGCTTTCCACAGTGTGGGAATAGATAACGGTTGCGTGTCCGTACGCCTAAATGTTTAAAATTCACTGTGCTCATCTAATTCAGTTATTTTCGCTTCAATAAACGATATGGCAAACAAGTGTATATTTTTTTAACTCAGCAGATAAATTAGTAGTATTATGAATTTCAGACTGTAATGGGTTATCAGAAAAAAAGTTTTACTATGATATAGACAAAATTCACATTTGAAAGGCTTGAATGGTTTACTGCTTCAAGTGAACAGGCAATTCAAACTTTATTGATACTGTGTACTAAATACTCTAATCGCTGAAATTTCTGAATTATGTGCATAAAATACTTCGGGGCGAATAATCGCAAAAAAGGAAATTCTGACGAGCAACAGATAATTTAATACTGCTATTAAGTGTTGAGTTTAATTGATACCACTTAATCGTATCGGAGCATCACGTAAAGCTTGTGGCGTCTACTTCTGAGTTAATTTTCTCATGGACGATTGCCGTCTGTTGATATTTCTTATGGTAGTATACATTCGTTATGAATAAGCCATTTGGAACTGAGGATTATGTTTCATATGATTGCCATGATTTTTAACTGATGTGAAAAAATGGCAAATCGACTTCAGCGATCAATGATGGTTTTGGATCAGTTCTGTTTAAAATTAGAGAGGTGTCATTGTGATTTATTACCATGGGTAGAAAGATCGTTTCAGAATTTCGAACCTGAAACCAAATCTAGAATTATCGATTGGGAAACTGATAATTTTTTGTTTCCAAAAATTTCAAATTATTTCGGTGGGCAAAGTCATGCCCTTTATTTTCTGGGATACAGTACGAATTCTACTTCTTAATTAATTTATTACTATTGCAAACATTTAATTCGGAACCACTAAGTTGATCTAGGAAAAGGATAGCAAGTGTTTCGTTTTATCAAACTAACTGTTTATCCACGCATCAACGGACACCGGGAAATTTCTTGGTGCTCTTTCCCCGTTCCCTTCATTTAGGTTTCAAGGCAGCAAGGAGTTTTGAATATGTAGGTTTAACCATTTATAATGTCCCATACAGGTAATTCTGATCCATGGGGATTAATATACAAAATTTGTCGTGACAAACTTGTAACTCCTGAGATATATAGTTCAGTTAACTCTAACGGAATTCTGACTACTGATTGGCTCTCCACCGTTGAAGCTATCATAGAGAGACTTTTCCCTGATGATCACCCAGAGCAAGACACAACCGAACAAACTCAGATAAGGTTCGTTAACGGATCTTACAAGGGATCAAATGACACGGAATATTTAGTCTAGATGAACTTGCACTTGCAATTTCTAAAATCAATCTGTCAAAATGTCCTGGAATGGACTTAGTTGAAAATGTGGCAATCAAAAGATTTCACCAACATTTTCCACATATATTGTTGAATGTATTCAACAAATGTCTATTAGAGGGGACTTTTCCAAATTTTTGGAAGATTGTGTTAGTAAAGATGCTCAGAAAGCCTGGAAAATTGGCAACGGATTCCAAGGCATATCGCCCAATATCCCTTCTAGGAAATCTTGGAAAGCTTTATGAGAGATTATTAGCGCCTAGGATGCAGAAGGTTTTGGCTGCAAGTAATATGAGTTCTAATTCACAATTCGGCTTTAAGAAAGGCTCCTCCACGGAAGATGCCATCAGAAAATTGGTGAATCTATGTAAAACTACAGACAAAAAATACATGATGGTTGTTTTTATCGACTTTGAGGGCGCTTTCGATACATTCTGGTGGAAGAGCGCCCTCAGGTCACTTCGAGAGGCAGAATGTGATGATTTACTATATCAGGTTATTAGATCTTATTTTTCAAATAGGCAGATAAAAGTCATCTCGCAAGACTTGGTATTTTCAAAATTCATTTCCAGAGGATGCCCACAAGGCTCGGTCCTTGGGCCTCTCCTCTGGAATTCTGTTTTAGACCAATGGTTACTAAAAGAAAGTCAAATTTGCAATAAAATAGCATATGCCGACGATTTAGCGCTGTGCATACCAGGCAGGTCAAGACTTTTGCTAGAAACACATGGGAAAGAAATCCTGGATGATTTGCTGGAATGGTCTAGAATAAACAAATTAAAAATTTCTGAGACGAAAACAAAAATGATGATCTTCAACAACAAACTGGATTATAACAGACCTCCTAAACTCCATATCAACAATGTCCAAATTCCTTATGTTTCTCAAAATAAATATCTTGGTCTCTTAATTGATGATAAATTTTCTTTTATCCCCCACGTAAAGAATTTAGCTGAAAAGATTAACAAGTTTACTGCCAATGTGATTAGGGTTTCAAGAGCTGAATGGGGTTATTGTTATGTTATTTGGTTTTTTTAGGAGCATTAGCAACTAAGGCCATATTGCTCCGGGATATGCGGTGGTCATTCCCTGACTTTTCCGCATCCTCCATATTTGGTGGTGACGGGCTCGAACCCCGGTCTAATCAAGAAGCGTGTGCTAGGCACTGCTGCTCCTTCCCACCTGGCTACGGAGGCGCCGCTGAATGGGGTATAAAGCACAAAACTTTGGCATTATATTATAAGGCTATATTTTTGCCAATTGTAGTATATGCAGCAGCCATATGGTTTCCTAGGGTTACTCACGTCACAATGAAGGCCAAACCCTTATCATTGCAGAGAAAGATGATATTGGCAACACACAGATGCTGCAGAACAACATCAACCAATGCTTTACAAGTGATCTCAGGTTGTATCCCGATTGACCTTTATGTGGCATACCGAGGCATGATTTCTAACTTAAAGAAAGATTTGGCAACTAAAATCCTCGACATTGCAAGTAATCCGGCCACGGACATTCGGAAGGAAAAAAATTAATCTTTGGACAAAATTCACTGAGAAGTGGAAATACAGAGGGCAATCCAGTGAAACAGGACTCACTACCAGGGAGTTCATTGAAGACGCAACGTTTGCTGTAAATAAGAAAGTTATGGGATGGTTTTATCCTTCAATGACAACGTTATATTTAATAACTGGACACTGGTTCACTGCGGGATAAATTGTGTAAATTTAGACTTGAACCTGACCCTTTGTGTTTTTGTGGGGCAGTAGAAGACTGGAAGCATGTTCTGCTTCATAGCCCGGCTTATGACGACTTCAGACAAGAACTATTCAACAGCACTCAACCTATTAGGACTGATAACCTCGATATTTTGATTCAAAATGCCAAGAACTTTGCAGCATTCCAATCCTTTTCTGACAAGGTGTTTAAAAGAAGACGCATCTTGCTTACTTATTCAAGAAGTGGACAGTAGACTGATGTATTCATGAAATTATATTTCTACCTTACGACTGTTAACTTAGAAACTAAATGTTGTGTTCTTAAATTAGTAATAATATAGTATGTATGAAATGGTATTAACTGTACATATTTTATTTATTTTTTTTTAAATATTTATTTTCATTTATTTATTTTTCCCCCCTCGGGTTGGGCAGCCTGAGGGCTTCTGTCGTTTGGTATTGCACTCCTTCCACTGGACGACAAATTGGTGCAGCAGCACTAGATAATAGAACCAGGCACAACTACTCATGCTTAGAAATGGGCAGTGATTGACAGGGTGTTGATCGCTGTAGAATGTAGACAGTTACAATCTCTCTCAACACAGATTTTCCAAGGTGGAGTTCGACTAAACGTCTAGGTGCCACCCAAAACAAGTACATCCAACCATTTATAATGCAATCCTGAGGCATAAAAATCGAATTCAAAGGGCATCTGGATCATAATCTCATGCAAGTAGCACCAAAAGTACGGAGTTGCCTTGCGCTGTTCGGCTAATACTAATAGTTATACTAAAAGCCATCTTATGATGTGAACAGCTATCATGAGACAGTACCACATATCGTGATTCCTGGTATTCGATTTGCATGCGTTTGTAAAATCTTGACTCATCATTAAAGACAATCCATCGCCATTCTTCATTTCATTTGGCTTTGTTTGTTTCTCACTGAAGTCACTGTACAGGTCGTGGTGAGGGCTAGTCAATACAGTGCATGTGAATGCACTGTACTGATTGACTGAATTGCCCTGCTTCTGCAAGTCTTCTGTTAATGGCGCTTGTTGATAATGGATGCCCCACAAATGGATTAATATAATTTCTAATCCTCTGAGAGGCATATTTCTCAATCGTGGCATTCCCCAATCCTTACACTTCGGTGTTTGCCTTGGTGCTCAAGAACCTGGTGTACTAATGCCAACAATAAGGTGACGATTGCTTTGGTATGGAGTACCGTATTGCAGTACAGTATTTGGTTCTGCAGTTGGTAAAGTACAGAAATGGTGGGGGCTATCAGTGAAGAATTTGCATGATGTAAATAAGGAAATCAGTAATTCATTAACCTGCAACATATAGCATGGCAGATTAGTTGAAAATTCTAGTAATAGCGCGCGCACGCACGCACGCACACACACACACACACACACAGAGGAAACGTGTAGTAGGCATATTGCCAAAGCCATTAAAAGATTTAGTAACTTAGTAATTGCCATGCTAGGAACAGGAGGGAGACAGGAAATTAAGGAGGGCATATTGCCAGATATTGATACTGACTTAAAATATGATGAGTTACATATCAAGGATCAGCAAATACCCAGTATTTTAAGGAATATCAATTATCTTTGTCTGCACGTGATAAGCCACAAACAGTGCTGATGTAACTTATGAATTCCTCTGAGAAACTAATATCTGGATTCACCACGAATTATTAATTGCTATGAGCAATGGCAATTAATAATCAGAAGTATGAAATTCATATATGGAAAATTTGTAAGCAAACTGAAGTTTGCTTACAAACTGTCACTGTATTTACACTGCATTTAAACTTACACTGTCAACTGCATTTTCAGTTACAGCAAAAATTTGGCAGCATGAAAAGGTGCGCGTTTTGGATAAAACGCTCGATAAGAATGGTTTTTGATTTGCACTGTTAAAATTGCATTCGTCTCTAGCATAAGGCGCTAGTAATTTCGTCAAGCGGCACAAATTCTAAAAAAAATACGACTCTAGAGCCGATACGATGAGAGTATTCCTAGAGAGAGATCTTCTTAGTTAGTCGCACTGATAGACCTCAATTTCTGTACGAGGTAATTTTGTACGAGTACAGGTAATTTTGTACGAGGTAATATCTGATATTACCTCGATTTCTGTACCAACCAGATATCCTCTACCCTTTCTGGTGTAGAAATAACTCATGCACCTGCATTCATTTGACTCAGATCCTTTCAAGAGTATGTCGTCGAGGTATTTCGGAGAAGTTATACAAATAGAGGAGCATGGAAATTAATTGTTGCATTGTGTAATGAGGTCTTATGGCTGACTGGAAAACAACCCGGTTGGCTGATCATTAGAACGGATTTCAATATTTCAACGGGGCAGGCGCAGGGTGTGAGCTTACCCTGTGTTATCAATGACGCCCAAATCGTTTCAGAGAGAAAGACACCTTGGAGATTCTTTTGCGGATGAACTTTGGACATTGTGGTGTACTTCGAATGAATGTACGAGCATTTCATTCTCTGTACGATGCTGTGAATTGTATCTGTAATACTGTTTCTATATATTTCATATACTATATATATATATATATATATATATATATATATATATATATGAAAACCCCAAACACGAGAAGTATTAGATAGAACCTAAAGTATTTAGTACCGTGTATAGGTTGAAGGTTGAGAAGATTAAAGAAGATACTGTACTTGTTGACATTAGTATTGAACTTCTGTAGACTAATTTTCAGGAAATACGTATGAAGGAAGGTTGTTCCAGAAAACGGCAGTTGAATGAATAAACGAGGAAGAAGAAAAGTTGGTTCTGTAAGTTTGAAGTTGGACAGTAAAAGGTTGTTGACTGGTTGCGGCACGTGTTTGGACTGCTTTGGAAAAGAGAGCAGGAATTGTAGAAGCCAATTCAGAAGAACAGTGCCCATGGAAGTATTTATAGAAAAGACATGCGGCAGTAACAAAACGTCTATGAGACAGAGAGTGGAGAGACTCGGTTACAGATGAGTCATTAATTAATCTAACTGCCCTCTTTTGAATGGAATCTAGAAGCCCGAGAGAGGTTTTGGGGTCACCGCTCCAGATGTGGGAACAATATTCCATGGTAGGACGGATTTGTGATTTGTACAGAGTGAACAGCTGTTAACGCCGAGGGCGAAAGAGGAAACCCAATTTTTTACATGCAGAGGAAGCAATATTTGTGCCAAGAGAGATTAGAAGTCAGGGTAATCCCCAAAAGAGATATGTTATCTTGCCGAGAAATCAGAGTGCCATCGAAGATAAGCATAGGAGCAGAAGAATTCTTTTTGCAAGATATAAGACGAATATAAGGCAGGGTTGCCCGAATTTGGCAGGGACTGCCTGGTAGAATAAATAAAAAATAAATATAAAAAAATTTAAAAAATCTTGCAGACTTCATCACATTGAACTTCAATAACAAATTTCATTTTTATCCCTTCTCTTCTTGTTCAGGTCAATACAATAGAATACAGTTTAGCAAAGTGTAGTAAATAATTTTACTGAATGAAGTATAGAAAAGCACACAATCAGTTCCAAATACTGTCAGTTGTCTACGTTTCGGAATCCTTTGCTGAATTCCATCTTCTGTAAAGAGCTATCTGTAACCTAATACGAGTATGTGCCACAACATCT
This sequence comes from Mastigoproctus giganteus, assembly GCF_048544385.1. Taxonomy (NCBI): domain Eukaryota; kingdom Metazoa; phylum Arthropoda; class Arachnida; order Uropygi; family Thelyphonidae; genus Mastigoproctus; species Mastigoproctus giganteus. The sequence goes on from NC_143582.1 coordinate 127,309,832, forward strand.
ACACAAATCCGATGAGGAGCTGCTTAGATGGTATAAATCAGACTTTTAAAAACCAAATGCATAAACTTATATTTTATACCAATCATGCTTAACATTGACGTCTTATAAACATATCTGTTAGAATATGAAATTTCTCTTTCATAATATAATTATCTCGAATATTGTTACTCGTCCAAATCTTTCAGTAGGAAGAATAACACTTAAAACCCAGACCTCTCCAAACGAGTGACAGATTGCGATTGCACTGTCACGGATTACAGTGCAATGGGTTAGCACAACCGAGAAGGAAAAATTATCCGTGTTGCTTATTATACTTGCAAACATCCCAATAAACAAACGACAAATTATATTTTACTCAAGATACTAAAGTTTAATCTTATATATTAAAAATTGTTTTCAAAGAAAACTTATTTAAACGATAACGATACTCCAATCGAAACATGTTTTAATTTTTTTTTTTTTTTAATCCCAGTGCAGTACTTAACAGCAGAACATTCCTATAGTTTTCGATAAATAACTTTCACGTTTTCGAGCATACTTGATTTTGAGAGGATGGGTTGAAAGATTTTTAACTGAGTGGGTCAGTTCAGAATCTCTCACTGTCAGGATTTTTTTAATCCAGAGATCACGTGGAAGAAAAGAAAAAGCATGACTTTAACGTTGGCTATTGAAAACTGGGCCCATTTGAGTAGTTGAGGCAAGTTTCGGCAACTGGCCTCCGCAATGCGGAATTATGAGGCATAACAACTCGCTAGTGGAAAGGAATATATCTGATATCGGATTTGAAACTTAAAAGTATCACAAATTTTATAAAGCAAAGAGGGATAGTGTATCAACAACCTTTCTCTTTGTTCATAGACAGAGTTCACATAAGGCCATTCTTTAACAGGGAATGAAATAAACAAACAGGAATAAACATGAAATGTTATTTAGCATGTTAATAAACAGGAAATGTTATTAAGTATGTGGGGAAAATGAACAGTATGCTAAATCAGAGCGGCACTTATGGGAATTCATTAGTAGCAACATCTCAGCCTCCGGTAGTGGCAGGAGCATCGCAGTCCACAAAACAGATTCATAAATAAACACATTAGTTTTTGAATGAAAACAACCATTATAATTTTTAATTTAGTGTGTAGAAATTTAATTTAGATATGCTGTCTACAAGTCACTTGATTAATGACTACAGCTAAAGGAATTATTCATAATATTATCATTAAATAAGTAACCAAGATAAGATTATGCATTTCATAAATAATGGCGCTAATACGGTGGTTGAGCTGTAGCTGAACCACTGTATTAGTGCTTCTCGCTTATAAGCAAGAAGTAAGTTGTTCACATAAAAATTTCGCTGCTCAACGTTAACTATCAAATGAAGGTATTTTAAATATATCATATCATCTCCTTGTAGTAATTTTTAAGAATTTCCTGAGTTATTTCTGATTAGTTTTATGATTTTGTCGCAGGTTGTAAAACTGTTGTATCATTTTCAATGTGCTTGGATCGAAGCACGATTATTAAGCCATTTCCATAATTAAATGGCATTTGTAAGTTATTTCGGAGTATAAACCAAAAACTTATTATTTTTTTTTTATTCACTGACAAGGAGACATTTCATGCATGAACGTGTGAGGAACGACGACCAATTTCCAGGGATTTATTCTGGAAGCTACAAATGCATTTTTTTCCAGTGGGGCAGTTCATTCTTTATTAACAAAACAACAAGCGGCCCCTAGCCAGAAACTGGCAAATCCGCTATGTACATACATAAATATATATACAATGATATATATATATATATGATGATACAATATATAATGATACATACATACAGTGATATATACATATAATCGTGTTAATTACAATGTTATAGGTGTAATGAACATGTAACATGTTCACAGAGTAAATCACATCACGCAACTAATCAGAAGTATTACTTGTGGTCCAGGAACCACAAGACAGCAGTCTTTTTCTGTCCTAGGAAGAACGAAAACTCCACCCACTGGAGTGGGGCAGTTCAGCAAAAGAAATATGTTCGAGTGGGTGACAGTTTAAGGGATTAAGTGAGGAAAAAAAAGAGAGGATAGGATAGTTACAGACTCTCGCCTGATACTGATTTCTATAGTATTATAAGCGTATATGTAAAAATACGACTCTTGGAGTAATACACTGAAGAGCGAAGAGAGCTAAAATGGAGTCAAAGAGTTCTTTTCGTTGCTGGAGTAGAGGTTTAATGGCGCAAGGGCTGCTGTGGCCAAATTGCGCCTGGTTCTTTTCGTACGTGAATACAAAGAAGAAGAGAGTGAATCAGATGCCCGCTTTACTTTTTCGAAGTGGAAAAGTCATAAAGCCCAGCAGAAGTGACAGACGAGTTGAATTTGTACTTTGCAACGAACTTTACAGTTGAAAAACGAGGATACAGTGACAAGAAGTAAGACTGCTGGAAATTAAGTGATATGTCAGTCTCGGAGCAGAGTCTCTAAGAAAAAATTACTAAAACTGAACAACGGTAAGACTCTAGGAGTGGACGGCATACATTTTGTTAAAAATAAAATAATAAAAAAAACTGCATGTGCGTGAATCATTCCGTTGGGGATGTTAATGAGATCATTAGACTCCGGGACAGGAGAAGCGCTGACACCTCCCCATTTCACAAAGGAGGTGGCAGGATCATGGAGTCTAGCTAAGGATACAGAACCAGCTCAATATGAACAGTATCGTTAATGGATCATAGCATGAGTTCGTGAAGGGGAAATCTTGCCTGACCAATCTAGTTAATTATTACGGTAAGGTCATAAAACAGTTGGATGCAGGAACCAACTTTGTCACTTCAGTAAAGCTTTTGATGCGATTTCCCTTGAGAGAGAGAGAGAGAGAGAGAGAGTATAGTATAGTATAGTATAGTATAGTATAGTCATAAATGAGCGTTCCTCAAAGGCGAACCTAGCAAGTGGATCCCTCGGTGATCAGGATTGGGGTCACTTCTTTTCTCATTTTCCTTAACATTGAAGATGGAGTGCAGGAAGTTTGTAAATTTTGATGATGATTTAAAGGTAAGAATGATGGAACCAAGCTATTTTGCTTCAAAATGACAGATCAGTTGCACAAGTGGTCTGAAAAATAGCAACTGAAGTTTAATGCTTTTTCAGTAGTTACTTATAGGCTAGGGAGAGCAAGTTAAAATTGGTTCAGGACGAAAAAGACTTAAGGGATACGATTCATCAAATATGAAATTTTTCATACAATGTAAACAAGTGGCTAGGATGGCACATGGTTTTCTGTCTATGCTCGTTGGTAGAGGAAAGAACCTTCGCAAGTAGGGAAAAAGATGTCATTGTTCTTTTATATAAAATATGGCGATGCCGCATTTAGAATATTGTGTTTAGGTCTTGAAGCCACAGCTTCTAGAAAGAAATCGAAGTACGGCAGCCAAATTGGTTAGGGATGATAATCGATGTCCATATGAAGAATAGCGAACGGCTTAGAAGGTGCTGACTTCAAACTTTGGCAACTAAACGTCTTAGACGGGACCTGGTAGAGGTATATAAGGTCCCTTCAAGAGCTTATATATCTCTACCCTCCTTAAAAATTAACGATGGAGGTATATTTTCACTGGTAGATGATGGAAGTACCAGGGGGCACAAATACAAAATTACGTCATCGACGTTTCAAACTCAGCCCTTTTTCCCACCGGTGTGGGGAGGCCGGTGCTTATAACCGCTGTGCTATCCACGAGGTTTCTCTACAGAACATGCTTTGTTAATTTGGTACCTCGGTTGGCATGAATGATATGCAATATTCTTTTTCGAGTAAAATGCAAAAGAAACAATTGACTGTATCCTTCGGTCGGTTTGCTGTTTGCTCGGTTAAAAAATCGGAGTTTGCTGGGGTAAAAAACCGTCCAATCCTCACCTGAGACTGAATAACTAAGCCACGTTGTTAAAAAGTTCATAAAAAATTTCTCGCGTCATTGATAGGATCCAAACCCATCCCTCTTCCAGCCGGTATAGGAGTACGTTGACTGTAACTACTGCGCTACCTTCCAGAAAGATGGTGTTCTGTCCCATTGGTAACTCTTTTGCGCGATGTGGCAGTTGTAAATATTGAATGTGGGACCAGTTCCTGGATTGTAAAATTAATCTGGTTTGTAACATTGTGGGTGTGTGCGTGCGCGCGCGCTTGGATATATATTGAGTGATTTGTTTATAATCAGTACCCAACAGATTGTGATCTAATTAAACAATCAAATTTCATCAATAAATCAATAAATAAATAGTTTATTGCCGGCAATGTACAGAAAAGCCCTCACAGCCCATAAAGCGAGGAACTAATTTTACAATAATGAGAGTAGTAAGATTTTAGTCAACCACATACGTATCTGATCCGCTTGACTTTTGATCTTGACTGATGAGGATAGCTTTCAGATTTAGCTAGTCCTCTTAGATTTTAGTGATTATTCGCAGTGTTTTGCAGCTTATCGAAGATTTCATTTCTGTAGGCTTTACTAGCGATGTATTGCCGAGAGTCGACTCTGAGGAGTTTATTAGATGTAAGGCTGAACTGGGAAAGCGTCTCTGTAAAAGTCTGCTTTTATCCCCGGTAAAGGTGAGTGGAGTTGTATAAAATAGAAGTCTTAGCTACCTGTCATTATTTGTGCCTTTTTTCACGCATTACACTGATTATTGTTAAATTGACATTATCACTGGTTAATCTGTAAGAAGACCTCCCATTGTGAATTTCTTCCAAGGAAACAAAATGGAAGTGTCATTTTAAATTACAGATAACTGATACTAAAAAAAAAAAAAAAAAAAACTATTATACAGTATTATTCAAAATGAAGTCCTGGGTTTCAGTACAGGAATTGTTTGAAACCCCGGACTTTATTTTGAATAACCCTGTATTTAGGCCACCCGAATAATTAAATTCATCTCCCGTGCTGTGTCTTATATCTGTTCATTGCGTGTGTTCTCTGGTTGATTTGTCTGTTTGCTGGACGAAAACCCCCAATTTCTGGGGGAAAACCTTGCTATCTACCCCTGAGACCGACTAACTCAGTCACCGAGTGAAAAAAGCCCATTAAAGTTCCTCGCGTCATCGACGGGATTCGAACCCGGGCCTTTTCCATTCGGTGTGGGGAAGACGGTGACGATACCACTGTGCTACCGCGCAGAGATAACTGATATTTGTATATTTAATTACCAAATATTGGACACCAGTACGTTTCTAGTAAATTGGTGTATATTATAGAAAGCAGTAACGTACGAGCTCGCCGTGGACCTGAATGACAGATGTCGTTCTTCGGGGATTTCTTTTGACCAATTTAAGGTGATGGACGGCTGATATTTTGTTCCGTTTCTGCTTCAAAGAAGTCAGCTTCATAACCAAAAGTTGAGTTTGTCTGCTAGGCCGGATTCAACTTTTCACCTCACCCTATAGATGTTGAAGGAGATTTAAGTCGGAATTTTGTGCTGACTACATAATATGGCTAATTGCTTTTAGAGGGACAGAATTTAGAAATTTCTTGCTTTCTTAGAATACAGGTGTTGTTGTTGTTGTTATAGAGTTTTAGGCACATCAGTGCCCTCTTTGGTAGCACAGTTGGTAGGATCACCGTTCTCCCCACACCGGGTGGAAAAGACCTGAGTTCGAGTCCCGTCGCTGACGTGAGGAATTTTTATGGGCCTTTTTTCACAGTATGGCCGAGTAAGTCGGACTCAGGCGAGTGTAGCGTGGTTTTTCTCCCGGAAACAGAAAATCGATCTCAGAACACTCGCAATTTACGGATAATATACACAGAGCAACATGACCTTAGTCGCTGATGCTCATAAAAACCCTACAACAACAACAGCAACAACCACCTTCGGTTGGTTTGTTTTCCAAATGAAAAACTGAAATTTTTGGGAGGTAAAACCACGCAACCCTCGTTCCAGGACAACTTACTCTGCCACGGTATGAAGATAGTTCATAAAAGTTCCTTCCGTCTAAACTGTTTTTGAATGATTATCCTTATGGTTGCATATACTGTATATGATTATGTCAGATCAAAATCCTCAGTGCGAGGCTTTTGCAAGATGCTAAATCCCAAACAGCTGCCTAAACTGCCTATTCAGTTAGGCCACTTTTTTGTGAGAGTAAGTGCCAAGCGGGTAACGATGACAAGTTCTTAATTCGTGGTTAGCACCTTCCACATACGCATGCGCTCTTGTCTGCAGTCGCATTTGAAGCTGTGATAACCGGGAAGAGTTGCTCGTCGGGAGTAGTTGGGAGCGTGATCAATATTCAGAGTGCTGCACTATACCGGCCTTTATTTTGCACTCTCTCTCTCTCTCTCTCTCTTTCTTCTTCTTCTTCTTCTTCTTCTTCTTCTTCTCCTTCTTCTTCTTCTTCTTCTTTCATTGTGTAACCAGAGTAGGAATATTTCTCACAATTGAGCGTTAAATTTGTCATTACGTTTTCGATTGCTAACTTCAAAGTGGGCCGATCGGTTGTTCTTCATTAGTTGTTTAATCGAAGAAGATCAAACATTTAATTGATTAAATTTAATTTAAGTTTCCCTCTAAATACACTACCGGATAGGCCGTCTCTATCATGTTCACAATAATTTGGGATACATTAAATAACATGAATTTGAGAAAGTGCTTTTAAATTAATAAAAGGATATTCTTATCAATTTGACATTGAGCACCCACATTCGGTTAGATAAAATTCAAAGCAAGCGGACATAACAAGAGGCGTAACTCTTAAATTTAAGAGTATTTTTTTTTTTTAAGTTAAAGGTATAAAATGTGTCTATCTTTTCCATTTATCATTGAGTGGACCTCTTCTGTGATCTTCTAGTAGTTAGTGTTGGTAGCTGGAATACTGAATGTGAGCCTAATTTTTACTTTATATTTGTGAGGAAATAACTACAAGAATGAGGGAAATTTGTTCAAGCACCAAATTGAAATAAATAACTGTGCACAAACAGATGACCAGAAATTTTGCGACGAAGCTGACAAGAGTGCTGACACTCGCTAGTAGTATAGCAACTTCATTTTTTTTTTCTAAACCGTTTCAGTCAAGTTTGTGGGTTTATAAGCAGGCAGCCATATCATTATTTAGTAGTCTAGGGTAATTTGGCGCTTATTCCAAAGTAGTAAATGATTTTGTTCAATCACATCGATACTTTGCACAAAATAAAAAATTAAATCAGAGTATTTAAGAACGAATTGCAATGTACTATCATCTCAGTAAATGGATACATTCTTCAGTGGTTTGACCTGGTTTTTTTCCCCCTTTACATCGATACATTTGCGCTTTTTTTTTAAAATTCTTTTGTGTTCATCGCATGAATTCCTTTTAAAATAACAACAGCAGTACCGAAGTACAGAGATCACATCTTATCTTTTGCAAGTACTAGTACAGAACACACGAGATCTCTCCTTGGATTAGTAGAAGGGAATGGATTCTAGTTTACTGTATCTACATCAAGCAAATGAAGTGTCAGCAGTTGCTTTTCGCCCAGCGTATAGCTTAGTAGATGTGCAGAATTCTTCGGCAGATCCAAGTCTGATCGATATTTCAGTTAGTCTTGTGTAATACTGACACGCGTTTATCTGATAATATTGGTCAATGTAACTCTTGCACATACCTTAAGAGTTCTTATCTGTTACCCCAACTGGACGTATTATCTAGATGTTCTGGGGCCAAAGACGTTTCACGTGAGCGGGTAGCTAATATCAGGGAAGAGAGCCTAAAAAACTTCAAGGGTTGTGTTAGGGTTGTTAAATATACAAGAACAGTAAATCTTAATTGTTTATACAGTAACGTTAGAAGTGTCGTCAATAAAATGAGCGAATTCGAACTGCTGGTTAAAACAAGTAACGCGGACATAATAGGGCTTACAGAGACGTGGTGCCACCCGGAAATTGGGGATGATGAGTTTCAGTACGGCTTGTATAATGTATTTAGGAAGGATAGAGTAGATAGAAGGGGTGGTGGGGTAATGCTTCTTATCAGAAGCAGCCTGAGTGCGACGATAGCTTTCCCGGATTCAGACATTTCACATGCTAGTATAGAGTCTGTATGGTGTGAGATAGTTGGAAACAAAGGTACAATGCGAGTAGGAGTAATCTATAGACCAGGTGATTGTGAAGACTATGACAAAAGCCTCTACATGCAAATGGAATGGGCAAGTAAGCGTCAATGTCTTATTATGGGTGATTTTAATTTGCCTCTAATTGATTGGAGTAAATGGGAAGGAAACTCGACATGGGGAACAAAATTTTTAAATCAACTAGATGACTGTTATTTGTATCAACATGTCAGGGAAAGTACTAGAGAAAAGAATATCCTAGACCTCATCATCACACAGGAATCAGATGACATAACAGGGCTGACAGTAGAGGAACCAGTAGCAGGAAGTGATCATGGAGTTCTACGGTGGATGATGACGAGAGAGGTAGCAGCAGTAAAAGGCAAAGGAATGGGTTTTAATTTCAGAAAAGGAAATTACGATGCCTTAAGGTACTACATGGCCTCTATTAACTGGGTAGATATCGCGCAGAGAATGAATACAATTGAACTGTGGTACGCTTTTAAAACATTAATCACAGATGCCTTGAATGCGTATATACCATTAAAAAAATACTCCACGAGAAGGGTTCCAAGTTGGATGAATAGTGAAGTTGCCACATTACTTGAGCAGAAAAAGGTGGCATGGAAAAGTTACAGAGCAATAAAAAGTACTGAAGCCTATAACAGCTACAAGGTGATGTGTAATAGAGCCACAGAAAAGGTTCGACAGGCAAAGGCAGTTTATGAGAAATCACTAGCAAACAGAGCAAAGAGGGGGGGATAAAGAATTCTTCACATATATAAATGCCAAGAAGAGCAGGACAAACCAGATCGGACCTTTACGTAAGGGAAAGGGGATAGTAATAAATACACCAGCTGCCGTTGCAGATGAACTCAACAGTTATTTTGCATCGATATTTACAAATGAAAAGCCTTTTGTGGCAATGGGAAATTGTGGGAGCGAAGTTTAAAAAATATGTAATTAATGATATTGAAATTTCGCAAGATTATTTAATGAAAAAACTTTCAAGCCTACAGACCAGTAAGGCTCCTGGAGTTGATGGAATATACCCTATAATCTTGAGAGAGGCAGCAAGCGAGTGCATTGAACCACTGAGGCTGGTTATGCAAGCATCACTAGACTCTGGGGAGATTCCCTTGGATTGGAAAAGTGCAAATGTATCTCCCATACATAAGGGTGGCTCTAAAAGTGAAGTGGGAAATTATCGACCTGTCAGTCTGACTTCAGTAGTAGGGAAAATCATGGAGGCAATGATCAAGGGTGGAATTCAGGATCATTTGGATCGAATTGAAATTCTCAAGGATACTCAGCATGGTTTTGTAAAGGGAAAATCATGTTTAACAAATCTGGTTCGCTATTTCGAAAGGGTTACTCACGAGCTGGATTTAGGGAATAATTTCGACATTGTTTATTTAGATTTCATCAAAGCTTTTGACTCAGTCCCACATGAGCGGTTGCTTTATAAGCTGGAACAGGTTGGAATCACTGGGAAAATCCTTAGATGGATAGAAGGATGGCTTCAGGGCAGGAGGCAGAGGGTTGTGATAAATGGCTATTCCTCAGATTGGGTTGATGTAAGAAGTGGGGTTCCCCAAGGATCAGTATTAGGACCACTGTTGTTTTTAATTTTCATAAACGACATTGATAAAGGGATAGAGGGCGTGATGTCTAAATTTGCAGATGATGTTAAAATTGGTAGAGTAGTTAATGATCACTGTCAAGCTGAGCTTCTTCAGAGAGACCTAGATAGACTTCAAGAATGGTCAGAAAAATGGCAGCTGTGCTTTAATCCAACAAAGTGTAAGGTATTACACCTGGGAAACAGTAATCCCAAAATAACTTATTCACTTGGTGGAGTTCAACTAAACCCAGTACTGGAGGAAAGGGACTTGGGTGTTACGATACGGTCAGACATGAAATTCTCTGAGCATTGTAAACAGGTTGCAAGGAAGGCCCATGGTGTCCTATCGATGATCTATCGAACTTTTGCAAGTAGAGATAGGGACGTGATAATCCCATTATATAAGACTTATGTTAGACCACACTTGGAATACTGTGTTCATGTATGGAGACCGCACCTAAAGAAAGACATCGAGCTTCTTGAAAGGGTGCAAAGAAGGGTAACTCGCCTGGTGAGATCGGCAAAAGGGCGTCCTTATGAAGAAAGACTTCGAATATGTGGGTTGCAGAGTTTGGAAACTAGACACCTTAGAGGAGATTTGATTGAAGTGTTTAAGGCTCTGAGAGGCATCAGTAAAATGAATGAGGACGAAATTTTCAAGATTATAAATGATGCTAGAACTATGGGACATAAATTCAAGTTACGGGGGGAAATGTTTAGATTGGACTGCAGGAAGTTTTATTTTAGCCAGCGAGTTATAAATTATTGGAATAAGTTGCCTTCATGGGTGGTAGAGGCCGACAGTTTGGGGAAATTCAAAGGTCATCTGGATAGTACTTTCGGGTAAGGGAAGCGCATAGGATGATAGGATTAATTTCCTTTTTATTATTTTTATTTATTTATTAATTATTATTATTTATTTATTTAATTTTTGTTTTTATTATTGTTTTGTTCGGATTTTTTTTTTTTTTTTTTTTTTTGGCTGGTGCAGCATAAGCCCTAGGCTTTCTTGCACCATACGGCCGTTACTAATACTAATACTAATACTAATTTAAGAACTTTTTGTGTCTTCTTTGACCTGCCTTCACTAGTACTGACATATTCACTATGCTAACTTGGGAGAATAATTAGAATCAGGGTCTGTGCTGGACGTTTCGAAGTTTTGATTTTTATCTGCAGTTGGTACATCTTCACTGTGGGGGACATGCGAACAGCTGATATCAGATATGAATATTGTATTTCAGTTTTTTCGTTCTTGGCCCTACATCCTTTACTACTGCACATGTAAAAATAGCTGTCCAATACGTGGGCACTGGACTCATGCAACACTATAGGTATGCCGAAATAATTTGGTCCAGATGCAACGGATTTTCATCTTTTATTAACCTATTGTTTCATATTTTTATCACGCAGATGGCAGACATAATGGCGGCCCACCATTTTTTTGGTTACCAGTTTTAACACCAGAAAATCTTCACAGGTGATTCAACTAACCAACAGAAAGAATAAGGATTATTGACTCATCAACACCGTGACATCATTTTAAAACAATATGCGACAATAATAATAAATAATAATGAACCTCGATAGATGGATGATGATGTCGAAGAGAAGTAACAATCAACTGCATCGAGTGTGGCGCAGAATAAAGTCACTGACGTTCAGGCCTTGGGCAGAGGGGTCAGTTCGAAAAGTCGGAGCAGTCTCCGAAGAAAGCCAGTGGAACAAGTGGCACTGTCCCCCGTATGACTACCATAAGGGAAGGGTAAGACCGTCCGGTTTAACCAACTGGAAGTGCTTCCTACGCAACTGTGCTAGTGACCAGGATGGAAGAAAACGCCAATGCATGAAAGCGGATCATCGAAATGCGAATATACTACGAAATAACCAGGCTATACACCGATATGACAAGGTACAGACCGAGACTACATACCAAGTGGTTGGAACGATTCCCGGATATTCCTATCACCAAACAGCGAATAGCGGACCAGAGAAGGACCATCGTCACGAAGAATCCGAGAGCTCTTATAATTTTGGAAAAAATCAAGCAGGACGTGAGCAGTCAACTACAAAAAAGAACAAAGAATATCGACATGGAATTAGAGGACCAAGAGCAAGTGGAAATACAAACAGAACAGTTGAAATGGAAAGAGACAAGGTCATTATATCTAGAAGAGAAGTAGAGTGGACGAAGGCCGTAACAGATTTCGAAAGAATGTATCCCACAAAAGATCCTGGGGAGAGTCACAGCCCACCTCAATCGGCAAATAATACTACATTACCTCTACAGCAGCAGTGTAACATTGGAGGCCAAGCATACAGCCGTATAGTGTGCTGCCATAACAGCCACTAGGATTAATGGAAAAGAAATGAGAGATCGGCAGGAGAAGAAACGAAAAAACAAGGAACCGGCAGCTTGGGAAAGAAGACTTCAGCAGAAGATAGAAGAATTAAGAGTCAAGATAAGTCAATTGACCCAGTACCAACGGGTAATAAGAGTAAGAAATTGATTGGAAAAGTGAAGAGCATCCTCAAGAGAGACAGCGTCCACAGCAAACATGAGACTAAAAATCAGAGAACAGGAGATTACTTAGATACACTAAAGCAGAACCGCCTCGCACTCAACAAGAGACTACGCTGATACAAAGAGAGCGCCCAGAGAAAATAAACATCTTCGATGGAAACCAAAGAGCCTTCTACAGGCGTATCGGCGAAGACAGGAAAGACGGAAACGGACCACCCGAGCAGAAGACGATCGAGGAGTTCTCGAGAAAGATATGGAACAGTGAAGTAAAACAGCCAAGTCCCGTGGATAGAACTAGAACAGAAGAAAACCAAGGACGTACACGAGTTAAGAAAATGGAAGATTCGGGGGGGGGGAAGAAGTACAAGGGTCGATAAGGAAGTCACACAACTAGCGAACCCCAGAATAGATATGGTCCACAACTACTGGTATAAGAAGCTCATTTGTATACACAGAAGCACCTACCAGAGCAGTGCACTCGAACGATAAGTCATCCAAAAACGAGCCCAGAGTTTCGTAAACAAGGAATCACATATCTGAAGGCTAAATCCCAAGATACAAGAAACCGGGCAAAATACAGGCCGATGACCTGTCTCCCAGCGATGTACAAAATCTTGACCAGCTGTATAACCAAGAAGATATCAGACCAAGAAGAGTATCAGAACCAGAATATCATGGCCGAATAGCAGAAAGGGTGCAAGCAGATGAGCAAAGGATGCAAGGAGCAATTAACCATTGATGCCACAGTTATAGAGAAAGCGTACAAGAAATATCGCAAACACGGCCTACATCGATTACCGCAAGGCTTACGACTCCGTGCCTCATAGCTGTGTAAAAGAGATGCTGAAGATCTTACAAAGTCAATTCGACAATGACAAACTTCCTAGAAGCAACATCGACGAACCTCTCTCTCTCTCTCTCTCTCTCTCTCTCTCTCTCTCTCTCTCTCTCTCTCTCTCTCTCTCTCGCTCTCTCTCTCTCTCATAACTATTTTTGCACTCTTCTGCTGCGGCTAATTGGTAGCCACTGGTCTATCTTCTCGTGGTGGTGGTGGTGGTGGTGGACGTGTTTCCGGCTTGCTGATTCCAGGTATTCAAACGGCCAGTTCATATTTGCCCATTTCTACAGAGTCCTGTGTCTTAACAATTAAACGAGCGGAGATGAACGTTCCAGGTGCCGTCCTACACAAATACATACGTACATACATGACGAAATGGAGTACCATTATCAAGGTCGAGTACCACCATCAATGTCCGGATCACAATCAGACCGATCCCCATCAGGAGAGGAATCTTTCAGGGAGATGCCCTGAACCCACTGACGTTCTGTCTAGCAATCAACACGCTATCCATCATGCTCAACAACAGCAAGTACGAATATAACCTCAAAGAAGGAAGGAGAAACTGTACATCCTCTTCCACCTGATTTACATGGATAACATCAAGCTCTACGCGACAACCGAGAACAACTCCAGCAACTGCTCCGGATCACCGAAGAATTTAGGAATGATATCAGGATGGAATTTTGTCTAGACAAATGCAAGACCCACAGATTGCACCAGAGAAATATAGTCGGCCGAAACTGCCAGGTAGACTGATAAAGAGATCGGAGCCATGATGAGGGGTAGAGACCTACAGATACCTGGGAAAGAGGCAGGGTGAGCCATTAGAGCACAAGGAGATCAAGGCCTGCTGACTGAAAAAATACGATCAGGGACATAGAAACCTTCTCAAAGCACAGTTAAACGGAGGGAACACAGTTAAAGCCATAAACACCTATGCAGTCGTAGTGTTAGCATACTCCTTCGGGATCATGGATTGGATTAACACCGAGCTGGAGGATATCATGAGAAAGACTAGGACAATGATGACGAAGAGCCGCCAACACCACACGAAGTGAGACGTGTAGAGACTGATATTAGTTCGGAAAGAAGGAGGAAGTAGCCTGATAGACCTCATCCCGCAACAGAAGACAGCGATAGCTAACCTGAAGTATTACTTCCAGAAAAACACAGCAGCACTCTACCAGCCACAAGGAATATATAGACAAGCGGTATACCTCACTTATCCTAAGTGAGGAGTCCCCTTCCGCCCAGACGGAACAAACGAAACAAAGAAGACACTCCGCAGTGGACACTACAGTTACCTCCATCAAGACCACATGGATAAAATGACTTCAAATCAGTGGCTCGCCAGCGGGACGCTCTTCACCGAGACTGAAGGATTCATGCTCGTCATCTAAGGAACATCGCTAATCGCGGAGTGTCAAATGACACATGTTGACGATGCCACTTGGCCTCCGAAACGATCCAACAAATCACCCAGGATACAAGGTGATCACTCAGACGGAGTACACTCGTGGACACGACGAGGTAGTCAGGATAATACTTCAGAAGTTAGCAAGAAAATACCAGTTTGTCAAATGAAGAAAGAAAGTTCGACAAGAAGGAAAAGGCTACCTATCTGATTGACATAGCTGTGCCCAACTCTGGAAACCTCCAGAAAACACACGAGGAAAAGACCTAAGACAGGAGACCAAAGAGCTATATGGCTTATGCAACAAGTTACGACCATTCCGATCATCGTGTCAACCACCGGTATTGTGCCAAAGACCCTACATAATAGCTTAGCAGCAATAGGTCTCACAGAAAACGCCTACAAAGAACTCCTGAAAGTCGCAATTCTGAACACCTGTAAGATAGTCAAAGAGTTCGTTGACCAACAGTGCACTTGGTACCAGTACCCCTCACGGGTGGATCCCATCAAGGAGAAATAATAATAATAATACATGTTAATGTTCATTTCGCAAAATTCCCAGTGAAAAATAATCATATGAAATTTTTATTGAATGTCGTAATAAGTTTATTTCAGCAGAACACAACGCTTTTACGCAGTTTAACAGAGTGAAATCGCAGAAATCCACTGATTACTGGAAGATTTTAATATCGAACGATGGGCAAATTTTGTAACCCATTTTGCAGCGAATTCAACTGGTTATTTTCCTATTTATGCCCTGATACTATACCTAATTTTTGTTTGTTTGATCTTTCTAGCATTACAGTGCGTATATAATGTCGGTTAGCATGCTGTTATCCCTTCCGATGCTTCACTTCTGTTCTGAAACGTTCACGTTCTAGTCCCCGTGATTGTCATCTCTTATCTTGTGTCCTCACCGTTTTATGATGTTTTCAAGAAATTCTCGTTATACCTTAAACATTTTTTGCTGTCCCTCTCTTTCTTTACATTATGGCATATCTAAGAGATCCACTGAAACTTCCTTCCAGTTTCACTTCTATTTACCGATCTTGTCAAAAGAAATATAATGGTCGCTGATTCTTTTTTGATATTGCCGCACCTTTTGATTCAGTTGTAATCTCTTCCCACTTGAACCTCTTAGAATCCCGTTATTTTATTTTGGGACGCTCTCTTCCCTATCTTATTTCTCTTTTACTATTTAAAAGAAACTTGAAGTTTTCTTTCAGGGATGATACTTGCGCTCGAGTTTGGCCTTCCCAATGCGGTGAATTGTCTATTATCTTTGGTGTTCTCATCGATTTGTTCGAGTTTTTTAATTCCTATCCTTTGTTTTATTCTCATGCGATTGATGTGTATTATTTTTTTTCCCAACTGTTTTTCTGTCCCTGATTACCCTCTGTCAAATCTAATAATTAACAAAAAAAATCTTTCCTTTATACAGAGTTGTTAAAATTAAAGTATCTCTATGTAGAGGGTTCTGGAGCGAGTTCTAAGGCTCGTACTGAAGAAAAATTTGGACAACAGGTACAATAAAGATTGCGCATGCCATTTATTGGAAAAAAATTAATTAGTTACAAAATTTGTCACTATACGGCGCTGTGGCAATACAAATCACTTGAACAGCGCTACACGTGTTCAATGTAACCTCCATTTTGGTCAACAACAGTTTCCATTCGAAGAACAGCATTTTCTACAGCAGAACGTAACATGTCTACTGAAATAGCCAGCACATGATGTCTAATGCTGTCCTTCAGATCTGCCAGAGTTTGACATCTTTCCCGATACGCCTGGTTCTTCAAAAAAAAAACAACCCCACAACCAGAAGTCACATGGGGTGAGGTCCCGTGATCGGGGTGGCCAAGATGTCTGGAAACAACTGCTGATGACCCGTTCGTCTTAAACTGTTGCCTTAGCAATCTTTGGACATAACGGTGGATGTGGGGTGGGACACCATCTTGCATAAATGTGGTATCCTGAAGGCACCCACGTTGTTGCAACTCTGGTATTGCGAAATTTGCCAACATTATATAATATTGCTGTCTAGTTACGGAACAGTTGTGGGGTCCAGTCGGTGTTACCTGTTCAAAAAAATATGGCCCAATCATGAATGTGGCCGTAAATCCACACCACACTCACTTTTGGAGAATGCAACGGGACCTCTTGGATAACTCGAGGGTTCCTGTTGCCCAAATGCGACAGTTGTGCGTAATCACTTGTCCATTTAAGCAGAAGTGGGCTTCATCACTCCAAAGGGTGTTCCATGTCCAAGTGATATCCACTGTCATTCGCGCCAGAAACTGAAGTGCGTATATGAAACGAATATCTGCATCACCATACTTTAGCTGCTGTAGCATGTGCATCTTGTAAGGCATTACTGTGCAAATTCTCCAAGACTGGGCCACACACCATTTACTACAAATCTCACCGACGAAGACGAACTCCATACTCTTAAAGGGAACACTGAACATCCACAGACCACCCCAAATTAAAATTGGCACTAGAACAATAAGGCTCAGCACAGAGCTCAAATATTTGGGCGTCATCTTGGATACTCGCTTATCCTTCAAACCGCACCTAAACTACGTAAGAAGAAAAATAAGAAACTGCACTGCCTTAATAAACAGAATTGCCCGAAGAGACTGGGGATTGAAACAGAGAACGATGATGTTTTATTATAAAGCAGCCTTCTTACCAATCGCAACATACGCAGCTGGTGCCTGGTACAAAAAGGCCAGCACAGCTGCAAACCTAAGAATACTTGATTCCATACATAGAATCATGCTACTCACTGCTACTCGTGCCTGCAGCACAGTGAGCACACACGCTCTGCAAGTCATCGCAGGAACCCTCCCCTTAGACCTAGAGGTGGTGAGAAGAGGCATCCTCCATGAGCTCACTAAAGGCAATGCTTGTACACACCTTGACTTCAACGGAGATCCAGGAAATAACCGCATTGCGGAAAAAAGAAGACTCCAGACCCACTTGCTGCAGGCGTGGCAGGCACGATGGGATGTCTCCATTAAAGGTCGGATAACAAATAAATTCTTTCCAAATATACATAGATTCCAACCTAAATTACCAACCTGGTACGCACAGGACATGGTGCCTTAAACGCCAAACTAACAACTCTGGGAATAATTGAAAATCCAAATTGCACTTGTGGCATTCCAGAAACTTGGTCGCATCTAATGTATGACTGCCACAAATACGACGACATCCGCTGCCAGCTGGTGACAAGACTACAACATTCACCCAAGGATCAGGAGCAATTCATTCTGGACGATAAAGGACCATACATGGCATTCACCGAATTTGCACAGAAACTGTTTAACAGACGTCGAGCCATACTAGCCCAACAAGCAAATAACAACGCAACTGGAAACTAAATGGGACAAGCTAATATTCCCACAGCAAATTCCATACCTCCAATGAGAATAAAAGGACATGGCCTACAACTCTGCGACTGACTGAACCCTGAATCTGCAAAAGCCCACATGGACCTGAACCATGCAGCTTCACTGCCATCAAGACATGTTGGGGACCAGAATCGAGCACCTGACTCGATTCCTTTCCAAACCTACCACGGCGGGGCAGAGACTCCTTGTGTCCCCTCGCCGAATCCCCCCCCTTTCCTCTCTGGTGAGGCATGGGCATGCCTCACTGACCAACTGGGGGCATCTTATCTATCGCTCCCATATTTCTATCTTTACCCCCCAGTCTTCTTTCTCCCCTCCTACTCTATCTATATACAATGCGAATGCCCCACACACTAAATTTAGCAACACTCAAAATAATCTTCGCCCAGTCTCGGCCTATCCATCTACGTAATATCAACCCCCCCCCCAGCGGTGTGTATAGGCATACAACATATGGTGTATGCAGACAAGTGAAATGAGTATACATGTGTATATACACACATATTATGATTTTTTTTTTTTTTTAAGGTCCTAGCCGCCGAAATCTCAGGAAACTAAGCGGCAGGACCTGCCAGAGTAACTAAGTCTACTGGGTTCCTGGTCTGCCTCCACGGGGCGAAGGTGGGGCAACGTTGGGCTCCAGCAGGGGCCCAGCGGCTAAATGACCAGATGAACAACGGTACACGACATTACACATGTACAATACCCACACACTTTTAAATCTCTGGCATTCCCAGCAAACTGGTACACCCACAATGAAAGCAACGCGGAGATGGGAGAAACCCCTGGTGCCGCATGACATCAATATACCTTACACCTTACACCTTACCCTTACAAGATGCACATGCTAACGCATTACTAGCCTTACAGTGGAATACGGCATGTCCACTTTACGAGAAATAGCTGGCACGCTTGCGCTACCACATGGAGATTGACCTAATAAATCCAGGACAGCCATAGCCACATCTTGAACACGAGAGGAGTCCACTCGTTTTCGAACTCTACCTGGTTGAACACCAAGGTGTCCTGTCGCTGGAAATTTTGCAATCATTTTGCTGACAGCGCAAACATTCATTGTTCCACGTCTTATGCGCTTCTGACGCAGGAATTCCCTGATAGTCGCAGCTGCATTGTTGCTGTTCTGATAGTATAGCTTCTCTAATAGCGCCTTTTCCTGCAACGTTGTTGGAATTGCTGCTGTAGTGCAGTCAAAATCTACTGTATGATTTTGAAGAGACTGCTTTGCTTTTATACAGTACAGGAGAGCTGAGTAGTGGGGCTGTGGGAATAACATACAATTATACAAATAACGTAATTTATTTGCATAATCGTACCTAAGATAGTTACGCGCCATACAGTGACAATGTTTGTAACTATTATTATTTTTTTCTAATAAATGGGGAGCGCTTTCTTTATTGTATCTGTTGTCCAAATTTCTCTTCAGTACGAGCCTTAGAACTCGTTCCGGAGCCCTCTACATAGGGATACTTTAATTTTAACAACCCTGTACTTTATGTTCTTTGGTCTTACTGTGAATTCGGTAAAGTCGAAAAACCTTATTTTTTCTTTATCCTCTTCGTCCCCTCTTAAAGTTTCATTAGGTTATGGATATTCTCCCAGTGAGTTCTGCTAAGTTTTTGGGTTTATTCCAAACTTTTTAAACACAAACTTTCAATACTGTGAGCCGCGTAGACTGTTAATTGAGATTTAGCCATGGTTACTAATAGATGTATTATTAAGTAGGCGTTGATGTACCTATCTATACCTATTCTATCTATATACACATGAAACTGAAAATTTAAATTTTAAATAACATTAAAGAAAAGAAATAACGAAAGGACAGGTAAGACAAACATTGGTGGCTTGCAAAGCATTGTCTACTACATACTGTAGTTTCAGAATATGCCGCAAAGAAAATATGTAAATTAAGAATACATTAGCAGAATGGTAAGCAACAAAATAAGGGGAAACTGATGTGGTTCATATTAATTTATTTTGTTTTACAGTAGAGATTACTTTATTCTAGTTGATTTTCTGTTTCTATTTATTAGCATTTATTCTAAATTAGGGTAAAACGCGTAATTATTGACCACCTTGCAATTAATATATATATATATATATAATAACTGCAATAGTATATATATATATATATATATATATACACACACACACACACACACACACTGAGTGATCACTGAATTATGACCACCCTTATGAAAAGTGAATGCGATCCGTTGACCACGTGGTGTACGAGAGTGCGCAGTTAGTCGACCTATGTAGTAGATAAGGTGTCAATGGTTCAGTAGGTGATGGGTAAAAGGAAGGATTTATCGGACTTTGATAAAGGACAGAATGTGGAAGATCGACGAACGGGTGCCTCGATTTCGCCGAACGGCTGAACTAGTGGGGTGTTCGAGAGCCGCCGTAGTTAAAGTGTACCAGGACTGGCGTCAAAATGGTCAAACAACGACCCGACGGCAAAACTGCAAAGGTCAGCGAAAAGTTGAAATTAGAGATGAGCGCCGGGTCTGATGACTCGTACAGGCGAATAGGCGCAGCACTGTTCAAGAGTTGACTACCCAATACAACATGGGCCAACCCGGAATAATATCTGGCATGACCATGTCTCGCACGCTCGCACGTATGGGCTATAACAGCAGACAACCCTTACGGCATCCTCTCCTAACCAAGGTTCATCGGCGTAAAAGACTCGCCTGGTGCAAAGAGCATGCAAGTTGGACGTTAGAAGACTGGAAGAAGGTGTGCTGGTCGGATGAATCACGTTATTTACTCTACACGTGTAAGGATTTGGCATCAACAACATGAGGCTTTTGATCCATCATGCATATCAAAAATGCAGGCCGGTGGAGGCGGTTGTATGGCGTGGGGCATGTTTCACTGGCAGGAACTTGGACCGATGGTGCATGTGGAACAACGTATCAGTGGTAAAGTAAAGTGTAAAGTAAAGTGTGTTTAGGGTCAAACGGCACCAGGGGTTTCCCCCATCTCCGCGTTGCTTTCATTGTGAGTGAACCAGTTCGCTGGGAAATGCCAGAGATTTAAAAGTGTATGGATATTGTATATGTGTAATGTCATGTACCGTTGTTCACTGGTCATTTAGCCGCTGGACCCCTACTGAGGCCCAACGTTGCCCCACTTTCGGAAACACCAGTAGACTAAGATTTACTCTGGCAGGTCCTGCCGCTTAATTTCCTGAGATTTCGACGGCTAGGACCTAAAAAAAAAAAAAAAAAAAAAAAAAAAAAAAAGAGGAAAAGAAAGTTAAAAAATAAACTAAGATATATATATATATATATATATATATATATATATATATTTTATTTATTTATTTTTTTTGGTAAATTCTATGGGGAATAACGCTAAATTTTTGAAATGCCGAGTGTATGGGCGAAAAACGTAATTTGGAGATGATTAAATCAATTCCGATGTGTAGGGCATTCGCTTGCGTATGTGCGGGTAGAGTGGGTGGGGAGACTGAAGTCTGGGGGGAAAAGACAGAAGTATGGAGTCGAGAGAGGAGGCAACTCCAAGTCACAGTGGGGCATGCCCATGCCCCACCAGAAGGGAAAGTGGGAATGGCGAGAAGGGGATGAGACAGTAAGACCGTCTCTTCCCCCCACCGGGGATATGGGTATTAAAGATGAAGGAGGCTAGGGTGCCCTCTTCAAGTCGCCAAATGGCGTTTGGCAGCTGTGCTGCGTTGTCTCTTTTCTTCAATATTGAGTCGATTTCAGTCCAATCGCTCATGGGGTAAGCTCCGTCCTTGTGTTTTTCACTCACTTGTCTCAAGGTTTTTCTCTGTAGTAACTCTGTTGGATAGTATTTTATGGTTTTGTACAGTTTAACTTGTGGTGATCTTTCTTCAGACACGATTTATGGTAATTAGCAGTTTTCTCCTCTCGAAGAGGTCCTGCGCATATTGAGAAAGTGCTCTGTATTCCTCTTCTGTGTCAATGAAGTGGGATTCCAGTCCTTTCGGAAGGTAGTGTATCTTTGTGATCAGGATGCCTCTGAGATCTTCGTATTCTGGGCAGTCGTAGACCAAGTGGTTCCAGTTCTCGATCTCCCCACATGTGTAGTTGGGGTCCTCAACAAGGCAGAACCCAAGCAGCTCCTTAAAGGGACCATGACCAGTAAGGAGCGAAGTCAAATGCTTCCCCGGAAAGTACCAGGCTGGTTGCTTGGGATATATTTTGCTGAGGTTGGGAAGGAATTTCCTTGTGATTTCTCCTTTTGTTGTATCGGTCCATCTTTGTTGCCACTCCCGAAGTAGGTAAGCCTGTAATCGGACTTTTTCTGTTTTTGTACTACTCGCTGGGTCAATTATGAAATCCTGGAAGGTGGCAGCAACCCCCCTGGCATGCAGGAAGAGCAAGCCAGCTTTTACAGTCTCCAAATCGAGGGGGAGCGCTCCAGCAAGCACCTGCAACGCTGGTGTGCTCACTGTTCTGCATGCTCGTGTGGTTGTTAGTAAAATGGTCCTTTGTTTCGTATCCAGAGTTCTCCTATTGACTGCAAGCGTCGTTTTGCTGTACCACACTGCAGCAGCATAAGTTATCGCAGGGATGAAGGTTGCCTTATAATACAACATTAGTGCTGTTTTTTTTAATCCCCAGTCTTTTCTCGTAACCCTCGCCACCAGTGCCGAGTATCGTCTTATCTTCGTCCTTATATATTGTAGGTGATGTTGAAAGGATAAGTTTTTGTCTAGGATAACTCCTAGATATTTCATTTTGTTGGCAAGTTTAATGGTCACACCTTCTATTTGGGGTGAACGCCGTATTTGCAGGGTTCCTTTTAGTAGAATAGATGTGGTTTTCGTCGGTGAAATTTTTAACTGGTTTCTTGTAGCCCAATTTTGTATTTTCTGCAGAGCTTGGTTTGCGGTAGTTTCCAGTTGGGCTCTTGAGTCAGCCTCAATGGTAAGAATAAGGTCGTCTGCAAAGGCCTGGGCTCCGATCAGCCCCAGGTCCAGGTTCAGGAGCTCGTCGAGAACCATATTCCAAAGGAGTGGCCCCAAGACAGACCCCTGCGGGCAGCCCCTGTATACAGATCTTGTGACTTTTTGGTAGTTGGCATTTATTTCTACTTTCCTGCAAGATAGGTAGTCCTCCATTACCTTGTATAGGTTGATAGGGACTGCAGCCACCCTTAGTCTGGCTAGGACGCTCGGCCACCATAGTGAGTCGAACGCCCCAGCAAAATCAATTGAAATGACTAGTAGGTATTTTTTTCTGCATTCCTGTGCCTTCCGAAGCAGGTTTCCAAGTGCATCCACTGTGGAGGAACCCGGCTTAAATCCGAACTGATTCCTAGCCGCCAGGTTTGTCCTCTCATAGTGGTTTTTGATTCGCTTGTGCAGCAGTTTCTCATATAGTTTGCTGACCACTGAGAGCAGTGCAATAGGTCTATATGACTCTGGGCAGTCCGGTTTTTTGTTAGGATTTTTAAGTAACAACTTGGTGTTTGCTGTTTTCTATGCTGTGGGGAATTTTCCTGTTTCCAGGCAATTGTTGTAGAGAGTAAGTAGTAAGTGCGGTGCAAATTCTGCAGTTTTCTTCAAGATCTCTGGTTCGATCATGTCCAGTCCTGGGCATTTGCGATTTCTGATCTTGGTGGCAGCCTCACTGAGCTCTTCCAGGGTGAAGGGGGGTACAATTGTCGAGGTGTTATAGATTGCGTTGTCCTTGCAAATTTCGTGTTGTTCTTGCATGGTTAATATTGCTGGTTCCTTGAAGATTTTGTCCAGTATGTTGCCCATTGACTGCTCCCAAGTGGTCGTTAGGTTTCCCTCCGGTGTCCTGGTAGTACTAATGACCTCGCCCCTGGGAAGCTTATTGGTTATCACCTTGTAGACTATGCCCCAGGGGTCGGTGTTTCCAGAAGTAGACACTAGGCGCTCCCAAGAACCCTTCTCACTTTTTTTTATGGTGTCTGTGTAACGGTTCCTAGCTTCTCTGTAATGTTGTCTCAGGACCTCCACCTCATCTTCGGGCCAGGTTCTGCGAGCTCTCTGGAAGTCTTTTCTTGTTTTTTGCATTTGTCGTCGTAGTACTGCAATTTCTGGTGTCCACCAGGGTACTGTGCCAGGTTTTGGGTTTTTTTTTTTTATCACTCGATCACTGATGTTTAGTAATAATTTTGTAGTTTCCCTCTGAAGGTCATCCGGGTCGCTCCGGGGGTTTATGTTTTCCAGATTGTGTCTAATTGCCGTGGTGACCAACTCTCTATACAGTGTCCAGTCTGCATTTGCGACTGCATATCTCATTTGTGGTTGGTTTGTTTGAGTTATTCTTGTTAGTTGTCTTTCAACTGAAAAGGTTATTGCCCGGTGGTCTGAGGTGGTCCATGCTTCCTCCACCCTCCAATTAGTCACATGTCCGGCCATACTCCTGGTGGCCAGGGAGACATCAATTGTGGCCTCCCAGAGGGTGCTCGAAAATGTTGGCAGATGGTGGGGTCGATTTAGTACAGTTAGATAGGGTCCTGCAAGGTAGTCTTCTAAGAGTTGTCCATTTCGAGTTCCTCGCCTGTCTGGGGTGAGGCTGTGCCATGCCGGGGAGCGACAGTTGACATCAGCTCCAATGATGACTCTTATCAGTGGTCTCCGCTATCGTCAACTGCTTGCTAACTGTGTACACCCCGCTATGTGTACATCCCGCTATGTTACACTTTTTTTCCCAAGATCCGCCGAGCCATCTGGCAATTGTGCAGAATGGTTTGAGGAACACAGTTCTGACTTCCAGCATATCGATTCGCCTCCGAACTCCGCCTATATTAATCCTGTAGGGTAGCGTTATTCAACCGGGGTACGCGAGAGATTAACAGGAAACAAAACTTTTTTTGTTTCTTGTTAACTACTATTAAAAGTTTTTAATATTTGTTATTTATAATGAGAATAAATGTTTGTATTTCTTTTAAGCACTGTTTTTGTAGAAGCGATATTATAATTAGAATAAATGTCTGTATTTCGACAATTTGTCGCGCAACACAAAGCATGTGCATAAAAGGGTTCTTATCTGTTAACTCATTGTCAATAGATAAGAACTTATCTGTTAACTCATTGTTAACAGATAAGACCCCTTAAAGTTAACTCACTGTAAGCACTTTGAATTCAAGTGTAGAGGTTTACTTGTAGTAAAATATAATAGACATACACACAGTATATGGGGGTACAAAAATAAGAACATGGTTCTTTGGGGGTACGCCAACAAAAAAGTTGAGGAACACTGCCATAGAGCACTTGTGGGATATTATGGAAAGGCATATCAGGCGTCTGGATACACCAAATACCTCCATACCTGCATTGCTACACACAACTTGGTTGGCCCTACTACCGAACGCTTCCGACATCTTGTTGAATCAATGCCACGTCGGATAGCTGCTGTACTTGAGGGCAAAAGGAGGACCTACAAAGTATTAGGTAGGTGGTCATAATTCAGTGATCACTCAGTGTGTATATTTTAATTTTAATTTTTTCGATAACCGTCAGGCCCGCAATTTTACCCCATTAAACGATTAAATCAAACTATCTCTCCCCATGATGTGTAATGTACTGATTTAATGGTTATATATATATATAATATTGAAAATAATAAGAGAATCAATCAAATAATACCATTCAGGAATTTAAGAAAATGCAAAGGATTAAAAAAAAAAAAAATTGTTATCGCTTTTTACCCACAATCCAGATGACTTCAACTGGGGCCAACCACCCAGACTGAAGGAAAAAAAACGACAAGAAGTTCTCTGTTTCTGTAATGATCAATATATGCTAAGTAATTTAAATCTAAACCAAATATAGTAATTAAAAATGGTTAACAAACTTTAGAAATTTTAGAATCAAAAGTAAGAAAATATAAGTAAATTATAAATGTAAGCATATATTAATCATCGTTTACCCGACAGAGAACGTAATTTAATGATTAAAATAAGATTAAATATAAAATATATAATACATATCTACCGTATCCAGGACGTAATGTAGTAACAATAATAGTCGAGATCAACATAATATGTGGTGCCCCCATATGTGATGGATATGGTAATAATAAATAAAAATAAATAATTAATTAATTAACCAATCAAATTTAAGTTAACGCAAAGAGAACATGCAGATAGTAAGAAGAAAAACTAAACGAGTAGGAATAATAGAACCTGAACTCCATAAAGGCGAAAAATAGTGGTATAGATAAGAAATAGTTTCTCCTACGTCCTCGGATTGCCCTAATAATTTCGGAGAAATAAAAATTAAGAGTGTAGGACAGCTTAAAGACAATACAAGATATAAGTTGTGTCTCGGTTGTGGTTAAGAATAATAATAATTAACTTCCTTTTCTTATTACTGATATATATATATATATATATATATATATATATATATATATATATATTTAATTTTGCCTCTTTCTGCTATTACTATTAGACCTACTATATAAAGTGCAAAGAAACGGTTTGTACCATTATAATATGACTTTTAAAAGAGAGAATTGTAGTGTAATGTCCCTAGAGGTAACAGCTCTTCATATTCTTTATCTCTTCGGATAATATTAATAAAACTTTTGTTAATATTGACTGACATACGGTTATTGGGGGTCTTTTACGATCGTGGTTAATACACAATTGTAGATTCATTCCATACTCCGCAGACTCGGTGATCCATCTGTACCATCGAGTACAAATATAAGTGGTTCTAATAGAGAGCTCTGAAGCGCTTTGATTTATCTTAAAATCCCTTGGAAACGTACTTATTTGTCAAAAAGAAACGATTGCCCTTTAAAGCTTCTCCATTGAGATGCATTTCTATAATTCAACTGTAGCTATCAAAGCTGGTTTTATGAAGTTTTGCGTTTAAAAAAGTGCAAATTATTCTGAATTATCTTCTATCAGTTACCTAATGTTATTTCATCATGATGCAATACTTTTCCTTCAGCTGGCTTAACTGTGGTGTGCAAAATGTCATTATAGTTCCCTATGGACTTATATCAACAGTCGTGAAGGCAGCTTTGTAAAAGCAGCTTCATCACAATGACGGTTAAAAATTATGAAATGAGATTCGATCTAGAAATTTACTGTTTCGTAATTTCTCCCTTTTTTTGTTTTTTTACATTTTACT
This sequence comes from Mastigoproctus giganteus, assembly GCF_048544385.1. Taxonomy (NCBI): domain Eukaryota; kingdom Metazoa; phylum Arthropoda; class Arachnida; order Uropygi; family Thelyphonidae; genus Mastigoproctus; species Mastigoproctus giganteus. The sequence continues at coordinate 127,336,861 of NC_143582.1, forward strand.
ACGTTTCACACATAGGTTTAAAATATATGCTTTATCGCGTTTGATTAAACATGCAATATAGAACAGCCCGCTGCTAATAAAATTTCAAGATACCGGTACATTTTAAAGTTATAAATCATAAAACACTAACGATAAATTTTAGCTCAATTTTGAGATAATGTTCTAAATAATATTTTATAATAAACAATAAATAATAAAATAATTAAAACAGAGAAGGCTTTTAAAGGCCAGGTAAAATATAACCAAATACGATGATATTGATTAGTATTTCTTCAGTATACTACAGAATTTAATCCATACACACGAAAGTTTCCACTGATATTATCTCCACGCGTATTTTTGGTTACAAAAATATATTTGATGCCGATTTTAGTTTTTCTGCATGAAAGTGACATATAAATACCGAGCATCGTGAATCTGTAACGGTATTTCGGCAAAGGTAATATGTTATGCCAATGCTTTACAGCAAAGAATGAGATTATTGAATGTTGAAACGCTCGTTATTTAACCATATTTCGACATCGTGAAGGATATCTAAAAAAATAACGTAATCAGTTTCTCAGAGAGAGAGCGCGCGCGCGCCATCGGGAGGTCAGACAATGAGATTATGTGTAAGAAAGTTTTCAAGATCTGCACTGGGTAACAAATGGGCCTTTTGACATTTCGCTAGAGAAAGAGACAAGCAGATTTTACCTTCACTTCTGCGCTACTACATTCTTGTGTCTCCCATGTATAAAGCGTTCCATAAATAGTAAGGTTTAAGTTTAGTTCATGAATTTGCCATCGTTATTAACCCGCGACCTCGAAAGCTGCTACTACTGACATACAGCTGTAGTTGCTTATAACAGAGCGTTTCTCTATCTACGGCACTCAATGAACCCTTCTTAGATATCTAGGAATAGTCGCTTGTACGCACACCATGCGGTTTATTTTAAGCGTCGTAGAAAAAGGCTCTGTTTTATTAGATCTTCCCGACGTGCACTCGCTCGTACGCTTTTTTCGCTGTATCCGATTTTTAAATACGCCGGGACAGAAGCAGCGTACTTTATTAATTGATAGATAAAAGCTTCTTGTTCGATGAAAATGGGGAGAAGAATGAAACTGGTTACCATTATTTATATTGAAGTTCAGGAGGTGGTATCCAAAAAATAGCTCAGATATTACGGGATGAGGTATAGAACCAAGTTGAGACCATGATCTGCTGTATTTACCTGATTGCTGACTGACCCACATCACTATTTAATCAGCGTTTAGGAAATATATCTCGTGGAGTTTATGCAATGATGTGGCACGACTTATTTTTTATGTATTATAGTTTAGTTTCCCTATTCATAATAATAAGAAACGTTTGTAATCGTTGCTCTTTTAAAGTTATCCAGTATCTTACAGCGGCGCAAGATACACAGGCCATTAGGTATAAAGATCTTGGTCCTCTACTATGAATGAAAATTATTAGTTGCTGGGAGAGGACTCTTCCCTTTCCAAAAAAGATTAATATAACCACCGTTTAAAAAAAGTCTATCGGAGCTTATCGACGTTACCGACTGAAATAAATCACCACATGTGTCCACGGAGAGCGAACCTAGACTTGTCATACTGAAGCAATAAACCAATGGCTCTCAAACTGTACAACGCACCTGCAGTTCATAACTAATTTTAACCTTTATTTCTTTAACTGTCTGCAAGTGGACATGAAGTGATCCATTCCTTTTGTGGGGCAGGGGATGCGACTAATAAAACTTTAAAAACTGTTGTAGTGGAGGAACGGAACCTATGTTGTCTCACCAAGAGTCATGGGATGCTTCTAATTATGAAAATAAAATCTATTTTTTGAAAGAAATTAAAAACATAATAGCCTTGCTTTGATGTGTAATGGAAGGTGATATTTCTCCTCACTTCTTTAAAGCATATGTGAGCTCCATTAGCGTAGCGAAGAGAGTGAAGCGTCTTGGCCTTGATGCCCTAATTCTCCGTTCCATTTCATTCCAAGGACGTTCAACTGGATTGAGGTCAGAGTTCTACATAATATTCTAACGTTTTTCTCTTCAAACCACGCGTCCACGATCCTTGATTTGCGGTGTGGATCGTTATCACGTTGGACAATGTAAAGGCCGCTTCCATAAAATTGTCCAGACTATCAATGTAGGACGCAGAATTAATAGTTCGTGCTCTCCGACTAATGGATCTAGTTCCCGTACTGCACCTCTTCTCTTCCTCCCAAGCCACAGTTGCGAAAACATATTCATGTAGTGAGCATTCTTGAGGCGTTCTCCATAGCCAAACACATCCATCAGATTGGAAGTGCGCTTATCGCGTCTCTTCGCTCCACAGGATCGATTTCCGTTGATCCGCAGTGCAGATTCGGTATGCTTTGCACCATGCGAATAGACGGTGTGCATTTGTTTTGGTTTACAAAGGCTTGCGGGCTGTAGCTCTTTCGTGAAAATCCATGGTATGCGGAATGTGTCGTGGAAACACTTAAGAGGTTTGCGTGTAGCCTCTCTGAACTTGGATTCTCTAGGGTAAGATATCACCCCGATGGTAAGATACCATCTCGAGACGGGTCTGCTACTGCTGTTAGTCAGTATTTTACACATACCCGATTGTTTCTTGAACAGTTTAATTCTTTAGTCTGTTGCCAGTTGTCGACTTCGGTTTGTTTTAATTCCTGAGCAGTTTCTCGTATGGATGGATGAATGGATATTTTCTCCCTATGATATCCGACTGCCATTCCACTGTGAAAAGGTGCTATCTCTTTCCATGCGTTTAACCTTCGCCGTACATCGTTTTGAAATGAATACTGGGCCAACTTTTGATGACCCTTTTTAGGTCAAGTAGGAAAACACTTTATTTCGTGATGGATGTTGTGATTGTCCGTAGTAAGTTGTTGATAACTTTGGACAGCTTAATTTATGCTGATTATAAGATATGGTATTCAGTAAGATATTTCTTGACTTGAAGTCATCAAGCTGTCCTGTTTGAACCTGAATGTTGTATATTTCTTCAGATTGTGATTTGCTCGATTTATTATCAGACATCGAGCAAACCATAGCATTTTGTAATGAATTCTTTTCTCCTGTCTTTCATAGTTAAGGGGATGATCCTTGAACTATGAAACCACCAGCTCATTTAGATATCTTTGCTTGCATATGGCCTTTAGATTCCAGCCTTCATTATGTTATATAATTTAAAAGTAGTGTGCATTATTTATTAATTTTATTTTATTATTATATTTTTTTGTCAAAGATTGTATTATTTCGCCTAAATTGAGTTTATTCATTGGTTTCGCAGCTAGTTTATTTTACCCTTTTCTTGTAGTTGCATTCAGAATATGCGTTACAGTATTTAAGAAGCATAATTAGCTGTGGCGAGTAACGAATATTCAGATAAAATTATTTTAACGGAAGTAATTCATTCGTTTACCTTGTCTCGTTATAAATGTAAACAAACAAATTATCATTTTATTTAATTATTTATTTGTATATGGAATTGAGAAGCTCTCGATAAAATCCACAAACATCGCGGTGTAGTGTGTATGCAAATATTATAGCAGTGTGCTTATTTTTAATGTTTTTATTAATTACAAAAGTACGGTAAAACCCATTTTGTTTACGAGACTCGTTTTCAATGCGTTCAAGACAAAGCAATGTTAATTAAAAGCCAAAAAGCATTTAGAAGTAATGGAATGAAATAAAATAATCTATGGTTGGCCATGGTGTTTCACCCCGATGTTATATAGATAATTATAACTCTTAAAAATATCATGCCTAGTTGCATTTAGTCTTACTGAAGTAAAATAATATAAAAGTAATATAATATAAAACTTCTTATCCCAAAGTAGAAGAATCCTCCTGTGGAGGATTCTTCTACTTTAGGATAAGAGGTTTTCAAGGATAAGAACCGAAATGACGCCGGAAAATTAAACTATAAGTTTTGGAACAATTTATCATCGTCGGTTGTGTCATCAGTAAGAAAATGGGAGATCTGAGAGCGAATTTTTATTGAGGTAGGTCACGTATACGAGTTGATCTTTTATTTCTTATTCGTAGAGAGGAGTACCAGAAATAATAAAATTATTAAAGCCTACCTGAGTAACTTTGCTACTTTTCTGTCTTAGTTACTATAATTTCGGTTGTCACCTGACGCCTTAAACAGGCGCAGCATGTTTATATAAGGGACAACGATAAAATTATGAAGTCGTAGTCAAAATGCATAGCGAAGAGGTAGTGGTTGTATGGAAGTGTATAATACACGCCGTTTACAGATATCCGCAGGTTCACTTCAAAAGAGTACAGTAGAGGAACGTGTAACTGGTTGTTCCTCTTCCTCTCTTCTGTAACAGAAGTTCCACGAGAACTTATTGGCTGATGAATATAAGAATAATACAATAGCCTTTTGTATATGTCGTTATTATGCATATTTCTTGGATATCAGATATATGATCATATAAAAACAGAATTAGAATAGAATTTTGCTCACAACAGCACAGACTAGTAGAACTTGATCATGGAGATTCAATCAGACTCCTCGTGTCCTTTTTATAATAAAAAGAGAATAAGAGAATACTTGTGAAAAAATACACGGAGCAGTGAACATAAATCTGAAATTGTTTATGCTTATGCAATTTTGCTTCTCTTATATGAAGTTGTCTGGAAAAGTATGGACCGAGATCCATTCTAACAGCGCGTGCTGATTTTATGAATATTACTGCAACTTTTTGTGTGTGTGTGTGTGTGTGTGTGTGTGTGTGTGTGTTAACACACACACACACACACAGAGAGAGAGAGAGAGAGAGAGAGAGAATATGCGTAAAAGTTTGCTTTTCAGTCTTATTTTTCTTAGTTTTAGTCATATGAGTTAGGCTTAGCGAATAAAACAGCAGTTTGTAATATTCATCAGCCCTTAAGTTCTCGTGGAACTTCTATTACAGAAGAGAGGAATAGGAACAACCAGTTACACGTTCCTCTACTGTATTCTTCTGAAGTGAACCTGTATCAGTAAATTTCTTAATCTTTCTGGCATTATAAAACAATGCGACACATTTATTTTATCTCACCGACTAAGTTTCTTCCTTAATCTCCGAGTTATTACGGATTTTTCAGCCAACACAACGTGCAAATCGACCGGTGAACACACACACACATATATAAAGTGACCAGACGTCCCGGATTATGCTAGACAGTCCCTGATTTAAGTTGTTTGAATTATTAAGAAAATTTCACTCCACGGAAAAATATATTTAATTTCTGTTGTTTTTATTGTTAAAATATGTATGTATTTTTCACAGAAATATATATATAATATAGGTATTTCACAGAAATATTATGTAGGTATATTTCAGTGAAATGAAACCTATATTATATAGGTATTTCAGCGAAATAAAACCAATATTATATAGGTATTTCAAAGAAATAAAACTAAACTAAATAATAAAATAAAACAAATATATGTGAAAAAAAAAAAAAACAAATGTAAAATCGATGTTCTGCATTGGAAGACTAAAGATCAGGTCACTTTACACATATAACATGATGTGTGCTTAAAGACCATATGAAAGGCGTTCTGCTATCAAAGCAGGGTAATGGGGCAAAGACCTGTCTTAAAATAACCAAAGACTTTGCCATTCCTTTCGAAAATGATATTCGGCATTTATTCCGGGCCTACTTTTTAAATTATTACCAAAAAAAAAAAATTACGCACTTTATGAGCGCTTGCGCATTTACGTACCTATTCATTGTTAATAATTGAATATATACTCTCCAATTAAAGCGTGTCGTATTTTCTTAATTTCAAAAGTTGACTTCAATTATGTCGCTGAGCGAAACATGCGTGGACAATCCCTATATACCTTTTGGAAGTTGAAAATTGCATTAGAGGTTCTACTGAGCTTTGGTATAACAATCTGTAGTTTCAAACGCGTTGTTGATGTCATTCGGCAGGCTATATTTTAACTACAATTGTTTCCTGAATGTTCTTAGTGTACTTTACATACGTTATAAACAGAGCGGCTTCTAATTTATTCGGAAATTTTGCATCACTTGTGCTTCCACTTGGAAGACCTATAAAGGACTATAAACTGTCGCGCTTTAATGCCTTTACGAGTTCCTTTCATTACGTTTACATTCCCGTAAACCTTTCTCATTACTATACTAGAGGGATGTAATAGGCATAGCTATAAAACATATGTAAATTACTTAAAAATATACTGCTGGGCTACTGTAGTGGCGATCTGCCATATCCCTCTTTTCCCTTGTTCGTACGCGCTGTAACATGTAAGCGGCACGTTTCTGTGAATTATTGTCATTCTTCTGATATGGATCGCTATTAAGCTCGCTTGTTCAACCGCGTGCCTGAATAGGATGACGTTTGCAGCTGCATGATTAAGCAGAAATGTTGGCGTCATCACATTGCAGAGTAATGATACATTAAAGTAAATATTTGAACGCTTCCACTGTACCTTTTATTGCTTTGCTTGGGAACCACAATCCTCACTCTTAAATCCCCTTTTGTCATCCCCTTTCATCGGCAGACTGTCCCGCAATTAAACCAATTTGTTCCTACGTGATATTAAAAAAGAGAGGAAGTAGTGCGTGGATGCGAGAGTGCGCAGTTCATTTCCTGTTCTGAAATTGCGATTTTCAGTAAGAAGCCCAATTGTAATTTTTAAACAGCTTTTTGACCTTTATTAAGAGTTTTTAAATGACCTAAAAAAAAAAAAAAGGTAGGAATAGAAAAATTCAATGATCATATTGCTTTCTTAGAGTTATATATACTTCATTAGGTCAATATGTATGCACTACTGCTAGATAATGAATTATACAGTGCGCACCGGTTTATTTTGTATATTTATTTATTTATTTATTATTCGATTTATTACATATGCTTCAGCTAGGAGGGTGCCTATATACATTTGTACATTATAACTTAGAGAGCAAACATAGAAATCGTACATAAATTACGCATAGTATGAATCAGAGCTGTACTACTCAATATGTTCTACGTTGATAATAATATTAGTAAAATAATAAGAGGAGTTTACCTCAATATAGTACGTAGAACACTTCCGTATGATACCCTCCAGAAATTAAAACGGAAAAAACGAAAAAATCGACAACTTACCGGTAATGTACCGGTAAGTTGTCGATTTTTAGTTTCTACAAAATATTATAAACATTAGTTTCTATAAAATATTATAAACATTAGTTTCTATAAAATATTATAAACATTAGTTTCTATATTCCAACAAATAACATCTAATGTGAGCAAATAAAGCACATGCAAATATATACTGTGACACAAGAAAAAGGTAGACACATATAAACACATACGCATCCTAATATATACATACAAAACACATAATAATTTAAAACAAATTAATTCTTCAGCAAAGTAGAGTTCATGGGAGATTCCATCCTGAAAGAGATAATCAGGAAACTTCTACAGTTGTATGTGGTGGTACATGTCCTATATCTTCTCAGATCTGTATGCTTTCTCATCACAGAACTTGTGGGGATCAATCTTCAGGGTGTTGTACGTTTGGAGAATGTTAGACGGAAAACATCTTCTAAGCATAGTTAAATTCTGTTATAAGCTTCTTAGGGGAATCTATGCACTATTGCAAAGGACGCGGGAAAGCCTAGGGCCTACAACAAGATTATGGACATTTGGAGCGTCAAAGCGATCGGTGAGGAGTTAACAGAGATTACGCAGATTTCCTGTAATGAGCAACTGATTCCAAGAAGTGCAACCAAGGTTAGCATACATGATTGATCTCGAGATGGTGAAAGGGTGGCCATTAACACGGTTCAACCACCTTAAAATCCAGTACTCGATACCTATAAATTTTTTGATGTTAGTGACGGAAGCAGAGGACCAAATCGTCGAGGCATACATAAGAATCGGGGAATACAATATTTCTCATTCTCATTTTCAATAAAGTGAGAGGAAGTGGCGTTATTCTGTGAAAGTCTCCAAATCCATTTCAATATCTAATGTTAAGATATTCTATGTCATTTCATGAGAATATCTGGTTAATGGAGATAGTTAATCCCGTTCACCTTCAAAGTGAAAAGATTTTGTTAGAAGCAAGTTAGAAGCAAAGTGCGTTTCTTACGCGCTAGAGAATAATATTCTCTAGCGCGTAAGAAACGCACAGTAGTCTTGAATATATCAAGGACAGTATTACATATATTGCTCTATTAGTTTACACACAATTTGAAATACTTTTTCTTAGTTTTTTTCTCTCTCACTAGTGTTGTATATCTACATTAACATGGATATTTAATGAACTTTGTTTCTTCTTTTGTCTTAATGATAACTATTTATTATTTCTAAGTGCAGTATGCAGTAAACCCTCGATTTTACGGACTTATAGGAAATAAGGTGATGACCATTATTGGCGAATGTCCGTTAACTCGAAAGGTATTTTTCCAGGACGTTCGTAGCCCACTTAATTGAAATTTTAAAGTTTCTCTGTATATGCATATATTAGAAACAAATGAAGTTAACATAAAAAAATGCTTTTGTCTACCTTGACTTTATTGAAATTTTAAAGTTTCTCTGTATATGCATATATTAGAAACAAATGAAGTTAACATAAAAAAAATGCTTTTGTCTACCTTGACTTTATTGATTGATATATGGTACATAATTATATATGACTGTATGTGGTACTCTGGTGCCACTCAAAATATTTCGTTAGTTATACCGAAGTCCATTAAATCGAGATCCTTAAACTCGAGGGTTTACTCTAATTTCAAATACATTATTATTTGAGAACCTCATTTGATATCACATCCTACAAAAGCAGATAAATCTAGATACAAGATTACAATGGCAGTGTCATGATTTTCTTGGGGGAAGGGACTGAGGCAGTGTTACGGTGATTCATTAAACTTTAATGGGTATATACAGTGGGGCCTCGACTTACGATGACATCGACATCCGATATTCTCAAGAACTGTTATACCTTCCATACGACCGTTTATTTTAAGGACAGATGATATTTGCAGGTACCGATGGCTTTCCGATATAACTGGAACGATACATGCGTGAAACTTTTTGAGACACGTGGCGCACGGAACATCACTCGTACGATTGTTTCAGATCTATGACAATCCATCATAGATCTGATCTGAAACTTAAAGCTCCATCAACCAGCGGCAGTGCTCTGCGCTTTGAAGATTTTAAAGCCAGCAGAGGCTGGTTCGAGCGCTTCAAGAAAAGGGCGAATATCAAAAGTGTTGAAAGGCATGTGAAGGCATTCAGTGGTGATAAAAAAAGCAGCTGAGACCTTTAAAATTGAATTTCAAGAGTTTTTTGATCAGGAGGGCATCTTCCGAAGCAGCTTTTTAACATTGACGAAACCGGCTTCTTCTGCAAGCGAATGCCCAGGAGAACATACATCACCAAGGATGAGACTAGTTTACCTGGGCATAAGCCTATTAAGAGATAGACTCACTCAGACTCACTCTCTTGTTGGGTGCCAATGCCTCTTGAGATTTTAAGCTGAAGCCTTTGCTTGTGTATCACTCTAGCACCCACCAGAGTATTTAAACAACAAAAGGTCGACAAAGGCATGCTGGGAGTGTTTAGGCTCAGTAATAAGAAGACATGGGTTACAAGATATGTCTTCAATAAATGGGAACTTAAAGTTTTCTATCCTTCAGTGAAGAGTTATCTTGAGAAAAATAAGCTTCCTGTGATGGCACTGCTCCTGCTGGATAATGCGCCAGGTCATGATCCCAACCTTGTTCAATCTCTTGAGGCACAATTTGACTTTGTTCAAGTCAAATTTTTGCCGCCAAACACCACTCCCTTTCTTCAACTAATGACCAGAAAGTGATTGCAAACTTCAAGAAAATCTACACCACGAAAATGTTCGAAAGTTGTGTGCAGCGACCTCTGCTAAAAATTCTATCACCCTCAAAGATTTTTGGATGTCGAAGTTCAACATGCTGGACTGTGTAAGGCTGATTGTAAGTTTTTGGAATGATGTTTCCACCAGGTGCTTAAATTCAGACTTGAAAAATATCTGGCCTTTAATTATCCATAACAATGATTAATTTGAAGATGATGGTGCTTTGAAAAATGATATTGTTACTCTTGGTAAATCAATGGGTCTGGAGGTTGGCGATGCATCACTGTAAACGGTGTCTCCGATGGGTAGGTGTTAAAGGGACACAGCGTACTGACCGTCGGGCAAACAGTCCACCTTTGTGGAGTCGCCTGGCCACAGAAAACCGCAATATCCTGCTTCCTGTGCAGCTAGTTTGCAATGGATCCCTCTGTTTGGTGTTGGTCTCTCTTGGCCCATAGGAGTCTATAGCGGTCATCATTGGGCGTTGTTTTTCGTGGACGACCACCACTGGTCCTTCGAAGCTGTAACTGTCGTTCTGCAGGCCGACCACGCACGTGAGACGATGCTATGGGCGATACCGAACTCTGCAGCCACACTCCTCGCACTTCGACCTTCCTCGATCTTCCCAATTATTCGACCCCGGGTAAAGTCATTCATATGTTGTCTACTGGCCATTTCGTTGTCTGTAGCACTGTATGAATCAATCGAACGTCTGTAACAATCGTGCTCACTATTCGGTAATTTGCACATAACCGCTGAACTGCTGCTTTTATCTGTTTATGTTAGCCCTCTCTCATCACGATTCAAATTTGTGCATGTGCACCATGTGTACTGAACGGCCACAGTTATGAAAATCGCCATAGGCTGTTTCGTTTGATTTTGTGGTTGTAACCTTTAGAAATTGTGTTGGTCCTTAAGTTTTGCACACCAGTGTAGTTGATACGATATTCGCGCTAAATCACTGATACAAGAACTTAGTATAGTATTAGTATTAGTAACGGCCGCATGGTGCAAGAAAGCCTATGGCTTATGCTGCACCAGCCAAAAAAAAAAAAAAAAAAAAAAAACAATGATAAAAAAAATAATAAAAAAAAAATAAAAATAAATAAATAACTAAATAATAATAATTAATAATAAAAAAAGGAAATTAAACCTATCATCCTATGCGCTTCCCTTACCCGAAAGTACTATCCAGATGACCTTTGAATTTCTCCAAACTGTCGGCCTCTACCACCCATGAAGGCAACTTATTCCAGTAATTTATAACTCGCTGGCTAAAATAAAACTTCCTGCAGTCCAATCTAAACATTTCCCCCCGTAACTTGAATTTATGTCCCCTAGTTCTAGCATCATTTATAATCTTGAAAATTTCGTCCTCATTCATTTTACTGATGCCTCTCAGAGCCTTAAACACCTCAATCAAATCTCCTCTAAGGTGTCTAGTTTCCAAACTCTGCAACCCACATATTTGAAGTCTTTCTTCATAAGGACGCCCTTTTGCCGATCTCACCAGGCGAGTTACCCGTCTTTGCACCCTTTCAAGAAGCTCGATGTCTTTCTTTTGGTGCGGTCTCCATACTTGAACACAGTATTCCAAGTGTGCTCTAACATAAGCCTTATATAATGGGATTATCACGTCCCTATCTCTACTTGCAAAAGTTCGATAGATCATCGATAGGACACCATGGGCCTTCCTTGCAACCTGTTTACAATGCTCAGAGAATTTCATGTCTGACCGTATCGTAGCACCCTTTCCTCCAGTACTGGGTTTAGTTGAACTCCACCAAGTGAATAAGTTATTTTGGGATTACTGTTTCCCAGGTGTAATACCTTACACTTTGTTGGATTAAAGCATAGCTGCCATTTTTCTGACCATTCCTGAAGTCTATCTAGGTCTCTCTGAAGAAGCTCAGCTTGACAGCGATCATTAACTACTCTACCAATTTTAACATCATCTGCAAATTTAGACATCACGCCCTCTATCCCTTCATCAATGTCGTTTATGAAAATTAAAAACAACAGTGGTCCTAATACTGATCCTTGGGGAACCCCACTTCTTACATCAACCCAATCTGAGGAATAGCATTTATCACAACCCTCTGCCTCCTGCCCTGAAACCATCCTTCTTATCCATCTAAGGATTTTCCCAGTGATTCCAACCTGTTCCAGCTTATAAAGCAACCGCTCATGTGGGTGGGACTGAGTCAAAAGCTTTGCTGAAAACTTTACGAATATTAAGTCGTAACTTACAAAATCTCTAGTTAAATTTAAAAGTATGCTAACTAACGTAACTAGCGCTTTTAAACTATTTATTGAACGGAATTTAATATTTTAATTAAGTTAAAAAAATGGAAAAATTTTTCCAAAAAACTTATAAAAGCTCAAAATTCTTCGTCTGCTCAGTTCGTAATTGAACCTCGTTTTCATAAAAAATATATATGGATGTTTGGAAATTATTTAACGTAAGGGCATTTCACAACAGGTAAAGCGTCATTTATCGAAAATAGTTGTGAGGAGTCTACGAGCTTGCTGTACTCGTATTCTTTTACATGCTGGAATGATTAATCTAGCTAAGTTTATTTTCATTCCGTGCAGTTATTTTCGGTTCTGCAGAAAGTAGTTCAGAGTGAAAAATTACGTGCATTAGACACGTTATAACGCCGCTTGAATTGATTTGAATTCGTACGAAGATTAGTAAGGATCTGCGGTTTTTTTTTCTTTCTATTTATGCGGATTATTCGATATAGATTGAAATTCATTTCACAATTGCGTGTCTTGCGTATACACACCGGTAGTAATATCTCTAGATAACTGATTCTCGTTTTGTTGTATTCAGATAAGCGAAATTATTTATCTATGTCATTTAGTTTTTTCCCCTCCTTTGCTAACGTAAATAAATTTGATTTCTGACACATTTATAGAATTCACTCAATTTCCAGACACACATATGATGAATTACAGTATTATTTGATTTTGTGGTAATCTAAACAGCCCATTGCAACTGGTTTCGGTGACTCTCGCTGGCGCAGTGCGTTTTAACGAGTTATTGACATGTGCCAACAGCGTTAGAGTTTGACATTCGATGAACCTGACACGAGAGAGAGAGAGAGAGAGAGAGAGAGAGAGACTCGCGAAGCAATTCAGATCCACTAGCTGTGCACCAGCTATTTCAAGAGGTAAAACTGCTATAGAAAGGTCAATCGTTCTTGTATCATTTAAGCATTAATAACCAATTCCCCCCTCAGATTATCCCTGCTGTTTACAGCGATGAAACTAAAAACTTCGCTTCCAGTCAAATTCTGTACTGATGTATAGATATATTAATTAATTTCGTTGTGGCGTTGTAGTAGTTTATTCTTGCAAAACGAGTTGTAATGTCGTATTTAATATTCTTGAAACCAGCATACAAAGTTATGCAAGGCGGGGTGTAAATTATCTGAGAGCGGTATGCACATTATACCTTGGGAAATGAGTCGTATAAACTGGACAGTTATCCGTTGGAAACAGGAAAATGTCGTTGTGGTTGGATTATGTGTTAGCTGGGCAAAATAAAGAACAGCGGCACTGTGTATCCGTTTTTGTAATAAATTTACTCATCAAAATACACGAATTACTGAAGAGTAATGATTATTTAAACTTTAATTACTTTTTTTTTGTTAGAGAAGCGGCCTCGAGCGTCGGGGTTAAACGTACTAAAATAATATTGCCTTAACCAACAACTAATAAAATAAGTTTATTTTATTTTATTTTAAAAAGTTTAGGGAAAATATATAATTAAAAAGATTTATTGTAAATTTTTAATTATGTTTTTGTTTCAAGAAACTTTTAGTTTTTATTTTATTTTATTAGTTGTCGGTTAAAGCAATATTGTTTTAATATATATATTTTTTTGTCATTTTGCGTTTATTAACTTTTCTGTATTGTGCCTTGAAAATTGCACGGATAATGCAAGTTTTTATTTTATTGTGCCCATCTTCGATATTTAATATTGTTCACTTGTTTTGCGGGATGAAAAATCTGAGTTTCCAGGAAGAAAATCGAATCAATCATCTCTGTAAAAGTTCCTCCGTCCAGATGGCATTCGAGCCCAGAAGTTTTCCACAGGGTGGCGCTCGCGACCATTATGCTAGCCTCAAGAACAAAGAAAAAAAATTAATAAAAATAAAGAGTACAAATGAATCTACTGTTTTCATTCAGATGGTATTTTAACAGTTTTGTTTATTAATCTAATTAATTAGATAAACAAAGCTGTTAACATACCATCTGACAGAAAACAGTAAATCACAGGGTCTCTTACTATACACAGAAGTACCTGCTGTTTTAATTAAAATTACTCAGTTCGGGCTGACATATGTTCATTGCTGTGGTCATGATTACAAGGGACCTGCTTCTTTTTTTCCCTTTCGTTTCTTTCATATGTGCCCAACTCTGATGTAACCTTAATTTAATAAGTCCCTAAATTTACTTACTATACTTATTTTTTTAACAAGGTGGTGTTTTTATATCACCGCAAGCTTTCTGGTTTCGCCACAGAAACTGTGTTATGCATTGCGATGACGACTTCCATTAAACTTGAGCACATTGCAGAATATTATAATGAGATTGCGTTTCATGTAATGTATATACGGGTGAAACTCTGTTGAAGAAGCGTTCTTCAAGAAAACAGCTGATAAAAAAACTTCTTAAAGAGGAAAGAAAACATTTTAGGTTGGTAAAGAAAATTAATACGCTTTCCATCCTGTATAAATAAATCTGTGTGGCAGTGGTGTTGTTTACATAACTCACTGCGCAAATAGCCTGGAACACACACTGGTATATAACTCGTTTTTCACGAGCACGATCAAGATGTATAAGTCGTTTTTTGCCGAACGTAAATCATGTAATTGTTGCCCGACATCGACAAACTCGGCCTTGGTGTGAAAAAGAGTTTATAAATATTCCCCATGTCGAGACGGGATTCGAACCCAGGCATCTTTACATCCACACCACACGGTGTGGAAGGAGAGTGGTCATAACTTCTGTGCTAGCATCAGGGGTTTTCTTCTATGTGGGAATCTTTTTAACACCGCTTCGGGCCCCTGGGCAAAATTGCAATGCCACTTTTGGTCAGTAGACATTGAAGCGACTGTTTATTAAGAATAAAAGTTCGTACTACTTTATTGTGATTTTTTATATGGGTAATATCACAAACAAAACCAGAATTTTTAAACATCTTAAATGCTAAAACTTCTTGGATATAAACGTCTTTTTTGTGCACTTTTATACAAGCATTGAAAATTGAATGTTTAATATATATATAATTATATATATATATAATTATATACATATATACATATAATATTGGTTATATATATATATATAACCAATATTTATAATATTGGATATATATATATATATATATATCCAATATTATAAATTAAATAAAATGAAACATAAGCCAGTAGTAAGGCAAAAACTGTAGAGCGAAAATTATCATAAAAATAACCCAAATAAACAAACCAACGAAAAAAAGAATAGACATAATAGTAGCCCAATAACCCTTGTATAATTTCGAGTTTTAAATCCGATTAATAAAAACTATACAAATTTTAGGATAATGCCAATTATATAATAATTTAGCGGTACCCCCCCCCCCCCCCGAGAGGTACCAGTTCCGAAAGACGTGAAATATCACCAAAAGAGGGTTAAAGGAACTACCAAACGATAACAAAATCAAAATAAATTAAAATAAATATAGACTGGCCATCATGCCCCATATCGACAGAGGACCACGAGGCCAATAATGGTCATGGAATCGCTGCATTTCAATCGCTATACAAATCGTCGCCATGGTGAAAAGATCGAAGTACCAATTCACCCTCCCTCCTCCGATCGATCCACCAGTGCAGAGGATTTGCACGGCGGTGGTCCTTATGCAGCGAAAAATAAATTTTGGTGATATTTCACGTCTTTCGGAACTGGTACCTCTCGGGGGGGGGGGGGGGGGTACCGCTAAATTATTATATAATTGGCATTATCCTAAAATTTGTATAGTTTTTATTAATCGGATTTAAAACTCGAAATTATACAAGGGTTATTGGGCTACTATTATGTCTATTCTTTTTTTTTCGTTCGTTTGTTTATTTGGGTTATTTTTATGTTAATTTTCGCTCTACAGTTTTTGCCATACTACTGGCTTATGTTTTATTTTATTTAATTTATAATATTGGATGTATTTCAGCTTCATATGGAGGAATTGCATGTCTCTAATGAACGCCTAATTATTATTTATTTATTTATTCACCTTATTATAATTTAATTTATGTTAATATTTAATATAATTTAATGATAGTATATATATATATATATATATATATATATATATATATATATATATATATATATATATATATATATATTGAAGGAACTCGGTTATCTTCAAAAAATAAAATTTTTCTGTCAGAGAAAAATGCTGTAATTGGCAGCGACATTCTAATACTGGATAAGTGTACTATAGCGTTGAATTTGTTTTATTGCATACGCTTTTCATCTTTTGTAATTATTTAAATCTGTATGTGCGGGTGTTACTCGAGTGTTTTCGAATCCAAAAGGGAATTGAATTCAATGCACAATTAAATCTGTATGTGCGGGTGTTATTCTAGATAGCATCTGTACATAATTTTTTTGCAGAAAAAAAAAAACAAAACAAAACTGGATTTTGAATTTCAGTCCACTCTTAGATTGAAATCCATTTTTCACAACATGGCTATCTTTTGGATTCATAGGATGTCTCCAACACAAGACCTAGGCTTCACCTTCCCAGGATGAATGTGTGGCCGTGATCTGTGTTGTTTCACTTCCTCTGTTATTTATATATAAAATGTTTTCTAATTTCTATACGAGTGAATTACATGAATAGCGTGCTTTGTCTAAGAGACGTGTTCAAGCCGCGGGCCGCGTGCGGCTCAACACAACGATGCTCGCAGAGCCACGACAGAAGCACTTCGCAGTCTTTCGAAAAATGGGTTGCAAGAAGTATTTAATGCGTGGGCACGACGGTGACGAAAGTGTGTGAAGTTCAAGGGAGAGTATTTCGAGAAGGAGAAATCTCCAGAAGATTCAGGTGATGACAATTAAGATAAGATCTTGCACCAGTCCGCGAATTAAGTTATCACCCCTCGTATATAGTCGTCCATTGCCATATTTCGATTGGCGGCTATATCCTCTGAGGTCTTCGACGTCAGAGCCAAGATATAACTGACCACGATGACCGAGGAAGCTGTCTATATCGTAGATATGAAATCACTGCTGAAACTACTTCAGATATTATCACATCGAAAAAGGACTTCCTAAGAGTTTTGAAATCAGCGCTCTCCAACAAAGTAGATAGCAAGATTTGTTGTGTTGGTGTCGAATTTTGAGAAGAGCAATAAATGCCATCTCTCAAAGTAGAAACGAATGATACACAAATGACTCTCAAACATCTCTCAGTGTAGGAATGGCTGGTACTTGAAAATGATATGCATCTTAATTGGATCATTCAGTCTGACAGCTTGAGATCATTAATGCGATCAACGGGAAACTTGCCTGTCATCAGAAACTACCTTTCGCAATTTATATTTTATGACCTTCTCTCACTGAAATCCCCCCCCTAACTATTCCCACAGTTTTGAAGGAATATAAATCCCTTCCGTCTCTGTACATACTGTTCCGGGTGGTGTTTGATTTGCAGCTCAACTTTTTCCTTGAGTGACTCATCACCTGTTTGTTCGAAATGCAGCGATAGGGAAGAGGTAGTAGTAGTGGCATGTGATGCAAGAAAGCAAGTGTATGCAGCATCAGCCGGAAAAAAAAAAAAAAAAAAAAATCACGCCATTCTCTCCAAATGCCTGTCCAGTTCCTACTTAGCCGACCGGGCTAGCCGGGTGGGTAAAGTGCCTGCCTGGCAACCTAAAGGTCGCGGGTTCGAATCCCGCCTCGGGCTTGGATCAAAGTACTGCAAAAACCTTGGAAGGTGCATCATGGCCACAGAAGCCGATGCGCCAACTACCAAAAAAAAAAAAAAAAAAGTTCCTCCTTAAATGTATTCAACCTGTCAACTTCCACAACGACATATATGACAGTGAGCGATCATATACCTGCTGCTGCTCAGATCTGGGAGCACTCTCCCCTATGGCGATTACGCTGACCACACTCCCTTAACAACGGATTAATGAAGAGACTTATCTGAAATAAGGCCATATGACAGATAACTCCTCCAAACATGCAAGATATGCATGCCCGGAGGATTCCGCTATTAGCTCTGCGATCGTTGCTATGTACCAGCTGTAACCGACTATGATTATCTGATCGTATTTGTGTGGTTCATTCGTTTAATGCGAATTTCAGAAGCCTTTTTGCTGACAAAAGCCACCAGCATTGCATGCTTCCGGTATCCCATAACTCCCACTTAAAATATGTGATTAGATATTGTGCAAACTGCTCACCCACATTCGAACTACCCTTGAAACCTTGCAGGCTTGATATCTTAACGTTAGTAGTTGACTTTGCTTTGCATTGTTATATTTCTGATTCATTTAGATTTTGTGATTGAAGCTCTATTAGGATTTCGTACTGTAGTTTGTGCCACTCATTGTACGTCTCTATTACTGTATATACGTGCTAATCTAATCTAAAAATGGCTATCACATCGAACAATTTTATCTTCCCAACTGCAGCTGTCTTACTGCTGTAACTTGATCAAGTATAATGGCCACGAAAACGTTAATTTATTTGTAATTGTTAATATATCCGTTGTTGTTTTTGATATTGTGTCAAAGCATCCAAGGCCATGAGGTGTCAGTGCATTGTATTTGTAAATTGTGTTTATTCTGTGAATGGGGGGGGAGGGGGAACCAGTCTTCTCTCCGGAACAGACTAACTTTGCCACAGTGTGAAAACAACCAATAAAAGTTCCTCACTTTGACGGTACTCGGGTCCAGACATTTTTTCCGATGGACGGACGACGATTGTGATTCTAGGGGTAGCTTTGTAAGCACCTTAACGACGTGAACTAGATAAATAATTTTATGTTTATACTCAACGGCGATTATATAGACTGAAGAGTTTACAATTGTAGTATAGCGATTAAGACACTTTACAGTATTTTGTAGCATCATGTATATTCGATCGGGTAGCGTGCTGAACTGCGGATCGGCTAGCTGACCACTTGGCTACAGCTTCATCCACCTCTTAAGTGATGTTAAGAGCATCCCCGCCAGTATCCAGACTGCAGTCAAGAGGCTTATTCGGAAAGACTTTATTTTTGAATGCTTTATTGTCACTAATTTCCTTAAGAGGAAGAGCTAAATTCGAAGAGTTGGGAAGAGCTAAATCCAAAACTTGGATAGACAGCGTCGTTTACGGATGACGTTGAAAATTTTCCAGAATTAAAGCGCAGTGTCCACGTGTGTCTGGATATTGTTTGTTCAGCACAGTTTTATAATCTCCTGTTGCGTGCTTCGAGAAGGAGAAATCCACAGAAGATTCAGATGATGACAGTTAAGATAAGATCTTGCACCAGTCCGCGAATTAAATGATTATCCCTCGTATATAGTCGCCCATTGCCAAAGTCCGATTTACTGCTCTTCCAGCGCAATTTGCAATAAAAATGGCTATCACATCGAACAATTTTATCTTCCCAACTGCAGCTGTCTTACTGCTGTAACTTGATCAAATAAATTGAGCTTTGTGTCGGTTGTTTGGTTCCATACAATGGCAAATGCACCGTGGTGTCACTGTTTGGGACTATTTTTTTGTGTGTCATTTCCGCATGGTCTAGATTTGTAGTACCGAACGGGGGCGCCATCTCCATATAAGGGTAGTATACCCACCGTTGGGAATTTAGAAATTTGTTTAACTAATCCTTCGTATTCCTATTCACAGTTTTTAACCCATACATATACACTTTTTTGCAATTACAAAATGTTGTCAGCGTTCAATCGCTTGTGTCATCAGAAACTTAAAACTCGCCCAGAAGTTTTTGGGGTTTATTATTTGAACATTTAGTCCTTTGACTCCTGCGCATCAAGTAAATTTAATTACATTTATTTGATCCAGAGAGTGAAATTATAAGATGGGATCCTCCATAGAAGTGTTAGAGTAGCATTTTACGCTTATGTGCGGACAGATATTTACCATTTTTAATTTTTGAAAGAAAATTATGAAATAAAAGTGCGTTTTTATTTGCGAATTGCCGTAGGCCGTCGTTTGTATATTTATTGGAATTTTTTCACGTGAAAACTGAAAAGGGAAATCTTTTTAATTTCATATTATCGAATACAGTAATCTGTGGCTTAATGCAAGAACAAACCAATGTCAAGAATTGTTGTGAATGCGCGATTAAAATTCAGTACAAAACTGCGAATCTTTTTAAAATCCAAACAATTTTTTTGCTATACTCGTCACTATAATACTGAATACAATTTCACATTTTTTGTGAGCTCATTTCTTAGCTTATCTCATTTCGACCAAAAATTGCTATTGGTTGTTCTTGCATTAAGCAACAGAATTGTATTCGTCAAGTTTTGTATTCCTTCTAAAAGATTTTAGAAGGAACATAGCAGCACTTTTAAAAGTAGTAGCGTAGCAGGAGAAAATGAAGCTTACGTAGAAGTAGGCTTTCATTTTGCTGTTTACTCTTAAATAACCGGAATAAAATTCGCTTATGGACAGTATTATCCGGTTGTTGCCAAGCCATTTTCAGTTCTCCGATTGCTTATTTTGTCTATTTGCTGTATGTGATCATTAGTAATGAAGTAAATATTTATATATCCTTAAGAAATTTTGACGACTCGGAAAGTTCATAATCTGATTCCCAAGTGTGTGGGATTAATTTCACGAGGGGTAGTTTAGCATTTCAGAGGAAGAAGAATTTTATAATACTAATTTTGACGTTTAAGTCTTGTTTATTTATCGCATATAATTTCTTTCAAAAATATTTGCTACATTTAATTCTGTACGATTAATAGCCGAGTCGATTAATATTAAGGAGAAACATGTGGGCCGATAATGATTATAAATATGAGAAGCGATGCGTTGGAGAGGACTCTATGTATTTTCTGCCTGATCCCCTTGTATTCCTGCAATTCTAGTACAAATATGAAAGCATTTAAATTGTTTACTGCATGTTTATAAAGAAATTTCCTTTATTATTCCTTTATTATTCTTTATATTTTTACAACTTTAATGAACACCCTTTCTTCTTTACAAAATTTTCCTGCGTTTTACTGAATAATATAAATAATATATTTTATTTTTTAATATAAAAATGTGTACATAATTTTTCTGAATAAATCACATTTGCAGCAGTTTAACCCCGATTCATCGTCATGCAAGGATACTAAGATAATTTTTCTAGTAATCCCCAAATTCGCCCTTTTTTAAATTTTTCTTTTCTTTCTCTCCTTTCCTAATTTCACCTACTCATCACCGTTTTATCTCAGTTTACATTACGCATTGCATTCTTCCGGGGTTCCTTGATCTGTTTATATTTCATTAAATTCCTCACCTTGTATTTCCGTTACAGTTTTTTTCTCTCCCTTTCCTTACTTCCTTTTTTTTTTTTTTTTTTTTGTGAGTGTGCTATTTTTGTATCTCTGATTCTTGGTGTCTTTTTCAGCCTGCACTTAAAGGCGCTGTAATATATACATTAAGAATGTATTTAAAAGTATTCATAACTAATTAATGATGCTCCACTGGCTGAATCCATCATTAGCAAAGAAATGTGTTAACATTTCTTTGCTAATGATAGATGAATTTTTAATGTAAATAAAGTAGAAAGATTAAAAAGAAGACACGAAGTATTATTTCAAGTCATGGGAACAGACTTCCCTTAGTAACAGGAAAAGTTAGAACATTTCTTTGCTAGTGATGAATTCAGCCAGTAACAAAAAAAGTTAGCAACAGAAATGGAAAGAGAAACTCTTGAAATACTCAAAGTAAAGCTTTTCCCAACACCAAACTTTCATATTGCTGATGTTTCGATAAATCACAAAATATTTTTCGTTGTATCCTTCCAAAGTATTGAAACTCAACTGTCGGAATCTTCGCTTTTCGGAGGAAAGAATAGTTCGAGAATATTCTCCAAGCTTGCTCATTATTGTGCAGTGCAGGTCCCAGTTTGTACTCAGACTGGAATCTGTGATCGCATGCTTGCGTTCCGTGCTCGTTCCAAAAGTAGTCCGTAAGCCCATATTCACAACATCGACAATGTCAACAGGCTTTGTCGAACGGTGGTTTCGGACATGATGCCCGACTTCTCCTTCTGCAAGAATCGATTGGTTGCCAGACCGATGTTGTGCACGTGGAACGTGTGTCTGGCAAACTAAGAAAATCACTCACAGACACACACACACACAATCGAAATCTCTGGCTGTCGATCTGATTTTGCCCACATTATCCTCTTTTAAATGTAATAAGCTGGCATAAAAGGAATTAGCTCGGGCATCCTGTCATGTTAAATATTGAACAACCACCGATGAAATCGTCATCCGCTTTCATTCGGAATTGCTGTTTATTTTTATCACGATTTTATTATTATTGTTTATTTATTTATTTCGGATTGTGTGATTTTGTTATAAATTTGTCAATTTGTTTTTGAAATATTTAATAAATTCCAATTTATTTTCTTTACGTTTAAAACTGTTGTAACTGCTATTTATTGTACTAAAAACTTCGCAAACTGTTAAGAAATATTTTCAGCAGTTCTGATTTTTTCTGGACGATGCTGGCTGAGATGTATTGATATTTCAGCTAGCATCTTCCCGAAAATAAGCCGATAACTTGGAAGTGCCGGATATTTAATGACATCTCAGTCTATTTAAAACAGCAGACGTGTCCTTTGCTTCTATACGTATTTAATGAATTAGGTAAAATCTGATGGTTAAAAGAGCATGGTCATTTTTATTCTTAATTCAGATCTCTCTCTCTCTCTCTCTCTCTCTCTCGCGTATAATTTTTTCTCTCTCTTCCCTTCTTTTAAGACCTTTATTTAAAACATGCATAGAATTTAAAATAAAGTATTTAAGTTAGTTTCTATTTTTCTTCCAGAGGGGCTAAGAGAGTATTTTTGCAAATTTGGGGACATCACAGAGGTCATGGTCATGAAGGACCCAACAACGCGAAGGTCACGGTAAGTATTTTTTCTTTTGTCGAAGTTCATCCATTCTATCTTATAAGTTGCGTAATAACATTCAGTAGTTCGGTTAGTTTTCTCTTTCTCTGCCCTTTTGCTCTTTCCGACTGCGAAGTTCGCCAACCCAAAGTTTTCGTACACGGAAATTGTCTCCTTGGACCAGCTGGCGCTTCCGCTTCTTGGCTGGAGAAAACCGAGTGGAACTGTTCCTTTGAGATGAAGGTGCCTACAGACGTATGACGTCAGAAAACGTAGCCATGATGCTTGGGTCAGTGCATTGCAGTTAATAATGTAACTCCGTGCTAAGGAAATTGTAAGTATTGTGGAAGAGCTGTTTTCAGTGGCGAATATTTTAAATACAGCGGTGAGGTAATGAAATTTTAGGGGGAGGGATCAGTCTGTTTCCGGAAGTAAAGTTAAAGTGCACGTATCGATTTGTTGAAGATATTTTGTGATGAGGGCACAGCTCAGTCGAAAATGTTTTTTTAAGCCTTACTTTTAGAGTTGTAATGAATTTTATATGCATTTTCCTTAAAATAACAAAGCATAGGTGGGATAAAAGGAACTAATATTTTTTACGACATGCAACTTTAACTACTATGCAATATTTGATTGATGTTTTTTAAACAATCCACAAAGATGTATTGTACAAGTAGAATAACGGAAATTTCTAAATCTGTTGCGCTGAAGTAGTTATGTAACTTTTATTTTTATTATATTTTTTTATTTCTACAAATATTTACTTATCTAATTGGCGAAATGCGGTTAAGTATTGTTTTTAATGAATTAATATCTTTATTAAGCGTAGATCCTTATTTGTCTTTTTTTGTTGTCGGAAAGCTTCTGGCCAATTGTGGTAAGAATTTTTATTATTATGCAGTGAAATCCCCAAGCATTCAAGGAGGAGGAGAGGAAGAAAAAGTGAAAAGTAAATAGACAAAATATGGGCTTCTCTCTTCACATGGGTAACTATCCAGTTGACCATTGAATTTCTTTAAACTGTCAGCCTCGACTAACTGCGAAAGTAACTTGATTCAAAAATCAACAACTCGCTGGCTAAAAGAAAACTTCCTACAATCTAGTCTAAACCTCTTCCCGTGTAATTTGAATTTATGGCCCATAGTTCTGGAATTATTTATAACAGCGAAAATTTTCCCTTCATTCATTTTACTAACCCCTCTCAGAGCCTTATAAATCTCAATCAGGTCTCCTGGTTACCAAGTTCTGTAGCCCCATAATCGAAGTTTTTCCTCGTACGGTCTGCTTTTTGCCGATCTTACCATGCGAGTTGCCCTTCTTTGGATTCTTGCAAGAAGCTCAATGTCTTTTTTCAGATGAGGTCTCTCACCACACTTAGATACAGTATTCCAAGTGCTGTTTTACAATTTCCTTTCACAATTGGATTATAACCGCTCTATCTCTACAGGATATTGTTTGAGAAATTTGAGAAGACACCGTGGTATGGCCGCCTGTTTGCACTGCTTAGAGAACTTCGTATCTGCCCGTATCATAACACTCATATCACTTTTTTGCTCTGCTGTTTTCAATTTAGCTCAACGAAGTGTATAAGTTATCTAGGGTTTTTATTCCCCAAGTGTAAGACCTTGCATTTTGCCGCATTAAAACATAGCTACCACTTTTTTTTTGATCATTCTTGAAGCCTGTTGAAATCATCCTCCAGGAGCGCTGTTTACCATTGATCATTAACGACTCTTCCAATCTTTACATCGTCTGCAAATTTTGACATCACTCCCTCTATTCCTTCATCGATGTAGTTTATGAAAATCAGAAACAGCAGTGAACTGAGAACTGATCCTTGGGAGACCCCACTTCTCACCTTAACCCAATCTGAAGAATATCCATTAATCACAACCATCCACTTCTGCCTTGCAGCCACCCTGTGATCCATCTTAGAATTTTTCCAGTAATTTCCACATGCTCCAGTTTATATAATAACATCTCATGAGGGACTGAGTCAACTTTCTAAAATAAAAAATAAAAAAAAGCTATGTCGAACTTGTTCCCTACCTCCAGCTCATGAAACTGTGTTAAAGTGGCTTACCATGTTATCTAAACATGATTTCCCTTTAAAAAAGCATGTTGTGTGTGTATTTCAGAATGCCACTTTCTTTCTAAATATCCCTGGATTGCGCTCTTTATCTTTGCCTCCAAGATTTTCCTTACCACGAATTCACTTAAATAATTCTAATTTAAGGTAAGTGAGAGGTGAGAGATATATGTTGGTTGTTGTTGTTGTTATTTGGTTTTTAGGAGCATTAACAACTAAGGTCATATTGCTCCGGGAATATGCGGTGGTCATTCCCTGACCTTTCCACATCCTCCGTATTTGGTGGTGACGGACTCGAACCCCGGTCTAATCAAGAAGCGTGTGATACGCACTGCTGCTCCTTCCCACCTGGCTACTGAGGCGCCGATATATGTTGGCGATTCATTCAGGACTCTTTTCTTTTTTAATGGAAACCCCAAGCACGAGAGGTATTAGAACCTAGAGTATTTAGTACCCTGCATGGGTTGAAAGTTGAGACCATGAAAGAAAACACTTGTTTACAATTGACTTGAATTTCTGTAGATAGTAGTTTTCAGGAAATACTCAAGGAGGGAGGTTGTTCTAGAAAACGGAAGTTGAAGGAATAAATGAGGAAGAAAAAAAAGTTGGTTCTGTGAGTTTGAAGTTGGACAGCAAACAGATACTGACTGGTTGTGGCACGTGTTCAGACCGCTTTGGAAGAGAGAGTAGGAATTATAGAAGTCAATTCAAAATAACAGTGCCCGTGGAAGTATCTATAGAAAAAGCATGCAGCAGAAACAGAAGCTTGAGAGGCTTTGCCCCCCCCACCCCCCCGATCTGGGATCAATATTCCATGGTAGGGCGGATTTGCGATTTGTACAGAGTGAACAGCTGTTTGGAAGAAAAGTAACGCAGAGACAGAAAGAGAAAACCCAGTTTTTTAGATGCAGAGGAAGCAATATTTGTGATGTGCTATGTCAACAGAGATTAGTAGTCAGCGTAATCCCTAATAGATATATGTGACCTTGTCTAGAAATATGAGTGTCGTGGAAGATGAGCATAGGAGCAGAAGAATGCTTTTTGTGAGATATAAGACAGGACTGAGTTTTAGAAAAATGGAAATCAACTAAGTTATCTTTGCCCCACTTGAGAATTACCTGGAGATCAGCATTTAAAGAATTTATAGTGGATATTCCAGAAGTTGAAACTGCAGGGAAATGGTTCCCAAACTGGAAGGTGGAATGCAATATGCTATCATCGGAAAATTTTTGAAAAGAGGAAAGGAGTGGGAGAAAGAACTGAATCTTGGGATACACCTGCATTAGTGGAGAAGTAGAAGACAGAACCATCTACCGTCACCCGCAGTGAATGGTCAGAGAGAAGACTAGATGCCCCATTGAAAAAGACAGTTGGAAGATTGAAGCTTATTTAGAAAACCTTTATGCCAAACACGATCAAACGTCTTTGAAATGTCAAGTGCAACTACTTGTGTTTCACCAAACTTTCCATTGAATTTGTCCATAGATAGGGCACACAGGCCGTATATCACCAGTGGATCGACACTCACGGAATCCATACTGGCGATCATTCATTAGGTGGAATGTTGACGAAGACGTGAAATCTGGACTGCAGTGCCATTAATAAACTGGAATGTATGAGTAGAGAGAATCCTTGTTCCGATTTCTTGTCCATCAGGGAAGAAGGGTTATACATAAACTGAAAAACTTATTTTACGAGCTATTTATCACTGTATCATTTTTCATATGTTGAATTCACTTCGGAAAGCTCTTCGAGGGAGTTCACGAAGTGAATTCACTTCGTGAACTCCCTCGATTAGTGGAACGAATTTCAGGAACTTTAAAGTAAATAATCTTGATCTTTAGGGAAAAACCAAGTACTGTTCCAATATAATGCAGTGTCACTCTATACTGCACATAACAATGGTTTGCCGACCGGGCTAGCCGGGTGGGTAAATTGCTTGCCTGACAACCCAAAGGTCGCGGGTTCGAATCCCGCCTCGGGCTTGGATCAGAGTACTACAAAAACCTTGGGAGGTGCATTATGGCCACAGAAGCCAATGCGCCAACTACCAAAATAATAATAATAACAATGGTTTAACAGCTATTGTGAGAATTTTATTGAACACAAAGAGCAGAATTATTTAAAAATAACAAAAAAAAAATCAAAATTTACTATTAAAAAAAGAAGTCATAACAGGCTGTTACAGAATTTAAAATCATCAGTAAAATATAAAAATAGATAAAGAATGTAAAAGATTTTTTCAAATTTAAAAGCTTAAATGACCCTACGGAAGTATATTTGGTTTACACGATTGCGAATGCAACAAATCGAAATTTCGAAATCAACTGCCGGAGAGTTAGTTAGTGCAGTGGATAGCGTTATAACCATTTTCCACTTTGTGGTAAAAGCCAGTTTGTTGGAGCCGAATTTGGAAAATTTTTCCTGTCTGGATGGGAAGATTGAAAAACTTAGGGACATTTTTCCTCCACGTTGTAGCGAGCGACTCGGTTTAACATGACTATCGCATGGTCTTTTATTCCACAAAACAGATAATCCGATAACGACAGTAGCCGAGTGGTCATAGTACCAGTATTGAGTTCCACTTTCCTTCTTTGAACCCTTATGATACCACTATACTATATGGTACTATTCTTGTAGTTTGCGTTGTGAACTCCCTTGGCAGTGTGTAGCCATGCTAAGTATAAACGGAAATCCTAAATTTATTTATGTATTATTTAGGAGGGCGGCACCGAAATGTGTATTGCTAAATTACCTGTGGTCGGCACTAGTTTCAGGTTGCCTTGTTGCTTATTTAGCACCGAGAGACTGAGAATGAGAGAGCATTTCGGCAGTACGAAATCGATTCGTCAAGCACAGTCTACCTTACTTGGATGACGGCCGTGGGGGAACCTCCAGTCTAGAGAAAGAGAGATACGTCTTGATTGATCCCGCATGGCAAAAGCGTGCAACTCTGGGGTCGCGCACATGTTATGAAGAGTTAGAAATTTTTAGCTCACTCAAAAATAAATGTGCTGTGAGCAGACTACGTAGAAGAACTGGGATTGCGTAAAATGGAGCCATAAAATATGAGGACATTTTTCGAACGAGAAAAGTTTGCGCGCCACTGCC
Organism: Mastigoproctus giganteus; assembly: GCF_048544385.1. Lineage (NCBI taxonomy): Eukaryota > Metazoa > Arthropoda > Arachnida > Uropygi > Thelyphonidae > Mastigoproctus > Mastigoproctus giganteus. The sequence goes on from NC_143582.1 coordinate 127,365,052, forward strand.
TTGTGATATAGAAGAGTTGGTTGCAGTTTGCTGTTTATAATCATTCCGAGAGAAAATCAACCTTTTCAAGAAAAAGGACAAATGAATTAATCTCAGGTGTCAGTAATGTGTTTTGCACATAATTCCTGTAGGGTGTGTTATGTTCTGTAAAGAAATACTTGGCGTGTTACCCCGTTATGCAGTGTCATCTGATGGTGTTCATTATCGTCCTTCAAAAAGGTTTGCATTACTGATAATATTTATCAGTGAAGAATGGCTTAATGTACAAGATTCATTAACAATGCACGTTATTTTTAAAAATAACAAAGGCGTGCCGTAACTTTCGTTCAGTTTTAACTTGCCACATAACTGTTGAGTTTAAATTGAACTTAACAATATTTTATTCAAAGTAGGTGGCTAGGTAGCTCTGCGTGAAGCCATTCTCTTCTGCTGCGATTGGAAGCATTGTTCACTTTTTTTTTTACTGAAATCGATTTTAGTACTCTCAACATAATGCTGCTGGTGAAATATAATTCTCCAGTGAGCAAAATTAGGTCTTTTTCGGGCAACTGTTGATACTTGTTAATAGAAGGGAGTCAAAACTCCTCTGATCATTTGGTCGTCCCGGAGTATAAACAGAAAATTTATTTATTTTAAATAGAGCCAAAAACTCGTGGGTATTGGGGGGGGGTAGAGGATGTTCTATCCGAAGGATCCTTTTTTCAATCAGAAATTTCCTCAAGGATAACTCATCATGAGCTGTCGCTTTGTTGTGATGCAACACAAACTTGTCTGGTCACAAGTTGAATTTTTCTGCAACACCTACACCTTTTTCCCAGAGCGGAAAGGTAAAATGTCAGATTGACATTCTCCTTGGAGGAACGAATTCTGAGCTAAAATATCTTTTTTTTTTTTTTTTTTAAATTAAATTAAAGAAAGTGGATGAGAATGGCCTTGAAGTTTTATTCTGTCTTCGAGAAGTCGCTGTATTCCACTGTTTGCGTTGCCTTTTTCTTGGAATAATATTAAAATATACAAATTTTGTCCACTTTGTTCTGGAAAGTCGGTTCTGTCTTCTGCTTAAATTTCGTTCAATAGGTCGATGCAAACTCCATCTCTCCTCAGTTTGGTCCTTAGTCAAGTATTTTGACACTCCATTCGTACAGATCTCAATTTTAAGATGGTTAAAATTTGACAAATATTTCTCTTTATCCATCTCCAATTGTTGTTTTGCTGTCATTCTCATAGGCATTCCTCGATCGATACGAATAAGTTCCTTATATTAATAATAATAAGAATAAACTCGTGCCTGGTCATCCACATCAAGTTTTAAGTTTCCAGAATTCAGATGTCACCCGTCTTGAGTGAGATATAACCTTCTATACCATAGTTGAAAGGAATTAAAAATGAAGGATTAAATGAAGGAAGTTTTAAATTAGAAAAAATAAGTTGAAGGAATTTACTGAAGTTGACACCTTGCATACAGGTATGCATACAAGGTGTCAGATGCAACCTGGGTAATAACTGGTAGTTATTCCAAAGTTCCTAACGTCTCGCGGCATCAGGGTGTGGGATAATAATGTGTTTGCTATGCATAGACAATATTGTAATGGCGAAATGCTAATTCTCCTGTTAGAGCTGGAACGGGGATCCACCAATTGCAGTCATTCCACCAGAAACTGGGCATTGAAGCTTGGTGCAGATTTGCTTCGATTCTTTTAGATCATGGCTACAAAAACAAATTTTGAGAGAGCATTCAATTCATCTGTCTCCGAAAAATAATTGGTACTCTCCCAATTTCTGTTATTCAGTTTCATTTCTTAAGCTATGGACACATGATTATATTTTGTATTGATCCCTAAATTTAAAATTAAGTCATTATTTAAAAATGGAGCCTCCTCTCGCCATTATTACAATTTACAGACGCCGGAAAAAAACAGGCATTGTGGTATTTCGAGCATATAAAAGATTGAACACCTGTATCTCTTACGCTTGTTTGCTTACAGCACCAAGATCGAGTTAACCGTTTTCTCCATCTACAGATATACCAGCTGTGGCTGAATAAGTTAGGATTTCCACCACGAAAAATGAGGTGCAGAAAAAATGTTAGTGAGTGGCAAAAAAGGAGTGACAACATTTGGCAGGTCTAAAGAACATCCTATTAAAGCAGCTGAATTTGCTGGCGTTTCCAAAAAAAACGATTATAAGAGCTAAGGAATGGTATGAGTCAAAATCAGCGGTAGAATTGTGGTAGAAAGTCTGTGATGAGTGTCGAGTTCGGCGATCAATATTGCGTTTAGTAAACGGAAAACAAAATAAGAACCGCTGCAAACAATGAACCAAGCACCTCATCAGCCGATTTCTGGGATAAAAAAAAAAAAAAAAAAAATCTTCGAAGTGAATTGCATAACATGGGTAATTGGAGTAGCTCCTATTTAAGGGTCTAGTTGAATCCCTACGAATGCGAAATTACACTGTTGACTAATTATTGTCCGGTGTCTGTATGTTTAAAGCAAAAAAAAAAAAAAAAAGAAGAAACAGTTGCAAGGAATTTAGAATTACAAAATACTAAAAACCTTAAGCCCATGCACGCTGAAAATCTATCGTTGCTTTATTTGCAATATAATGCGATTTAAATGCTTGTCGACCTTCACTTGATAACTTTTCATTCATTATATATATGAATGATTATTCACCAATTTTGACGTTAAAGACGTTTTTACTGGCGTTGTTCCAAAAATTTTGTAACGAAAAACCGTCATGCGAAAAGTGTTACGGAAATTTATTCCAGTTGAATTTATCTTCTACTGGACTATATTTAATGAAATTTTGCACGGAGCTTCATCTTAGCTCTATATAGAGGAAAAACTTTCAAACCACTGAAAGTTGCAGTAGTTTTTCCACGATAGCGAAAAATATGAACATGTGATCGAGGAAATTTTCTCACGTAATAAACGGGATAATGCATATCATTGGAAAGCTAAGAAATTTAGAAACAGAAATATTAAGGTTTTAAGATACAAAAAACTTTCGGAAATGCGTTTATTCGAAAACACATCTGGTTTCAAGTTACCTGGTGTTTTCAGATTGAATGTAATTTTTTTCTTTACAATTAAACTCTGAGGCTGGAAAAGAGTTGTGCACATTTATGAAAACATTCTTCAACTTGGACATGTCATTAGATCTTTCGATAAATACTACACGTAATGGAACTATAGATAGTGTATTTAGTCGTGAACTCTTCAATGTAAAAATTATATATCCTACTTTAGTCATCACAGACCAATACTTTCAGTAACCGATATGTAATTATTAATATTAGTCAATTAAGTATTACAGCTCTGATTCATACTATGTAATTATTAATAATAAAATAAAAACATTGTTAAATTATTATCCATGAATTTTATTTATATCTGAAAATTAAATCGTTTTTAACGCCTGCCGATGACTTAAATGTAAAACACGTTAAATATGCTAGCGGCAGGACAGATTATCTACCTGGTACAGAATTTTATTATTTATTATCATTTTTTTTTGCAAGTTTTCCGAACAGTCTGTGAGGCTGCGGTAAACATTTCAGGAAAGTTTTCTGATTAGTTAATCCTACTTATAATTCGTGAAGAAACCTAATATAATTTCTATTTCTGTGGGTGTTGTTCCCCTGAACTAATTTGTACTTGAACTTCTTTCTTACAAAGTTGGCCGGTCTAATCATCGTCCATCCAGCAATAATATATCTTAAGAAAAACTTTACTTCGTTACATTCGCTTTTCCTTAATTTTCTTCATTCTCTGCATTCCATTCATTTCTTGAAAATAACAACGTACGGAAATTAAGGACCAGCGTTATCAAGTTTCTTTTGGCCTCTCAGTCCTCAACCCACTCACCTGCTAGAGTGTTTTAATTTCAGTAACCTTAGTTTTGGGATTAAAAAAGTAATAATGTAGTAGAAAAACAGTTTATAAACCTAATTGGGCATTGCCACAGGTAAATGTAAAGTATAAATAACCATATCTTGTTTTTTAATTGTAGCTGACACTCACGGACACTTTCTTTGGTTTTGTGAGCGTTCGTTACATTTTTTTGAGGACTTTGTACTTGTACTCTGACTGACATTGTCTTCTCTGACAGACAACCGTTGTTAGGAAACAAGTGTTCATTCATTCATTTCGTTCTTGGTTTTGTTTACCGAGACAGTTCATGGAATCTGAGAGGTTGCATAGTTAGTTCTCTCGAATGGCTGTTTTCACTTGCCAACACCTAAAGAAGATCTTTTGGAATTTTTTGAATAGTACGCGCCCATTAAAAAGATAATGATCTAATCGATATATGTTTGTATGCATTTTTGACGTTTATCCCAATTTTTTTTATTAAAATCAATGTAAGTGCATTGTCATTCATTATAGCACTGGAATTGTAGACTCCTCATTACCAGCGGCATCCGTATATTTAATGTATTGTGTAATTTTAAAGCTAATCAGGAACAATTCCGTATGGATGCATAATACAGCTGTAGATTTACAGTAACAGGAATTTGTTAGAATTGACTGAATTTTTACATTATTTCTAAACCCTTTTCATTCTCTAAATCGTGCATGAAGGTAGGTTTCTGTTTCTTTGTGCATTCAGATTCCACTGTAGCCAGTGGAACTAAATTTTGCACTGCCTCCTCTTTCATTAAGGAGAAATATTGAAGTCTACGTTTGAATCCAAACCCCCACCCCACCCTGAAGCTCGCAGTGCTGATAACTACCGTTAGCAGTTAAATGATTCCCAAAAAGATGAGCTATCTGTAATCCCAGCCATCATTTTGATTGTAATTTTTAGTCTGATTGGTGAATTCTGTTTTGTAGCGGTGTAAAGTCGTGTTCAGACATGCCACGCAGGTTCAGGATATTCATCATTTGGGAGGCTTGCGGTAGTTTCAGATATCTGTGCTCGTCTTGTATTAAAGCTCTTTCAACATCCAATATTCACCTGAGTAAATTTTTTTAATCTCAGTTTGAGCGACAGATGCCATGATTTCTGCTTCTTATTGTATCATCTTATGTTAGATGCGATGTTCATTTATGGTTTTAATGTTCTGTTGTAAAGTAGATGTCATTTCGCAATCAGGCTCATTTAGAAATATTGGTGGGCAGCATTGAATATGATGATTATAACTTAATTTTGCATTTTAAAATTGATGCCAATGTGCACATTGTATCACAATCATTGGAATTCTCTTTGATTGGTAAATTGAACGTTGACTGTGGTATATGAAAAATTTTTGATCTTTAATATGATCCACGTTAGCGTGGAATTAATTCAAATGCGCACGCTAAACGATATTAGAAGGAAATGACAGTTGGATGTCATGTGGAGAAAATACTTGTGCATACCGTTTGTCAGCAGTTAAGCATTCCCAAAGCAACAGTAGCAAACGTGTTAAAGAAATGGAAGTCTAGAGGTAACACTGACCGCAAGAAACTGACAGAAGTCGCCCTTCCTTTGAACGGCTGACTGCTTCCCTTCGCCATCAAACTCTAGACTCCAGAGAATTTAGTTTGGAGCGGCTGGAGGCAAACCTGGATGTCTTCTCACAACATGTAGGGAGGTTCAGCCCAAGATTTTGATAACAAAAACAGATGCGCACCTGGGAACTTAGAATATGGTGTCATGGTCTGCGGTTTTCTGAAAAAGTTGCACCGTGCATTGGCTATCTACTGGGATCTGTACAGATAATTAGTGGTGTTGAAAGATCATTGTGAGGTGATGGAAGGAGTGCATCAGGGATCTCATTCGTATATTGGCCACTTACATCTTGTCATTTCAGTCTATTAGAATTGTAGTAAATGATTAGAATCAATTTTTTTAATCTAACTAATCTAATCAACTTTCTAAGCTCATTGCTACGTACCGAATGAAGCCAAGTCCAACATGCACAATAATGTTTTATGACTTCTTAATTAAAGGTTTACTTTTTACATATTTTTATATGTAAAATACACGTTTTTACATATTTTTATAGAAAAATGCCATGGCTCCTGTTTGTTTTTTGTGATGTTTGGGCAATTGTGATATTTAGTATATTGGCTACTTACATATCTGTGTACTGTGAGAAGTTTATTCTTCTCACTTCATAATTCCCTCTTCATAAAAGAGAAGCTACGGATTCTATCTTTAATTGTTGTTCCATTTATCATATTAAATTTATTGGCTTAAATTTTGAGCAGCATTGTGTTTGTCGTGAGCTAGCAGCTTTATCAAAAATCTATTACTACCACAACAAAATGGTGTCTTATTGGATTGCTCCGTCACATCCAATCATTTTACATTCTGACAATCTAAAGTTTCTGACAATCTAAGACAATCTGTTTCTTTGGGTAGGGATGCTCGGTGCTCAATAGATGCTATTTATATAGACTTTCGGGCTTTCGATCAGTAGCGAAACTACAAAATTTGCCCCTCCCGTGATATTCACCAACGGGTGCCCGTGCTCTTCAACAACCAGTCCAAACCAACAGACCTCCCTCCCGCGTAGTGGCGGAGGTGTTTTCGACTCTGTGTGCATGAGCTTCCCCTCTTAAACGCTTTGCTCATGTGCTTCACGATCTTTGACTACAGTAGCTTTATCGCTTTCCGACTCGTCAAGGTATTAATAAATTCAAGCAAATTAATAGTCAAAAGCCTCATGCTACGAGAGATATAACACATTGTACATGTAAGGTATAGTTTCATTCTGCACGTAGTACAGAGTAAATTAGCTTTGTTGCTTAGTGCATCGATCTGGTATTGTGGAGGCACTTCACCACGAGTTCTTTGGTATTGCACTACTTTTATAAAAAAAAAAAATAATAATAATCAGTCAACTACTGAGTGCCGGGCATTACGGATGAAGGGTCCGTAGTCACAAATGATCGTCAGTGTAGTATCTCAAATAGAGAGCTTTATGGTAACTGAAAAAAAGTTTATAGTACCCCGACTTGACCTAAAACTGAGGAACTGACGAAAATGTTGTCTATTTGAGTCTTTCCAGTTGATGTGAATGATAACGGTGGGAAAAGCGACTCCGACTTCTTCCTGGAGAAGTGATTAAAGTCTTGGAGGAGAAGCGACTGGCAGGTGAGGGCCGTGCAAGACTCCGCGCAGGCGCCTCCCCACCATCACGGCCGCCTCAACACTGCCTCTCTGAGTACCTCCTTGCCGGGACAACTCCAGCTTGGAAAATTGTTAAAAAAATACTTCTCGTCGCAAAATTTATAAATGACTTTTATAGAATTATTAACTAACTATTTAGCAACATTTTTGTCACCAAAAGGAGAGAGTTACTTAGTACAAATAAGCGCGCTATCGGAGTGCAATAAAAAATGTTTTTTTAATTTTAACACAAAAAAGTAAATGATAGATTTCAATTGGAATAGTTTTCCCTTGATAAGCATCGAATAACGCATAGCTAATAGTGTAAAGTGTAAAGTTTATTGATGTCTAACGGCACCAGGAGTTTCCCCAATCTCCGTGTTGCTTTCATTGCAGGTGTACCAGTTCACTGGGAAGGCCAGAGATTTAAAAGTGTGTGGATTTTGTATATGTGTAGTGTTGTGTATCGTTGTTCATCTGGCCGTTTAGCCGCTGGACCCCCTACTGAGGCCCAACGTTGTCCACACTTGGCCTCGTGGAGGCAGACCAGGTACACAGAATGAAGTTTTACTCTGGCAGGCCCTGCCACCTAGTTTCCTGAGATTTCAGTGACTAGGACCTATAAAAAAAAAAAAAAAAAAAAAATACTCGGTAGGGGTGAGCGCTGGAATTAGAAAAGCCAATTGAGGTGTATGCGGTTTAATTTGGACGAAGTTAAGTTTTTGCAGTTTGTGTTGGGTTATACGCTGGCGTATTAGGCAGAGTAGGGGGAGAGACTGAAGGCTGGGGGGAAAAGACAGAAGTATGGGGACGATAGAGAAGGCGACCCCAGGATTTTCAGTGAGGCAGGCCCAAGCCCCACCAGGAGAGGAATCAGGGTTGGCAGGGGTGGAGAGGAGACAAGACTGTCTCCTCCTCCCCACCAGGGGAAAGGGAGTAAAGGTACCAGGCAAGGGAGCCCGGTACAGATCGCCATCAGGCATTGACAGTTGTGAGCACGTGGGGGTCCAAGCGATCTGAACTGGATCTTCTTTGGTGTTCTTTTTCAATGTAGGAGTCAGATCCCAGTCGCAGGGTCATACATGAATCAAGTCCTGTGTTAGGTTGTCTCTGGTTCAGACGTAGGTCTTCCTGGTTGTCAGTTCCCTCGTGAACAAGGCTAAATGATGGTCATGTTTGTAGTTGTGGGTACAGTTTTCTTGTGTATTCTGGTTTTCTCTAGTCTTGGTTTTGGGATTCATCATCAGCTTCTGGGTGCTGTGCATGGTGGTTTGCTATAAGTGCCCGCCTTCTAGCAAAGAGTTTCTGTGCAAAAATGGTAAGGGCTTTGTATTCTTGTTCCGAGTCGAGAAGATGCTGTTCCATGTTCTGTGGGAAGTAGGTGATAGCAGTGGTGAGCCTGCATCGCAGGTCCTCATACTGGTCGCAGTCATACATGAGATGTTGCCATGTTTCCTCGTGGCCACAGAGGCAACGGGGATCCTCAGTGATTCGGAAGCCAGATAGTTTTGCATTAAATGTGAGAAGAAAGGTGACGTGGAGCCCTGGTTGGAACCAACTCTGGAGTTTTGGAAAGACTCTGTTTACGCTAGGGACGAACTTCTTGGTGATTTCCCCTTTAGTGGATTCTGTCCACCGATCCTGCCATTCCTGTCGGAGGTGGTCGAGCAATCTGGTTTTTTCAAGCTTCCTGTTGTTCGTGAGATCCAACGTGAAGTTCAGGATAGTGCACGGCATTTCTTTTGCCATATTATATGTCAGGGCGCATCTGATGATTTCCAAGTCCAGCGGGAGGACTCCGGCCAGAACCTGGAGTGCATGCGTGCTGACTGTGGAGACAGCTCATGTGATTGTCACAATTATTGACCGCTGGATGCTGTCCAAGGTTCTTCTATTTACCACCGTGGTTACCTTTTTGTACCAAACTGGTGAAGCATATGTGATGACCGGGATGAAGGTAGATTTGTAGTAGAGGGACAGGGTCCGCTTGCTTAGCCCCCAGTCCCATAGCTACATTAGTAAAAATTTAAAAACCACATTGGTTTTTAAATTTTTAGCTCCATTAGCGACGGAAATAGAGGGATGGGACATGAAAGTTACTCAAAGTTTCCTGTCTGGCGCCGCCATTTTTAATTAAAAAAAAATTTTAAATTGTATTTTAAACCTATTCGTTGAGCTCTTTCCAACAGTGTATAGGTTGTCGATAACATTTTTTGTCTCCCCACATTTTACTCCCTCCATTTTTCAGACAAATTTTTGTCAACAACGATCAATATGGCGTTATGTTGGCCCACATGATGTACAAACCCATGCGAAATTTCAAGTCAATAGGTTGAGTGGTTCCAGAGATAGAACGCTGTGACAGACTGACGGACAGAAAAACAACCGAGTGACATTATAAGGGTCCTTCGTTAGACTACGGACCCTGAAAACACTGTGCTTTTTTTCGAGTAGTACAATACAAGGTTACTCGTGAATTCTCTCACAATATGAGATAGATTCACTGAGTAGCAAACCTTAGTTAGCTCATTGCTACGTACCGAATGAAGCCAAGTCCAACATGCATAATAATGTTTTATGACCTTAATTAAAGGTTTACTTACAGCTTCGATCGTACTCAATGTCGGCGTTCCTCAAGGCTTTTTTATTAAGCTTATATATTAATCATATTGTATTTAGCTTATATGTCTACGAAATATCTTATTTAAGACGTGAAAACATCTATAGCGGCACCTAACAATGGAATGTAACGGTAATGCAAATGTTGTAAATAGATAGATAGAGAGAGAGTGAGAGAGAGCTGGTTTTTTTTTTTTTTTAATTAATTCATATTCGCGCAAGACTGCTCCTCATAAATATCTTTTTCGTTTTAAATTTCCTACGGTTTATGACTGAGATCTAAATTTTTTAACCCAATTAAGAAGGTTAGCAGGCAGCAAATACTGATAAGTTTTTACTGCCTCCAATTTCCCTTTGAAGATGGCTTAATGCATAGCCTCATCAATGTATTGGATTTGGATATTTTTATAGATGTCAATGAATATTGCTGTTATTGTTTTTTTTTTTATGTTATTAATACGCATTGCATATTTGTTTTGTAATTGGTACAGTTCGATTATTTCAAATATTTGATATTTTATAATATTTTGCTGTTTGTTACTTCGTGCACTGTAATTGTAATTTTTCCTGTATCTTACGAAATGTTACCAAAATAAAATAAAAGATGATAAAAACTGATCAGTGTGTATACGAGAATGGACTATTAATAAATGCATATACGTATTTTTCAGTAATGTGTGATTATTCATTTACCCCAACACGAATTTCTACGCTAAATCAGAGACTACACACGTAAATCTCAGCAACAAGTAAGGTATACTACGCTTACTGACCGAAAAATTAGAAACCTTTATTCGGTATCCGGTATGACCACTTTTGCTCGAATTACAGCCGTATACGCCGTAGCATGGATTCCAATAGGTGTCTGAGGCATCTAGCTCTAGATTTGACAATTCTTCCATCAGGATATATGTCAGATGCTGCATTTTGGCGCATAATTTGGTTGGAACTGGGTGTTTCTCTGCCTAAACTGAATTTTTTAGTCATTTGCTGCACACTGGACCTTCTATTCTGATGCACAATTTGCTTTAATTTCCAGCTGTCACATTCTTGAAGTACCGACTTTTTGCGGCATTTCATCCTTTTAGAGCTGCATTCTGTTTGGCTTTTCCACTCATTGTATATTTTTGGAACAGTTGCTTTTGATATAGCAATAATCTTCTTTGTTTTCTCGATTTGTGACTCCTGCTAAACGTTCTCCATCAACAACACCTTTCTAAAAATTGGGAAGATCTGTCTTCTCCATGACCAAGTCGACTTAAGAAGCCAAGGAAAGTGTAAGTGATTATCTGATTTCAAAGAAGCTGTGATCCTATTCATCTGTTGACGCTAATTGCAAAAGATTTCAAAGGTTTTTAATCTTTTGGCTAGATGTAGATCAGTTTTCAGATCATTCGGAAGAATGATCAAAAAACTATGTCTGCACACGTCTGGCCTGATAGCATGGCACTTTGTCCTGTTGAAAGGTGCCAGGCCGTTTGTGAACAACAGGAACTATGGTTAAGCGTATTTAATCTACAGCTTTTTTTTAGATAGTTCAAAGCTGTCAGACATTGTACTGCTTATATAACGATGTCCAAAGACTCATAACGACATTTTATTTAATCATCCTGGCAAAACTGTCATACCTGTCTTTTTCAGTTTAATTTTAAAGCGAAGTCCTAAATTTGTATGAAAATCTCTACTCACCCTGTTTACATCAATTTTTGCAAATTAACTGCAGGTAATTTCTACACACAAATATACCTAAATCGATTAAAAAAACAATCACCTCTGATCCAGTTTACTGTAGTGTGGGTGCACCATGCGCTCACACTAGAGCAGACTGAAAACAATTTCTGAAAGGTTGCTGACTTCTGATCTAAATCATGCACTCCAAATTTCTTTAGCTGTGGTCTATCTTATCATTATTTCTGGAAACCTAACCATTGCCTTATACAACAGGATAATCACCTTATCCCTTCTAGCAAAGTTCCTGTATATCATTGACAAAACCCTGGGCTGTCCTAGCTGCCTGTCTGCACTGCTCGCAGAACTCCACATCCGACTGCACAATTATTTCCTGGTCTTTTTCATTTTCCGCTACTTTTAATTAACGCTTTTAATTAACGTACCACAGTTGGTACGTTAATTACTTTGAGTTAAATCTAAATCTAAAAATTAAAAATATAAATTAATTAAATCTAAATATCAACAAATACAAGTTGGTGCTAATAATATTTACACAAATCAAGAAGCCAACTATCCTTCAAGTAATGATTAATCGTGAACTTGTTAAAATTTCTTTCAACAAGCATATAGAGGAATTAAAGAGAAATTCAAACAAAGCCTGGTGGGCTATCAAACAAGAAGCGACAGGCCTGACTCAATCCCAGTTAATAAGCAGTTATATAGTCATCGGCCCCTGCCTGAACAGATTCAAAAGACTTTGACAATGGAGTACTGACTCCTGAGATGGCTGAACAAAGTTCACTAATTGAAGCGTTTGAGAGATTCTGCGAAAAGTAAAAGGAATTGACTGTGGCTCAATCGTTGGCTTCTTCACTACGACAATCTGCATGGCGCGCGCGCGTGTTAAACAACTAAGTCTATGAGGCGTCACTATATTCTGTGGTCGATTTTCTTACTAGCTGGACAAAAAATCCACAGCTTCCAGGAGGTGGAGGGGAAAACACACACAACCTCGCCGGTGACTGACTAACTCGGCTACGTTGTCGTTAAAAAAAAAAAAAAAAAAAAAAGATAAAAGTTCCTTGCGTTATTCTCAAGCGTTCTTCACCCGGTGTGGGGGAGAATGGAGAATATACCAAATGTGATACCTAAGATGGTACACCCCGACAACGTTCTTTTAGTGAAATACTTTTTAACAAAATAAGGTATATTCAGTTTGATCCTCCTCCTCTTCGTCATACTTGGCTCTTCTCAAAACTAAAACTAAAAAGAAGAGTTACGAATACGTTTTGACAAATGACAACCCGCACTGGACCAGCGTGGCAGATTATGGTCCATTTCCCTCAACATGAATTGTTGAAGGGGCTTCCACCCTGCTGTGGGTTGATAATGGCTGCAGATTTATTTGACAAATGGCGGCATCGCTGGAATAAGTATGTTTAAGTAATGGATTGAGAGAAATACACTACAAATAATATACCAACCCATTATGGACACCTCATCTGAAAAAAGACATTGAGCTTCTTGAAAGGGTCTAAAGACGGGCAAATCGAATGGTGAAATCGGCAGAAGGACGACCGTATGAGGAAAAGACTCCGATTACCTGGTTGAGGTTTATAACGCTCTGAGAGGGATTAGTAGAATGAATGAAGGTGGAATTTTCACTTCTAAAGAATTCCAGAACTAGGGGTGATAAATTCAAACTACAGGGCTTGAGGTTTAGATTAGATTTTGTAGGAAGTTTTCTTTTAGCCAGCGAGTTGATTGCTGGAACAAGTTGCCCTCGCAGGTAGTTGAGGCTGACAGTTTTAATAAATTCAAAGGTCACCTGTGTGAGGAGGGAAGCATATAATTTCCATTTTATTATCTACTTGTATTTTTATATCCAGTGCAGCAAAAGCCTGTATCTTCTTTGTAATGGCGAATACTATTACTATTATCAAGCAGGTATTGTCCAACAATATTCTTGAGAATACCAACTCAGCGTCTGAAAAACAGAAACTTCAAGTTCCGTAGAATAGAAATACATATGGAAAAGAAGTCTGACAAAATTTTTCGAAAACATTTTAAGAGAGAGACCTGTGCACATACTCGACATACTTTACATTTGTTCAATGTGTGCATTATTAACATACAACAACTTTATGCGTATGAACTATTCCATAGGTAAATTAAGGCTAAAGGATGCACTAAATACTAGATATTGGTTCTAAAACTAAAATTAAAACCAAATCTAACTACTAAAACTTTCAGAGTTTATACTTTTGCTACACGAATGTTATTGCAGTTAATCTTCCGCAGAGGCATACTGCAGAATCCTTTCTAAATAATGACATTTCTAATAGTGTCATGCGTCACCCTTCTCTACCCATAGTAACATACCAAAAGTTTTAAGTGGTCCGCTCCTTACTTTACTTTAGAATTACATGTGATGAGCTCTCCCTAACATACACATCCGCAACTGGCTACGCCATTTCAACAGTTCTGCCTCATTCTTATGAGTACGGTGTTTTCAATTATCATCTTGAGTAAAACAGAGCGGAGTCGAATCCATACAAATGGTACAACTACCAAATCCTTTACCGACACATCAGATCCCAGTCAGAGCATTTTCTTTCCGTGTATCTCCAATTATGGAGTAAAGTGAGCATTAGACTTCGTTCACTGTGATTTTTTCGCCTGATCTGAGTGTTTTCTGCAATGATATTATGTCCCATTACAGCGCCCTGTTTCTTTATTGACGGAAAGAAAGATACTTTTTCTTGTGATAATTTGATTATTTTACAAAACAGGCCGGGATGGGAGGGGATGAAAATGAGCTTCGTCTTGAAATGAAAGTTTCTTCGCTTATATTACAGAAGCGAGTTTCTGATTGGAATTGGACAGATTCAAAGGATTTATGCAACAATTCCAATAGAAATTATGGTCAAATTCGTATTATTCACTGCGGTATGATCACATATTTTACCTTCCATAATCCCTCTTTATCCTTCCATATACAAATCTTTATTACTTCTGAAAAATGCATGATAATAACTCATTAAGGAAATAAGATTCCTTATCAACAAGTTATGGTAATGTTCTCTACAGAATAAGAATTAGTTAGTTTCCCCCAAATTAAAAAGGGGAGTTATTATTAAGAAATTTTTATTTAAAATATAATACATGTTAAAGAAGAAAAAAAGAATAAAATAGAGAAAAAAAAAAAAAAAATACACCTGAGTATCATTCTTTCACTAACCAGTGAAAACAGTGTAGTTTACCTGTCATTAAAAATAATACTTTTACACAGAAATTTAATCTGAGGCATTTTATAACTAGTCCTTATATTAAAATCCGGATATACTTTAATAATGCAGAGGTAAGCCTTGCACCATATCTGTTCAATGCGGGTTGTAATCAAATGTAGCCCAGTGGTCAAGAGCGAGAGTGCATAGCACGCGTTCCTTGAGTGGATCGGGGTTCAAACCCGTGACTACTAAATACAATAAGTGTTTGTATTGACGATTTATTGTAAACTCTACTGATTTGGTTGTCGTGCCGGAGTATAAACAGAAAAAAATATTAAAAAAAAAAAAATATTTAAATAAATATGATCGTGCGTTCCCAAAGTGATAATGGGGAATTTCTGAAAAATTTCGCAAAAAAAAATATATCTCAGTTTCTGATTTGGAAAAAAGAATCGTATATTTCAATAGCAAAAATTTCCTTTTAGAAACGTTATTTTAAATTTCATTACCAAACTTAATTTTAATAATCTTGCTATAAAAAAAAATTATTCATTGGCTTTTTAGTTCAGAAGAATTAGTCCTGATCCAAAAATTAAAGGCATAATTTATATAAAAAAGCCTATTAAACTAAATTAGATTTGAATTTTAGTTTACATACTGAAAATGTTTCTTAGATAATAAAATAAATAAATTAAAACCATAAGCTTGGTGAGATGACTAATATAAGTTGACCAGCTAAGAGTCAATCAAAGACCAAGATGCAATATCAATATGAGCACATATGCAGATATCTAAGCATTGATGAGTGTAGAATTTAATTCTTAGGAGAAACTGTGTAATGTGATGTGAAGGTCTGATTAATTTATTAATCATAATAATAAACAAATATCAGATGGCTTTTGAAAATTCATGGCTCCGGAGTGGTAGGCTCTTCCCCGAGACCGAAGGATTCATGCTCGCCATCCAAAACAGGTAATCAACACCAGGAACTACATTGACAAGGACCCTGAAGTGACAGATGACACATGTCAATAATGTCAGACGCGGGATGCAGAGTTATCACGGAGTACGCTTTTAATTTAATATTTTTTATTTTAATTTTACCTTACACTCATAGACATGACCAGATCGCCAGGATAATACATCAGAAGCTAGTGCAAAAATACTAGTTGATCAAAGAACGTGTACCACATTACAAGTACGAATCCCAGACCGTACTAGAGATCCCTACTCATAAAATATACTGGGACCGCGCCATAATAACGGACAAGACGATCCCGCACAACAGATCAGACATAATCCTCATCGATAAGAAGGAAGTGGTTTCCAACCTCATCGACATAGCAGTGTCCAGCACCAGCAACCGCCAGTAAACCTACGAGGAAAAGATCAGGAAGTACACAAACCTAAGACAGGAAGTCAAAGAAACGTGACATATGGAAGAAGTAATGACCATCCCAATCACCGTGTCAATCACCGACATGGTGCTAAAGAGCCTCCTTAAGAACCTGCAGCAGTAGGCCTCCCAGAGAACGCTTACATGAAACTCCAGAAAGCCGCTGTCCCAAACACTAGTAGGTTAGTCAGAGAGTTCCTCGACCAATAACAGTAACCGGACATAAGAACCACCCCACCTACCTGGTACCAGTAGTCGTCGAGGGATGGGGAAAACCCATTAAGAGAAGAAAGATTATGATAATAATGAATATAGAGGGCTGTTCCATAGTTCCTGCTATGAAGGTATACACTGACTCATAATCTGAGGGCAAGACAACCATTTATCACAAGTGATGCAATGGAAAATCGAAAAATGGATGAATACAGGGAGAGAAAAGTGTAAATACTAGCAAGTAAAAGTAAAAATAGTCACCTCGGAATAGAATCCTAGGTAGTCTAAGCCCATTTCCTAGTAGTGAAATGCGGTTTATCCTCCACTGACAATATTTCTAACTGTGACTGGTATGTTCCACGAAGGTATTAAGTGTATTGTTTAAGACTGTCGGCCAGCTGTTAGTGACTGCATAAGGAACAGAATTAGGAATGACGTGGATCTGTTATAAGGGGGTGCAGAGAAGAGCAACGAGATTAGTGAGAAGAACAAAAGGATACTCGTACCAAGGGAAGGCTTCAATTCTGTAAATTGCAGCATACTGAGACTAGGCACCTGCGAGATGGTTAAGGTGGTTGAATGGTATTGAGTAAGCGCAGTGCTGATGCCATTCTTCTTCTTCTTGCTCAGACTACACACAAGAGGGTACATAAATTCAAATCGAGGAAGGATAGTTGCAGGATAGATGTGCGAAATCTTTCCTTCAGCCAGCGGGTAGTTATTTGTTGGAACAAACTTCCATGTGATGTTGTACGAGTGGGTAGTTTTAATAAACTGAAGGAAGAACTAGACAAAACTATAAGAGGGGATGGACAGATGATGTGGGATGTTTTTTCCCTTTTGTTTTAATGACCTGTATAAGCTTTCTTTCTTTCATCATTTGCCACTACTAATATTAATACTAATTTCTTCGGTAGGTTTTGAATGTGTGGTTTGTTTCCTCCCGAAGAGCTTTTTCATCTGTACTTTTGTCAGAATATATAAACACTTTGAGATCGTCTATATATGCTATGATTATCATATTCATGTATCATAGGCCCTAATGCAACTGCAAATAAGAGAGGGGATTGAACTTCTTGCTGCGTATGCCAGAATTTAGTTTAATTTCAGTGTTTAATCCCTTATGATTCAACTTTAATATCCTTTTTTGATATGGCTTTTAGTAGCATTTAAAGCAATTCTTTAATATGAAAATTTGCTCAATGACTCGTGCAATAACATTGTCAGCTGTGCACACATCCAAAAACACGTCATCCAACAGTGCTATGTTAGTGAGCGCCGTCTGGCATATTTTTAAATATTGCGAGCAGATTTGTAGTTTTAGATCTTCCTTCTATCGCTGAGTGCAGATTAGACACCTGCGAATGTGTTGTAGGCGATGTCCTAAGAAGTGGGCTGTAATTGCCGGCTTTATTCCTTTTTTTCAAGATTTTTCCAGGGCATTATTAATTGATATTGTTTTGATATCTTTTATTATTATTTTTGAGTGTTTTATTTTTTGCACGATCATGACTGCGTATTCCGCCCACTCGGGTCGTAGAACCCTTTTTCTATAATGCTATTTTAGGGTTTCTAGGCGCATCAGCAACTTAGGCTCCGTATATATTTATATCTGTAAATTTCTGTATTGTGTGGTCGGTTTGCCAGTTTTCTAGAGAGAGAGAAACCATGCTACTCTGGACTGAGACCAACTAACTCAGTCAGATTTGCGAAAAAGACCCATAAAAATTCTTCACGTCACCGACGGAATTGAAAATTCAGGTCTTTTCCACTCGGTGTGGGAAGGACGGCAATTCTACTAACTGTGCTATCACGAAGGCTAATATATCTAGGTATATCTAGGTTGAATAGACTACATACATTTATTATAACTAAGTATGTATTGTCTGGTCCTGCGGTTTTGCTTATTTGGCAGTCCATTTATGACTTTAATGAGCTGATTCTACACTACTCGAGAAAATTAACAGAACACTTTGAAAACTTGATGCAACTCGTGCACCTCTCAATAAAGCCAGACAAAATTTGGTATGGTGGCGTACCATAGAATAACGATGAAATGAGTAAATAGCGAGAAACTTCGGAAAAGTATAAGGGGCATTTATAGGAGTTGTATAACACTTTCGAAAAAAAAAAAAAGAAAAAAAAAAAAGTCATATTACGGAAGTCGATACAAGATGCTCGAAAATACGGTCACAGGACATCAGTAGGGTGTATGTTCTCCTCCAACGGCTAAACAGCCAGACAGCGGTGAACCATGCTCGATATAAGGGCGTCATAAGATTCTGTGACAACAAATCTCATTCTTCCACCAACGCAGACCTTAGCTCACCAAGTGACCGAGGAGTTGGCTATCGGCGTGCAGTGCGACGCCCAATGGCGTCTCAAACATGTTCGATCGGATTTAAGTCTGGTGATCGTGCTAGCCGCGGCAGTCGTTGGATATCTTTAGTTTCAATATAATTCACCACTTGAGCTTTATGTGCAGTGGCGTTGTCGCGTATGAAAAGAAAATCTGGGTCCATCACACCCCTAAAAAGTTGCACATAGGGTTCGAGGATCTGTTTTCCTTAACTCTCTTCGCAGTTACAGTACCCCTATCAAAAACGTGAAGAGGGGTGCAGCCGTTGATCAATCATCCGCCTTACACGAGAACACCGCCTCTGTAAGTGTTCCTTTCTCTGATGTTGGAGAGATGGTACCGCATTCCTCGTTGTCTCTGGATGAAATGACGTCTAGAATCTGTTTGTAGGCTAAAATAGGACTCGTTAGATAACAAAACTGCAACGCATTTTGTCAGGGGTTTACGTCACACGTTCATGTCACCAGTTTTGGCGAGCTCTGCGGTGGTTTCGAGTAATGTTTTTTTTTTTTTTTTTATATAACATATATACAACAAATATGCATGGGTACAAACACTTTCTATTTACAATCATCAAAATTCTATGTAAGAAATTCCAATTATACAGCTTCACTTACAAACTATGAGAAGCAATAAAACATTTAAGCACTCAATAGGAAAAAACATGTATGTATATATGTAAGTATTCTGTGTAGCAGCGGCACCTGGAACATAGCTGAACTCTACCAGTAATCATGGGATTAATGGGAAAAAAACAGTGGTTCCTTACATAGAGTCCACTTGAATTGTGTCTGCCTTCCTAACACAGTCCGGTTGGGTATGTTTTCATCTGTGGCTGCAGCAACCTTAAGAGACAGTTGATCACAGGACTCCGTAGGGTTCCGTCTTGCTGTTAAAGCCAGTTAGTGGTCTGTTCTGGTTGACGTAGCCCTCGGGCGACCTTCACCAGCTCTTCTGGTAATGGTTTCTGTCTCCTAAAACTGCTTCCATAGTTCCGAGACGACACTGCGTGGCACATTAAGCCAACGTGCCACCTCCACCTGCAACTGCTCGGCTTCAAGTTGTCCAACGGCCCGCCATCTCAAAGAATCATCGAAACGACGATGAAAAACGGGAATGATGTGTCGCAACCCGTGTTTTTATAGGCATGAATAATTTGCATAATGTGCGACTCTGTAAGGTGGTAGATCGATTTCTAGTGGATACTCGGAATTTGTATGCCAGGATGCATATTATATCAAATATTCGCCTTCGGCGTTCACAATAAATATTTATGAGAAACATTTTGTTCTGTTAATTTTGTCGATTAGTGATTTTATCTATATTGATGGATTTCAGTAGAGTTTATTT